>NC_090444.1:187762767-188362767 GCF_031143425.1 Pleurodeles waltl | reverse complement strand
CCAATGCCTGTGTTGAGTCAGGTGGATGAAAGATGGTGGTGAGGAGAGCGATTGAGGCATGCATCAAACGACAGATGAGAGCATGTGCCACATGGCAAGGGTGGGGATAGGGGGGGCCACTCGCATCGAGCATGCAGAAGGTGATGATTATTCTTCTCTCCCTGTACATGTCACATAGGTCAGCGCCCACCAGAAAATCGGTATTTGGTGTGCCATCGCCAAGGACGTCCGGACCCTGGGGGTCCACCAGAGACGGGGCACCCACTGCAGGAAGAGATGGGAGGACATCCGACGCTGGAGCAGGAAGACGGTGGAGGCTCAGCTGGGGATGGCCTCCCAACGTGGGAGGGGTGGCAGTCGTACTTTGACCCCCCTGATGTCCCGGATCCTGGCGGTGGCCTACCCCGATTTGGATGGGCGCGTGAGGACATCACAGCAGACACAAGGGGGTGAGTACACTCAAATCCTGGTGACTTTGCACGCAGTGGAGGTGTCTGGGTGGGGGAGGAGGGCTGTGGGTATCCCTAGGCCAGGGCGATATCTGTAGGCTAGGCCCCTCCGTAAGGCATGGCCCTGTGCCCCCGCCCCCCACCTCTGTAGGGTGCCAAGTACAGCTATTCATTGCCCTGTGTCATGTATGTGAGCAGAGGTCGCCCATAGGCTTGTAGGCCATGTCCCACGGATTGCGTAGTCGACCCCAAGTGCGCAGCGTAGTGCAGGGGGCTTCTGTGTCTGTCCTGTCCGCCAACGGTGTCGCCAATGCATGCACTCAACATTTCTTTATTTTTCCCCACCCCCCTTTTTTGTTGTCTTCCTGTTCATTTGTGCATTAGCATCATCAGGCGGAGGAGAAGTGGCATCGGAGCACGAGGGAGCTGCATCTCACATGGCCATGGCGGACCATGCAACTGACTCGGATTTCACCAGTGAGACGGAGGGCGAGGGGAGCTCCACAGCGGGGACTCGTGCGGATGTCAGTGACAGCGACTCGTCCTCTGAAGGGAGCTCCCTTGTGGTGGCGGCAACATCCGTGCCCCCCGCTACAACAGGTACAGCCGCCACCCAGCGCACCAGCACCGCCCTCCCAGCAGCCCCTCAGCGTTTGCCCCGTGCCCGCTCACCCAGGAAGGTGGGCATCTCCTTCGCCCCAGGCACCTCAGGCCCTGCCCCTGTCACCCCTGCTGCCCTCAGTGAGGAGGTCATTGACCTCCTGAGGACACTCATTGTTGGGCAGTCTACCCTTTTGAATGCCATCCAGGGTGTAGAAAGGGAGGTGCACCAGAGTAATGCATACCTGGACGGCATTCATTCGGGTCAGGCTGCCCATCAGCGATCGTTCAACACTCTGGCCTCAGCACTGATGGCAGCAATTGTCCCTGTCTCTAGCCTCCCCCCTCCAACTTCCTCCACCCATACCCAATCCCCTGTACCTCTGCCTATCCCAGACACACCATCAGACCAGTTGCACACACCTCAACACCCAAGGGAAGCTCATCCAGACATAAGCACCACACATCACACAAGCATTCACACAAGCAACATCCACATGCAGACATACCAACACCCACTGCCTCCACTGTGTCCCCCTCCTCCTCGTCTCCCTCCTCCCTCCCTGTCACGTCTCCACTCACACCTGCATGCACAACATCTTCAGCCACTACGTCCATCACCAGCACACCCACCAGAACCCCCCGCACACGTGCAGTCACCACCCCCACTACCATTCACACGTCCCCTGTGTCCTCTCCCAGTGTGTCTGTCACCCCCTCTTCCAAGCTACACAAACGCAGGCAGCCCCCCACCCAACAACCATCCACCTCACGACAGCCTCCAGCCCAAGCACCTGCACCCAAAGACACCAGACTTCAAACTCCTACTGTCAGGTGTTAGCCACGGCGCCTACATTGCCGATCGGGATAACATAGTCCTTTTGGACTACATATCCCATGACGCCTAGAGGGGAAGAGGTCGCTTAAAAAGCAAGCACATACAGGAAGTAATGTGCGTTATTCGTTTCCTAGAAACCAGTCGGATGGACAACGAGGGCTCTTGCTGACGGCGTTTCCGAGGTTGAGTTGTTTGCTTAGGAGGTTTAATTCCTCCTTCGGTTTTCCGTGGAGCTTGGGACCTTCCCAATATCAGGGGGAGTGTCGAGTTTATTTTCCCAGAGGAACCTGCCACGAAGGAGAGGTGGTAGCGGTGAGACGATTTGGTGCCGGAATCCCTCGCCTTTCTTTTTCAGTTCGACAAGGACACTGGTAACTTCTGAAGCACGGCGGTCTTTTGTT
This sequence comes from Pleurodeles waltl, assembly GCF_031143425.1. NCBI lineage: Eukaryota > Metazoa > Chordata > Amphibia > Caudata > Salamandridae > Pleurodeles > Pleurodeles waltl. The sequence goes on along the minus strand of NC_090444.1, from coordinate 188,360,479 downwards.
TGAGTTACCAATAAAGCACGATTATCCTTGGGGCCAGAGAACATTATATGTTTGGCTACGACAAGGGGTTAATGTTTATTTTTGCGGGAATTGAACTGCCGGGACGATTTTTTCTTTTCAATACGTGATGAAATAACACCGGGTTATTCCTACAAATTGCGTGACTATGACCTGGGGCTTAGTGGATTAACTGAGTCATAGAAAGGACTCTTATCATCGTTAATTTTATTCCCTTTCTCTTTGTTTCTGTCTCCTCATTATTTCGTGACTATCTTGTATAAATGTGGGTGTTGAGCAACCCATTAGAGATCATCGGTATTAATTGTTGGCTTGGGGCGTCCATCTATGATTCAGATGGAGCACAGATAGGTGTTGGATTAGTTCTGCCCTCATGAGTTATGGGCAGGTACGGTCGTTGGTACTTTAGCGAGACATTGCGAGAGTAGACAGGCAATGTGATATTAACACTGTGTATTTCTCGCTTTACAGATATCCCGTCCCTGCTGTTCCTTCCCCTTCCTTCCCTCACCCGATTACTCCAATGCACCGTGGTTTATATAGGTGACTTGGTGGAGTCAGGAGGCGGACCCTTATTTGCATCGCGCCGAGTCTGAGGAGCATCTACAACGTGACAGAATAACGCACCCACGAATAACGCTCCTCCCGCTCGGTGTGATACAAAGATGGCGTCTATGGATGATGTACTACAGGCGTTAGTAGTAGTGCAACAAGAGTTGGCTAATTCTAGGGTGGAGGCAGCAGCGTTAAAGGAAAAGGTAGAAAGGCTTACTAGGAATCCCTTCGATGCTTCAGCATCCACACCACAGGTAACCGTGAATGTCTCCCCTCCTATCCCTTTGGCCAGCCCGGAACGGTATTCAGGGGACCCCAGGAAAGTTCAGGCCTTTCTAACTCAGTTGTCTCTACAATTCTCTTGTAGACCCGCGTCTTTTCCCTCTAACCTTTCCAGGGTAATGTTCGCTATTTCTTATCTCTCGGGAGACGCAGCCAATTGGGCCGTACCATTAGTCAGGAACGATGACCCCTTGTTATCGGACTGGAATGCCTTTCGGACGGCTTTCGAGAGGGTGTTTGATCATAGAACAACCACTTTTAGTGCTGACAGGGAATTACTGGAGTTGAGACAGGGGAGGTCTGATCTGGTCTCTTATCTCACGACCTTTAATAGATTGGTGGCAGAATCAGGGTGGCCAGAAGAGAAGAGAATGTCTCTCTATTATCAAGGTTTACGAGACGACATGAAGGATATACTCGCTCAAATAGACCTGCAGCCTTCCACTTGTACAGATCTTGTGAATCTTACCCTGAGACTGAATCACAGATTAGCAGAAAGAAGGGGAGAGCGTAGAGCGGGGGATAGGCGACCAGGCATTCCAGAAAGGGAAGTGCGATCTGTTTCTACTCCCAATGATATAGGTGGGGAGCCTATGGACGTGGGAGCCGTTAGGGCACCCTTGTCGAAGTCCGAGAAGGAGAGTAGGAGGGTACAGGGGTTGTGCATGTATTGCGGCAGGAAGGGTCATTATGTAAGAGAGTGTCCCCAGAAACCACGTAAGAGATTCTCCTACTCCCCCACCCAAAAGGCAGCGGTTACGGCAGGAAAAACATCGGAGAAAGAGGAATTGCCCGTTATAGAACCCCAACCGGTGTTACGGTTAACTTCCTTAGCCCTTTTTCCAAAGGAGCAAAAGGCGTCCCACCTTTTGTTAGCAGTGGAGCTGGTGTCCAAAGAACGAAATTTTCCAGTATGGGCGATGATAGACTCCGGAGCCACGGGAAATTTCATAGATGCAGGGGTGGTTAGGAGATTGGGACTTCCTAGCATTCCGAGAAAGGACCCCGAAATAGTGTTGGCGGTTGATGGTACACCGCTGAAATCTGGGCCCCTTACAGAACATACTGAGGACCTTGGGTTGATCTTCAATGGGGTATCTCCGGAACATAAAGAAAGAATTAGACTGGATATAATAGAGGCTCCTCAGTATGAAATTATTTTAGGAATGCCCTGGTTAAGAAAACACAATCCTGTTATAGATTGGCAAACCAAGACGGTTAGTTTTCAGTCCTCGAGGTGTGAGAATAACTGCTTCTTGTATGACGAATCCCCCATGTTAGCATTGGCTCAAGGGTTACAGTTGGCCACAGTGATGGAGAAAACAGTGATATTGCCCTCTGTTTATGCCGAGTTCAAGGATGTGTTCGACGAAGGTCAGGCTGAGACATTGCCACCCCATCGTGTATATGATTGCAAGATAGATCTGATTCCTGGAGCTCTCCTTCCTTCCTGTAGGGTATATGCTCTATCAGACCCAGAAACCAAGCATTTGAGAAAATACTTGGATCACTTCCTGGAGATCGGGTTCATTAGACCATCTTGTTCTCCGGCAGCCTCTCCACTCTTTTTCATAGCTAAAGCTAATAAAGAGTTGAGAACCTGCATCGATTATCGAATGCTGAACAAGAATACAGTGAGGAATAGATACCCTCTTCCTCTCATTCCTCTGTTATTGGAACAGGTGAAAGAGGCGGTAATCTATACAAGGTTGGACCTGAAGGGAGCTTACCATCTGGTCAGAATCCGCGAAGGGGACGAGTGGAAAACGGCGTTCAAAACCCGTTATGGTCTGTTTGAGTACTTGGTAATGCCGTTCGGGTTGTGTAACGCCCCGGCGGCATTCCAGTATTTTCTGAACGATGTTCTCAAGGAATACGTAGACCGTTTCGTGATCGTTTATATAGATGACATTCTGGTGTATTCCACATCCCTGGAGCGCCACTCTGACCATGTTTCCTTAGTACTCCTAGCATTGCGACAGCATAGTCTTTTTTGCAAACTGAGCAAATGCGAGTTCCATGTCCGGAAGGTTGAGTTCTTGGGGGTGGATTTAAGCCCTGAAGGGTTTTGCATGTCGACAAGAAAAATACAGGCTGTTCAGGAGTGGCCAGTACCCACTAGTGTGAGAGACGTGCAATGCTTCCTTGGGTTTTCCAATTACTATAGAAGATTCATCTTTCATTTTTCTCACATTGTGTCACCTATAACAAGGTTACTAAGAAAGGGGGTGTCTTTTGTTTGGTCAGAGGAAGCAGAGGAGGCCTTTTGCTTTTTGAAACAGGCCTTCTGCTCCGCACCTATACTTCAACATCCCCAGACGGATGCCCCTTTTATCGTCGAAGCGGATGCCTCGGATATAGCGATAGGGGCCGTGTTATCACAAAGAAACAAAACCACCGGACAGCTTCATCCTGTTGCGTTTTTATCTAGGAAACTATCGGCTGCGGAACTTAACTATATGGTGGCAGAAAAGGAATTGTTAGCCATCAAAAAGGCATTCCAAGAATGGCGACACTACCTATGGGGAGCTCAACACCCGGTCACGGTATATACTGATCACCGAAATCTGCAGTATATGAAGGAGGCAAGACAACTTACCCAGCGGCAAATGAGGTGGATGCTGTTTTTTTCAGAATACGAGTTTGTGGTGACCTTCCGTCCTGGGGTTGACAATCGCAAGGCAGATTCACTGTCTCGACAAGAGGACGTGAGAACCATCGCTTCAAGACCTGAGGAAGCAATCATCAAACCTGAAAAAGTGCTTTGTGCCCTTCATATCTCCCATTTCTTAGAAAAGGTTTCTAAGCATAAGTCTGCTGCTCAGTGGAAGAAATGGGCGGAGTTAAGTCAGGACCGTACCCTTAAGCATGGAATACCGTTGCAAGGTAATCGTTTGTATTTGCCAACACGTGAACTCCGAGTGCAAGCCTTTAATTGGTGTCATGATGCGGTAACGGCTGGTCATCCTGGTTACACCAAAACGGCGCAAATAGTTCGACGACATTTCAGGTGGGAAGGTTGGGCTAAAGACCTTGCGGCCTGGGTGGCTCGGTGTGAGATATGTGCACGGGCCAAGGGAGAAAACGCGAAGAGCCAGGGCAGACTGATACCTTTGCCCACTCCGGATAAACCATGGCAAACCATTAGCGTGGATTTTGTGGTAGGATTACCAATGGATCAGGGGTACAACGCTATCATGGTGGTAATCGATAGCCTTACCAAGATGGGTCATTTTCTCCCTTGTAGAAATCTACCTACAGCCAGTCAAACCGCCCATCTAATTTTGTCTCAAGTGGTGCGGTTACATGGTCTACCGAGAACCATTATTTCGGACAGAGGCCCCCAGTTTATTGCTAGGTTTTGGCGTATGTGGTGCAAGGTGCTGCGCATTGAATCCGCACTGTCCACCAGTTTCCACCCACAAACCGATGGCCAGACGGAGCGCCTCAATCAAACCCTGAAAAAATATTTGAGGTGCTATGCAAAGGACGCTCACGAATCCTGGGTTTCGTTGCTATGGCTGGCAGAACTATCATACAACAATGCTTGGCATAGCTCGATACGAGAATCTCCTTTTCGTGCTAACACGGGGTTCCACGCGGAAATGTTGCCCATAAACATACCTAGGGAAGTCACGGATCAACCTACGGTTCATGCCATGATTAAGAATCTCCAATCCGTGCAAAAGAAGATACGACTCAATCTGGAGAAGGCCAAAGAACAGTATAAAAAGTGGGGTGATGAACATCGGCGTGAGGGGCCGGCATATCAGCCAGGCGATAGAGTGTGGCTTTCCACCAAGTATATACGCTTCAAGATGCGTAGCGTCTTTCATCCTCGTTACATTGGTCCCTATGAGGTGTTACGCCAGATAAACCCTGTGGCTTACCGTCTCAACTTACCTGCTTCCTTAAGGATCCATCCGGTATTTCATTGCAGCCTTTTGAAACCGGCTCTTTCAGCGACCCGGCAGGCGGTGCCTCCGGTGGTCAGAGATGGGCAGCTGGAGTACGAGGTGCGCAGAGTGTTGGATTCCAAACGACGGGGGGGTAAGCTGTGGTACTTGGTTTCATGGAAGGGGTACAATGATGAGGACGATTCATGGGAGCCGGAAAGCAATGTCCATGCCCCTAGGGCAGTACGGCTGTTTCATGCCCGTCATCCCTCTAAACCTGGTCCTAGGAGGCGCTTTGGAGGCGGGCGTACTGTCAGGTGTTAGCCACGGCGCCTACATTGCCGATCGGGATAACACAGTCCTTTTGGACTACATATCCCATGACGCCTAGAGGGGAAGAGGTCGCTTAAAAAGCAAGCACATACAGGAAGTAATGTGCGTTATTCGTTTCCTAGAAACCAGTCGGATGGACAACGAGGGCTCTTGCTGACGGCGTTTCCGAGGTTGAGTTGTTTGCTTAGGAGGTTTAATTCCTCCTTCGGTTTTCCGTGGAGCTTGGGACCTTCCCAATATCAGGGGGAGTGTCGAGTTTATTTTCCCAGAGGAACCTGCCACGAAGGAGAGGTGGTAGCGGTGAGACGATTTGGTGCCGGAATCCCTCGCCTTTCTTTTTCAGTTCGACAAGGACACTGGTAACTTCTGAAGCACGGCGGTCTTTTGTTTGAGTTACCAATAAAGCACGATTATCCTTGGGGCCAGAGAACATTATATGTTTGGCTACGACAAGGGGTTAATGTTTATTTTTGCGGGAATTGAACTGCCGGGACGATTTTTTCTTTTCAATACGTGATGAAATAACACCGGGTTATTCCTACAATTTGCGTGACTATGACCTGGGGCTTAGTGGATTAACTGAGTCATAGAAAGGACTCTTATCATCGTTAATTTTATTCCCTTTCTCTTTGTTTCTGTCTCCTCATTATTTCGTGACTATCTTGTATAAATGTGGGTGTTGAGCAACCCATTAGAGATCATCGGTATTAATTGTTGGCTTGGGGCGTCCATCTATGATTCAGATGGAGCACAGATAGGTGTTGGATTAGTTCTGCCCTCATGAGTTATGGGCAGGTACGGTCGTTGGTACTTTAGCGAGACATTGCGAGAGTAGACAGGCAATGTGATATTAACACTGTGTATTTCTCTCTTTACAGATATCCCGTCCCTGCTGTTCCTTCCCCTTCCTTCCCTCACCCGATTACTCCAATGCACCGGGGTTTATATAGGTGACTTGGTGGAGTCAGGAGGCGGACCCTTATTTGCATCGCGCCGAGTCTGAGGAGCATCTACAACGTGACACCTACAACCACAACCTCCTCCTCCTCCACTCCCATACCTACTACACCTACCCGTCAATCTCTTCCTAAACTTATTTTCCTTTCCAAACTTGACCTCTTCCCAACAACTCCCCCACCCCGTCCATCTAAAAAGACTCCAGTCAGCACCTCAGCCACCACAACAGTGGGCCCTGTGAAGACAGTCTGCCATGGACTGTGGAGTCCCCACCCTCAAGGGCAGCCAGCTCTGTAGGGAGCCAAGGCACGGGCAGCCCACCACCGCAAAAACCTGCCAAAATTGTCAGTGCCCGGCGCGAGAGGCCTAAAACACCTGGGACCAAAATCCCTACCATGGCTCCGGCAGGGAGTGTGGTGCCACCTGGCACACCGCCAAAGGTGGGGAAGGGCCACAGGCGACCAGGGAAGGCTGGGAAGGGCAGCACGCCCGACAAGACCGCCAGCAGCCCAGCTGTGCAGGAGGGCCCCAGATGCCCCATCCCAGGTGGGCAGGAGGACACCAACAGGCCCGGTACTGCAGCCCAGGAGGGCCCCACCAGGCCCATCCCAGGTGGGCAGGAAGGCGAAGCCAGCCACAGGTCAGGTGGCGAATGACCTCCACGCCATGGGCTGATCCGCTGAACTGGGCACTCATCCGAAGCACCGCTGAACTGGGCCCTTCATCTCAAGCACCGCTCTGCTGGGCACCGCCGTCTCAAGCACTGCTGCGCTGGGCCCTTCATCTCAAGCACCGCTCCGCTGGGCACCGCCGTCTCAAGCACAGCTCCGCTGGGCCCTTCATCTCAAGCACTGCTCCGCTGGGCCCTTCATCTCAAGCACTGCTCCACTGGGCCCTTCATCTCAAGCACCGTTCCACTGGGCCCTTCATCTCAAGCACCGCTTCGCTGGGCACCGCCGTCTCAAGCACCGCTGAACTGGGCCCTTCATCTCAAGCACCGCTCCGCTGGGCACCGCCATCTCAAGCACTGCTGAACTGGGCCCTTCATCTCAAGCACCACTCCGCTGGGCACCGCCGTCTCAAGCACCGCTGCGCTGGGCCCTTCATCTCAAGCACCACTCCGCTGGGCCCTTCATCTCAAGCACCGCTCCGCTGGGCACCGCCGTCTCAAGCACCGCTCCGCTGGGCCCTTCATCTCAAGCACCGCTCCGCTGGGCACCGCTGTCTCAAGCACCGCTGCACTGGGCCCTTCATCTCAAGCACCGCTCCGCTGGGCACCGCGTCTCAAGCACCGCTGAACTGGGCCCTTCATCTCAAGCACCGCTCAGCTGGGCACCGCTGTCTCAAGCACCGCTGAACTGGGCCCTTCATCTGAAGCACCGCTGGCCCATTGGCGGAAGGGGCAGGCCCGCATCTGTGTCGGGCAGGGCTGCACGAAGCACTCTGGGCACTAGTCCCCCTCCAGTACCAGTGGAGACTGATATTGACTTGAGAGACTGTGGCTTTGCACTCCCCAGGATGGCACAGTGGGCAACCCACCCACTGTAGAGACTTGAGAGACTGTGGCTTTGCACTCCCCAGGATAAAGCAGTGGGCAAGCCACCCACTGTCTGGACTTGAGAGACTGTGGCTTTGCACTCCACAGGATGGAACAGTGGCCATGGGGGCCCCTCTTGGATCTGGCGTCGTGGACTCATCTGGCTGAGGTGCCCCCCCTTACCTTCCCCCTGAGGTGCCTGTAGTTTTCCTATCTGATGCCCCTGCAGTGTTCTCTCCGTTGGAGTCAGGTATCCTGTGTGGGCTTTGCCCATGTGATTTTGGCCCAGTGGCCCATGAACAATGCCTGATACACATATCGGACTGGACAATTTATGTATATAAAGTTTTAGATGTGTGATATATTTTATACTCAGTCATACAATATATTCCAAAGTTTATAATCATTTCCTTTTGTCTTTGCATTCTTCCGGGGGGTTTGGGGGGGTAACTGTGATGTGTTGCTATGCATTGATGTGTGTGTTGTAGTGGGTGAGGGTGAGGGTGGGTGTGTCGCATATGTGTGTCCCCGTAATTTTTTGCCTCCCCTGTGTCGTAGGTGCAGTACTCACTGTTGTCTTCTGCGCCGGCGTTCGTGCTCCTGGTAGAGGAGCAGGAAGACAATGGCTGGTAGGATGTGGAGTTCGGGTTCCATGCTGTCCAGATTCCTCGTGGGGTGTATGGAGGTGAGCGTTTTCCGTTTGAAATGGCTGTTTCCGCCGTGTTTTTATCGGCGGGGCTACCGCCCCGGAAAAGGTGGCGGATTGGTGGGTTGTGATAGGGTGGGCGGTACATTGTCTTCCGCCTGTCTGTTGGCGGTGACCGCCGCACTGTTTGTTTGTCCCGCCGTGGCGGGCGGTGTGTTGAAGTGGCGGTCTCTGTTGGCGGTTTCCGCCAGGGTCGGAATTGCATTTTTTTTTCCGCCAGCCTGTTAGCGGTTTTGCCGCCGCTTTAACACCGACCGCCAGGGTTGGAATGACCCCCATAATGTTTGACTTCAGCGTCACCCTGGCTGATCACAACCGAGAATGCCGTCAGCCCATCGGGATCAGAGATCCTGGTGGAGAAGGTGGTCCCCTGGCGGTCTGACCACCAGGGTTGTAATGTGGCGGTTGGAGACCTTGTGAATTCCTCCCAGTCACATACTAGAGGAATTAGGTGTGGCTGGATGGTCCATTTGCTGACAGGATGAGGGGATGGAGCTGAGCACAGCCCCACTTGCAACTGAATAGGGAGTGCTCTGTCTTCACACACAGAGCCTAACACCTACACATTGTCATTGCAGCTACCTTTGACCCAGGCAGAGAAGTCATGAAATTCCATGCACTCGAAAGCAACCACCTAGAAGCTTCTCCCACCTTCCAGAAGGAGGGCATTGGGGGATAAAAAGGGAACCTCAGACGCCAACTCTTTAGTATACGTCTGAACCTGTGAATACTCTGTCAGGAAGAAGGGCTGATCTGCTGCTGAAAGGACTAACAATGCTGCACTGCTAACCTGCTCCTGCCTTGCTGAAATGCTGCCTTTTTGCCCTGCTGCCCTCTTGCCTGGGGAAGAAGGACTGGACCTGCAATCTGAACCCAGGACTACCAGAATATCTCCATGGGGTTAGTTTGTTGGCCTTCTGATCTCAGCCTCAGGGACATGAAAGGCTCTCTTCACATTGGATGCACACCTGAACCCAGCCTGAGTGAGTCCTTCGCTTGCAAGTAGTGCCCCCAGTCCTGGACCCATGAAAGTGGTCCTGAAGGTGACCAGATAGCCAAAATCCAAATGTGGGGCGTGTGGATAAAAACTGCTCCGAGAACCAGGAGGAGACTTGGACTAACCGGCTTGTCTATCCACTTGAGGTGCATCACCGGTCAGATTGATTTTGTGGCTTCTTCTACTGCGTTCTTCTTTGCAGCAGCAAATTCTTTCCAGACGTTCTCCACCAAAGGGGTATCCGGCCTCACAGAATTATCTTCCGCTACAGCCCTCAGCCTCATCCTGCTGCAGATTTTCGAATTCCATTTCAAAGACTAAATGCTTGATTTTGAGTTTGGCAGATGGGGTTACTCTGTCACAAACGTGATGGATATCCCGTCTGCCATATTACGATCCCATTATATCCTATGGAAATCGTAATATGGAGAATGGGTTATCTGTCACATTTGTGAAGGAGTAAACTATCCGCCAAAGCTCTAAATCAGGCCTTAAGTCTGAACGTAGAACTCTTCATCACAGCTTTGACCCAAGGATATCTGAGGATGACACTCCCTCCTTGAACACCTCCTGCAGCCTTGACCCACTGAACTTTACTGTCTCAGGACATTTTTTGCAGAAATTAATTTAATTAAGTTTGAAGGTAAGCGTTGACCTGGACCAATCCACTTCTTATATCTGAAATGTGCTCCATCCCAGTCAGCCATATTTTTCAAGTTTGACCCAGTTTCACGTGACTAGATTTCCACAGTTGGTGCTTTGATTTTTAGGTACTACTTTTCACTAAACAGTTTAAAAATGAATAACTCCGGTTCTGCTGATTGACTTTTTGTTGTTTTGGGGCCAAATCATTTAGTAAAGTGTACTCTATTTTTTTTAATTGGTGTGGGATTTTTCTTTTGTTGTGTTGTCAATTTATTACTGTTTGTGTCCTGCATAAATATTTTACACATTGCTTCTAAGTTAAGCCTAACTGCTTTTTGTGCCAAACAGCCCAGCGTCAAGCACAGGTTAATTTAGTGACTCTTTGTGGTTCACCCGCAAGGGACTGTGGCAGTTACTTGACTAGGGCTCACACCTAAGTCAACCAACAGCCCAATTTCTTACAGGCACCAGTCAGGGATACCCTTTGGCTCCACTGTAATTTTCAATGCTGATAGAGCAACTGGCCGTGAACGTATGGTTGGATGATAACATTATCTGTATGTATATGGGTTGCATTTCTATAGTACAAACCTAGCCAAAAGTTAGCAAAGCTGTACAAGGTCAGCGGCAAGCATAACATCAACAAGTGGTAGAGGAGATAGTTGGGTTCTAGACATTTTAATGCAGTGTGATGTAGTGTTCTTTAAAGAGGTGAGTCTTCAATTCTTTCCTATGGAGCAGTGTTGGGGTAATCTTAACGGATACTGGGATGTTACAGATCCCATGTGCATAGATGAAAAAAGACGTGCTGCCTTGCTGTTTTCTCTACACTTCTTTGTTTGTTGGTGATACTGCCTGCCAGCGAAGTGGGGGTGCTGATCATGTTGGCTTTGTAAATGATGCACCTGGAAGTGAAGATGGTGTGATCTTCAAGGGAAACCAAAGAAGTTCCATCAGTTCTTTCAGATTTGGTGTGATGATACCATATTTCTTCAGCTAGTGGATAAGACATGCTGCAGTGTGTAGGATGCAATTATCTGCACCCGATAATGGGAGCACTGAGTTTGGGAGGGAAGTTTCTAGATTTTGTCCCGGCCTCATTGATTCACCAAAGAGTGAGAGGAGTTGGCCAGTTTCAGAGTGGCAAAGAAGATGATAGAGAAACCTGTGTGCTTCTATATTCTGCTGCCATGTTTCACATGCACGTGATCAGGAGGGAGGGGGATATAAATATTTTTGGGGATTTCTAATGTTTTCAAAACTTTTATAATCTAATACTTATGTAGGAGCAACATAGAAAGATACAGTTTAGAAATACGGCAATATTGAGACAATATCTTACTTTGTGTTAGGCTGGGCCTTAGAATCCTCCCAAAGAGGTTTAAACAATAATAAGACCAAATAGGGGATCCACCTGCAATTAAAAATGTAACAACTGCACCCCTTATAGGAAAAATATAATAATGGGGTAAATGTAGTTGTTTCAAATAAATTAGAATGTGTCCATAAATGTGCCGAGTGTTAATCACTGGGGCAGTGTTCTGACAAAATATTATGGAAAGAATATCATAAGACACACATAACATGATTTAACAATTTCTTGGGTAAATTTATAGTTTTTCAAATATTTGTAATATCTTTGTTAAAATTTTGTTATATCTTTGCAATCTATTTGTTGTTTGTAAGTGCATTTGAAGTATTTGTTTTAGGTTTAATATATTGCTTTGTATTGAAAATGTTTAACTTGTGTACAATAGTTTTAGAAGTGGGATGTTTAGTTTATAGAAAAGGGAATAATTTATATATTTAATATTTGTAGTTTATTATGTTTAAAATTGTTGTTAACAATAAAATAAACAATTAACAATAAAATTGTTGTGTTAACGTTTTCTTTGAAATATTTTTAAATTTCTGTAATATTGATTTTATGAAATCTTTATTTTTGACTTGTCAAGTGACAGCACAATGATGTGCCTGGACAATTCAATATGGACTGGCCAATGGCCTTGGACTTTTCGAGCTTGGCTATGAATAAACCCAAACAGTTGTTTTATTTGGTAAAAAATGTGTCCTTCAATTCCTTTTCTACCTTTATGTTGTTCCTGAGTAATGTGTGTTGTCTGCCTACAGTTGTTTGTATTTCAATGTGCTTGCTGATCCATTTGCTGCTGTTTGCAGTATCTGACTTTGTAGGCAGTGCTGGTGTCCCCCAAGACAATGGTATATGTTGACTGTATGAATATCTAGGTTTTAATGCAATAGTGATGTAATTACATTGGGTTATGTTTGGCATGGTAAACATTTCATCTTGTGTTGTGCAATGTGAGCATGTATGGTGTTAAACTTGACTCCCTGATATGGATTATGGATTTATCTAAAGTGTGGCAGCTTGAGGTTTGTTTGTGCAGACATAGAGTGTGTTCAATTGTGCTACCATGGTGGCATTGGTGGTCCAACCACCGTCGAGTTGGCGGTCCGAGTTGGCGGTTATGAGTCAAGCGAGCCTATGGAGAAAAGACCACCCTGGTCCCACCGGCACCGCCAGACAGCACAGACTGCCACGGTCACGAGGAAGCACAAACAGGTCAGTGTGGAGGCCAGAGCATGAAAAGATCCATGTAGGCCAGACATTGCATTATGACTGCCTTCCAGGAATACATTTGTCTACTGTAGTTGGATGGACAACCCCTGAATGGCATTCACAATGGCTGACTGACCCACAGAGATACTCCTCAGGAGGTCAATAGCCTCCCCAGTCAGGGCAGCAGGGATAACAGGGGCTGGGTTGGGGCTTCATGCAGCAAAGGGGATTCCCACCCTCTTGGGTAAGTGGGCATCGCCAACTGGGTGGGGAGCAACAGGGAAGGTGGCGATACAACTGGGGGTGGCAGACAAAGATGGTATGCCACCACTAGGGACTGGCCACTGGAGGAAGAATCCAATGATGGCAAGGATGAAGGTCCGGTCTCCCCCGTGGCACTCCCCTCACCCTCTGGGTCACTGGGTCCCTCTGTGTCGGTGGTGTCCTGACCCGAGGTCCTGTGGCCAGATGCTTCCCCACTCGGCTGTGCATTGTCCCTTTCACTTCCCTGGGCTGATGCTGCAAAGACAAAGAGAAATAAGGTCACCAGATGTCCATGATCACACTTGAACAACAGTTGTGACTAGGAAACCTCACCATGATGTCAAATAGGCCACAGCAAAACACTCCATCTAAGTGGCCCATACATGTACCATACCATATGCATGCATGCCATCTGAACTGTCAACAGTTGTCCACTGGAGAATCAGGATCTCAGACAACTGCAACTGCACGGCTGAAGCTGTGCAAACAAAGTAACCATTGAACAAGTAGGATACCTCATCACCTTCAATGCTTTGCCTCAAGAAGCATTCATCACCTACCTGTCATCATAAAAAAACTCCAATCCCACAGATCCCACACAAGGTCATGCACACATCTATTTATCACATACACAATGACACAACGATAAGAACTGATACTCCCAGAACATGCGATGTTGCTGACAACAGTACAATAGCCTGTAGGAGGTGACATGAACATACTCATTTCACACTGGAAACAGTGCTACAATGCACACTTCACCAAGTGATGTTTGTCCCAGTGGAGTCATGGAGGTTGTACTAATGCTGCTCAGATAGGCCACACATTTGGCATGGAAATGTACACTGTAGACAAAATGTGCAATATGTTAGGGAGCTATGTCTCTATAATCCACAACACAATGAATCAGCAAGTTCGAAGGTAATCACCACTAATGTCTGGCACCCCTTACAGTGACATACTCTGAGTGAATCAGTAGAAGCCATTAGTCCCTTGGATGTTGGAGAGGTCCAACATGTTGCCAAATTGGAAGCTGCATAATTGTCTCCATTTTAGTCATGCACACCTAGATGCCTGTGGATGAATGCTTGTACCCAAACACATGTGTTTACAACATAACTCCAACTCACTCCATGATGCATGTCAACAGTCAGGTCACAAACCTTCCCCAATTCATATGTGCAAAGCACTTTGACACATGATTCTACATCATGGGATGGGAATGCACATTGTGGGTAAAAATCTCTAGGCCTGCTCGTCATGTCCCTCATTGCTTCTGCAGTTGTACATGCCAAATGACATGCTATGATGGGTGAGGGTATGTGTCGGCCAATAATCGATGATGATATACTGCTGTCTGTGTCACAACATGAAATGTGCCCCCAGTGTAAATGTCCTATTCCACATACAGGTTGGCATGCACATAGATGTGACGGAATACAGTAATTATCCCCGCAACACAGGTAGACCATGCATGAAGCAGCAGCTTACAAATGTTTTCTAAAGAGAAAGGGACATATGCTGACATGTAGGCACAAGGAATGCTGGCAACAGTAATGGCACATAAATCATGTCAATGGAATGCATGCTCTGTCACATGTATGATGGCCATCTTCACATTACAGACAGTAGTGAGGCACCAGCACCTGTCATACGCTGAAGACAAGCAGCCTCTGGGTAGCAGAGGCCAATATACTAATTTTACCAGACACATGACTGAGGCCTTGATCCATCACTACCTTTCTTTTGGCCTGTAACATTGAGGAGCAGTGGTCCATTGCATAGATATTACACGCACTATAATAACAACATTAGTTGATAGATCACTGTGCACAGCCATATGTTGTCCCTGGAGAGCAAACTGTTTGTGGATTGAACACAGTTGTGTCCTATGTCCCTGGGCCAATAGGCAAGGCATGTCTACACATAAAATCACTCATTTACTGTGTTACACATGTCTTGTCCTTGATCGTAAGGGGGAGCTGTCAGAACCTAACACATTAACTTGCCAATGTGACAGACAGAAAAATGCCCTGTACTCACCCCCCTGTGGCTGCTGTGCTGTCCTCAAACGCCCATCAATGTCTGGGTTGGCCACCACCAGAATACGGACCATTAGGGGGGGGTCATGGGCTGATGGGCACCTCGCCCATGTTGGGAGGACATCCCCAGCTGGACCTCAGAGATCTTCCAGGCCCAGCGTCTCAGGTGCTCCCACCTCTTCCAACAGTGAGAATTCCGCTGGCTGTGGACCCCCAGGATCTGCACCTTCTTGGAGATGGCTCTGCTTAGCTCCTTTTTCTGATGGGCGTTGGCTTGCATGGATGAAAAAGGACAAATCAAGAGATTATATTCACAACTTTTGTCACAAATCGTTCAGTCACATACATGTCAGAGACACCAAGCTAGGACTTTTCACTTTGTTAACACTAAAAAAGTGTGAAACACACAAGCCCATACGTACAGGGACATGACTACAGATATATGCATTTGCATCTGCAGACTAACCCACTACCCTGCTCATGGCCTGCAAAAACAAAACACTACACGCCTATGTGGGTTCTGAAGGGGAGACTCTATAGGCATGACTGGACCAACACATTCATACTCTGTAAGATTGACTTACTGCATACAGTCCCTACAGGCAACTGCCATAGTGCAAACTTCACCATTACACTTGAGTAACAATCAAGGGGCTGGCATGATGGGTACAGAAAGTTTTCTTGTCCATGTGTGGACATGTGGAATAACAAATGCAGACTCATGGCACTCCAGGGGGGGCTCTGTGATATGTACCTGTATCACATAACAGTCATTTGAACATATGTCTCTATACTACAGAGATTGCATCAAACATACAAAGGCATGCAATGTACAGTCTGTTTCTGCTGTATGGCCAGGCTACTGAGTTAGATATCATGGCCTCCTAGGAATCAACACACTGTCTGCACTGTGGGGCTGTCATTTATACAATAAGTCTGTACAGGACAAATATGACCTGTGTGAAGGTGACAACAGAGCTGTTGGAGTAAGAGACCCACCCTGCAATGCTCCCACAACTCGTCATAGCAGCACAAGCCATACACCCCACAGCAAGAGGTACTTACCCGACACAAGGCAAATCCAACCTGCCCAAAGTAGATACATGTGCCCCACACCCACAAACAATGAAACGAGAAACCACGGCTCCAGAGTGTGCCTCCAACAACACAGGCCACACATTAACCTTTATTATGCTCACTGAGCAACCGAAGTGCATATAAGGTCAATGGCCAGTACTTCAGAAAACAAGTCAGATGGACCACAATGGCCCCAACCTTGACTCCCACAAGTACTATGGTACTCCACCTCATAGGGGCAACAATGGGGCATCTAGGCACCTCAGGGAACAGGGGCAGGGGTTGGTGGGGGCGGGGATTCCTGACGGGGGTGGGGCTTAGATTTTCGTTTGGAAGGTGGAGGGGGTTTGGTTTTGGCCTTGGAAGGTGGGGGAGTGTGCTTGGACCGGGTGGTGGCAGATGGAACAGGTTCAGCACGGGGCTTCTTCCTCTCTGGGGAAGGGGCACGGGAATGTGAAGGGCGGAGAGGGGCGGGCTGTGACGTGGAAGGAGTGGACAGGGCATGTAGGTGTGCACGTTTAGGGACGAGACAGGGTGGGCCAATGGGTTGGAATAGGTCAACACGGGAGAGGAAAAGTTTCTTAGGTGCAATTGGGGTGGACCTTGAGGAAGGTGTGGGAGTTGAGGTAGAGGGAGTGGTCATATGTGGTGTAGGTGAGTGATGTGGGTGCAGGTGACTGGACAGTATGCTGAGGTGTGGTGGATGTGTGATGGGTTGGGGTATTGGTGCGTTTGAGTGTCTTGGGAGGGGGGTGGACACAGTGGGATAAGACAGGCTGCCAGTGTAAATGGATGTTGTCTGGGTGTCTGCAAGTCCGGTGAGTGTGCTGCATGTGTCAACTAAAGTAGTTGTGGTGAGTGCAGATGTGGTATCTGGGGTGCATGAATGGATGTGTGCTATTGTGGTGACTGCAGGAATAGGGTCAGCAACAGTGAATGAAGGTGCAGTGCCTCAGGGTGTGCATGTACTGGGGACAGACAGGGAGGCGGAAGAGCTGGACACACTGGGGGAAGTGGATGTTGTTGTGTGTGCATGTGTATGTCAGCTGTGTGTGTGCATGTGTATGTTGGCTGTGTATGCTTGTGGTGGGAGGTGTGGTGCTTGTGTTTTGAAGTGTGCTTCTTGTGTGTTGAGGTGTGTACCTGTGTGTCAGATTGTGTGCTTTGGATGGGTGAAGGGAGTGGGGTGCTGGAAGGGGTAGAGGAGGTTGGAGGGGGATGGAATGACCAGGGACACTGGCTGCCATCCAAGAGGAGGCCAGAGCCTGAAAAGATCTCTGTAGGTCAGACACAGCACCGTGAATGCCATCCAAATAGGCACTGGTCTGCTGCATCTCTGATGCTTGCCCCTGGATGGCATTGACGATGGTTTTCTGCCCTACAGAGATGGTTCTCAGGAGGTCAATAGTCTCCTCTGTGAGTGAGGCAGGGCTAACTGGGGCAGGGGAGGAGGTGCCTGGGGTGAAGGAGACGCCAACTCTTCTGGGTGAGCGGGCATGGGCAAGTCGGTGGGGAGCAAATGGGAGGGCAGTGATGGTCTGGGGTGGCAGAAGATGACACAGTAGGGGTGGGCCCACTAGGGTCCACCACCGCCAGGGAGCTCCCATCAGAGGAGGTATCAGAGTCACTACCTCAAGAGGTAGTTGCTGCCCCCATGGTACTCCCCTCACATTCCAACCCACTGGTCCCCTTGGCGTCGGACGACTCTGCCTCCGAGAATCCGTGGGCCTCTGCATCCCCACTTGCCAGTGCCTCCGATCCCTCGCCAGATGATGCTGATGTACCCAGCCAACACAAGAGAACAGGGATGGGGGGACAAAACAGGAGAGATTTTGAAAATAGCTGAATGGAGGTACAATAGTGGTTCACACATACACACACCCAGAAAACCCTACGACAGGCAGCACCTAACGCTATACCCATGGCTATGCCCCAGACTAGTGGCCAGAACCCTGCTCTACAGACATTCCCCAAATAACGTAAGGGCCTGACATGTAGTAGTCCTGACCAAAACACCCCTACTCCCCACGGTGGCCATAATGTAGATGTACATCAGTCACTGTCCCTACAACAAAGGCAGCATAAATCTGAATGTATACACACACATCCATCAACGGTCAAAAATATGGTATGTGGACTCACCCCCTTGTGACTGCTGTGCAGCCTTCAAGCGCCTATCCAGGTCCGGGTACGCCACTGCCAGGATGCGTTGCATAAGGGGGGTCAGTGTCCGACGGGCACCCCTTCCCCTTCGGAAGGGCTTCCCCAGCTGGGCCTCGCACATCTTTCGCACCCAACGCCGCAGGTCCTTCCACCTCTTCCTGCAGTGGGTGCCCTGCTGGTTGCAGGTCCCAGGGTCCACACCTCTTTGGCGATGGCATGCCAAAGTCGCTTCTTCTGGTGGGCGCTTACCTATAAGGGACACACAGAAATGTAACACAGAGGTCAGACACTGGCCAATCATATACAGCTGGCTATATGTCCACTATGGGACAGACAGTTCAAACCGACTAACAGCACACACACACGCAGCATGTCAGGAAATCTGGACCATCCAGTGTCAGAGGTGCACACATGTATGCAGCCAACACCAACCACTACACACATCCATGGCCCCCAATCCTCCTACTCACCTGTACCTCTAGCCGTCCGTAGAGCTTGGCGTACAGGGGCAGGACCCCGTCCACGAGCCTCTCCAATTCCTCTTGGGTGAAGGCCGGGGCCCTTTCCCCTGCAACACATGCCACTTCCGTGACCAGAGGCAGGACACAGCAGTACACTCAGTGGAGTAGCTGCTTGCACAAGATCAGGGAGTCAAGTGAAGTTGGGTTGACGAGTTCACGTACGCACCGCGGTGGTGTGCACCGCTGGCGACGATCATGATACGCTAGGATTCCCCATTGACATCCATGTTAACCAATGAATTTGCACACGGTGGTAAACACTGCCTTACGCTGTGACATCAACCGCTAGCAGTATGAGGTCACTTCTACAACAAAAGTTCTGGATTACAGGTGGCAGACTACGCATTTGTAAAACCCTCCTCTGCACAATGCAGGCCCTATTGTTCCCCAAACACCCATAGGCATGTGACAATTAACATTATCTCACCTGACCAGCCCTGATCTATCATTGTGGTCATGTTGCTGTTATGTCACACACACTATGCATTAGTGTTGATGAAAATCATGCCAGCAGTGCTGAATGAATAACAATGTATGCAGATGTATGTGTGTTCCTCACATGTGTTTTCAACTCCTCCTAGGTACAGACCATTGTGGCGAGGAAGGGCCCCATCGGTGTACAGACCACTTGTTGATTTGCAGACAATGGTGGAGCGTCACATCTTTATCAATTACAGACTCACTCGTGCAACTATTCTTGAACTTTGTGCATTACTGGATCCTGCACTGACACCGGCAAATCGTAATCAGTATGCCATACCTACTGAAGTGCAGTTGCTCTCTGCACTCCATTTCCTGGACACGGGGTCATTTCAAGTGACAGTGGGCATGGGTGCAGGTTTTTCACAGCCAATGTTTTGCATTATACTGTCAAGATTCCTGAATGCATTTGTACGACACCTGCAATCCTATGTGAGGTTTCCCCAAAGTGCTGACCTGCCTGCCATCAATTCGGACTTCTATGCCTTTGCCAACATACCCCATGTGATAGGTTCCATCGATGGCACCCACATAGCTATCATCCCCCCAAGAATCAGTGAAGAGGTGTACAGTAACAGGAAGAACTTTCATTCCATGAACATTCAATTGGTGTGTACTGCAGACCAGTACATCACACATGTGAATGCCATGTTCCCTGGTTCAGTCCATGATTCATTTGTGCTGAGGAACAGTAGTGTGCCACACAAGATGGAACAACTACAAGAGGACAGAGGGTGGATCATAGGTAGGTCTTTATGTCACTTATTGCCACATAGCCGACAGCCAGGCTGTCTGCCTCTGAGGCTTGTCAATGAACGTTCTGTTTTGCACCTTTTTCTAGGTGATTCTGACTATCCCAACTTGCGATGGCTACTGACACCAGTGAGGAATCCTGAAACAGATGCAGAGAGGAATTACAATGAGGCCATGGACGTACTAGGAGGGTGATAGAGCGCACAATAGGTCTCCCGAAGGCTAGATTTCGTTGTCTACATATCTCTGGCGGTACCCGGGTCTATGGGCCTGAAAAGGTGTGTAGAATAGTGGTGGCCTGTTGCATGCTGCACAACGTGGCTGTGAGAAATTCTATCCCCCTTTTGGAGGAGGAGGCTGCTGTATATCCAGACCAGCTTCCTCAGAGAGGGGATGAGAGTGATGGTGATGATGAGGAAGGGGAAGTTGTAAATTCCAGGACCCAACTGATACAACTCTACTTCCAGTAACTATGTGGGACAATTGGATGAGATTGGTGTCTGTGCATCATACTGTCAGTGTGCCTTGTCACCTAGGGGGGTGTTGGGTCAATACTAATTGCCACTGTGACCAGGTCTGCATAGGACAGATTACAACTTAGTCTAATATTTCAACACATATGTCGGCACAACAACATGTAAGGCGTGTGGTGCTTTTCATGCTACTCCGATACCAATAAAGGAGTTATCAACCAGTTGCATCCATATTTCACTTTGTTCAAACTTAATGACAGGGGACATTGTAACAGTTGAAAAGGTGTTTTATTTCG
The DNA here is from genome assembly GCF_031143425.1 of Pleurodeles waltl. NCBI lineage: Eukaryota > Metazoa > Chordata > Amphibia > Caudata > Salamandridae > Pleurodeles > Pleurodeles waltl. Next base: position 188,339,903 of record NC_090444.1, on the reverse strand, counting down.
TGCAGGGATTAAATCATGCAGATTACAGTGATGGGAGTGGGCTAATGGTGGTTGTCCAAGATGCAACATGGTTGCAGCATTGTTGGCAGCAGTGGTAGGTCCATCCATGCTTACATGAGTTTGAAGTATTTGTAGCACTGTTAGTGGGACACTTGGAGGACAGTTTTTGGCAGAGTCACTTCTTAGAGGGGGCCTTGTTCTTGGCAGGTGTTCCTGCGCCATCCCTTGGCCTGAGGGTCTGTTTGGGCACCTGTTGTTGGCCTGTAGGGGTTGAGATGGATATCCCCTGTGTGTCCTCAGAGGGTGGTACTTGTGAAGTTGCTGCTGATGCCCTTGTTGTCCGGTCTGTATCCTGTGCTGTAGTAGGGGCTTCCTGTTCTGTGTGGGCCTCAGGCTGTGTTTGGACAAGCTGCAGCAGCGCACCTGCTATGCTGGCCATTGTGGCAGTGTGCAGTTTCCACTGCTCCATGGCCTCTTGGTGGTGTGCTTGCTGCATCCTCTGACTCTGCTCCAGGGTGGATACTATCTGGGCCAATCTGTCCTGGGTATGGTGATATGCTCCGAGGACCTCTGAAATCACGTCATGGGCTGCAGCATCCATCCTGTGGCCTCCCCCCTGGACCACTGATGCCCTCCCACTGGGCCTAGCCCCCTGTGGCTATGTCCCCTGCACAGGGGGTACCACTTGTACTGGGGCCATCGTCTTCCTGCCTGTTGGTAGGGGGTAACTGTGGCCACTGTAGTTGTGTTCCACCAGTCTGTGGCCTTGATACACAGGTGTGTGGATGGTTGCCCTGGGCTGATGTTATTGCCTGGGTAGTAGGGGTGTCAGTGGTATCCTGGGTGGGGCTGCTGGATGGTGACAGTCCAGGACTGTATGAGGGGCCAGGCTGATCGTCAGTGTCCAGAGTTCCATCCCCAGTGTCCTGGAAGGTGCCTCCGTCTCCCTGTGGGGCACTGCCACTCCTTGTCCTGTCCGTCAGGGTGGCATGGTTGGTGGTGCCTGTTGGGAGGAATGGACATGTCTGTTACATTAGCATGGTCGGATGGGGTGCACAGGCCTGGGCAGGTTTGTGCAGGTTGCACACTTTGGGGCATGCAGGATGCTTTGGTGAGGTTAGCAATGCTTTTAGCTTAGGATGTGGAGGTGCATTGTGGGTGCTGTAGACCATTGTGTTTCCTTGCAGGGGTGGGTGACTGTGCACAGGATGTGGGCCTGTTAGTGGGTTAGTGGGCATGCAGGGGGACTGGATTAAGTGCTTGTGGGCTGGGTGGGGTAGTGGTCCTGGTGGGTGTTGGAGGGGTAGGGTGGTGCATGCATTACAGGTGTGATGGATATGGGGTAATTGTAGACGACTTACCTGAGTCCATTCCTCCAGTTAGTCCAATGAGGCCCTCAAGGTGCAGGATGGCCAGTACCTTTTCCAGTGTAGTCGGTGGTGTTGGTGGATGTCTTCCCCCAGTCTTCTGGAATGCAATGTGGTGCCTAGATGCCATGGACCTGACCTTCCCCCGCAGGTCGTTCCATCTTTTGCGGATGTCGTCCCTGGTACATGAATGGAGTCCCACTGCATTGACCCTGTTGACTATTGTCTGCCATAGCTCCATCTTCCTGCCGATGGGTGTGTGCTGCACCTGTGCCCCGAATAGTTGTGGCTCGACCTTCAGGATCTCGTCCACCATGGTCCTTAGCTACCTTTCTATGAAGCGTGGGTGTTTGGGGGGGTGCCATGGTGAGTGTTGTGAATGGTGTCTTGTGTGGATCTAGGTGAGGGTACTCTTGTGTATTTGGGTGTAAGTATTGTGGATTGTGGCATTTGGTGTCTGCTTCTGGTGTTCTCTGTCTTAGTTGGCCTACTTTAATTGCAAAGGATTGTGGGGTGTGTCTGTGAGTGTTTATAGTGTTGTGGATGTGTGTCAGGTATGTGGGTTTCTAACTTATCCAAAGTGTGCACTTCTTACTGTTGGGTCCACTTGCCGACGTGGCGGTCTGCACCGCCAATGGTCGTTCTGCTTCCACTGACCGCCGCAGTGATTTGTGCTTCATTATTTGATGGGCAGGGTGTTGGTGTGCTCCGCGGTGGTGGGGTGGGAGGTCCAGCATTTCTGCTAACAAGGTCCTGGAGGTGACTGGTGGCAGGGTGATTTTTGTCAGATTCAGATTTTTGAATCATGATATAGCGGTCTTCTGTTCGCCGTCGCCACGGCGGTCGACGGTGTTTACTGACAGGTTCATAATGAGGGCCAATGTGACTGAACTTTACATATGGTACTGGCCCCCAATACCTGCACATTCTGCAACTCATTGATGTCACACAGACTGAAACAACAGAGACACAAGAAGTATAACTGGCACATAGGGGCACATTGTAGCTTGCGATGAGGAAAAGGATGGTGAAGTATATATAATATTGTTCACATGAGGTACTTACATGCTCCTCTAGTGAGCCATTGAGCTGTCCATACAGGGGTAGCTTCTCATTAACTAACCTCTCCAGCTCCTCTGGAGAGAAGTCATGGGCCCTATTACCTGCTGGACGTGGCATGATTGCTCCCAGATGTGGCACACAGGAGCTACGGTCATGAAGGTGTTGCTGGCAGCAGTGTCAGGAGTCAAGTGAGTGAATCTGCAGAAAATGGCGGTCACGTCTGCCACATACGCGGTCGTCACCACTGGCGCATGCCGCCACTCACAACAACGTTCGTCTATGGCTGTGTCTGCCATGGTTGCAACTGCTTACTGCGGTGGTGACTTCCGCCGGTGTTTGTGGGTGGTTCCTAATGTCCACTGGAGTAGGTCAGGCATCCGCCATTTTGGTGGCCTGAAATGCTGTATTGGACTTTCTAAAATGCATCACACATACAAAACATGATTTTTTTACCTCACAAACACCCTTATCCTGTCTTGTCGTGTAGGTCCTATTACTCAACCACCATTGTAGTATGTTGCAGGGCACAGATGGCATTTAACACCGGGCATCATCCACCACTGCCGACTGTCATTTTGGCGGTCAGGATATACAGTCACATTTCGAGGGGCAATTGTGTTGCACATCTTTGAGTTTTGTCCAAATCCATATTGTGAAGATGTGTTTAAAAAACATGGGGGTCACATGTGACCCTTGTGTAGTTGGCAGCTGTGATGTCTACTGTGTGTCATGTCTATACAGTCAGAAATGCTTTGTCACATGATATCATTGACATGCATCATGTATGTTGCTGTGGACACACTGACTAATGTTAGAAATCATGTCCTGCCATACATAGGTACCCTGGGAGAGGGAAGATACCGCAACCTCCTATCTACCGTCCACCGCCAGACCTACAGACCATGGAGCAAAGACACATCATCATGTACCACCGATTATACGGGCAAACAATAGTGGACTTATGTCGTCAGTTGGAGCCATATCTGATGTCAGCTATTAGTTATCCAACCAGCATACCATCCATTGTACAAGTCATGTCAGTATTTCACTTCCTAGCCACAGGGTCCTTCCAACATACAGTGGCCCTATCTGCCGGTGTGTCCCAACCTCTGTTCAGTCTGACGTTGAAGGATGTCCTTTCAGCAATTTTGAAACACCTTGACAAGTATATCCAGTTTTCTCAACGCAAGGATTTTGCCGATGTGAAGGCTGACCTTTATGGTTTTGCCAGCCTCCCACATGTAGTGGGGGCCATTGATGGCACACATGTTGGCTTTGTCCCACCGCAGGCCAATTAACACGTTTTTTGTAACAGAAAGAACTTCCATTCCATCAACATGCAAGTTGTCTATTTGGCCGATCTCTACATTTCACATGTGTGTGCCTGTTATGGCCTGAACCCGGATTGTTCAGGCCATGATTTCCTCATAATGCAGAACAGCACCATACCCCAGCTGATGTGACAAATGTACCCATAAAGGGCTTGGATGGTTGGTAAGTCACATCTGTCCTCATGGTGTGTGTTCAATGGCAGGTGCTACAATCATGAAGTAAATGACTGTTGCACATTTATCCCATTACTTCATAGGAGACTCCACATATCCAAACCGTCCTTGGTTGTTGATGCCAGTAAGGAATCCAACTGTGCTTTGGGAAGTCCACTTCAATGAGGCCCATGGAAGAACACGGCTGGTAGTGTATTGGGCTTTCAGGCTCCTGAGGGCCAGTTTTAGGTGTCTGGACACTGGCGGAGGCCTCCTCTACTCACCCGGAAAAGTGTGTCAGATCACTGTGGCATGCTGCATGCTCCACAACATTGCCCAGCGGAGGGATATCCCATGCATCCCAGAGGAGGGGGAGCCTGCAGTGCCACCGGATGAGACTCCTGAAATGCCAAGTGAGGATGACAGTGGTGAAGAGGAAGCAGCTGACTTGCAGGGTGATCTCAGCAAAATCTACTTTTCATGAGTCTAATAAGTATGTCATGTGATGTCATGACAGTGACTGTACATTGAACTGTAGTTGTGAGAATGTGTGGAGTTGAGTGTTTTAGAAACAACTCGGGAGCTGATACTCTGCAATATTCAGTCAAAGGCTGCTTGATGTGGTAACTTTTGATATATCCCCACCTTGATCATTTTGCTTTGTTTCTGTCAGTTTCCTTGAAATGTAATTTCATTTCCAGATGCTTACTATGTGATTTGTGTAATAGGTATGTTTTCAAGCCTATCCTTCTTGTTTTGTCTTTGTACAAGTACCTTCACCATGACATCCTCATGTGGGCATTTCAGAGTTTTGACATTGGTAGGTATCTGATGCTGTTTTGACATACAAAGTGGTCATAGATTGTTCCAGGTAATGTAGGTCACAGATTTGGGGCGTACTGGACCTGTGCCAAGACAGCTTGCACAGTGCTTGGGTGCAAGGTCAGAAGTGCACAATAGACTTGTTTTGTGTGTTGTGGTGGACCATGTGTGTTACCATGTAGGCATGATATATGTAGTCATAGATTGCGACCAAGTCATTTCCCTTCACATTGGCTAAATACTATTGTGTGACCTGTATGTAGCTGTAGCTGTGTTTCAGCATTGCAGGCCACAGTGTGTATACAACAACAATGACATATGTTTGCGTCATACCACCAGATGCATGGTCATTTGATGAAGATGGGCCTGTGATTAGGGACTGTTGTACTGCCACCGGTCTGTATCTTGGATCATGGTTGCCTATTCTACAGGACAATAACTGACAAATCCCTTCCTTCCTTGGTAAGGGGGGCTATTCCTTGGAATATGTACTTTGACTCAGTATGAGTCATACATTTGTGTTTCAAGAAGTCCAGACATATAGGCAGCCTATGTGTTGTACAATGGAATAAAATGTTTGGTGTGACCAGACACTTGTACTAACGTGTTAGTGTGTAATGGTTGTAATCCTGAGCAGGGCACTGTGTACCTGTAACATATCCCTCCTTGCACAAGTAGCTTGTGTTTTCATCATATGGTTCACATGGTCTTACATCTCTACATCGAAAAATGTGGAAATTAAGCAAGCAGACAATGAGTTTGTGATGGGTGAATTTATTACAATGCTGATGCAGGTAATACAATTTGGACATAAAGGAACAAAAAGTAAAGTGAAGGTGTCAGTCATGGTGAATGAAATCATCGAAGTAGATGCCACAGCATTGAGAGTCCAAAGTCCAGAGTACTCCTCCCCTTGGAACTGGCAGGTAGTTGAGGATCAGTCTATAGAGTGAATATGTCGCACACAAAGGCGGTCCTTTAAGAAGAGGTCACTTGCTGGCAGTGCCAGGTGTCTTGCCATTCGCACCTCCTGGATTCTTTGCTGGACATCCCTGCTTGCCTGGGGAGGTAGGGTCTGTTGCTATAGAGGAAGAGGTGTCTGGGGTGGGTTCTTCCTCTGGCAGGGCCTCCCTTCCAGTGGCTGGCACTGATGTTGAAATGTCTGGTGTTGATGAGCTGAAGGAAGGGGAAGACTAATTTTGAAAAGCCCTGCTCAGGACTGTGTATATGTCCCTCATAACCCCTGTTAGGGAGGCCATGTTTGTATTGTGGGCCTCCATCTGTTCTTGCATGTCCCTATGCATACCCTTATGTAGCTGCTTGATTTACCGTAGGTCGGTCAAGACCTGGCTCAGCGCACCTTGAGACCTTTGCTAGACCCCCAAGACATGGCTGATTGTGTCCTAGCCAGAAGCAGCCCAAGTGGTCTCACCCTGCTGGCCCACAGCATCCCTCCGACGTACCCTACCCCCAATCCCTGTGCCTTTGCCACAGGGCGCCCTCTCCCACTGGGCCCTGGAACCTCATTGTCCAAAGTGTTGCACTGCAACTTAGGATCCAGAACTGGGAGGCACAAGATGGAAGACACTGTGCTTTGTACACAGGTTGGGGGGCAAGTGGTTGCCTGTGATGTTGAAGCAACCGGGCTGGGAGGTGTTGATGTGGCCACAGTGTGTCTGACCAGGTTGCCCAGATGGGCCAGAACTGTCCTCCACAACCAGATGTCCAGGGGTATCTTCTTCATCCAGGTGGGCTAGTGGCAGTTTGACCTGTTGACGTGAAAGACACAATGTTACTGGTTGTATTGTGACATCTACCTCCAAGAGTTTAGTGTTACATTAAGAAGAGACTTTGTACAAAGTTAAGTTGCAGTTAGTTCTATTGTGCCAAGTACACATGGTATTGGTTGATTTGACATGACATTTGTGGAGCATGCCAGAGCTTTTTGACTGAAGCAGCTGCTGAAAATGTGCAGATCATTTCTCCTTGGGAGGATGGCCTGAGAATGCCATCTTGCCACCAGTGCAGGCAAAATATTGGCTGTGCAAGATATGTCTTTGGTCATTTTGAGGCCTAGTTGATTGTGATGCAGGCAGACCCATGAGTTTGTTGTATATGGGACTAGTGTCATCATGTGGTCAGTGCAGTGTGGATGTGTCTGCTGCTGATACAATTCTAGTTATGCATGTTGAGGCCTTTGGGATAATTGTTTTGCACACTGGGTAAGCTGCCCTTCCTGTCCTCAATAATTTCATCTTGGGTTAGCAGGTCATGATAGAGCTAGGTAGTCAGGCACATCTCAGAGTTAAGCATGATCTGTGTCGTGGCCACTCCCAAGTAAGTAAACTTCAACTGAGAGTTACCAAGCAAGGGTACTTTGACAAGTGACCACAGGACTGGTGTTTAGAGTTATAGAAATAGTGCCTCCTGGGAGTTGCAGTCATGTCACTCTCCATACTACACACACTTGACAAATGTTATTGTCCAAGGTGAGTAAACCTCATTTGAGAGTTCACAAATAGAAAATCTGGGCAAGTAAACATAGGTTTTGTGGTTGGAGTTAGAGAAACAGGGTCTATTGGGATTTGCATTCCGGTCACTTACTCTACTTCACACCACTATACAAATGGCATCCTGCCAGGTGAGTAAACTTCAATTGAGAGTTAACAGACATGGGTGTTTGGGCATGTGAACACTGAGTTTGTGTTTGGAGTTAGAGGAACAGAGCCTCCTGGCATTAGCAGTCATATCACCCCCTCTGCTTTATACACTTGATAAATGTCACCACCACCCCAACCAGGTGAGTGCACTTCATTTGTGAATTAACAAACAAGGGTATTTGAAGAAGAGAGCACTGGACTGGTGGTTGGAGTGATAGTAACAGAGCCTCCTGGGAGTTGCAGTCATGTCAGTTCCTGTACTACACACTATACAAATATTACCCCCCCAGGTGAGTACACTTCATGTGTGAGTTACCAAACAGGAGTCTTTGGAGAAGAGGACACTGGGCTGGTGAGTGAAGTAACAGTGACTAAGCCTACTGGCCTTAGCAGTCATGTCACTCCTTCTACTACGTACACTATACAAATGGTATACTTCCAGCTTAGTAAACCAACATTGAGAGTTGCCAAACAAGAGTCTTTTGACGAATGAACACTATTCTAGGGGTTGGAGTCAGAAAAAACGTGCCTCCTGTGAGTTGTAGTCAGGTTATTCCATCTACTTCACACAGTTGACCAATGTTGTCCCCCCGGTGAGTAAACTTTATATGAGAGTTGACATGCAGGGGTCTTTGGACAAGTGAGCACCAGCCTGGTGTTTGGACTTATAGGAACGGTGCCTGCTGGGAGTTGATATCATGTCAATCCATGTGCTAAACACACTATACAAATGCCACCTCCCCAGGTAAGTACACTTTGGACAAGTGTACACTGGGCTGGTGAGTAGAGTAACAGTAAATGAGTCTGTGAGCAAGCATGACATGGCATTTTGGTGACATTATTTGTGTTATGGCTTACCAGACTCCACTCCTGCAAGTATTCTAGCTAAGCCCTCAGGATGCAGGATGGCCAAGACCTTCTCCTCCCAGGGAAAAAAGATGTAATGGGGCACTGGGATGGCCACTGCCAGTCTTCTTGGCCTGTAGCTGGTGCCTGGAGACCAGGGAACGGACCTTGCCCCGGAGGTCATTCCATCTCTTTTTGATGTCCTCCATTGTGAGCAGGGTGGTGACTACAGCATTCACTCTGTCAACGATCCTATTTTCCTACTGAGAGGAGTATGCTGGACTTGTGCTCCAAACAATTGTTGCCCGACTTGTGATTTTATCCACCATGACTCTTTACTCATCTTCAGAAAAATGGGGATTTTTTGAACATGATATAGTGGAACAAACAAAATGGGTGACAGACTTACTAAACAAGGGAAATGCAATAGGGTGTGAATGTGCAAAAGTGTGTGCAGGGTGTATTCAATGGGATGGTGAAAAAAAGGGCGCCTAATCTATATATGCTCAGGCTTTGTTGTCTTGCTGTGTAAATGCAAAGGATTGTGGTCTGTGAAGGGGTGTGTTTTATAGTGTCCTTTCCGGGTATGTCCAGTGTGGCAATGTGTGTCAGCTGTATTGTTTTCAAATTCAGTGTATTGTGCTGTTGTGTATTACTTTGCTGACCACAGACTGTCTTGGTTCGGACCGCCATTGGCCATGATGGGGGTCCTCCACGGCGACTGCGTGCTTGTAATAAGGTCAGTGGTTGGTTGCTGTGCTGTCGGCGCAGGAGGTCGGACTGCCTGTATCCAGGCAGCCCCAACACTGGCGATCTGTCATTTTTGCTTGGCGGTCGGCAGCCCTGAATGTATAACTTGCAATTGGGTGGTCTGAAAGCCCGCCAACATGGCGGTCTTTTCAGGACCGCCAACATGGCGGTCTGGCGGTCCGATCGCCAAAACTCGTAATGAGACTCTTAGACGAGCCTCTGCAATTGGATGTTGTTTAATTATATTTTTCATTAGTGCATTTTGTGTTAGTTCATGGTACTGTGGTAGGCCCAATTGTATTTTCTGTGTGTTTTCTATGAACACAACCTTGATTTTAGTGACTTTTCACTGTGCTTTGGCTTGACCTAGGGTTGTATGTGTGGCTGAGTATGTTTTTTTCTTTACAGGCTTTTATTTTTGGATGGCAGAGTTTATTTTTAACCCAGTTTTATTTTTTTTCACAGACAATTTGTAAATTATTAACCGTAACTATGTTTTACTCTTTCATTAAATCAGTTTTCCTGTATTGTTTATTTAGATCTTGTTTTCGGGTTTTTGGGTGTTCTGTTTTTCTCTGGTTTAGTTTTCCATTTTTTTTGCTCTTTTTATTGATTTTTTGGGGGATTGTATTTTTTGAATCATCATTTCAATGATAAAAGTGTTATTTTATTTATTTATTTATGTTATTGGTAGGACAATGTTATTGTTTTTGGTATTATTTTTGTTTAATTATTGCATATATATATATGTGACTTTTTAAGGTGTTAGCATATTTTATAGGTCATATAAAATTGTTTGTTTAGTTAAAATGATGTAGGTAATTTTTTATTGTACATTTATATATTTGTAAATATTTATTTAAATAAATGTTAGTTATTTTATTTGTTTTTCTTTTAAATTATTTTTTATTATGATTGGTATTTTAAATTAGCTTTAATAATATTTAGACATAAATTTTAAAGTTTTAGGGAGGTTAAATGGTGTTGTTTAGTGTGTGCTTTTTAAGTAAGGTTCTTGCTGTTGAGCCTAAATGTGGTAGGTCTTAGTTGTTAGTAAATAGTTTTACTTTGAATGCTAGGAGTTTATACATATCTTTAGTTTGTTTGAACAGTTTTAGTTTGAGTAGTTAGAGATGGTATCTGCTCCTGGTAGCTTTGTTCTTTTTGAAGTATTGAATTAGTAGTGTAGGGGAGCTTCTCTCAAGTGTTCCTTGTAAGAAATTGTGCCACCCTCTCATTGTTTTATTTGTCTTTGTTTCTACAGACATGGTGCTGCCACAGACATTTCACCATGGAATATGATACTTGGGTTGATGTCTGTGGCCTGATGGGTGCAGGAAAACCAACCCAAATATCCTACAATAAAATCATTAGCTAATTTGCTATAATGTGGATAATAGGAGACTTCAATTGGCATGTCCTACTGTTTAGTGACTCCTGTTACAGGGACATATGCCAAAGCTATTAGTAATTTTATTTTGTGTGTAAATTCTAGGTTGGTTCCATATTCTATGCTCAGGGTGGATGTGAAAAATTGGGCTGTTAGTTGACTGGAGTGTGAGCCCTGGTCAAGCAGCAACCACAATTCTTGTCAGGGTAAGCACAAGCAAACCCCAAACTAACCTGTGCTCGCCTTCTGGTAGCTTGGCACAGAGCAGTCAGACTTAACTTGAAGGCACTGTGTGAAGTGTTTGTGCAACACTCACTTCAAACAGTAAAACAGTTAAAACACCACAAAAAACGATCCCACAATAGGTTAGAAAACCAGAACTAAATTTAATAAGTAAAAGAAGTCCCAAGCAACAAAAATCTAATAGGAAGAACTTGAGTTATGAATTTTCAAAGAATAAACTGAAAAACACGCCTTACAGGCTAAAAGCGCCAACCTGTTGCATTGGTTCCGACCTACGCAGAAGTGGTGATGCACTGGTTTTGTTCCATGCAACAGCAGCAATGCATCAGTTCTGCTGGAGCAAACACCTTAGGCCTACTTCCAAAGGTCTAGGGCTGGGGTGGCAGGACAGAATCACAGATGGAAGAGTCCCGATGCAAAAGCAGGGTGGATAGAAGTCCTTAATGTCCCTGAGACTATATATCAAGAGCCCAGCATACTAGCCTTGGAGTCACGCTGTTTTCTGGGCTCTGGGTTGGAGAGATGCAGGCTTCTCACTCCCAGGTAAGAGGACAGCAGACATCAGGTTAGCAGAGCAAGCAGGAGTCCAGCAGAATAGCAGTCCAGCAGAATGACATTCCTTCAGCAGCACAGCAGTCCTTCTTCCTGGCAGAGTATCCACACTTCCAGAGGTGTACTGAAGTGGTGTCCGAGGTCCAATACTTATGCCCAGTTGGGCCTTTGAAGTGGGGGAGACATCAAAGACATGCCTTTGAAGTGCATAGAGTCCCTGCTGTTCCTGCCTTGGCTCCAGACTCACTACAGGGGGTTATGCAACCCTTTGTGTGTGGACTGGGCACAGTTTATTCAGGTGTAAAAAGGTGCCCAGCTCCTTTTTCCCATCGTGCTCAGGATCCCCCATCAAGGCCCATCAGGTCACACCTAAGCTGGCATTGAGAGTGGCTGTCGAGGAGAAATACACAAAGCCCAACTGTCACCTCTTCCCAGACATGTGATCAGAGACAGGCAGCGGGCACTAAATGACTTCAGTAAGAAAATGGCAACTTTCTAAAAGTGGTATTTTTAGAATTGCAACTTAAAATCTGATTTCGCCATAAGTTGTGCTTTTAAAATGTGATTTCAGGGACACCAAACCTTAAGACTCAATCTCGTCCCAATTAGATGTTATCCCAGCCTAAAAGGCAACTCCAATGTTATCCTAAGGGAGAGATAGGCCTTGCAGTAGGGAAAAACACATTTAAGTGTTTTTCACTACCAGGAGTCATAAAACTTAAAAGCACATGTCCAACTTTTTAAACACACTGCATCCAGCCCTTGGGGATGCCTAGGGCCTTCCTTAGGGGTGACATATGCATTGAAAAAGAAGGCTTGGGTCTGGTCAAAGGTCTTTTTGACCAGGTCGACATGTCAATCAGAACTAATTTCATGGTTTGGTTGGAGATGAGTTGAATTGTTTTTGCTCTATTTATGGAAAACGGTAATTAGTGTTTTCATTATTTATTTAATATATATTAATTTTATTTTTCGACACATTTTTATATGTGGTGTTGGAAATGGCCCTTTCTGCAGGGTTATCCTCAAACGTGTTTGCCTTTCCCCTATTTTTCTGACCCTCATTTTGTTGCCTTTAGAACTCTGGCCACTTTACCACTGCTAATCAGTGCTAAGATGCAAGTGATCTCTCCCCTAAAACTTGGTATGTTTGACTTACATCTGTTTGGCATATTTAATTTACCTGTAAGTCCCTTGTAAAGTGGTATGCCATATACCTAGGTCCTGTAAATTAAATGCTACTAGTGGGCCTGCAGTGCTGACTGCACCACCTACAGAAGTAGCATTTCAAACTTGTCTCAGGCCTGCCCCTGCAGTGCCTGTGTTTGCAGTTTACTGTAACATTGACTTAGCAATTAAAACTACTTGTCAAGGCCTAAGCTCCCTTTTTCCTACACTTTGGTCACCCCTAAGGTAGGCTCTAAGTCCTATGGGGAGAGTGCTGTGTAGATAAAAGGTATAATGTGTACTTTAATGTTTTACATGTCCTAGTAGTGACAAACAGCCTATTTTGCTTTTCACTACTTTGAGGGCTGCTCCTCTCATAGGTTAGCATTTGGAATTCAAATAAGCACTTAATTTAACCCTGAGTATGTGAGGAGTGCCTTATTTCCCTGTGAGAGCAGGGTGAACGAGTTATTAAGCACATTGGGTGTGTTGAGCTCTTAGTTTCTCCCTTCAGAAGCGATTCCGTTTTCTTAATAGTGCCCTGGCATGAGGAGCCCAGCTGGGGCGCCCAACCGCTGAAAGAAAGCCCTCCTGGGGTGCCGCCCTGCATTGCCGTGACAACCAGGATTCTCCTGTATCGAGGCAACTGAGAGAGGAGAGTGGCCACCCGGAGTGGTGTTGGCTCTGTGCAGACGCTGGCAAGGGAGCGCTTACACTTACCTTGAGTGCCAGATAGGGGAGGATTCATCACCGCGGGACCGCTCTTGAGGCTGGCAACCGTACCAGCCATCAGGCCTTTCAGCCGGCACGACTCAGGGTTTTGGGTGGAGGCCAGCCCCCGATAGCTCACCTCTTCTACCCAGTGTAATAACGGGCAGCAGCCTGGCAGGTGATCTTGTACGGGGGAAGGACTGAAAGAGGTCTCTCCACCAAGGCTTGTGGTGTGCGGTGTTTGCGCCCACGGCTGGGTGCACCTTGTGGATCATATTCTGTTCTTGTTTCTCCTGGTGGGGTGAGCCCTTGACTTGCCCGCCACCCCCTAAAAGGCTTTGCAGGTGCAGGAGCCCTGCACCAGAAAACTACTGCATTATGTGTGGTAGATGCACCGGGACCCCTGCAGTCTACTCACTCACATCAGTGTTTTTATTTTCCCCCAGGCTATCTGAAAATGTGCATAATCCTGTTACTAGGAGCAGAGGGGTACCGGTGCCTATGGAAGATTATTAGTGTTGTTATTCTGATAATAATACTGGATGATTTGTGTATTTATGGTGGTAACTGGTCATTTTGTTTGCCCAAATTACTGCATTTCGTGCCCTGATGCAATTACACAAGTCCTTTTTGTCATGCATTATAAGAGCTCTGAGTTATCCTAAAGTATTTGCCTTGTATGCCCAAAACTTAAGAATTATGTTGTTTTGGTCTGAGGTTATATACAATATAGAGACCTATTTTTAAATATAATAATGCAGTGTGTGGAGTCTCATTTGTGGGGCATTTATTGTGTCACTGGTGTCAGTGTGTTGCGCAAACGCTTTATACATGACGTCTGGGGATAAGCCTGACTGCTCTGCCCCAGCTACCAGAGGGTGAGCACTGGTTATCTTTGGTGTGTAACTTACTTGCCCTCACTAGAGGGGTGGGTTCTGCCTGGCTTAGGTGCATACCCTAGTCAAGCAGAAACCGCATTTCTAACATTGGTGATCAGTGGTGAGGACAAAACTTGCATTTGCGTTATACCACAGTGAATCATTGTTGCACTGCAAATTCTGCACTTATACCATTACGTGTTTTGTGATTTTTTTGCCTCTCTCATTTAGGTAATTTTATTGTTTACCCCTACCTCATTTTCTTGCACTTGGCACTCTTGTTTCTTACACTTATGCTGGTTAGCTTGCCAAAATAAAAACTATCTTTCCTCAAAAACCTGGTATATTACAGCTCAGGGGAAGTAAAGGGTTTTTGTAGAGAAAGGAGACTAGGTGTGAGAGGGGAATCAGACGATGTGGACAATAGGTCGGCCCTGACTTTTTTGAGAGGGACCGTGAGGGAGCACATGAGAAAGAGGACAAAGAGGGTGACGGTTTGGAGGCGGAACCTGAGGAGGACCCCAAGAATGGTGAGGACTCTGGGTGGGAGGGTTCCCAATCCACACCCTCAGAGGTAGTGACCCTGAGGATGTTGAAGAGGAGGGAGAAAATGACTGGACAGGGACACTAGAGAGAGAAGACCCCATAGATAGGGGGAAAGTCCGTTGCTGGTTCTATGGAGGAGAGAAGAATAGAGGCTGAGAAGGCCTTAGCGCTGCAGAGGATGGTAGAGGCTGATAGGACCTTTGCTTGTGAAAATCTTGCTTTTGAGGAAAGGAAACTGACCCTTGACCATAGTGTTAGAGTTCTGAACTCACCAACGCTGGAGGTGGAGTCCAGTGATGGCAGCAATTTGGTGTTTAGTGTTAGGAACACCACCCCCATATCCACAGACTTGGTGCCTAGCTTCAAGGAGGGAGATAGCATACGTCAGTGACTGCAGGATTATGAAAGGGCTCTGACAGTGTGCAGGATCCCTGAGGAGGATTGGGAAACTGATCTGTGGAGTTATATTCTTGATGATGGATGAATGCCCTACTGGCCCTAGTAGGGGGATAGGCAGATGTACGACCCCATGAAGGATGCACTGGTGGCAAGGTATGGAGTCACCCCTGAAGAGTATAGGTTGGCATTCAGGGGCAGTAGGAAATTGTCTCACCAGTCTTGGGGGGAGTTTGTAAAGAATTGTTTCAAAGCACTAGATGGATGGATGCGGGGTAGCACAGCAAACAAATCTGAAGGGCTGTACAATCTGATTGTCAGATATCACATGTTCCGTTATCATTTTTCAGGGCTACACCAACGCCCGTTTGAGTGTAAGTTTTCCAACCCCACGGAACTTGCAAAGGAGGCACACCTCTGGGTGACTACCAGAGGGTCTGGTAAGGCATTTGGGAGTGACCCTAAAGGTAGTGGCTCAGGTTCCCCCCAACTAAGGGTGGAAGAGGTTCATAGGGGTCCAGACACGTCCCCTTGTAATGGGGTGGGTGCAGAGACCTATGTCCCCTTTCAGGGGAGGAGGTGAAGCGGGGTGGGAGACATCCCAGCGTGCCCTATGCCCGGCCCCAGAGCCTGGCGAGTACCCTAGGGGGGGCCCCAGGAAGGGAACCTACTTTATACCGGGAGACCATGCCCTGAGGGAAGCTCATACTGTCAGGAAAACTTGGTGGTGGCTGACACAAACATCCAACCATTTCTGGTGTCTGGCAGTACCAATCCACAGAGGAGGGTGCAGAATTCTAGATTGAGGGGCAGGGGGAGGAAGAACTCATCTCTAACTCCTGTCCAGCCTAGGGGTACTGATCCTTGGTTGGAGGACCAGGTTCAGGGTATCACCCTGGCATAGTACTGATAAGTGCTGCCCCTGCAGTTGAGGGCCATTGCCCACGTTTTGTTGCCCCAAGGAGTGAAGCCCATCAAGATATTGATTGGTCTACCCTGGCTCTAGGCTGGAGGGGGATGTGTTGGAAATGGCACTTTCTGCAGTGTTATTCCAAAACGTTTTGCCTTTCTCCTCCTAGTTTTGCTGACTTTAGGACTCTGGACACTTTACCACTGCTAACCAGAACTAATGTGCATGTGCTCTCTCCCTAAAAGCATGGTAATATTGTCTCATACCTAACTGGCATATTTAATTTACTTATAATTCCCTAATAAAGTGCACTACATGAGTCCAGGGTCACGTAAATTAAATGCTACTAGTGGGCCTGCAGCACTGATTGTGCCACCCACATGAATAGCCCCTTAACCATGCCTTAGGCCTGCCATTGCAAGGCCTGTGTGTACAGTATCACTGCCACTTCGACTTGGCATTTAAAATTGCTTGCCAAGCCTTAAACTCCCCTTTTGCTACATACAAGGCACCCCTACAGTAGGGCCTAGGCAACCAATAGGGTAGGGTGATATGTAGGTAAAAGGTATTTATGTGTTTTATATGTCCTGGTAATGAAAAACTCATAAATTCATTTTCCACTACTGTGAGGCCTGCTCCTTTCATAGACTAGCATTGGGACTGCCCTCATATACTTTTGAGTGGTAGATCCTGATCTGGAAGAAGTAACCAGGTCATATTTAGTAAGGCCAGAATGGTAATAGAAAAGCTTGCTTATTGGTGAGGTTGGATTTAATATTACTATTTTAGAAAACGCCACTTTTAGAAAATGGGCATTTCTCTGCACTTAAAACCATCTGTGACCTCACATTCTGTCTCCAGTCTCTAATCTAAGTCTGGTCTGTGCTGGTTGACAGCTCCCTTGTGCATTTCACCCAGACAGCCACAAACACAGAACACTTTGGGGGTCATTCCGACCCTGGCGGCCGGCGGTTTGCTGGCGGGAACACCGCCAACAGGCTGGCGGTGTCCCGCCAGCAAGTATGACCGTGGCGCAAAAGCCACGGCCATACCGCCAGCCCCTCCATTTTCCCGCCAGGTTTCCGCCTGGCGGTCATAATCCCCAGGGCAGCGGTGCAAGCACCGCTGCCCTGGGGATTATGAGTCCCCGACTGCCGGCCTTTCTGTGGCGGTAGACACAGCCATGGAAAGGCTGGCGGTAAGGGGACGCACGGGGCCCCTGGGGGCCCCTGCACTGCCCATGCACTTGGCATGGGCAGTGCAGGGGCCCCCAGGCGTAGCCCCGTCGCGCATTTCACTGCCCGAATTTCGGGCAGTGAAATGCGCGACGGGTGCTACTGCACCCACTGCACATCAACATTGCCGCCGGCTCTATTACGAGCCGGCGGCAATGTTGATGGGCCATTTCCGCTGGCCCAGCGGAAATGTCGGAATAGGGAGGCATGAATACCGCCGGCAATGGCGGTATTCTGTCTCCCCCGGCCTCGGCGGTCTGGAAAAAAGACCGCTGAGGTCGGAATGACCACCTAAGTCATATTTGCATTCATCTATATACTGAATGGGTCTTCCTAGGCTGGAAGGGTGCCTCCCACTTACATTTCACACAAAGGACTGATAACCCCCAACAGGGACCCTGGAAGACAGGTCTTGGCTGAAATGGGAACTTGTGCACTTCAAAACCACCCTTTGAAGTCTCCCCCACTTCAAATGCATTTTTGTGTATATAAACTGGATCCCTGACCCCACCAACTCAGACGCTTCTGGACCTACACCTGCACTATGTCAGAGAAACTGCCTGGCTGCCCAAAGGACTCATCTGGACTGCTTTGCTGAGAAGGAATGCTGCCCCGCTTGTTGCCCTGCTGCCTTGCTGGCCTATGACTCTGCTGGAAGGACTCTGCTTTCCCCCTAAAGTGCTCTCCAAGGGCTTGGATTGCGCTTGCCTCCTGTTTCTGAAGTCAACAAAGACTTCACCTTTTCAAGAAACTCCTTGTGTGTCGAAAATCGACGCAACGCCTGCAGAAATCACCGCAAAGTCTACATCTCGGCTGAGATATCGCCGCACAGCCGACCAGAATGACGCAGCACCGACTTCTCGACTGTAAATTCGACACAGTGCCTCCATTGTGATGGAAAATTGGACACATCGCCTACCGGATCGATGCAGCGCCTGCTCTTTCTACCATTGTGTCAAGGATTTTCAACGTATCGTCCCTGAACTTCAAAATATCCACACATTGCAGTGAGGAACCAAGACTGAGCGCCAAAACACAAAGCAAACCCTTGCAACATGGAAAGAAACAACGCACTGTCTGTGCTGCGACAGAAAAACTGACACAAACCTTATTATTCCACGCATCTCCTCCTCTGCAGCCTCCGTGCATCGTTATTTTTGACAAATCCCAGCAACTGTTCATTTCCAAGGATTGAGACTCTTTTCTACCTTTTAAAAGTGATATTTCAACTTATGCTTATTGGATCTTTGTCGTTTTGACCTTATTTTATTCAGATAAATATTACCAATTTTTTCTAAAACTGTGTGCTGTATTTCTGTGGTGTTTTCACTGTGTTACTGTATGATTTATTGCACAAATACTTGCCTTCTATGCCATGCCTGACTGCTGAGAGCCAAGCTATCGGAGGGTGGGCTCAGGATAATTTGGATTGTTTTGTGACTTACCCTGACTAGGATTGCAGTCCCTATTTGGACAAAGGTGTATACCTCTGTCAACTAGAGAACCCATTTCTAACAAAAACATATTGTACTTCCTTTGTGCATATGTTTGGTAAGGTTTGCTACACCTAAAACTCACAAAACCAAAAGGTCTGAAATTTAGATCATTGTATGTGAGAAGTTTTTATCTCAGTACCACTTACTATATTGATAAGCCACACATGACCTACTCAAAAGAGTACCGCATTACACTTTGTGCATTTTCCCACAGTGAGGTACATACCTTGTCATGTAAATTATAAATTGAAAATGTATTTTTGTTTATAGTGCTTACAACACCGGACGAGGTATTGAAGTTCTTTTTAGGCTAGTAACATCCTACTCTGGGACCCAAGATTAGTAGTTAGTACAATTTGTTTTTTTTGTTTTTCTTGTGCATTCATTGTGATAAGTTTGCAGGCACGTAGCTTGGTCAGTAAGATTGGGGGGGGGGCAACCTTCTGATGTTCCAACAACTACACTGGCATATAATGCTAAAATACTTTATTCAACGAGCAGGGTCTATGAAAGGGGCTTTAGGGGCAGTGGAAAGGGAAAGGAATGCGGATTGGTAGGAGTACTAAGTGAGAGAAAAACAATACTTTGTAAAATAATCAAAAAGAAATAAGGATTTTCAAAACTGAGATTAGAAAGTGTGTGTGTTTTTGCCAGTGTGTGGATGCAAAAAAAAACAGGTGAAATTCAACAGACACCTCACCATGCTGACTGAAAGCACCTGTGCACAACTGTTCCTCAGAAAATAAATTTATTTGAACCTGCCTGCTTCAGCAGGCAGGTCGCTCCATTCACCGCTGTCCCGCGCCGCCTCCACTCTGGTGCCTTTGTTTTTGTTTAGCTTCATCTTGCCTGTTTCCTGAAGCGCCTCTAAGCAAGCTGCTGCATCCCTGGGCCCCTGACCCCCTCCCTCCACCTCAAATTTGTTTCCCTTCCCGCCGCTGAGCCCTGCGGCTCTGCCCCCCCTGCTTTCCCATTCATCGTGCCCTCCCTCCTCCCAGCTGCCACTCCCTCCCACCTCCCCATTTATGGCAGCCGCAGCGCAGACGCACCGCTGGCGCGCTGAAGGTGCGCCAAGTGCAAGCCCGTCTGTGCCCGTCCGCGCCTAGACCGCACCCAGCGCCACTTCCCCTGGCCCGCAAGGCCCCCACACCTCTCCACGCCACTATACTTCCAGTGACCTCCACGCCCTCAATCCAGGACGCCCCTCCACCTGCTTCCGGTCCTCCCCAAAGAACACCAAGGGACCTTTCTCCAGCCAAGCTTGCAGCTTCACCTGTACCCTAAAGCACCACAACAGACCTGCCGACAACCACCTCAGCTGCATCCTACTCAACACCCGCTCCATCCACAAACACGCAATTGAACTCTGGGACCTACTGACCTCACCGGACATCGCCTTCCTAACCGAAACCTGGACACACTCGGCCTCAGAACCCGACATAGCCATAGCCATCCCTGAAGGCTACAAAATCACCAGAATAGACCGCACCAACAAACCAGGAGGAGGAATCGCCATAGTCCACAAAAACACCATCAAAGTCTCGAGCAGCACCCAGGACACCCTCAACCTCGCCTAGCACCTCCACTTCAAAATCCACATCAACGCTAACACCACCCTCAAAGGAACTCTGATCTACAGACCCCCACGCGCCCTTTCTCAATTCTAGGAAGCCATCGCCGACATCCTCAGTGCCAACGCCCTCGACTCCACAGAAGACATCCTCCTCGGCGACCTGAACTTTCACCTAGAAAACAACAACAACGCCAACACCACCAACCTGCTGGACAACCTCGCCAACCTCGGCCTCAAACAACTCGTGACTTCACCCACCCACTCCGCAGGCCACACACTCGATCCCGTCTTCTCAACCAGCAACCACGTCTTCATCAGCCACACCACCGAACTCAGCTGGACAGACCACCGCTGCATCCACTTCACCGACCAGAAACCAGTCACCCACCACCACCGACACAACCCCCCCCGATGCAACTGGAGCAAAATATCAACGGATCAACTGATTTCAACTCTCGCCCGGGCCCCACCCCCCGGGACCCTAGGCCCCAACACAGCCGCCACCAACCTGCATCACTGGATAGAAGACTGCGTCAACACCCTTGCACCGCTCAAAAAAAAAAAAAACACCCTCCACAAAATTAAGGCCAGCTGGTTCACCCCAGACCTACAGGAATCCAAACGGCTATGCCGCAGAATGGAAAAAACCTGGCACCTTGAACCTACTAACTCTAACCACATCACGTTCAAGGATGCCATACGCAAACATCACCAACTGATCCGCACCACCAAAAGGACCCACTTCAAAAACCGCATTGACACCAACGCTCACAACAGTAAAGAGCTCTTCAGCATCATCAAAGAGCTCTCCGCTCCCAAGATCTGCTCCAACGAACCCCCACCATCACAGGAGTTCTGCAACTCACTCGCAACCCACTTCCGTCGAAAGATAGATGAAATCCACAACAGCTTCAACCCCCAGACCCACCAGCTGACTAAAAACACCCATGAACCCAAAGCCCCAAGCAACACCCACCTCCTCCACACCTGGACCCCCGTCAACAAAGAAGACACCGCCAACACCATGGCCTCCATCCACTCCGGATCACCATCGGACCCCTGCCCACACCATATCTTCAATAAAGCAAATATCATCGCTCCCCACCTCTGCAAAACCATCAACAGTTCCTTCGAGTCAGCCACCTTCCCAGAAAGTTGGAAGCACGCAGAAGTCAACGCCCTGCTGAAGAAACCCAAGGCAGACCCAGATGACCCCAAGAACTACCGGCCGATCTCCCTCCTCCCCTTCCCAGCCAAAGTCATCGAAAAAATCGTGAACAGCCAATTTTACCGGTTCCTGGAAGACAGCAAGGCACTCGACACCTCCCAATCTGGACTCCGCAAAAACCACAGCACCAAGACCGCACTCATTGCTGCCACAGACGACATCAGGACCATGCTCGATGAAGGAGAAACAGCAGCACTCATCCTCCTGGACCTCTCCGCAGCCTTCCACAAGGTATGTCATCACACTCTCCGCACACGCCTCCATAAAGCCAGAATCCGCGATAAGGCACTAGACTGGATCCCATCATTTCTCGCAGGCAGAACCCAGAAAGTCCGCCTTCCACCGTTCCTATCAGAAGCCTCCAGAATCATCTGTGGCGTCCCCCAAGGTTCGTCGCTCAGCCCCACGCTCTTCAACGTTTACATGGCCCCACTCGCCAACATCACACGAACACACCACATCAACATAGTTTCCTACACAGACGACACTCAGCTAATCCTCTCCCTCATATAAGACCCTACAACTGCAAAGAACAACCTCCACAACGGACTTCACGCCATCGCCAGCTGGATGGAATCAAGCCGCCTCAAATTAAACACAGACAAGACAGAGACCCTCATCTTTGGCGCCAACCCCTCAGCATGTAACGACTCCTGGTGGCCCACCTCCCTAGGATCCGCACCCTCTCCCACCACCCATGCACGTAACCTGGGATTCATCTTGGATTCCACACTCAGCATGACTCAGCAGGTCAACACCATCTCCTCTTCTTGCTACAACACCCTCCGCATGCTCTGCAATATCTTCAAGTGGATTACCGTCGAAACCAGGAAAACTGTCACCCACGCCCTGGTCAGCAGCCGATTGGACTACGGAAATGCCCTGTATGCAGGAACAACAACCAAACTCCAAACAAAGCTGCAAAGAATCCAGAATGCATCCGCCCGCCTCATTCTTGACGTCCCATGCCGAAATCACATCACCCCCCACATCAGAGACCTACACTGGCTACCAATACCAAAGAGGATCACCTTCAAACTCCTCACCCACGCACACACAGCCCTCCACAACACAGGCCCAGCCTACCTTAATGACAGACTCACCTTCCACACCTGCACCCGCAATCTCCGCTCTGCCAGCCTTACCCTCGCCTCTGTCTCCCGCATCCGCCGCACCACCGCCGGAGGAAGATCCTTCTCCCACCTAGCCGCCAAGACCTGGGACTCCCTACCGCTCCACCTTCGCCAAACCCAAGACCTCTTGGCTTTGAGGAAACGCCTCAAGACATGGTTTTACAACAAGTAGCTCCCCACCCCCCCAGCGCCTTGAGACCCTAACGGATGATTAGATCGTTTTATAAATCCTTTGATTGATTGATTGATTGATTTAATGCCCCAAACAGCCCCTGTGTTTTTGGTCTTGATTTCTTGTGTACTTAGTAGAGTCTGGAAATGGGATAGATTGATAGGAGTTGATTTGAAAAGGATTAGTAAGATTGTTTTAATAAGTAGTGGTCGTGGATGCTTGTTAGTTTGGTGGCACGGCTAAAAAGGAGGGATGAAAGTTTGAGGATGTTTGGGAGTTGATATGTTCTGTAAAGTATGGGATAGAAAGGCCAATTATCACATGGTGACTCGTGTACAGACTACAGTTCTAATACTTGGTCCCACCCTCCGGTATCGGTGTACATTAAAGCCAGAGTGTCTCTACTCAATAAACGCCAGATACCACATCTTTTGTATCTACAAAGGCATTGCCGTATAGTGCTGTATCTTTACTTTTTGCCCTTAATGTTAGCTTTTTTCCAAGTACTAAATATCACTATTTTTTTATTTATGCTCATTGTAGCTAAAAATTCTGTGATGTCCTGTATTGACGCTGTTCTATTATTTCAGAAGCTTTGGTTGGGGAATTTATCCCTCCCTTTGCCTATATGAATACCCCTGTTATTTGTGTCTTAGTGAAGATGTCCAGCGGTGGCCCCGACACTGCGCTCGGCTACGAGGATTAAGGGCCATCCTCAGACACTTTCTCTCATTTGATTTTGCCTTGAGCCGCGTCCCCGGCGCCATGTTGCTCTCGAGAGCCTGAGTCCGCAGCGCCTCCATACTGGGCTCCTCCCAACACAGGAAAGGATGGCGTCAAAGCAATATGCGGAATCCTCCATTTACGCATCAGCAGGCAATAAGTGAAGAAGCTTTAAGCGGTGCCTTCCTACTGCCCGCTGGTCCAGACCCTACAATCAAGTGTGCGGCGGTGTTCTGAGCAATTGGAGCAGATGACACCTTATTACGGACGGTTCACACCGGCACGGGATTCGGGCAGTAGTATACGTGGTTTCCGCATAATCTCCACCGTCATCAAGTGCAATTTTTGGATGATGCCTAAGAGGTGCTCTTTCGCCGTGGGATATATTGTCTGCACCTCTGAAGCCACGTGGCGCTCCAATAAGCTGCCAAAATGGTGGCAGAGAGGCGAAGACTTTGAAAAACCTAAACAATGAAAAATAAAGACTTTATTTATATGTATTGAAATGAATCACCCGTAAAAGGCGGAAATATTTCAAAGAGTGCAAAAATATGTTTATGGTAGTAAGTGCTTTAAATACACACAGCGTTTGCTTTTAGAAAATGCATGTACTGTGGGCTTCCTTTTTGATTCGCCGAACATGTTTGTGCCTGTTGTGTGTTACCACAAAAGATAGATATTGTCACGCAAAATGTGCATCTTTTGTCAATTAAACTTACTATTCATTAAATTAATGTACTTAATGCAAGTTGTGGCATAAAAGGTACTATGCCTGGTCCCCAAAAGAGGATGTTCACAGCACAATCGTTGCCTTTATCTGAACCAGTCTCTCCCATACCAGTGCCAAGAATCCTCACAGCTCACACACCACAAAAGGACCTGTTACAGAAACTCAAGCCTCACCTGGCTCATTAATATTAATTTTTGTGAGCCCTTGAGACCTATTGCACATGTTGGCATGGAGAACTGCATAAATAGGAGACCTCCCTTCAAACATACAAAATCCCACTGTCGAGGCACTGAGATCTCTGTCCTTATAGAGACAGGAGTAGGACTGTCAAACAAACAAACTGACATCCTGTGACTTCAACAATGTTTGCACCTCCCCGGTGTCTGCAGCCTAGGCAAGCAGAATGCACTTCTGTGATGCGCTGGGCTCGAGCCCCAAATATAGTTCAATATTTTAGCAGAGGAGCTTGAGCGTACTAAAGCCCGCGGGGTCAAACTGCCCGGTGGGGCAGTCAGGTAGCGTCCGAAGGGCTGGTCTGACAGGTCAGTGTGCGGGCTTGTTTTATCTGGTCTGCTAGGCCAGAGTATACTGTTGATTCCCATGATATTAAATCAATCCTTTCAGTAAGCCCAAATCCAAGCAATATGTCATACCTTAAAAAACATACACGGCGTGTCTTCACAAGTTCAAAACTGATTCAGAGAAATAGGCCCCCTTTTTAGTATTTATTTCACTAATGCGGGGCACTTTTATTTTCACGACTGGGCCTATTTTCTGCCCCAGTCCGATCTTGCCAACGCCGGTGCTCTTCTTTGGGCATCAAGGCGCTAGCAGTGAAGCGTTCTTATCCTCTCCTCAGATCAAACACGTTCCATTGCTGCTATAAGCAGAGTGACCCCAGCACGAGTGGGGGCTAATGGCGGTGGTAAGACGAAGGGTTGCGCTATAGGGGTTCTAAATGCAGTGAGTACCAGAGTGTTCTAGCAAGTTCCATTGTTTTACTCCATTAATACTGGATTTCCAGCACCCACATAATAGTCCTTTCACCACTTCACTGATCAATCCTTGATTGCTTCCAACTAAAACGTGCTTAAAGCACAATTTAGAACTTTATCTTTGAAACTTTTTACATCATAGCCAAGCGGCCCATTGTCCTGGGTCACACTTGGAGCCAGTCTTGGTATTCAGACTAAACAGTTTTGCAGTGGGGGACCTGTAGCTTTTTTTTTGACAGTGTGAAGTGTGTTTCTGGCTAAAATGTCGGGACTGCCTGAAGGACTCACACAGGACGTAAGACCAATTGAACTACATTTTACGTCTTATAATGTGCGGTAGTCCGTTTTCAATACTATTACTGCTTGATTCACAAGCGAAACCAAATGCACATTCTGTTCACCTATTAAATGGAAGTGCACTATTTCATTTACATCACACAAGAAAATAGGCATTAACAATGACATAGAGTTTGAGTTTTGAACGATATAGAGAGAAAATATTTTATCAATCTCACTAGAAGGCAAGGCAGGTATAGCAGGGGTACTAGCAGTGCAAGATTTTCGATCACAAGCGATTGGAAACCGTGGGTGTGAGTGGCAATGCTTTGGTGCCACTGACAAAGTGTGGGTGTGAGAGTGAGTATGAGAGAAAACTTGTGTGAGAATGGGTGTGTGAGAGAGTGCATGTGAGGGTTTAGTTGGGTGTGTTTGAAGGTGTGCAAGAGTGTGTGCGTCAGTGTGTATTTTGCATACTAGTGCGTTTGCTGGCCGTGGTACACTGGAGGTAATTTTTGACTTATGGGGAGGGCAAAAAAGACACATGGATAACAGGAGTTACCCACAGCAAAATGCAGGCCCTGACATACTGGAGGTAAATCAAATCAAATCAAATCATAAACATTTATAAAGCGCGCTACTCACCCGTGCGGGTCTCAAGGCGCTCGGGGGAAGGGGTTACTGCTGCTCGAAGAGCCAGGTCTTGAGTCGTCTCCGGAATGCGGAGTGGTCCTGGGTGGTCCTGAGGATGGTGGGGAGGGAGTTCCATGTCTTGGCCGCCAGGTAGGAGAAGGACCTCCCACCGCCGTGGTGCGGCGGATGCGAGGGACGGCGGCGAGAGCGAGGTTGGCGGAGCGAAGATGACGGGTGGGTGTGTAGAAACTGAGGCGGCGGTTGAGGTATTCGGGTCCCTTGTTGTGGAGGGCTTTGTGTGCGTGAGTGAGGAGCCGGAAGGTGATCCTTTTGCTGACGGGAAGCCAGTGTAGGTGTCTCAGGTGGGCGGAGATGTGGCTGTTGCGGGGTATGTCGAGGATGAGGCGGGCGGAGGCGTTTTGAATTCGCTGCAGACGTTTCTGGAGTTTAGCAGTGGTTCCTGCGTATAAGGTGTTACCGTAGTCCAGACGGCTCGTGACGAGGGCGTGGGTCACGGTCTTTCTGGTGTCGGCGGGGATCCAACGGAAGATCTTTCGAAGCATGCGGAGGGTGAGGAAGCAGGAGGATGATACGGCGTTGACTTGTTTGATCATGGTGAGAAGAGGGTCCAGGATGAATCCGAGGTTGCGTGCGTGGTCTGAGGGGTTTGGTGCGGTGCCAAGGGCCGTGGGCCACCAGGAGTCGTCCCAGGCGGTCGGAGTGTTTCCGAGGATGAGGACTTCCGTTTTGTCTGAGTTTAGTTTCAGACGGCTGAGTTTCATCCAATCTGCGACGTCTTTCATTCCATCTTGCAGGTTGGTCTTGGCGCTGGTGGGGTCCTTGGTGAGGGAAAGTATCAGCTGAGTGTCGTCGGCGTAGGAGGTGATGATGATGCTGTGTTTGCGTACAATGTCGGCGAGGGGGCTCATGTAGACATTGAAGAGAGTCGGGCTGAGCGAGGAGCCTTGAGGGACGCCGCAGATGATCTCGGTGGGGTCTGAACGGAAAGGTGGGAGGTATACTCTTAGGGAGCGGTTGGAGAGGAAGGAGGTGATCCAGTCCAGTGCCTGTCCTTGGATCCCGATGGAGCGGAGGCGGGTTATTAGGGTGCGGTGGCAGACGGTGTCGAAGGCAGCCGAGAGGTCGAGGAGGATGAGGGCGACTGTTTCTCCGTTGTCCATCAGGGTTCTGAAGTCGTCTGTGACTGAGATGAGGGCGGTTTCTGTGCTGTGATTGGCTCGGAATCCGGACTGAGAGGGGTCGAGTAGGTTGTTGTCTTCAAGGAAGTTGGTAAGTTGCTTGTTGACGGTCTTCTCTATGACTTTGGCCGGGAAGGGGAGGAGCGAGATGGGGCGGAAGTTCTTCAGGTCGCTTGGATCCGCCGTAGGTTTCTTCAGTAGGGCGTTGACTTCAGCGTGTTTCCAGCTCTCGGGGAAGGTAGTAGAAGAGAACGAGCTGTTGATGATGGTCTGGAGGTGCGGGGCGATGATGTCGTCGGCTTTGTTGAAGATGAAGTGTGGGCAGGGATCCGAGGGGCACCGGAGTGGATGGAGTTCATGGTGGCTTTGGTCTCTTCCGTGTTGATGTGAGTCCAGGCGTTGAGGGTGATGGTTGGGGTTGTAGGTTCTGTGGTGGTTGGCTGGGTCTGGTGTCCGAAGCTGTCGTGTAGGTCGGTGATCTTACAATGGAAGAAGGTGGCGAGGGAGTTGCAGAGGTCTTGTGAGGGCGTGATGGTGTTGGCGTTGGCGTTAGGGTTGGAGAGCTCTTTGACGATGTTGAAGAGTTCTCTGCTGTTGTGGCTGTTTTTGTCCAGTCTGTCTGTGAAGGAATTTCTTTTGGCGGCACGGATCAGTTGGTGGTGTTTGCGGGTAGCGTTCTTGAGGGCAGTCATGTTATCTGCGGTGTGGTCCTTGCGCCAGGCTTTCTCGAGGGTGCGGCATGTTTTTTGTGATTCCTTAAGGGTGTCAGTGAACCAGAGAGGTTTTTTGGTGTTGGTCTGTCTTGGGAGGCGTCTGAGGGGGGCGAGGTTGTCTGCGCAGTTGGTGATCCAATTCGTGAGGCTGAGGGCTGCGTCGTTGGGGTCGGAGGAGAAGGTTGGTTGGTTGTCGCTGAGAGTGGAGAGAAGCTGTTCCTCGGGGATTTTGTTCCACTATCGGCGTGGGATGGGTTGTGTGCGGATGGGGCGAGTCTCGCGTTGGAAGGTGAAGTGGACACATCTGTGGTTGGTCCAGTGTATAGCGGAGGAGTGGCTGAAGGATACATGGTTGCTGGCGGAGAAGATGGGGTCGAGCGTGTGTCCGGCGATGTGGGTGGGGGTGTTCACCAGTTGCTTGAGACCGAGGTTGGCGAGGTTGTCCAGCAGGGCGGTGGTGTTGGGGTCGTTGTTCTGTTCCAGGTGGAAGTTGAGGTCACCGAGGAGGATGTAGTCCGGCGAGGCAAGGGCGTGTGGGGAGATGAAGTCAGTGATAGAGTCGCTGAAGAGGGTGCGTGGTCCAGGGGGTCGGTAGATGAGAGTTCCTCTGAGGGTGGTCCTGGGGTCGTTGTGGATCTGGAAGTGCAGGTGTTCGGCGGCGAGGGGGGGGTCTTCGGTGGAGGTGGTGACGTTGATGGAGTCCTTGAAGACGATGGCGATACCTCCACCTACTTGGTTGGTGCGGTCTCTCCTGGAAATTTTGTAGCCGTCGGGGATGGCTATGGCGATGTCGGGGGCCGAGGAGGCGTTCATCCAGGTCTCAGTGATGAAGGTGACGTCCGGTGCGGTGGAGTCCAGGAGGTCCCATAGTTCAGCGGCGTGTTTGTGGACGGAGCGTGCGTTGATCAGGATGCATTTGAGGTGGTTGTTTGCGCGTGGGCTGGCGGGCGTGGTAGTTTCGCGGTGGAAGGTGAGTTTGCAGGTGCGACATACGAAGGGTCCGTGGGTACGTTTCGGGTTGGCTTGGAAGCAGGTGCTGGAGCGCCCTGGGTTGAGGGCGTGGAGGGTGGTGGGGTCGTAGTGGTGCTGCGTGGTTTGGGAGTGCTGTGGGCCAGGGGTCGTGGCGCTGGGCGCGGTCCAGGTGCGGACGGGCGCAGATGGGCTTGGCTTTGGCGCGGCCGCCATAAGAGGGAGGAGGGGGGGAGGAGGGGTCAGCTGGGGGCGGGGGCAGGAGGGGGGCGACGAATGGGAGCGGGGGCAGGGGCGAGCAGGAGGTGGTGGCGGGAAAGCGGAGGGTGGGGGGGTCAGGTAGAGGGGAGGGGGAAAAGATAGGGGAGGGGGGTTAAAGGTGGCGGGGAGTAAGGAAGAAAGATAGGAAGATAGGGGAGGGGGGGTTACAGAGGTGGAGGGGAGTGAGGCAGGTCAGAGAGAAGAGTCAGGAGCAGAAGAACCAGAGAGAGAAGAGCCAAGAAGAAGGTAAAGAAGAAGAGGAGCCAGGAGTCAGGAGCAGAAGAAATGAAGAGAGAAGAGCCAAGAAGAAGGTAAAGAAGAAGAGGAGCCAGGAGTCAGGAGCAGAAGAAACGAAGAGAGAAGAGCCAAGAAGAAGGTAAAGCAGAAGAGGAGCCAGGAGTCAAGGAAGAGGAGTCAGGCAGAAGAGGAGAGGCCTGAGAAGCAGAGGATACGAAGAACACAGATGAAGAACACAGATGAAGAAAGAAGAAAGCACACGCAGGTCGCGGTGCAGAAGACAAGGAAGAACCACAGATGAAATACACAGAAGAAGAGCACAGAAGAAGAACACAGATGAAGAGTACAGATGAAGAACACAGAAGAAGGACAAAGAAGAAGGAAGAACCCGCAGGACGGGGTGCAGGGAAGAAAGAAGAGCACAGAAGAAGAGCACAGATGAAGACAGAAGAAAGAACACACAGGACGGGGTGCAGGGAAGAGAAGAAGAGCACAGATGAAGAATACAGATGGAGAGCACAGAGGAAGATCAAAGATGAAGAAAGAAGCAGGAGAAGAGGTGAGTAGCACGTGGCAGGGCGAGGGGCTGGGCGGGGGGAGTACTTACTGTGGTTTCACAGGACTTGCTTGGAGGTTTCAGGAGCCTGGGCTGGTGGAGTTGCAGCGGCAGGGGGGGGCGACCTACCCTTGGTAGTGGTAAACCTCAGCATATGGGGTCACCAAAATCCTGTTGCTGATATACTGGAGGAAATGCTTGCCATGTGAGAGTAGACATCACAAAATGGAGGTCTTTGTGTAATTTGACAGAATGCTGCTCCTGGCATATTGGAGATAATTCTTGACATGTGTGGTACACCCATGACAGCTCCTGGAAAGGGTCGGGCTTTCTTGACACCCCAAGAGAGTAGTGAAATATTTCACAAGTGCCTCCATTTCAGAGTCAATGGCTTTCAGTCATGTGAGAATTTTGCTTTTTAGTGCAGTACGTGACCCCAGTTTTACCCCAAAAGTTCTCAGGGGAGAAGCACTTTCCTAGAAGACATCAGGCTCACTCGCATCTCTCACTGGCACCCTGGGCAAATATTATGCCCTACCACTTTCAAACATGGTCACCAATGGTAAGCATATGTGGCATGCTTCAGAGAGGGTAGTGTATGAGCAGGGGGCAGTCTGTGCAGAAATAACAGGAGATTTGGCAATAAAAGTTATCACACTGTACAGATTTACAGTGGAAAAATTGCATGCGTTTCACAAAAGGATAATCTCATCTCCCGTCTGTCCTGCTAGCATTTTATCACAAATTATATTTAACACTGCCTCATGTAACGTGGTCTCATGAAAAACGTAAGCGGTCAATCTTAGACAACTTACAGTCTGTGAAAGCTCAGCAGCTGGCCTCAGCAAACATAAAGCATTCCATGATTTGCAAACTCAAAACACCCAAACTATTTGTGCATTAATGTGAGAGCAGCAAAGGTGGTGGGTTGGCTTTCCCTTCCCAATTATTACCAACCAAAAGGGATTTTTGTGCCCTGGAGTTTCAGACTTTGCTTCTACAAAGTTAATTGAACTGACTGAATGAATGCAAAATCTTTTGAGTATAAGGCTCGTAGAGATAAATACACTTGTGAGGCACAGTGCTTAATTTGTAAAAGAATAAGTGCCCGTACCCAAGGCCGATCCGAGAAGCCCGTGACTGGCGCTATTTAAATGTAAGCAAGCCGAATGCCAAGGCTGCGGACTCGTCAACTCGTCAATCCACCTCAGACCTCTTCAATCCATTACCAGGTACCCCTTTCCGCTTTATCATGCTGCTGGTCCCCAAAAATAAGTGCTGTGGTCCCCGCGTGCAACCACTGGCTCAAATTAAGCACCTGAAACATTTGTTTCTCAACACCGTGCTGACACTGTAACTAGGCCTTTGGGCTGCTGCTTCACAATGAAAACTGGCAAGCTCATACTGAACCCCTAATACTTCCAGCTAATTGGTGTGTGTGAGCCATGTCTTCTGCAATTAAAAAAAGACTCAAAATTATTGAGCATTTTTCAAACACTCTAATGTTTGCATGATGAGATGTCCTAAAAAGATCTTGTCTTAAATACTCAAATGTGTGCTGCATTCTCATCATGGCAGATCTCAAATTACACGGATACCAGATGCTGCTGCACTTCTTCTCGTCAATGGTGTACTCTGTTGAGGCATCATTAAGCGGTCCACATGTATGTGCCGAAATTATTATGGCCTCACCTCTTCATTGGAAACCGGAAGTGAATGCAATCTAACTACTTCCCTGTGAAATCACTTGTTTCCTTTCCTACCATCCAAATGATACTGGTTGTCTCCCTGCTTTCAGTGGGCTACGCTGCAACAAGAGACAGCCTGTCTGACTGTCACTATCTCTACATCATGCTGCTTCTTTGATACAGTACACAGTTGGTCCAAGCATTTTGCCCCCCACCCACCGTTTCAGCCAAACCATAACCTTGAGTACTTTTCAACATACTTTCCACTGGCCCCCTCTAGTAATCCTAGGTATACCAGGCGAGTAAGTGAGCACAGGTCACGCCTTAAATGTGCTCTGATAAACGGAGGGGGGATTAAACTCAGTGCCTGTTTCTCAAATCTCGTCATACTAACAATGCTGTGTTGCTCTGGATCTCTGGAGTGATGTCCTGAAAGACAGCCACTCAAGTCAGGAGCCACACCAAGAGCCCAAAAGATAAGCTGACCCAGAACCTAGCAAAGGAGCATCGTCTGATTGCCATAGTTAGCTTCATCCACTGCAATGTATCTACAAAGTAACTGACCCAGGATCCGGATTGGTACATTTGGGATACGTCTATGCATTATAAGTGCCACTATATGATTTTCACAGACTTTGGATATTGCGGGTCAGAAAAATCTCAAGTACTAGGCATGCAACTTTCTAGAAGTGGCAGATTTAAAACCATTCACTGATCTGTCCGCATTCTTTCTTCTACAGTGTACACAAGCCCCACTGTGGACATTCCTCAGGTGTAAGCATACCGGACTACTACATTGGAACATGTATCTTTTCTCCCCCAATACAATCTAAAAAAATGTTTTCCAGGTATTGACCACATTCATCTATATCAATATTTAGAAAGATTTTTTTCAGTGTCCCTTTTCATCATGTGTGTTCCATAGCAGTAAAAGCCATCAAAGATTGTGTGAATATCCCAGCAGTCTTGGCTAGAAGTTAAGTTCCTGGCCATGAAACTCCACTAACCTCTCACTTTTCCTGCCTACACTCCTAAACGTAAGACTACATTTCTACTTTATCCTTCCTCATCATCACAGTCCTTATCTACCTTCTATGCACCCATCTGTTGACCCTTTTGCTCTGACCAGTCTTTCATCCTTATGCCTACATACTCATGTTTGGGCTGTTTCACGTTACTGGTTCCTGTTGGTCGTTGGGTTTGTCTGTCTCTGTTTTGTTGGTTTCTGGCTGTTTTGCTGTCTCAGACACTCCTCCATCAGGAATTCCGTGCTTTTCATGGAGTGTTTCCTATTTTTGCTGTGTCCTTTCATGCTCTACTGAATAACTCTTGCAATCCTCTCTGGTATTGAGGCCTGTTGCCTTCATATGTGTGTAGGGATGTACAAATGGTGAGGTCTGCATCAACCCATTTGGTTATTTTTCGGGCTCTCTTTGCTGGGCACCCTCTTCTTATGCCAGGTGTAGCCCTCTGGCTTTGCCCATGGATTGTGGTGTGTCTTCGGAATTATGGTTGTGAAGTAGATTTTTCTTTTCTGGTTTGTGCCTTTTGATTGGAGATGTCTCCTTTGCTGATTTGTCTGCTTGTCAACTTCTGGAGGATTTTCCTTGTGTGCTGGTGCTATTGCCAGCAGTAGTTTGGTTCCACTTTCTTGATCATTCTTTTTATTATAGGTCTGCACTTCGCTCCCATGTTGTTAGACTTTTTTGTTTATGCAGGGTCATCTCCAATCTTTTTGCCTCCTGCCTCCTATTTTTTCTGACCTGTTGCTGTTGGCTTTTGAACTCTGAGCACTTTGCCACTGCTAACCAGTGCTAAGGTGCATATGCTCTCTGTGTAAATTGTATTGTTGATTGGTTTAACCATGATTGGCATATCTGATTTACTAGTAAGTCCCTAGTAAAGTGCACTAGAGGTGCCAGGGCCTGTAAATCAAATGCTACTTGTGGGCCTGCAGCACTGGTTGTGCCACCCACATGAGTAGCTCTGTAATCATGTCCCAGACCTGCCACTGCAGTGTCTGTGTGTGCAGTTTTAACTGTAAATTCGACTTGGCAAGTGTACCCACTTGCCAGGCATAAACCTTCCCTTTTCTTACATATACAGCACCCCTAAGGTAGGCCCTAGGTAGCCCCAAGGGCAGGCTGCAGTGTATGGTTAAGGTAGGACATATAGTAATGTCTTTTATATGTCCTGACAGTGAAATATTGCTAAATTCGTTTTTCACTGTTTCAAGGTCTGTCCCTCTCATAGGTTAACATGGGGGCTACCTTTAAATCTGTTTAAAGTGTAGATTCCCTTCGGGAGCAGATGGACATGTGGAGTTTGGGGTCTCTGAGTTAAAAATACATCTTTTAGTAAAGTTGACTTTGAGATTGTGTGTTTGAAAATGCAATTTTCCTGCTTATACCATTTCTGTGACTCTGCCTGTTTGTGGATTCCCTGTCTGGGTCAGTTTGACAGTTGGGCTGGTTGCACCTCACACTAGAAAGTGACACAAAGGGAGCTGGGGTATAGTCTGCATTTCCTGATGAGGCATCTGTGCTAGGAGGGAGGGGAGGAGTGTTCACTTACACCTGAAAGGGCTGTACCTGT
Source organism: Pleurodeles waltl (assembly GCF_031143425.1). Lineage (NCBI taxonomy): Eukaryota > Metazoa > Chordata > Amphibia > Caudata > Salamandridae > Pleurodeles > Pleurodeles waltl. The sequence goes on along the minus strand of NC_090444.1, from coordinate 188,305,707 downwards.
CCTCACACAATGCAGTCTCCGACCCCCAGGTGAGTGTCTGGGGCCTGGCCTGGGGAAGGCAGGATTTCACATTCAAAAGAGACTTTACTTTGAAGTAGGCCTACTTCAAAGGAGAAATTGGGTATAAGAAGGGCACCCAAAACCACAGACTTTAGAAACACTTCTGGAACCAAGAGGAACCTCTGCCTGAAGAAGAGCTGAATAGCTGAGGAAGAAGAGCTGCCCTGCCTGTGACTTTGCTTTGTGGAGCTATCCTGCAGTTGCTGCTTCTGCCAGAGTAAGAGGGCAAAGACTGGACTTTGTGTGCCTTCCATCTTGAGAAGAAATCTCCAAGGGCTTGATTCAGAGCTTGCCTCCTGTTGTTTGAAGTCTCAGGGACAGCAAAGACTTCTCTCTGCCAGCACCTGCAGTCTCTGGAGAGACCCCTACTCTGCCCTGTGGTGCCCATCCCGTTCCTGGGGCCCTTAAAGGAGAAGCTGGTAGAACAAGAAGAAGAAATCGACGCACAGAGGCCGTGCGGGGAAAATTTCGGCGCAACGTCCAGAAAAATCAACGCGCCGCCGGCTCCGTGGCTGAAATCGACGCTCGCCTGCAACGTGACCGAAGAATCGACACCCGCGGCTGGAGAAATGCCACGCAGCATCGCTGACGGAGGTTGGGAGATCACACCCCGCGCTGCATGGTTTTTAGATCATCGTGCAGCAGAATTTCTGACGTGAACCATCGCATGCGTGTAAAATAACGCAAAGGCCTGCCTGGACCCGTGTGCGGACCGGATCGACGCATCGCTCTCCTACGGAGAGAAGAACCGATGCATGCCGACTCAACAGAAGGGGGAAACGACACAAAGTCTCACTTGTGAGCGACATCGACGCACCGCAAGCCCTTTTTGATGCACATCCGCCCACCCTGGGTTATTTTTGACGTGCACCAGTTACATTTTCACGCTAGCAGCGCTAGTGTGTGTTTAAAACTACTTGAAGACTCTTTTTGACTTTTAATTGATAACTTGACTTGTGTTTTGTGGATGTTTGTCATTTTGGTCTTGTTTTGTTTAGATAAATAGTTCCTATTTTTCTAAACTGGTGTTGTGTCATTTTGTAGTGTTTTCATTAAATTACTGTGTGTGTTGGTACAAATACTTTACACCTAGCACTCTGAAGTTAAGCCTACTGCTCTGCCAAGCTACCAAGGTGGTAAGCAGGGGTTAGCTGAGGGTGATTCTCTTTTACTCTGACTAGAGTGAGGGTCCTTGCTTGAACAGGAGGTAACCTGACTGTCAACCAAAGACCCCATTTCTAACACATGTTTTCTGTAATGGATGGCCATCTAGGTCACTTTGGCTCTTCTCTGGCTCACTTGCTTCACTGCCTTGGCCTCCATTGTGGAAATTGCTGCCCTGGGCCCTTCTGTGCCATTCTCTGCATCCTTCAGTTTTGTGGTCTTCTTCTGGTATGTTGATGGAGGGTTTGGTTGGTCCAGTTTTGCTTTAATTCACTATGGTAGTTCTTGCTCTTGCCCATGGCTTGTGGATTAATGGGACTCTTATTTGTTGTGTCACATCGTCACTTCCTTGCTGGTAGTTGACTGTTTGTTGCTGTTGTTTTTGTTCCTTGCATAACTGTGCATGTGTTTTCCTCCTTTCCTCATCATTTTGCTCAAGGGTTATGGTTATTTCTCTTCCTCTGAAGTTAATTCTCCTGTTGGGGGGCTTCATGGATTTGGTTTCAATGTCTGGGCTTGAACTTATATCTGTTTTTATGTTTATCCTGACTGCTTTAGTCAGTTTCCTTGTCCTTTCCCTGTTGCAGGATCTGGGTTATTTTTGTCTATGTCACATCTGTGGCTAGAACTTACCTTTCCATGCTTGCAGGCATGTCAGCTTATTACCCTGATTTAAATTTAAAGTACCCCAACAAAGATAGCCTGTTTTTTAAACCTTTATGTTTTCTGAAAGTTATATTTTGTTAATTATTCTCTTTTTTAGACAGTTTTTTCCTTTGTATCATTAACATATAAAAGTAAAACATATGCCTTTTCTATCATGATAAATATTTTTTACATTTGTAAATAATATTAACATGTATTACTATGTTTAACTGCTAGAACTGACATCCTTGGCACGGTATTCCCCCAGACATTTTGCCCTTGTTTTGCTGAACCCATTTTAGTTTTCATTAGGACTCTGCACTTTACCCCTGCTAAACAACGGTAAAGGGCTTGTGCTCTCTCTCTTAAATATGATACAAATGTTACATTCCTAGTTGTCACATTTAAATTACTTATAAATCATTAGAAAATGATTCTACATGTACCCAGGGTCTCTAATTTAAATGCTACAAGTGGGCTGCAGCACTCATTGTGCCACTCACTAAAATAGCACTGTAAAACATGTCTCAGGCCTGCCATTGAAGTCTGTAGTGTTGTTTTAATCTGCCATTTCAACCTGGAAAAATAAACATTTTGCCAAGCACAAACTTTCCTTTATAATGATCATAAGGCACCCCCCTAAGCAACGCTCTAAGGGAGTATAGGTTAGGATGCATGGTATTTAAAAGGTAGGACATGTGCACTTAAGGTTTACTTGTCCTAGCAGTGAAAATCTCTGAAAGTTTTTTTTCACTGTAGCAAGACTACCTCTCCCATAGACTAACTCTTGGTTACTTTATTACACTTAGCTTCAGTTTGGGAGCAGAGCGAGAATTACACTTAGTAGGTGATAGCTTCAGTTTGGGAGCAGATAGAGAAATACTTTTTCTACTCATTTTAATTGTAATTTTAAATCCTCTTAGATGGTAAAATCAAATTTTAAGTTACTATTCTGAAAAGGCAACTTTTAGAAGGTTGAAAGTTTCTTGCCCAAATCAAATGTGACATAACTGTAATGGCTCTCCTGTGGTGTAGTGCTTATTTTTTCCAGACAGGGAACAAAAGGGCTTTGGGTGTGGTGCAGGGTGTTACTCCCCTAAGCAGGATGGCCTGAAATGTTGTACTCCTCTCTTCCTGGGCCTCAAAGGGACAGGTAGCCTGAGGGCTGTGCCCATCCCCTTTCTGACTGCTGAAACTGCTTGCTCTGTCATTGGCAAATGCAGCTGACACCTGGGTCTACCTACCCTTTGTTAGTCTAGGCAGTTTGGAGGCAAATCCAAGGGAAGAGGCAGAACTGGTCAGAACCAGTTTGGGGAAGACAAAGAGAGAGACCCTCAGAACACTCCTGGACGTGTGGAAGATTCAAAAGAAGGGCTGCCCTGCTGTCAAGGAAGACTGGACCTGCTTGTCTTGAACTGAGGATCCCCAGAAGGGACGCCAAGGGTCAGTTTGAGGACCTCCCATGTTTGATACAGTGACACAACGACCTTCCAGAGGCCTTCCCTGCAACTGCCCAGCTGACTAGCACCAAGTCCTCCTGCTAGCCTCTGCTGCTCCAGCCTGAGCTCTGCTAGGTGCCTCTCTTGAAGAAGTACTCTACGATGTCCTGGTCCTTTGGCTGGCATCAGAATGTGTTCCTCCCACTTCAGAATTGCAAGAATTGCAAAGATGGAGATACAGGTGAAAATCTAGAGGTTTTGGGCTCTTTGTGACCGTAAGTAGTCTCTTAAAGTCAGCAACAATTGCTGCGTCTCCTGCCAATGGTGACCTGCTGTTTGTGCCAAAAGCGATTACCTGTGTCTACTGACAATGGGAAGCTCCAGATGCAACCTTGCCCCTCATGCCCTACAATGATCTCTTTGTGGTTTCTACTAATGCGAAGCTCTGGCTGAGGCTCCCTGCATGCACTTAGTAAACTCTTCACTGTGAGGAACCCTCCCCTGTTTCCATCCCATGCTCCACTGAGGTCGGCCAGAGCTTGTGACTTTGACATGGTCCACTGTGACCCCGAAAAGGCAAGTGCCGTTTTCTGTTTTTTGGTGCTATTTTCATCTGAAACTTTACAAAATCTACAACTTTAGTTCTACCAATTAGATTTTTATCATGTTGGTGCCGTTTTATTCATTAAAATTGACTCTGTATTTCTGAAATGGTTTGGGATGTTGGTTTTCACTTTGTAACTGTTTAAGTGCTGCATACATTAATTATATATTTCTTGTAAGGTAAGCCTGAAAGCTTTTGTGCACAGCTACCAGGGGGTTAAGAACAGGTTTATTTAGGACTTGTGTGGTTCACACTGACAAGGATTGTGTTTATTACTTGAGTGGGGCTCTCACCCCTCAACTAATCGCCCAATTTCTTACACTAATTAAGTAATATTTCATTGTGAGTCACAAGAGGTAAATTAATGTTTTTGTTTAGAGTGTAATGAAGGTAATTTATGAATCATTTAAAAAATAAAATAACAAAAATAAAAGTTGAGCGCTAAATTTAACTTTTCAATCTTTCCAACTGGTTAGTAGTAGGAAAATGAAATGAGCTAATAAAAATAATTAATAATATATCTAATTTTATAGAAATCACCAACAATGGCCCTATAATACAACTTTTTCCCAGTGATAAAAACTATATATGTGCTACAAATAAAAAACAACTAACATGAATCTATGTAAAAAATATTTTTTTATTGAAATGTTACCCTAACAAGTTATCAAAATAAAATACCATTTTTTCTTTTACATAAATTAACAATTATTTTCCAATAGAAAGCAACGTCAATTGAAAGAGAAGAGCACCAAAAATAAAAACACCTCACTATAATTAAATATTAATAATTTTTCCTCATTTCTTGTTTTACTTTTCTTATCTTATCTTATGACCGAGCTGACAAAACGTCTCTGGAATGCACTTCTTAGTTTAAAGAAGACATTTATTATTATTACTTCACCACGAGGTTCCTGAAAGATGAGATTAGTAGGTTGGAAGCACACGTTTAAAAGTAGTCACAGCAATGAAAGCAAAATTGATCAAATTACTTCTCAATTGCAATGTACACAGCAAATACATGTGATTATATTATAGCATAACTTCAAAGCAAAGAATAAAAGTCAAAATTTCATCACCATAAGGCCTATCACTGCTTGTCATCTTTCTCATGCCAGCAAGTTGATGACTCCTGTTCAACTGCGAGAAAGAGATTTTCCACCCAAACGGGAGGCCAGGCAGCTGACATCCGCTCCTGACTGAAGTCCTGGAAAATGTCCAATTGCTGCTGCCCAGGGACACCGTTAAAAAGCCTGGCCCCTTCCTCTCAGAGTTGGGAAATAAACAAGCCATTTGAGATTGGCCATATCTCCTAAGCCTCTCCTCTTCCCAAGTCTGAGTAGAAAGTAAAACATAAAATATACGCTCTCTTATCACGTTAGGGTTAGTGTGAATTCAATTTGAAAAACACAGCTTGGTCTGCCATATGGAAAAACACAGCTCATCTGCACTGTCTCAACTGCAATGTCTAACTCCACGTTAAAGCCAATAGGCAGCTAAACTGAATACAGAATGTAATGTGCTCCTGATGAACATTGAACAACTAATATGCGCAGTCGTGAAACACAAAGTCATTGGTCAAACACAATTAATGGCATAACATCTTCACCCTATGACCAATTACTTTCTCTTATTTCAAACAAAAACAAACAAAAAAAGAACATTAAAAGCACATCAGATTTGAATGATAAAAGCAATCACTGTAAAGCAATGGAAGTGGATTAACATATTGATCTTATAACCTTTCAAATCAGATACATCTACAATGAAAAGACTGAAACTTATATACTCTGATTGGGATAATAGTGTCTCTAAAACAGCAAGTTGATGTAGCATGAGTTCTACTCATGTAAAGGTACACGGTCCACCTGAAAGTTTTGCTGGAATGTAAGTGAAAGTCAGAGTTCCACACGAAAAAACACAGACAGTTAACTGGCAATGTTGCTTAGTTCCAGTGGAAGAATGTAATCAAACAAGTTGACATACTTTATATTGATCCCATGTAGAACTTGAACTGAAGGCACCAGTTGCGCAAAATGGATCCATGGGGTTTGTACTTTAATCAAGCAGGTTCAGGTTTGGGGGGCGGTCCCTCCCTCGACCCCACATGCACACACCCGCACACAGCACACTCATGGTCAGTGGCGAGTCGTGGTAGGATCTGCAAAAGAAAAAAGTATGACTTTTCTTGCAAATAACATTTGTAATCTGAAATGTGCCCTTCTTCTTCCTTTCCTTATTTTATAATCATCAGGACGTTATTGGGGCCCTTTGTTATGATTTCTGCAGGTTCTGGAGGGTCATTTGGGAATTCAACCCACACCTTAGCACTGAGGTTTTTCTCTGCTGCACCACAGCTTCCCTTTCCTTGCACTGTCAGAAGGGCTGGGGCAGACTCCTTCCTTACCAAACCTCCATTCACTGCACTTACGACAAGTTGGGCAATTCTGTCTCCAATCTGTATGAATGAACCAGATTCTCTTCTAGTTATCAGAATAACTTTGATTTCAACTTGGTAATCTGCAGCAATCACTCCCCCTAAAACCTGATCAATCTTCCATATCTGTCCTAGTAACTTTCCTCTCCCCAACTGATCTTTGACTGTTTGTGGGACAGATTGCTGTTGTGTGTGCTGACAAATAGGACATTGCAAAATCACAGTTTTTATCAATTCTAGGGGAATATGCATCTCTCTAATCTCTGCCCACCTGTAAGTGGCTTTTTCTCCCAGATGGCCACATTTCTGGTGCACCCACTTAGCCATCCCCACCAAGTCAGAATTTTGGGTTGACACTTCTGTCTCTGAAATTTTTGTCTTAACATCTGCAAGGGAATTGAACCAGTTATGTACAAGCCATGTGGAAAACCAGACAGCTAATCCATTGGCAGTGAACCAAGAATCAGTGTAAAAATGACACATCTCAAGCAGCTCTTGCTTTAAAGTCTGACACACATTGTACAAATCTGCATATTGGTTACTTTTTCCTTCTCCTGTGGTAGACAACAACTTTTCAGTAACTGAATTGTATGACACTGCTTTCCATTGTCTTTTAGTACTCATGCATTTCAATGAATTATTAGTCAAACAAACACGCTTTCTATCCACAGGGGACAAGAATTCAAATGGTGCACTCAATTTCACTGGTGACTCTTTTACCTGTGGTACTCCCTGCACCCTCTCCTCATCCTGAAAAGGGGCTTGTGACACCTGTTCATGTACGGCTGCAGTGACTTGAGCCCTGTTTTGTATGTACCAGATCCAGTGTATGATACTAGCCTCTTGTGCTTGTCCTATACTGTGAGATTTAGGTGAACTCATCACCCACTACATGATTGATATTTCAGGTTGCAGAATTAAATTATCATTTAATGTCCTTTGCTCAGTATTCACTAGAGCCCAATAACAAGTCAAAAACAGTTTTTCAAAAGGAGTACAGTGCTCCACTAAGTCAGATAGTTTTCTAATCCAAAGTTCCAGGGGCACCCCTGTCTTCCCCTGATTCTGATTTACATGTAAATCAGTGTTTCCCTCTTGCACTGCGCACAAATCTAAAGTCTGTTGAATTATTTCATTTGTCAAATCAAAAGCACGCAGCTGCTTCTCACTCCCTTCAAACTCATGTTTTTTCCTAGTTACTTTGTACCAAAGTGTTAAGATTATACTCAGATGAGGGCTATGTTGTTTCCAAAAATCAAACAAGCTTGTGAAACTCGGTGTCTCTTGCTTAGTGCAAATAGTAAGAAACTCTCAAATCTTTTGTTTTACTTGTGACAACATCTGTCTATTTTCTGGATTCCACTGAATTCCCAGAAACTGCACATTTTGTGACAGTACTGCTGCCTTGTCTGAATTAATTTTCCACATCGTACTTTGCAAAAGCGGCCTGAAAATAACATTCTCAACTTCGTGCTCAGTGTAATCTTTTCAGGAATGCACTTCAACTGCCAACAACCGTGGGCTGCTCTGCACACGGAGATCTACGCTCTTCTCAAGAGGCTCACACTGGCCCCCACCTTTTTTAACCTCCTCCTTACTGGAATGGGAAAAGCCAGATTCTCCTACAACAGCAGCATTATCTTGCAATATTTTGTTCTGGCTAATTTGCCCACGTAAATTCTTATTTCCATGTTCTAACTGCCTGCATCTCGCATGCATTTTTCTGTAAGCAGACAAAAGTATCCAAACCCTTCTGTCAAGAACAAAAGGGACATCATTTCTTTCAAAAAGCACATTTTCTAAATATGAAAACGCTTTTTCTTTATCCAAGCACTCATCCCAAGACTCACAAAGTCCTGATAAACAAGAAAACATGTTTCTCACAGCACCATAAGGCAGTTTAACTTCACATGCATTTTCAAACATGGTCTGCCGTGCTTCTTTAATTCTCTAAACAACAAAAACAATGACACTTTTAAATAGTGCACTTCCAAGCTCCAATTCGACTCCCAGACTGTCGACTAATGCCAAAATGTTTTACTTTCCTTATCTTATCTTATGACTTAGCTGACAAAACTTCTCTGGAATGCACTTCTTAGTTTAAAGAAGACATTTATTATTATTGCTTCACCACGAGGTTCCTGAAAGATGTTTAAAAGTAGTCACAGCAATGAAAGCAAAATATATCAAAGTACTTCTCAATTGCAATGTACACAGCAAATACATGTGATTATATTATAGCATAACTTCAAAGCAAAGAATAAAAGTCAAAATTTCATCACCATAGGGCCTATCACTGCTTGTCATCTTTCTCATGCCAGCAAGTTGATGACTCCTGTTCAACTGCGAGAAAGAGATTTTCCACCCAAACGGGAGACCAGGCAGCTGACGTCCACTCCTGACTGAAGTCCTGGAACATTTCCCCTTGCTGCTGCCCAGGGACACCGTTAAAAATCCTGGCCTCTTTCTCTCAGAGTTGGGAAATAAACAAGCCATTGGAGATTGGCCAGATCTCCTAAGCCTCTCCTCTTCCCAAGGCTGAGTAGAAAGGAAAACACAAAATATGCGTTCTCTTATCACGTTAGGGTTCGTGTGAATTCAATTTGAAAAACACAGCTTGGTCTGCCATGTGGAAGAACACAGCTCATCTGCACTATCTCAACTGCAATGTGTAACTCCACGTTAAAGCCAATAGGCAGCTAACCTAAATACCAAATGTAATGTCTAATGACATGTTAAGGCCAATAGGCAGCTAAACTGAATACAGAATGTAATGTCTAATACCACGTTAAAGCCAATAGGCAGCTAAACTGAATACATAATGTAATGTCTAATGCCATGTTAAAGCAAATAGGCAGCTAACCTGTTAGAAATTGGGTTTTTGGTTGGCAGTCAGGTTACCCTCTGTCCAAGCAAGAACCCTCACTCTAGTCAGGGTAAGTCACACACAATCCAAAATTAGCCTGTGCCCACCCTCTGGTAGCTTGGCACGAGCAGTCAGGCTTAACTTAGAAGGCAATGTGTAAAGTATTTGTGCAATAAATCATACAATACCACCATATAGCATCACAAAAATACACCATACAGTGTTTAGAAAAATATATAATATTTATTAGGATAATTGTAGGTCAAAACGAATAAAGTTGCAATGTGAATTTGTAAAGATATCACTGAAAAGTGATATAAAGTGTCTTAAGTCTTTAAAAAGCAAACAAAGTCTCTTAAAGCACAAAGTACCTGGTTTGGAGTGGAAAATCTCCTCAAAGGGCCGCAGAAGAAGAGGTAGGTGGAAAAATAGTGTGTGCGTCGATTTCTCCCCAACACACACGGACTTGCGTCATTATTTTTCAGGCGGGGAAGTCGTGCGTCATTTTCCGGCGCGCGGGCAGTCTCTTTTTATGGGTCGCGGGGATTACCAGATGTCCCGGGTCTGTGCGGGGATTATCCTGCTTGTTTTCCGGCTGCGCGTTGTCCTTGCGAGGCCGTGCGCCGAAGTTCCAGTCGTCCCGAAGGCGTTGCGTCGATCAGCATAGGTGTGCAGCATTTTTCTCACCACGGAACAAGCTGTGCGTCGAAAAGTTTGGCGCACAAAGCGTCCAAGTGAAAAAGAGAAGTCTTTTTGGTCCTGAGACTTCAGGGAATAGGAGGCAAGCTCTATCCAAGCGCTTGGAGAGCACTTTCACAGCCAGACAAGAGTTCAGCAAGGCAGCAGGCCAACAGCAAGGCAGCAGTCCTTTGTAGAAAAGCAGACAGGTGAGTCCTTTGAGAAGCCAGGCAGTTCTTCTTGGCAGGATGTAGTTTCTGGTTCAGGTTTCTTCTCCAGCAAGTGTCTGATGAGGTAGGGCAGAGGCCCTGTTTTATACCCAATGTGCCTTTGAAGTGGGGGAGACTTCAAAGAGTGACTAAGAAGTGCACCAGGTCCCCTTTCAGTTCAATCCTGTCTGCCAGGGTCCCAGTAGGGTGTGTGGCAGTCCTTTGTGTGAGATCAGGCCCTCCACCCTCCCAGCCCAGGAAGACCCATTCAAAATGCAGATGTATGCAAGTGAGGCTGAATACCCTGTGTTTGGGGTGTGTCTGAGTGAATACACAAGGAGCTGTCAACCAAGCCCAGCCAGACGTGGATTGTAAGGCACAGAAAGATTTAAGTGCAAATAAATGCTCCCTTTCTAAAAGTGGCATTTCTAGAATAGTAATATTAAATCCGACTTCACCAGTCAGCAGGATCTTGTATTACCATTCTGGCCATACTAAATATGACCTTCCTGCTCCTTTCAGATCAGCAGCTGCCACTTCAACAATGTATGAGGGCAGCCCCAATGTTAGCTTATGAAGGGAGCAGGCCTCACATTAGTGTAAAAACGAATTTAGGAGTTTTACACTACCAGGACATATAACTACACAGGTACATGTCCTGCCTTTTACCCACAGAGCACCCTGCTCTAGGGGTTACCTAGGGCACACATTAGAGGTGACTTATATGTAGAAAAAGGGGGGTTCTAGGCTTGACAAGTATTTTTAAATGCCAAGTCGAAGTGGCAGTGAAACTGCACACACAGGCCTTGCAATGGCAAGCCTGAGACAAGGTTAAGGGGGCTACTTAAGTGGGTGGCACAACCAGTGCTGCAGGCCCACTAGTAGCGTTTAATCTACAGGCCCTAGGCACATATAGTGCACGTTACTAGGGACTTATAAGTAAATTAAATAGCCCAATAAGGTATGATCCAAAGTTACCATGTTTAAAAAGGGAGAGAGCATATGCACTTTAGAACTGATTAGCAGTGGTAAAGTGTGCAGAGTCTAAAAGCCAGCAAAACAGGGTCCAAAAAGTGGAGGGAGGGAGGCAGGCAAAAAGTTAGGGGTGACCACCCTAAGGCATGTCAGGTCTAACATGTGTCCCCCCCAGCTGAAAGTAGGGAGAGCTACCCGACCTCCTGGGAGCTCTCATCGCTAAGGCGGAAGTTACTGGAGAGACCATCAGCATTGGTGTGGTCAACCCCTGGGCGATGCTCCACCGTAAAGTCCATCCCCTGTAGGGAAATGGACCATCTCAAGAGTTATGATTCTCACCCCTCATCTGCATGAGCCATCTGAGGGGCCTGTGGTCTGTCTGAACCCGGAAGTGAGTACCAAACAGGTAGGGTCTTAGCTTCTTCAGTGCCCAGACCACAGCAAATGCTTCTCTCTCAATAGCACTCCACCTTTGTTCCCGTGGTAATAGTCTTCTGCTAATAAAGACTACTGGTTGGTCTGAGCCCTCCTCATTCAGCTGTGCTAGAACAGCCCCTATGCCATGCTCTGAAGCGTCTGTCTGCACAATAAATTCCTGGGAGTAGTCAGGGGCCTTGAGCATGGGGGCCGTGCACATGGCTTCCTTCAGAGAATCAAAGACTTTCTGACAGGCCTCTGTCCAATTCACCAACCTAGGTTGTTTCTTGGAAGTGAGTTCTGTCAAGGGGGACACAATGGTACAATAGCCCTTGACGAACCTGCAGTAGTATCCAGTGAGGCCCAAAAAGGCTCTTACCTCAGTCTGTGTTCTAGGTGGTTGCCAGGCCTTGATAGTTTCAATCTTGGCCTGGAGTGGCTGCACCCTGCCACCACCTACTAGGTGTCCCAAGTACACCACGGAACCCTGCCCAATCTGGCACTTACTAGCCTTGATAGTCAGGCCTGCCTGTTCCAAAGTCTGAAGCACCTCCTTGAGGTGGAGCAGGTGTTCCTCCCAACTGGAACTGTAGACAGCTATGTCGTCCAGGTAAGCTGCACAGAAGGCATCTTTACCAGCTAGGACCCCGTTAACCAACCGTTGGAAGGTAGCGGGGCATTTTTCAGCCCAAATGGCATCACTCGGAATTGGTAATGGCCATCAGGGGTAGAAAAAGTGGATCTTTCTTTAGCCCCCTCAATCAGGCCAATCTTCCAGTACCCGGAAGTAAGATCGAACGTACTCAGGAACTTGGCAGCGCCTAGCCTGTCAACAAGCTCATCCGCTCGGGGAATGGGGTGAGCATCAGTCCGGGTGACTGAATTGAGACCCCGGTAGTCCACACAGAACCGGAGTTCTGGCTTCGCACCTGGGGCAGTAGCCTTGGGAACCAATACCACAGGGCTGGCCAGGGGCTACTGGATTTCTCAATAACCCCCAAAGTCAACATCTTGGAGACCTCCTCCTTGATGCTGGCCTTCACTTTATCTGACAACCTGTAAATTTTGTTCTTCACAGGGGAACTGTCACCCGTGTCAATGTCATGCACACAGAGGTGGGTTAGTCCAGGAGTAAGGGAGAACAGGGGGGAGAACTGCTCTAACAGCTCATAGCAGTCCCCTCTCTGGGTTGGAGTCAGGGAGTCAGAGAGAATGACGCCCCCTACTGACCCATCCCCTTCTTTGACAGCGAGGAGGTCGCGGAGAGGTTCACTCTCCTCTTCCATGCCCTCATCTGTGACTAGGAGCATACTGACCTCATACCTCTCAAAGTGAGGTTTGAGCCGGTTGTGATGGAGGACCCTTAGGGGGTGCCTAGGGGTCTTGAGGCCCACTAGGTAAGGGGCCAGTCCAGCGGTCCTGGAGAGCCCTGGGCTCTACTGGCTCCATCACCCAAACTTTGTCTCCCGGTGAGAACTCAACTAGGGTGGCCTTCTGGTCATACCACTCCTTCATCACCTCTTGACTGGCCTCGAGGTTACTCTGGGCCTGCTTCCAGAAGCGTTGGGTTTGTTTGCGGAGGGCCAGCATGTAGCTGACCACATCCTGGGGAGAGGTCTGGGGAGCTTTCTCCCAGCCCTCCTTAACAATGCTTAGGGGTCCCCTGACAGGGTGACCATAGAGAAGCTCAAAGGGGCTGAACCCCACCCCTTTCTAGGGCACCTCTCTATAAGCAAACAACAGGCAGGGTAAGAGGACGTCCCACTTACGCCTCATGGCCTCAGTCAGGCCACCAATCATGCCTTTCAGGGTCTGGTTGAATCTCTCAACAAGCCCATTGGTTTGAGGATGATAAGGGGTGGTAAACCGGTAGGTCACCCCACACTCATCCCACAGGGTCTTCATGTATGCAGACATGAAGTTTGTGCCCCTGTCAGACACGACCTCCTTAGGGAATCCCACACGGGTAAATATTCCCAACAGTGCTCTGGTCACCACCTTTGCAGTCACTGTTCTCAGAGGGATTGCCTCTGGATAGCGGGTGGCATGGTCCACCAAAACCAGGATAAACCTGTTGCCCAAGGCAGTTTTGGGGTCCAAGGGACCAACAATGTCGATGCCCACCATTTCAAAGGGGGTGCCAACGACTGGGAGTGGGAGCAGGGGAGCTTTAAGCCGTTTCCCTGCCTTCCCACTAGCCTGGCAGGTGGGGCAAGCTCTGCAGAAGTTATCTGAGGCTTTCCTCATTCTGGGCCAATGAAAGTGAGTGTCAAGCCTGTCAAAGGTCTTGTCTAGGCCCAGGTGTCCTGCCAGGGGAATGTCGTGAGCCAGGCCTAGTAGAAATTTCCGGTAACACTGGGGGACCACCAGCATACGGTGTGCCCCAGGACCTGGAATCCTACGCTCACTGTAAAGGAGATCATTCTCCCAGTAAATATGGTGAGCACCAGAGGTGTCACCTGCTGCGTGGTCTGTGGCCTGCTTCCTCAGACCCACAAGGGTGGGTCATTCCTTCTGCGCCTTGCAGAATACTTCCCTGGTTGGCCCCCCTTCTACTTGCCAGCCAGCAAGTTCAGGTAGGTTACCCAGGGCAGCTATGTCCTCCCCGGCTGGCTCAGGGGCCTCCTCCTCCTCAGGGGCCTCGTCTACCACCGTGGGAACATTGGAGGCAGGTTTCCCACGCCCCTGGCCCTCCCTTTTGGCAGCTGTCTGGGCCATCTTTCAAGGATCCAGACGCCCTGGTCTCCCTTCCCGGGCAGCCCTGGACCATGTGGTCATGCAGACCCACTCAGGTAACCCTAACATCTCCAGGTGAGATCTGAGCTCTACTTCTTTCCAAGCAGTATGCTCAAGATCATTGCCTAACAGACAATCTACAGGCATGGCAGGACTCACAGCTACTTTCAGAGTACCAGAGATCCCCCCCCCCACTCAAAGGGAACCAGAGCCACTGGTATGTGACTCTCATGATTATCAGCGACTATGACCTGGTGGAATGTATTAGGGACTATCTGCTCTGTTGGCACCAGCTGACTCTGGATAGTAGTCATACTGGCTCCTGTGTCACGCAGAGCCTCCACCTTCTGCCCATTAATGGTGACCCACTGCCTGTACTTGGAAGTATTTTGGGGCATGTGGGCTTTGGGCTCCATTTCTCTTTCTACCAGGGACACTAGGGAAATCTCTACCTGTTCCCCAAAGCTATCTGGGTCCATCTCCCCCCCAAGCGCTACACTAGTCAACCTAGGTGTCTGTCCGGTAGTGGACGGTGCCCTCTTGGAGCACTGGGGGTCGCCTTTATAGTAACCATTCTGGTAACACTCCATGTATTTGGGGTTGGATTTCCCTGACCTATCATACGTCCCTGGCTTTTTCCCAAATCTGGAAAAGGAATGGTTGCCACCCCCTCCCTGGGAATTCTTTTGGGGGCCTTTTGAGAGTTCCTTATCTGTAAGTTTATCTTCCCCCTCTTTCTTCTGTTGGGAACCCTGACCACCTTTGTGGGTGTCCCCCCCAGGTACCTTTTTGGACACTCTGGTGCTAACCCAGAGGTCCGCCTCCTCAGCAAGCTTCCTGGGATCAGTCAGCTTACTATCTACCAAGTGCTGGCGCAACTCTGTATAGGTAACATTGAGTATATGCTCTCTCAGAATCAAGTCATATAGCCCTTTATAATTATCTACTTTGTTGCCCCTCACCGATCCATTCAGTGCCTTACTGGAAAAGTCAAAGAAATCTACCCATGTTTGTGTGGTTTGTTTGGTGCTGTCCCTGAACCTCTGACGGTATCCCTCAGGGGTCAACCCAAACTTGGCAAGTAAAGTGGCTTTTTGAAATGGGTATGTG
This sequence comes from Pleurodeles waltl, assembly GCF_031143425.1. NCBI lineage: Eukaryota > Metazoa > Chordata > Amphibia > Caudata > Salamandridae > Pleurodeles > Pleurodeles waltl. The sequence goes on along the minus strand of NC_090444.1, from coordinate 188,290,367 downwards.
TTCTGATCAGGTTGATCCAATGTGAGAAGTGTGTCCCTCCCTAATGGCGGCACATAACCCCACATAGCTACCCCCCATTGCCCTTCAGGAACCTCATGAGCCCTTCATAAGCAGCTAACCATTTATCTATGTCATCTCCCACCACAAAACTGGGCACCAAAGTTTTGGGTATACGAACCTTCTTTTCTCCAGCAGGTCCTGTCTGTATGCTGCCACCATTATTGCTGGATTCAGACTGTCTCGCCTTGATCTCCAGCTCCTTGAGACTCAGTTCATGAGTCAACAATAGTTTCTTTTCAGCCAAAGCTCTTTTAGCTTCCACCTGTTTGGCTGTTCTTTCAGCTTCAGCTTGTTTGGCTGCCCTTTCAGCTTCAGTCGTAATGAGGGCCATAGTCTCTTTCAGCACAAAGTACCTGGTTTGGAGTGGAAAATCTCTGCAAAGGGCCGAAGAAGAAGAGGTACGTGGAAAAATAGTGTGTGCATCGATTTCTCCCCAGCACACTTAGACTTGCGTCGTTATTTTTCATGCGGGAAGTCGTGCGTCGTTTTCCAGCGCGCAGACAGTCTCTTTCTATGGGTCGCGGGGATTACCAGATGTCCCGGGTCTGTGCGTGGATTCTCCTGCTTGTTTTCCGGCTGCACGTCGTTCTGTGGGGCTGTGCGAAGTTTCGCTCTCATGGCAGGCGTTGCGTCGATTTCTCCTCTGGAAGTCGGGCGGCGTTGTCCTTGCGAGGCCGTGCATCGAAGTTCCGGTCGTCCCGAAGGCGTCGCATCGATCAGCGTAGGTGTGCAGCGTTTTTCTCGCCGCAGAACAAGCTGTGCGTCACAAATTTCGGCACACGAAGCGTCCAAGTGAAAAAGAGAAGTTGTTTTGGTCCTGAGACTTCAGGGAACAGGAGGCAAGCTCTATCCAAGCCCTTGGAGAGCACTTTCACAACCAGACAAGAGTTCAGCAAGGCAGCAGGCCAACAGCAAGGCAGCAGTCCTTTGTAGAAAAGCAGACAGGTGAGTCCTTTGAGCAGCCAGGCAGTTCTTCTTGGCAGGATGTTGTTTGTGGTTCAGGTTTCTTATCCAGCAAGTGTCTGATGAGGTAGGGCACAGGCCCTGTTTTATACCCAAATGTGCATTTGAAGTGGGGGAGACTTCAAAGAGTGGCTAAGAAGTGCACCAGGTCCCCTTTCAGTTCAATCCTGTCTGCCAGGGTCCCAGTAGAGGGTGTGGCAGTCCTTTGTGTGAGAGCAGGCCCTCCACCCTCCCAGCCCAGGAAGACCCATTCAAAATGCAGATGTATGCAAGTGAGGCTGAGTACCCTGTGTTTAGGGTGTGTCTGAGTGAATGCACAAGGAGCTGTCAACCAAGCCCAGCCAGACGTGGATTGTAAGGCACAGAAAGATTTAAGTGCAAAGAAATGCTCACTTTCTAAAAGTGGCATTTCTAGAATAGTAATATTAAATCCGACTTCACCAGTCAGCAGGATTTTGTATTACCATTCTGGCCATACTAAATATGACCTTCCTGCTCCTTTCAGATCAGCAGCTGCCACTTCAACAATGTATGAGGGCAGCCCCAATGTTAGCCTATGAAGGGAGCAGGCCTCACAGTAGTGTAAAAACGAATTTAGGAGTTTTACACTACCAGGACATATAACTACACAGGTACATGTCCTGCCTTTTACCCACACAGCACTCTGCTCTATGGGTTACCTAGGGCACACATTAGAGGCGACTTATATGTAGAAAAAGGGGAGTTCTAGGCTTGGCAAGTATTTTTAAATGCCAAGTCGAAGTGGCATTAAAACTGCACACACAGGCCTTGCAATGGCAAGCCTGAGACAAGGTTAAGGGGGCTACTTAAGTGGGTGGCATAACCAGTGCTGCAGGCCCGCTAGTAGCATTTAATCTACAGGCCCTAGGCACATATAGTGCACGTTACTAGGGACTAATAAGTAAATTAAATAGCCCAATCAGGTATGATCCAAAGTTACCATGTTTAAAAAGGGAGAGGGCACATGCACTTTAGCAATGGTTAGCAGTGGTAAAGTGCGCAGTCTAAAAGCCAGCAAAATAGGGTCCAAAAAGTGGAGGGAGGCAGGCAAAAAGTTAGGGGTGACCACCCTAAGGCATGTCAGGTCTAACATAACCTAAATACCAAATGTAATGTCTAATGCCACGTTAAAACCAATAGGCAGCTAAACTGAATACAGAATGTAATGTGCTCCTGATGAACATTGAACAACTAATATGCGCAGTGGTGAAACACAAAGTCATTGGTCAAACACAATTAATGGCATAACATCTCTGAATTTAAAAATACACACTATCATCTACCACAAGAAGAAACAAACCATCTCCAAATAAACAAACACAACAAAGATCTACAGCTTAAAAAGGTAATCCACAATTTAATTCAATTAACTACTGATGTTCTTGATTTAAAAATCAGAACATTAATATTTGTAACTCCTTTTAACATTGACGTGTTCAAACAGGTGCAGCAATATATGAAACAATAATGCTTTTTTATGTTTTGTACTCCCTTTTTAATTTTTTACTGATTTAAATGGGTCTACATGAAGCCAGATTAACAAATCGTTTTAAAGAAAAGTATTTTTTTTTTTATACTAATTCATCACTAAGGGACTAATTACGAGTTTGGCGGTCTGAGGACTGCCATGTTGGCGGTGGAGGTCAGACCGTTAGTGGGCTGGCGGAGCAGACCACCGTATTATGAGTTTAGAGGTCAAGCAAATAGAAGACCATAAGCGGTCCACCGCCACCATCACCGCCAGGCAGTACAGACTGCTGAGGTCCCCTGGAAGCATAAACAGCCCGGCGGAGACCATGTTTCTCCTGGACCTGTTAGGAGGTTGCACACCGCCAATGTGACCACGGCGGTCCAACCACCACATAGCAGAAGACAGAAACGGACAGTATAAAGGGAGATACTCACCTGCAGACAACCATACATGTCCAGAGCCGCCATGGAGCAGCTCCTGCTCACCGAAAGACAACAGATTTAATGCCGACATTGACGACAGCAACGGTAAGTACTAACACCTACCTGTATTATTGTTATTACAAAACAAAATGTACTGCTAGCAAACACATAATGGGGGAGTGGAACGCCATGGGGAGCAGCTACACCTAACATTCAACACACACACATACTGCAACACGGACATCCACACAGTCACAACACGCACACTTCAGCCAGCATACACACACACACACACTGCATGCCAATTCTACACATGTATGCACAGCTACACAGCACAGGCTCAAGGACACAGAAGGCCACACAATGTTCACGCACACAGCAACAACAACACAACTACTACACATATACATATTCATTCTACACACTCACACCCTTCTGGGGAGGGACATGAGTGCTTGCAGGAGGGTAGGGGAGGCCTTGGAGGTGGAAGGGACGGCGTTTGGGGGGGAAACCATCTTTTTGGGGATGGACCAGGGGGGCAAACAGGTGTAAGGTCAAGGCCACAAAGGAAAACTTTTTTAGACTCACAGGGATGGTCATCACAAGGGGGATCGGGATTTGTAGGTTGAGGAAGTGGTTGTCTGACATATAGGTGTGGATGTCTTCGTTGCATGTTTGTGGGAGGTCTGCTTGTATGTGGTGGCTGTATGTTGGGTGGGTGAGTGAGGGCACTTATGTATTTTGAGTTGAAGAAGGTGGTGGTGCAGTGGGATTCCGTGGTTGTTTGTTGGGGTGGTGACTGCATGTGCTGCATGTAGGTGAGTCTGTGGTTGTGGTGTCTGTGGGTGTGGTGACTGGGGTGGACGTCTGAGGGTATGCTGGGATGGTGTCTGCACGTAAGATGGGTGTGGTGGCTGTATCAGTGACTGTTGATGTGGTGTCTGTAGGTGTGCCGGATGTTGTGTGTGTGTGTGATGCTGGGGATGTCAGGGTAAGTCATGACTTTTGCTGTGTCTGTGGGTGGATGTTGTCTGTGTGCACGCTGGTGTGTCTTGTGGTGATTATGTTTGTGTGCATTACCCTTGTCTATTGAGGTGGATGCATGCAGGTCTGTGTGTGTGCTTTGGATGGGCTGGGGAAGGGGGATTTAAACTGGGAAGAGGAAGGTGGATGGGGGGTGACAAGGGGTGACTTGCTGCCATAAGTGAGGAGGCCAGAGCCTGAAAAGATCTCTGTAGGTCAGCCATTGCACTGTGAATGCCCTCCAAGAACGCATTGTTCTGTTGGATTTGGGTTGCCAGTCCCTGGATGACATTCACAATGGCGGACTGGCCCACAGAGATTGACCTAGCCTCCTCACTGAGGGCAGCAGGGGTAACAGGGACTGGGAAAGAGGTGCGTACAGCAAAGGAGACTCCCACCCTCTTGAGTTAGTGGGCATGGCCAACTGGGTGTGGAGCAACAGGGAGAGCAGTGATAGCACAGGGAATGGAGGACAAAGATGGTACTGGGGTGGTTCCCGATGGGTCCGCCACTACTAGGGATTGGCCACTGGAAGAGGAACCCAATGATGATGAACAATGTTCGGTCTCCCCCATGGCACTCCTCTCGCCCTTCAGGCCAGTGGGTCTCTCTGTGTCAGTGGTGTCTTGACCCGAGGTCCATTGGCCAGATGCTTCCCCACTCGGCATGGCCCCATCTCCTTCACCTGCCAGTGATGATGCTGTCAAAAGAAAGTGAAGTAGGGCCATGACATGGACATGAAAACACTTCAATCACAACTCTGAGAAACACAACATGTTCCCCACATGAAGTGCCAACAAAGTGGCACCATCATATGCCAGTACAAAACCATGCATGCCTTTAGAAATTACAAAGGTAACAGAAGAGCAAAACTTGGCCTTAGGCAACTACAATAGCATGGATGAAGTCTAGCTACCACACTAACCATACCACAACTATATGACCATCCAATCCCAAACCTGTGCCACATACAGCACACCCCCAGTGAACCAGTAGCCAACAAAAAGATCTCATTGTAAGGTATCCTACCAATTACACAGACTCAATTCTATGCACACATCCAACTTGCACTGATGTAATCTATCAACAATAACCGATGTTGCTATGGAATTGTGGACAAAACTGGTACAAATATGCCATACCTGGATAAGGAGACATGGAAATATCCATGTCACTATGGACAGATCACAACAATGTACAGTCCTAAAACTGACACCTACCAAAAATGAGTCCTGGGGTTAGTAGCAAGGCCACTCAGACATGCCCCACATGTGGTGTTGCAAGGAACAACAATGACGTCAGGTCCTAAACATCAGGGAGAGATGTCTCCTGAACACACCCAAGAATGGTCCTGTAAGGCCCAGGATAGGCCCCACCGATGTCTCACACCAATTTCCATGTTTACTTCTGAGTGTGTTTGTACAATGAGAAGCTACATTACTACCCACATATCAGACAAGGAAAGTATGATATCTGCCTGTAGATGAATCCTTGAGGCCAATCACATGTGAAGCAAACATAACCGCAAGTCAATCCATGATGCACCCCAAAAGTCAGTGCTCAATTCCCAATCAATTCTCAATTCCTAAAACCAACATTCCACATCAAGGCTACAAATGGCCATGAATTGGATCCACACCCTGGCCTTACCTGTCATATCCATCAAGGCTACTGCAGTTGCACATGACTAAGGACATACACTGAGGCATGAATGTATCTGTCTGACAACATATGATGATGACACTGTCCTGTCTGGGGCATCACAGTAAATGGACAACCATTTCAGACATACCTTGATGGCAACAGCACCCCATCGACATATATGTCAGAGATTCCAGACATCATCCTAGCTGCATCTCTAGCACATGCCTACATCTAATGCAAAGTCATGCATCCTAGTGGGAATGGAACACATGCAGACACATAGGCAACTGGAATGTTGGCTACACTAAAGATACGTCACCTATGACAATGCACATTCCCCATTTACCAAGGGAAAGTAGTATGTTACAGCTGCCAAGATTTTGCCATATAAGTCATGTCACATGTATGATGGACACCCATGCATCACAGACTGCTGTGAGGCACCAGCACCCAACATACAATGTAGAAAACGTGCACATGATTTGCAGATGTCAGCCTATGCATATCCCTAGACATATGGCAATGGACAGTGAGCCACATCCTACCTACCTTTAGACTGTGACATTTGGGAGGAGTGATCTGTTGGTGGAAACCAACAACAACCAGAGTAGGTAAAGCAGAAGATTTGTAAACTAAGCACAGTCATATGTGCTCTCTGCTGTGTAATTTGACCTAGGGTGCCCCACAGTTTAGTTCCAGGTCCAAAAGGATGAGCACACTAGTTGGAAACACATGGCCCGTCTCCACCGATGTGTTCCCAGATGATCTGTGACACATGACGCACCCCACATTGTTAGGGGGAGAAGCCTGTCCTTCACTCAATCCTATGGCAAGGATTCAGGCATGAATTTGCATTGTACTCACCTCCTTGTGGCTGCTGTGCTGTGCTGCCCTCAAACGCCCATCCAAGTCCAGATTGGCCACTGCCAAAATGCAGGCCATTAGAGGGGTCATAATCCGACGGGCACCCTGAACTCGTTGGCTGTAGACCCCCAGGGTCTGCACCTTCTTGGCGATGGCTGTCCAAATCCCCTTTTTTTGATGGGCGTTGACCCCCATGGATGCAAATGACAAGACAGCATATTATGTCCACGAGTCCCATACACAATGGCTAAGTCACATCCATGTCAGTACACCAAGCTAATAACATCCTGTCTTGACCATCGGCATATAGCAGTCATTGGACCCCGGGACATGACTATAGACACTCCCCCAATATGGTGTCCTATACACCCCCCAGCTCCGGCCCTCCATTGACCAGGTAGGCCAACTGTGACTTTTGTGGGACATGAGCTAGCCACATGACATTGACCAGGAACACAATGGAACACATCACACAAAGTGGCAAGTGACAGGTAAACCACCAAGCAAAGAACGTACACAAACATCCACTACCTATTAATGTCACTCAGTGCATACAGTCCCTACAGGTCACAGACAGCCTAAAAACTGACCCATTGTGCTTGGACCACGATAAAGGGAGTAACATGTTGAGCACACAAAGAGTCAAGACTGTGTGTGGACATCTGCAGATACAGATGCAGGCACCTGCTACTTCAGGGGGTGGGGGTCTGTGTGTCACATCAACATAACAATACCCACTTCAACACGTGTGTTCACGAAACCTAGAGTACTTTAAGAGAAACCTGGCCATCCACTATACGTCAAGTTCATGCCCAAACCACAGAGTCTGATATCATGGCAAATAAGTTACCAAAACACACTGTTTACAAATGTGCAATGTCCAAAGTACAAGAAACCTGCACAGGACACTTCAGAGCTGGATGAAAGAGACAGTAGGGCTGTGGGATCAAGGGATCTGTCAAGGCTATGTGACACACATTGTCAGAGTTGAAAAGAGCACACCATTCACAGATCACCAGCCTGTCCCCAATGCAGTTCACATAATAATCAGCACACAGAAGCTCAATAAGCTGCATATTGGCAGTGAGGTATGATTTAGCAACATCACATGCTGTGCAAGGGTATAGGGTGTGGGCCCAGTGTCACACTTGCATTGTAAAAGGGAATCAATACCAGACCAGATTTCGACTTTTGCTGTGGGTAACGATAGACAGGCCCCGGTCTCTGCAGGCTGAGCAGACAGACCTACACAAAACACCATATCTGACAAATCACATGCATCACAGTACATCTTGTAGCCTACAGCCAATTGCCATTGGTTGTCAAAGTGGAGAGCTGAGGGACATTGTGGGTCATTACTTGGCTGCAGAAGAACAGTCCAACAAGGCAAGATATGGCCAGAGATCACTGTGCAAACACAGAAAGAGCTCAAATAGTGACCAACCGAAACATTCAACATATTTTCACACCACCTACTGTCATTCAATCACATGTGACCACACATGAAACACATTTTATGGCAAGAACTTGCTGGGGATGGTTTTCATGACATCTCACCTAGTCATGTGCATCCAACACAATATGGGCCAGGGAACACCAAATACGCACTCACCACATTGTCCCAGGACTCCAATCCTGTCACTTGACTTAGATGGAAGCCCATGGACCCAATAATTATTGCACACTGTCAACCCCACAAGGACTTTGAGGACACAATCTGACAAACTGGGCCTACGCCTAGGCTGACTAAAGCTAAGATGAGTAGAGGCATGGAGAAAAGTTTGAACATGGTGCACTTACCTGATCCTCTGGTGCACCATAAAGCTGTCTACACAGGGGTAGGACCTCATCCATCAGCTTCTCAAGTTCTTCTGGCGAGAAGGCAGGGCCCTACCACCTGTTGGACGAGGCATGATTGCTCCCAGAGGCAGTACACAGCAGTTCAGGTAGTAGAGGTCTTGCTGGCAGCAGTGTCAGGAGTCACGTGAGGAATTCAGCAGAAGATGGCGGTCACATCCGCCAAGTACGTGACTGCACCACCGGCGGACACAGCCATTGGCCCCTGAAGGAAAGATTTTAGGCCATTGACAAGACTAGTGGAGCCCTTCTATACTGTAAGATGATTGTGGCTTGCTGCATGCTCCACAACCTTGCCCTGAGGAGAAACATCCCATACAATCCCTAATAAGGGGGAGATAGCAGAACCACCGGGTGAGCCACCTGAAATACCAAGTGAGGATGACAGTGATGAGGATAACGATGGAGACATGCAGGCAGATCTTGTCAATCAGTGCTTCACTTGAGTGTAAGTATGTGATGTTCTGTGATTAGTGTGACTGCATAGGGTACTGTAGGGGTCAGTATTTGTTGAGAAGGGGATCTCTGCCACCATGACACAGTGCATTTCATGCTATGCATCATACGGCTCTGATTTGCTGGCTACATCGGGCTTAAAGATGTGACTCTCTTGAGGATCTCCTTTGTTTGAGGCAGTCACATTGCACTGTAAGTGAAACAACTGAAGTCTGAAATGAGGTTTGTGTCTTATGTATGACTTTATCGGCCTAAACTCCCAATATGTCACTTATTTCTTCCAGGTCTCTTCACCATGCCAACCTCATGTGGGCATTTCAGAGTTGTGTCATTGGCAGGTGACTGTTGCTGGTCTGACATGTTAAGTGGACATGGATTGAACCAGGTACTCTTTGTGGCAGATTTAGAGATGTATGATCGTATGCCCAGGCTACCTAGACAGTGGGAGGGCAGGAATCTGAGCTATGCAATAGACCTGTTTACCGTGGTGTGTTGGTACAATGGTTTCATGTGTGTGATCATGTGGACTTGTAACTGTGCAGCCCATTCCTTCTAACTTCACATTGTGATTACATCGATCCTGTATGACCTGTTAGCGGCTGTAAATGTCTTTCCTCATTGCAGTTCAGTGAGCCTGTGCCACAATACTGAAACAGGTCTGTGACATTCCACCAGGTGCTTGCTCATTGTTATGGGAAGGGCCTGGGCTCAGGCTCTGTTGTACTCTGTCTGTGCCATGCCATATGCTAAGTTGGCAAGTCTGGTTTTGGTATGTGATACAGGTCAAACTGGAGACAAAATCCCATACTCTCTTTGCCTAATATACGTGACAAGGTCTTACAGGCCCTTTCTGCTGTGGGCTGGTGGATGTTAGTAATAGGATATCTGGCATGACTCCATATGGCTGGGACATTCTTGGCTATGACTGGGCAGACTTCCTTAATACCTTATGTGCAATACAGTACAATAAAACATTTGATGTGACCAGACACCTGTGACATTGTGTTGCTAGACATCCTCAGCATGACACTACCAGAGACATCTCCCTCCATCCATTGTCTCCTAATGTCTAAGGCATGTACATTACATGTGATTAGCATTCAACATTCCAGACAGATAAAAAAGAGAGGTAGTAGGCAGTTTTTTAGTGATGGGTATGTTTATGTACATTTGAACAAAATATCAATAGTGATACTAGATAAAAAACAATACTTCAGGTAAAGGGATCAGTCATGGAGGATGCAATCAATAGAGTAGAGGTCCCAACAGTTGGGGTCCAGGGTCCAGTGTCCAACTAGCATGGAATATAGAAAGTGGTTAAGAAACAGTCAACAGAGTGAGTCTGTGGCACACAAAGCAGTGACATCAGGAAGTAGCCAGTTGCTGGCAGTGATTGGTGTTTTGCCACCCGCAACTCCTGGATGCTTGGCTGGACATCCCTGCCTCCGGAGGGGCTCTGTAATTAAAGAGGCAGGGGTGTCTGAGGTGGGTGCCTTCCAATGGCTGGCATCGATGAAGGGCCTGGTATGGATGCGCCAAAGGAAGGGGTGTGATGTGGTTGCCTATCCCTGCTCATGGTACTGTTCATGTCCCTCATCACACCTTTTAGGGAGCCCATGTTGGAATTGTGGGCCTCTCACTGTTCCCGCATCTGACGATGAAAATCCCTCTGTAACTCCTTGATTTCCATGAGTTCATTCGGTACCTGGCCCATCATGCCTTGGGAAAGTTGGTAGGCACCCAAGACCTGGCTGATGGTATCCTGGCTGACAGTATCCTGGCCATGGGCATCACCAGCAGCCTTTTGCCACAGGTCACATCATCCCTCCCATGCACCCTACCCCCACGTGCCTGTACCTTTAGTGCAGCCTGCCCCCTTCCAGCCTGTTCCAGGTCCATCATTGTCAGGGTTGGCAGGTTGTGACTCAGGAACCTGGACTGGGGGGGCACAAGATGTAGGAGACTGTTGTAGGGATGCAGGTCTGGGGGCAACTTGCTGCCTGCGATGTTGAGACCACAGGGCTGGGAGTAGTCGATGTGGTCAGGCTGAGGCTGACCGGTGTCATCTCCCCAGGTTGCCCGAATGGGCCAGAACCGTCCTCCAAGTCCAGCGGTCCAGGGTGTTTGTTTCACTTAGGGCTTCATCCCTGGGGTTAGTGGCAGTCTCCTCTGTGGTGTTGGTGATAGCATTCCCAGGTGCAGCAGCAGCACCACATGTTGATGTGGAGAGATAATGTTAGTAGTTGTATTTGTGACAGCTACCTCCAATAGTTGACATGGACTATGGACTAGGGCCATGTTCACATTGTATTTGCTGTTTTCCCTCATGTGACAGGTACACATATTGCCATTTGTAGTGAGATGACATTGTAGCCACATACCAATTCCTGTTCAGTGACCTAACTTCAGCCTGTCTCGAATCCTTAGCTGTTGGAGTGATGGTAATAGACTCATATCATGCCAGCAGTGCAGGCCGGACATTGGCTGGGCAGGATGTTTTTGTCTCGTCTTGAAAGCTAATTGTTTGTTTTGCAGGCATTGTCAGGATCTTGGATGATGTGTGAAATATGTCATCCTATGGTTAGTGAATTGTGCAAGTGAGTGCTGCCAATGCCATACAGCAAACACTTTTTGGGGCTGTTGACCTGTGTAGGAAGTTCCTACCAGACAATTTGAACTATCCTTCCTGTCTACACTATTTTCATCTTGGCATGTCAGCTTTAGATGGAGTGGGTGTGTTGCCACATCACAGGGTGTACCATGACCTGTATCCTTGTCCCTCCCAGGTGTATCATGTTCATTGTGGGTTCAGGGACTGTGACAGAATATCATATGGACAGTGGTCTGGTAAGTGGGGTTGCATTTCCTGGTCCTCCTTGAACCTATCCTGACATTCCTCTTGACACAACTCACAGTTCACATTGTCCGTCCTCCTGGGTGAGTGGACGTACATGACAAGTATACAAACAGGGAAAATTGACCATATGCAGAGTGGATTGGGTAATTGGATTTGGTAGACAAAGCCTCCTGGCCTCAGCAATCATAAGGCTCCCTGTACTCCATATTCAGATTTTAAGCTAGACTCTACCAGGTAAGTACACATCCTGAGTGTGTTTTCAGGTAAAGGTATTTTTGCAGGTATACAGTGTACTGCTGCTTGGATTGTAAGTAAGGGATCTTCCCATCAGTACAAACCATTTCAATCTCTGTATTCCACACACTGTAGAGTTATTCTCCTGTCAGGTGAGTATAGTTGTATGGCTGAGTAGATGGAGAATGGTCATAGTAGCAGAGCACAGAGTTTAATGAGAATCTCAGTGCCTCTTGGCCTTAGTAATCCTGTCATTGCCTGTCCTAACCGCATACTATACAGTTGTGATCCCCTCAGGTGAGTACAGTTATAGCTAATTAGATGGAGAATGGTCATAGTAGCAGAGCACACTGTGGTGGCAGAGTGTAGTGTGAGTCCCAGTGCCTCCTAGCCTTAGCAGTCCTGTCATTGCCTGTACTAACCACACACTATACAGTTGTATGCTGTAGCTGGACTCTCCTTCTAGGCAAGACTGCTGGTTTAGGGATGACAGCAGTTTTTGTAGGTGACAGCTAATCCTACAACAAGTCGCAACTGCCAGCCCAACCCTCCCTGCTCACAAGTAGTACCTCACCAAAACCCAAATAGTAGAAGGTGATTTCTAGCAGCCTTTACGCATGGACTCTAGAGTGCGACATCTCAAGGGAGTTGTGGTGGAACAGAGATTACCCTTTTCTCACATGAGCAACAAGTCTCAGTCTCAGACAAGCAATGAAAGGGATGCAGGAAAGGTTTTAATACATGTATTAAAAAGACTGCAATCTCCAATAAAATGCATGAGCTGGAATAAGTAGGATAATGCACAGTGCAGAGGATAATTACGGAAATGAGAATTGTGAATACAAAGACCCCCACACCATCTTACAATAAAAATAAAATGTTAAATAGGCCCTAATACCCTAGCATGGAGAACCTAATCTTTAACCTAAAGAGAGCTAGGTGTGATAAACCTAATCTGCCAGTACCATGTGCATGACAAGTGGACCTCGTTACCTTGGAATAATGCCTCTAGGTCAGACTCCGTGTGAACACGAAAGTTGGGTCTGCATCAAGGCAACGTGTAGCATAGATAGAGTTGACGGCATCTGGTAGGAATCTCTTTGATAACATTGTCTGCATGAGATGTATTTATACAGATTTTGTAGGATCCCTGATGCAGATATGTTCCCAAACAATAGATAAGAAGGCATGCTTGGGGTGGCAATTACGTGAACGATTCCCTCCAAAAGTACATGATGTTCGTGTCACACGTAAGTGGGAAAGGGACATGATGTGAAAACCCGCGTATATCACTTGTCTTTGACACTGATAATGACACCTTCACAGAGTGGCACTGATAATGTGAAATCAAAACATTTTTCTAACTATAAACATAGCAGCCATCTTGGAAGAAATAATTAAATAAATGTGCTAAAACAGAGCAGGCTAAATAGGTTAAAAGTCACTAGGTGACGGGAGCACAGGTCTGCAAGCCAGAAAGCTAAGCGAACTCCTGATTGTCAATAAAACTAAATAGGATCCACTACATGATCCCCTCAAGTGAGTACAGCCGTATGGCTGATTTGATGGAGAATAGTCACAGTAGCAGAACATACAGTTGTGGCAGAGTGTATTGAGAGTCCAAGTGCCTCCTGGCCTTAGCAGTCCTGTCATTGCCTATACTACACACACACTATACTGATACCATCCTCTCAGGTGGGTAAACTCCAATGGGGATTTGACAAACATGGTAATTTTAATTCGGTAACACTATTCTGGTTTTAGTGATATGGCACAATGGCTGCTGAGACTTGTAGTGCTGTCAATCCCTGTACTACACCCACTATACAAAGATGTTTCTCCAGGTGAGTCTACTTGATATGTTTGAGGACAGTCAGGGGTCTATGGACAGGTAGACACTGGACTGATGAGTGGGGTGACAGAGTTTGTGGCAAGAGGTGATCAGTGAGCATGCGTGCCAATACATTTTGTTGTTGTGACTTACCCGACTCCACTCCCCCAGGTATTCCTGTCAAGCCCTCTGGATGCAGGATGGCCAAGACCTTCTCCTCTCATGATGTTGGTTGTAGGGGAGGAGGTGGGGACCACCTCCAGTCTACAGGACAGCAAGTTGGTGCCTGGACACCATGGTACGAACCTTCCCCTTGAGGTTGTTCCATCTTTTCCTGATGTCGTCCCTTGTGCATGGGTAGCTGCTTACAGAGTTCACTCTGTTGACTATCCTTTGCCACATTTCCATTTTCCTACAGATAGTGATTTGCTGGACTTGAGCTCCAAACAGTTGTTGATCTACTCTGATGATTTTATCCACCATGACTCTTAACTCATCATCTGTGAACGGGGATGTTTCTGTGATGACATGGTGGTGGAAAACAAAACAAAAACAATATAATGGTTAGGATCTGTGCAATGAGCAGGTGATGGGGAGTAGGTGGAGTGTAGAAGTGCAAATATGTGTGGTGGGTGTGTGTTTAGGTTGTGGAATAGGTGCCTACTCTATTGTTGTAGAAGTTTTTGGGCAGTGCTCTAGCTTGTTTTCGGCGTGGAGATGCAAAGGATTTTGGTGTGTGAAAGGGTGTGTTTTATGGTCGTTGATTGGTTGACAGTCTGGCGGTGCCAGTGGCCGGCTCACCTATTTCCGGCCCTCCAAAGTCCTGATGGGGTTGGATTTTTGGCTGGCTTTTGGCGGGCCTATCTGTGTAACTTGTAATACGGTAGTCTGTATGACCTACAACATGGAGGTCACCAACATAGCGGAATGACGGCCCGACCACCAAACTCAGAATGAGGCCCTAAATACCTAAAATAGAGAACATGCCATTGGCCACATATGTCTAGTTAATTGTAAAGTACAACAGGTACATTTATTGTAAATACAGAAATACTAAACCAGGGTCTCACTGGAAGTGTGTAAAATACCACTCAACCTCTTGCAGAAGCAAAGGGATTCCTGATGCTGATCGTATTGAAAAATATACAGAACATAATCACTCTGCTTCTGCAACAGTTTTCATGGTAAGAGACGCTCTACAACAACTTAGAACACTAGCAAGCATCTCTAGTGTGCTGCATGGTTCACTAAGGGAGATTTCCACAAACATTCCCACACAAATTGCTGGACCATTGCCCACTTCTCCAAATTTGAAAAGAATGGTAAATTGTTAAATACAGGTGAGTAAATCTTTACATGCACAACCTAAAACTTATACTGACATCCAAGTACCACCTCATCTTAAAGAAATGTTCACACATAAACCATTGCTACTTTATAATAATAATAGCCCGCAGAAAGACATACAAATATTTGCAACCATACATAATCTTGTAATTATAGTGAATAATAGTATTGGACGATGGATTGTAATTTAAAAGCAACAACCCATCCATTAACCCAGATGTATATTACTCATGCTTCTAATAATCACAATGACATTAGTCTATGCTTTCCTCCTAACATGGAATCCTCAACTTACAATAACTTTCCTAGTTTCATTAAAGCTAAAACAATGAACAATTGACCTGCAACAATTATAATCAACTTTGAATTAGCAATCATTGCTATAATCGGTCAATTGTACCCAACTACTCAAAACCAGAAAGCTGTTTCTGTTTCTCACAGGCAATTTGGCATAGAATTCAACAAATATCCTTTTCTTGGTGTTGGACATGGACCTTTCTGCCAGGTCATCCCTGAACATTTTGCCTTCCTCCTCGTCTCTTTGTTGAATTTGTTATTGTTGGTTTTAGGACTCTGGGCACTTTACCACTGCTAAACAGTGCTAAGGTGCATGTTCTATCTCCTTAAAACATGGGAGATTGGCATATGCCCAATTGACATATTTAATTTATGCATAAGTTCCTAGTAAAGAATACTACATGTGCCCAGAGGCCTTAAATTAAATGCTATTAGTGGGCCTGCAGCACTGATTGTGCCACTCACTTAAGTAACCCTTTAAACATGTCCCAGACCTGCTATTGCAGAGCCTGTGTGTGTAATATTAAACAGCCATGTCGACCTGGCACAATCAACCTTTTGCCAAGCTCAAACCATTTTAGTACATATCATTCACCACTGAGGTAGGCCCTGGACAGGCCAGAGTGCAATGTATTTAACAAGTAGGACATGTACTTTTTAGTTTTACATGTCCTGGTGGTGAAAATCTCTTAAATTTGTTTTTCACTATTGCAAGGCCTATCTCTCTCATAGGCTAAAATTGGAATTGAGTTATTATACATTACAAGCGTAATTTCCAAATGTGAAGAGATAACACCTTCAAGTTTGGTGTCTCTGGAATCACAATATAAAATCCTAACTTATGGTGAGGTTGGATTTTAAATTGCAAGACAGGTCATCTGTGCACTTCAAAGGCATGCCTCTAGACGCTTCTCCGCACCTCAAAGGCACAACTGTGTATACAAGGAGAACCTCAGACACCATCACTTCAGTACCCTTCTGGACCGGTGGATACCTTGCTATGAAGAAGGACTGCTGTGCTGGTGAAGAACTGCCACACTGCTGGACTGCACTCTGCTGGACTCCTACTTTGCTATGCTGACCTGTTGTCTGTTGCCTTCTGCCTGGGAGCAAGAAGGACTAGACCTGCATTTCTCCAACCCAGAACCCAGACTGACTCCAAGGGCTAGTTGGCTGGCCTCCTGATCTGAAGTCTCAGGGACACTTAAGTTCCAACCATCCTGCTTCTGCACCTGGACCCTGCCATCTGTGAGTGGGCCTAAGTTGCTTCCCCGTAGAACTGTTGCATCCTCTCTGCTGAGCAGCACATCCATGAGCAGAACTGCTGCATCTCCTCGGCTGAGCGGCACATTCTTGAGCAGACCGACTCATTGCTGCTGCTGCTGCTGCTGCTGCTGCTGGGATTGGACCTAGCATAAATGACTCACATCACTGCCACATCCCACAGCATGGGTTAGACACATTGCCTTCAGAACCGTCGCTGCATGTCATTTCCCTGGAGCAGGTACTCGCATCCCTTGTCGCCAGCAGCCTTGATTTTTGTAATTTTGGTTTTGTTCTATTTGCTAATTTAAGTTTTATCTTTCAAACCTATTGTGTGCTTCTTTTTGTGTGGTGTTTTCAGTGTGTCACAGTTTGAAATGTTGCACCACTACTTTACACACTTTACACATTGCTTTCAAGGTAAGCTTGACTACTCAGTGCCTAGCTACCAGCTGGTGAGCTCAGTTTAATCTGGGGTTCGCTTGTGCCTTACCCTAACAAGAAATGTTGTTGCTGCTTGACCAGGGCTCACAACCCAGTCAACAACAACCCAATTTTTCACATTAGGGATTACATGACAAAGACCATATTACAGTATGAATTAAAAAAATTAACAGACTTAGCTTTTGTACTTTCAGACCATATAGACACATACAACACTGAAATTATACAATCAAAATATTTTTCCTGATATGAAGAAAAATTGGATCGTACATGAAATTATTTTGAACACAACAGAACTGCCCATCTAATCAGATTGGGTTACAAAAGACTTCCACATTATTGTACTGAATGGTGGAGCAGCTACTTGACCAGTTTAGAGAGGGGCGCAAAAACTAATAATGCTATGGAAGGATGGCATAACTTTTTCTCCTATGCTCTAAGTAAAGCTCACCTACTTTATATACTTTCTTGGCACTTTTGAGAAAGAAGCAAAGTTTCCAAGACATGAGACAAGCAAAATATTTTTCACACTTTACAAGGCTGAGTTTGAAAGTAATCTAAACACATGAATGAGCAAATTCTTTCTAAAATGCAACAATTTGGAATGTATAGGAAAACCACTGCCTGTATACTATGGTCCTGTTTATGAACATTGCAGTGTGACCGCTGGACCACTAAAACGGTGGTGGGGAGGATGCCCGGTCTTTGCCTTTCTGCCGGTCTTTTCATGGTGGTGTTTCCCCACTGCAAACGAATCGGGATCCATGATCCTGGCCGTGGCTGCAGACTTGTGGAGGTCCAACCGCCAGCATCATAATCTAGCGGTTGGACTGCCAAAGATGCGGTGGTTGGCCCACCACCATGGGTACAGCGACCTAGGACCGCCACACTCATAATTGGGTCTAAATATTTGGAAAGCCTTGCCTATATACAACATCACTATCATCTAAATAATTGCACTAAAAACTACATTTTATTTTTCATTAATTCTCCTATCTGTAAATTATACATTTAAAATTTGCTTTACAATAGATTTAAATTATCCTACCCGATGCAGTATTGTTTCTTCAAGGCTTGGTAGTGTGCTAAAAGCTTTTTACCAATCCTTATGAATAACCCACATTAATAATAATCCATTTTATTGAATCATTTCAAAATGACAAAAATCTTAAACTTTTTTGTTTAAAAAAAGCTGTGTACCACACCAATGAAGTTGCATAAAAAATTGCAGCATTTAAAAGAACTACATCTTCTTTTTAAAAGACAAAATATCCATCATCATGATTGCCTTGCATACATTCCACATTATTTTAATAGTATAATACACCAGGTTTATGAAAATAGAAATGTAAGAAGTGTCAGATTATACCCTTTTGTTATAGTTTAAAAAAATGCACATTCCAAAATATGAATTTCTTCTTCCTAAATGTGTCATCCAGTGTGTGTACTCTCCAGCAACTGTGTCAGAATATTTGTTAAACATACAAAAACATAAGCTTTTTAACATACTAACAACTATTAAATCTCAACTAGCCCATCCTTATATATGCCATTAATATGTAAAGATTAAAAATACTTACTACAGCAACTCAGCTACATGGCTATGATTTTCTCAACAAACTCCAACTGAATGTCAAAAACAATGTAGAAAACAAGTTTGCGTCAAAGGAAATGGCTGTGCTTAACCCCTTTGCTGCCAGGCTTTTTCCCCCTCAAGTGCCAGGCCTTTTTTTTTGGCTATTTGGTGCAGTTCGCACTTAGGCCATCATAACTTTTTGTCCACATAAGCTACCCATGCCAAATTTGCGTCCTTTTTTTCCAACATCCTAGGGATTCTAGAGGTACCCAGAGTTCGTGGGTTCTCCTGAAGGAGCCCAAGAAATTAGCCAAAATACAGCGGGAAATTGGGAAAAAAAAGCTGCAGAAGAAGGCTTGTATTGTTTTCCCTGAAAATGGCATCAACAAAGGGTTTGTGGTGCTAAAATCACAATCTTCCCAGCTTTCAGGAACAGGCAAGCTTGAATCAGAAAAACACATTTTCCAGCACAATTTTGGCATTTTGCTGGGACATATCCCATTTTTACTCTTTTTGTGCTTTTAGCCTTTTTCCAGTTAGTGACAGAAATGGGTATAAAACCAGTGCTGCAGATCTAAGCATTTCTGGAAAGTAGACAACATTCTGAATTCAGCAAGGGGTCATTTGTGTAGATCCTACAAGGTTTTCCTACAGAAAATACCAGCTGAAAGAAAAAAAATGAAATTGAGCTGAAAAAACCACCCATTTTTCTCAACCTTTTACTCTGTAACTTTTTCCTGCGATGTCAGATTTGTGAAAGCAATATACCGTTACGTCTGCTGGACTCTTCTGATTGTGGGGATATATAGCGCTAATAGGTTCATCAAGAACCCAAGGATATCAGAGCCAATAAAGAAGCTGCAACTTGTGATGGGTTTTCCTTGTATACCTGGTATTCAGCAATTCATTTGGTGAAATATAAAGAGTGAAAATAGGTATCAAGGAAACCTTTGTATTTCCAAAATGGGCACAAGATAAGGTGTTGAGAAGCAGTGGCTATTTACGCATCTCTGAATTCCGGGGTCTCCATACTAGCATGTGAATTACAAGGCATTTCTCCAATAGTCGTCTTTTTTACACACTGTCTTATATTTGGAAGGAAAAAATGTAGAGAAAGACAAGGGTCAATAACACTTGTTCTACTATTCTGTGTTCCCCCAAGTCTCCCAATAAAAATGCTATCTCACTTGCGTGGGTAGGCTGAATGCCTGCGACAGGAAACGCAACATGGACACATCACATTTTTACATTGAAAACTGACGTGTGTTTTGGAAAGTGCCTAGCTGTGGATTTTGACCTTTAGCTCAGCCGGCACCAAGGAAAACCTATCAAATCTGTGAATTTTTTAAAACTAGACACCTAGGGGAATCCAAGATGGGGTGACTTGTGGGGGGGCTCTTACCAGGTTCTGTTACCCACAATCCTTTGCAAACCTCAAAATTTGGCCAAAAAAAACACTTTTTCCTCACATTTCGGTGACAGAAAGTTCTGGAATCTGAGAGATGAGAAATTTCCTTCTACCCAGCATTCCCCCAAGTCTCCCGATACAAATTGTACCCCACTTGTGTGGGTAGACCTAGTGCCTGCGACAGGAAATGCCACAAAACACAACATGTACATAACAAGGGGGAACCCTATAACTCTACCCTGCCCAGGGTAAATATAGCTCAATCAAGAAAGAAGATGGCAGGTAGAGATAAATTAAATCTTAAGTTAAAGGAACAGACCTATATTCTGTTGCTATTGAGTTTATTTCTTCCTCAAATTTATTTCAAACATATTTTCAACTGGCCAAAAGAATCTATGGTGGTATCAAACAAATGTGCATAACAATGACAACTATAACCAATATATTACAAAATATTACTTCACAAAACACACACAATAAATCACATCTCAAATTTACAATAAAAACTGCCTTACGGTAATACCCTATATACTTAAGTCGTGGTCACTGTTCTCACTTCACATGTGATCCACTATGATATGCTAAGGGCTGGGCTTTTTCATGCAATCACTTATCACCGTCTTGTGCATTTCTTTCACACAAGCGTGACAAACGTGCAATTCAAGTCTTAGCAAAATAGTCCAATATTTGTCAAGCCCAATACACTTGCAATACAAAGAAGTCAACGCGTTTCGGCCTACTGATTTAAGGCCTCATCAGGACTGGAGAAGGGCAATGGTAGTTCTAGAAAAACAGTCAAAAAGACAGAAAATACTTACAAACATACATTCAAACATATAATTAATAAATAAATAAACAAGGTGTATAATACATGCCTACAGGATATATGGTGTTAAATTAAGCTTATAAATATTCCTAATATTAAAAACAGTGTTAGCTTAGTTTAGTAATGTCTCCCACTATACAAACAATGAACAGATCATTTCATAACTGGCTGAGATGGAGTGCTAAACTCTTATTGGAATAATCGCAATTTTCTTTCACAATATATATTCTATTAACAATATAAAGCCACCATGCCTTTACCTTAATAATAAGCAAAAACCCGAGGGACAGAGATCTTATGTATCTTCTGTTAGCTTTAAATGGTGGACCCAGCTGTTTACGAGTGTCAATCCGGAGTCACTACGGCGCTGTTATTCCCGGTTTTCTACCAAGGAAACAAAAGCTAAAATCAGCATAAGCACCGTTTAAATTAAATTAAACTCTCAACTCAAAATGACGCCCAACCCTAAGCGAATCTAGGGGAGCTCTTGTCGTACCATCTACATTGCTTCGTAGAAACGGAGTAAACATTTCGGCGCGTCTACTGACGACCGCGCCTTCCGTGTTTGTAGCGTTACTAGGCAACGCCACGCCCTGTAGCCATGCTGACGTCACACAAAGTAACGCTCCATTGCAACGGAAACACGTCAAATTCCGGGTCAAATGTCGGCATAATGCACGTTGTAATTACCGCAGACATCTTAAAGCAGGGTAAACAAAGGGCAAAAAGAAGGTAAAGAAGCCCTAACTCAGCCATAATGTGAACTTGTGATTCATTACTGTATTTAACAAATCTAATGGCTTCATTGATGTAAATTAACAAAACCTAAAGCTATGGCTGGAAGCATGGAAAAATTAAATTAATGGAAAAATTGTAATAGAAATCACACCGCTGCTATATTAAAGGAAACTAAACTTGAGGACCACTCATTTTTTGTTATTATCAAATGAACTATCAGCAGTTCCCCTTTGCTCTTCATTTTTACTACCAAAAGAAATCTTTGGGAGACATTTTAAATTACTCAGGATCATCTTATCATTGAAAGACCCAAATCACAGTGGACAGTATACATGCTATTTTCTTTGACCATCAAGACTGCAAATATACATATTAATCACAGAGTAACCTATTATATTTGATGTAATATGGAATATTAGACATGGTGCATTGTCAATTTGTAAATTAAAAGAATATATTGAGATAAATCCCAGATTTCACTTAATTAGTGACCACATTTCGTCATCATCATTTAATCCGGTTCTTGCAGTTTGGAATCTCTCAATTAGTCTTGCTTCCATTCTTAATAGTTTCTTTGTCATTGTTAGTCCATCCGGTGTAGATTGTATTGCCAATAGTACTGTCCACCTGATGTCTTCGGCTGTGTGCATACATTCCTGGAAATGCTCAACTAATGGTGCTCCTTTGACTCCACATTTGATTCTGGACCGATGTTGAAGAATCCTAGTTTTGATTGGTTGTGAAGTCTGGCCAATGTACGCTTTCCCACATGGGCACAAAATACAATAAATCACATTTTTCGTGTTACAATTAGTGAAATCTTTCTGTACGTGTATTTTGCCATTTATTTTAACATCTTTGGTATCTTGTGTGTATTGGCATGCCACACATTTGCCGCATTTGTAATGCCCTTGAATTCCTGGCAGTTGTAATAGGGTTCTCAGATCTTTCTTTCTTACAGTTTGTGTCTGTGCTGCCTTAACCCATTGGTCTCTTAAACTGTGTCCCTTCTTGAATGAAAACAGAGGTTTGTCTATACTCAACTCACTAATGATTTTCCAATTACGTTCAATGATAGACCGTATTTTATTTGCTTTAGGGCTATATGTGATCACACATGTAAGGGGATCTTTTTTACTTTTTCTTTCGGAACCAACAATGTTTCTCTTGGGGTAAACCAAGCTCTTTTGGCTGCATTTTTAACCAATTTTCTAGGGTATCCCCTATCAATAAGTTTCTTAGTCAGTTCTTCTGCATTATCAAAATAGTCAGTTTTTTCAGTGCAATTCCTCCTGATTCTTAAAAATTGCCCATAAGGTAAGTTTTGTTTAAGCGTACGTGGGTGTCCACTTGAGAAATGTAACAGAGTGTTACGATGTGTAGGTTTTTTATACAGGCTAACAGCTAAGTTACCATCTTTGTTCCATATCCATAAATCAAGAAAATTGATTTTGGCTTTATCTTTACTCATAGTGACTGTAAAGTCTGCTGTGCGTTGATTAAGCCACTCATGAAATGCCTCTAGAGTTTCTTCTGTCCCTTGCCACACCATCAGGATATCATCAATGTAACAGAACCAATGACTAATATATTGCCTAAACGGATTGGTTTGCGGATAGACCCATTTATGTTCAAAATAATCCATTACCAGGTTCGCGACCTCTGAGGCAAAACTGCAACTCATTGCCACCCCTTTAACTTGGCGGTAAAGTTGGTCATTATATTTAAAAAAGTTGTCTTTCAAACACAATGTTGCTAATTCCACTAAAAATTCTGTCGGAGGAGTCCGAGGTTGGATATTATTGTTCAAAGTCTTTCTAATGATTTCAATTGCTTCGTCTTGTGGAATATTAGTATACAATGACTCAATATCAAAAGTAAACAAAAGATGGTTGTTCTCTACATAGATTAGATTTTCTAATTTGTTGATTATATCCATGGAGTCCCTAACATAGGCTGATGTGTTGGCTACAGCTGGTTTTATAAATACATCGACAAATTGAGCAAGAGGTTCTAGAATAGAGCCACACGCTGATACTATTGGTCTACCTGGAGGATATTCTGAATTTTTATGGATTTTGGGTAGGATATAAAAGCAAGGGATTCTTTCGTCAGTTTGATTCAAGTAATTGTATTCTTTTTTACTTATCCAACCTTGGTCTTGTGCTCTTACTGTAAGTGTTTCAATCGTGTTCTTAACCTGTTTAGGAGTATCTCCTTGTATTTCTCGGTAATGAAGTGAGTTACTCAGTTGCCTCATAACTTCTAAGTTGTACTGTTCTTTACCCCAGATCACAATTCCACCTCCTTTATCTGCCGGTTTTATAATGATTTCTTGATTTTCAGCCAAATCGTGGATCGCTTCTTTCTCTATTTTAGAGCAGTTGTCATTATAGTGAATTCTTTTAGAATTAAGTGCATCCACTTCTTTTAACACTTGATTTTCAAATATTTTGATTTCTTCTGGTAAGTCATTTCTGTCTGGTAGGAAACTGGATCTTGGTCTAAACCCACTGTACTCCTCACCATCTTGTGTTAAAGATGCGCTAAAGAAAGCTTTCAATCTCACCTTGCGGAGAAATTTCAGTATTTCTATTTTGCTTTCTACCGAACAACATGGGCACTTCACATTTTCCCAAAGAAAACAGAGCTGTTTTTTTTAAAAAGTGCCTAGGTGTGGATTTTGGCCTCCAGCTACGCCGGCACCTACGGAAACTGACCAAACCTGTGCATTTTTTAAAACTGGACACCTATAGGAATCCAGGTTCTGTTACCTAGAATCCTTTGCAAACCTCACAATTTGGCAAAAAAACACTTTTTCCTCACATTTCGGTGATAGAAAGTTCTAGAATTTAAGAGGAGCCACACATTTCCTTCTACCTAGCGTTCTCCCAAGTCACCCGATAAAAATGGTACCTCACTGGTGCGTTTAGGCCAAGTGCCCGCAAAAGGAAATGCCCCCAAAACACTATGTGGACACATCACAATTATGAAATACAAAACTACCTGTTTTTGCGGGGGGACCTGCGTTTTTGGTCCTGGGCTCAGCAGGCATATAGGGAAACCTACCAAACCCAAACATTTCTGGAAATTAGACACCCAAGGGAATCCAGGGAGGTGTGACTTGCCTGGATCCCCTAGTGTTTTCTTACCCAGAATCCTCAACAAAACCAGAATTTAGCTAAAAAAACAAAACATTTCCAACATTTCTGTGTGGGATCACCGAACCTGGACAATTTCCTACCACCCAACGTTTCCCTCAGTTCCCGGTAGAAATGATACCTCACTTGTGTAGGTGGGCCAAGTGCCTGTGACAGGGAAGAGCGAAAAATATGTTGAAATTGAGGGGGAGCCAAAGCGGTTCCAAAAGGGCAGTTTGAAAAAAAAAATGTTTAGGCTGACAAGTGGGGCAGAATTTTTATCGGTATAGATGCGACAATGCTGGGTGGTAGGAATTTTGTGTATTCCTGTAGATTCTTGAAGGTTCCGCCACACAAATGTGGGAAAAATGTGTGATTTACAGCAAAGTTGGAGGTTTGCAGTGTATTGCGGGTAAGAAAATTGTGCGTGGTGCATGTGAAGCACACCACCCTGGACTTACCCAGATGTTTAGTTGTGAGATGTGTCTAGGTCTTGTGGATTTTTCTACATGGCAGTGTCCCAAAGTCCAAAAAGTGCAGCCCTCACCATTCGAAGTGGGGCGATTTTGAGAGTTAGACAAGCTCTTATGGCACAAATGTAAAACTGAAATCCAAAGCAATCAAATGTCCTCTTGCTTGCCGTGGGATAAGATGTTTTAGTGTGCAGGGGAGAGCTGAAAGACTGTTACCCCCTTCAGTTGGGGTGGGGCATAACCATGTCCATACAGGTTGATAGCCACCACCCTACCATTTTTTTTTATTCCCTGGCATCTAGTATGCTTTGTGCCCCCCTCCCCGGGCAGTGGATCGGGGGTAATTGTCCTATCTGGCCACCGGTGGGCAGAACAACATTGGCCCCATTTATTTGGGGTGGGGTATGGCCATACCCCCACCCTCTTTTTTGAAAAAAAATATCTTCCCTGGTCTCTGGTGGGCTTTCTGCCCCCCTGAGGGGAAGATGGGCCTTCCAAAAATAGGCCGATCTGCCCCAAAGAGGAGCAGAAATGGCCTAAAATAAATTTGCCCCCCAAGGGGAATGACCCTTGCCTAAGCGGTCGCTCCCCTTGCGTGAAATTGACTCAAAAAAATTAAAAACCCTGGTGTCTAGAGGTTTCTGTTTTATAAAAGGGATTTGTGTGTTCTTTTAAAGTTAAAACATGTTATTATATTTATATATATATATATATATATATATATATATATATATATATATATACACACACCTTTTGACATTTTTATGTACCTATATTATTTATATATTTTAAAATATTTTAAATAAATGTAATTTCTTATGATAAAATCATTTTGTAAGTTAGATTTTATATATTTATCATATTTAACATAAATTTATTCCGTTTTTTAAATATTGTAAAATACTAAAATTGTTACCCTAGTCTTAATACCCTACCACAATTCTCCTAAAACACCTAGATCCTACTCCTAAATGTATTTTTGTGTATTACATAAACATAACTTTTTTAAATTGATCAAATACATGTATAACTTTGTAATTAATACAAATATTAAATTAGAATATTAAAATGCATAATATTTTACGTTAGATTATTTAAATGTAATATTACTCTAGTGTTACAATTATAAACTGAGCAATAAAACACTTCCACCCAATTGCCCTACAACACTTGCGTCCTGCTTTTAAAATTAAATATGTAATTGATTATAATATTGAATCATAATATTAAAATGTCTATTTTGTTATTATTAATAACTCTAGTGCTATAGTTAAAACTGAGCATTTATACACATCCCACCTAATGCCCCTAAGGTCCATACATTTGGCACCTAAAACATAAACTCTTCACACCAGCTCCCCTTTTATCACTTATAGCTTGTCCTTAAAATATTATATTGCTTAACTTAAATTAAAAAAAAAAAATGGTAAATTAACATTGGTGATAAGCCCCCTAAACGTTCCTCCTTCCAAACCAAATTATGAAGAAATACAAAAAAACTGTATTCAAATATTTATTTCATTACAAACCCTCTACAAAATCATAATACAAATTCCTATAAACATGTAGGGTAAAGGCATGAGGAGTAAAGGCGATGCAGAGTAAGCTTATCTGCAGAGTAGAGGCTGGGGAGTAAGGACGACAGGGAGTAGAAACTACAGCCTAAATGTAATATACTGTTTACAAATGGTGGTGGTCATTTTGAATTTCTCGAGTATAAGTTCCTTGTGTACCAGAGTGTTGTAAACAAAATTTTGTGGAAAGCCCTTAGGATTGTTTGTTTACATTTAGAAATCATGTTGTGAAATACAGGTTGAATACAGAGAAGCATTCTAAGAAGTCCAAATATATTGTGAAAACAAGCCTCTATTGTTAAAGTACTATTTCTGAGATACCTTTAAAAGAATATACAGATTTTTTACACAGTTTTTGGTCATCTACAATAGGAATGGAAATTATTCTCATCCCTTTAGAAGACTTTTGAAACTTTTCCATGACTCATGTATTAACTAAAGTAGTGATATGAGATTAAGAAAATGATTATTTGGTATTCATATGAACTGTATACTTCTGGTGAATGTTTGTTATATTTCATTTTATGAAAATAACCTTGAGTATATATCAGAACTAATAAGCATGCTCTCACAAATAGAAGCTAGTTACTTTCAACAGAGGATGGAGTGTGATAATTACAAAATTCCTATGATCTTGATTACAGAGATATTTTTGTTTCAATTCCTGGAATGTCAGAGTTGTAATGGAAGACAGTCTTAGATGTAGAATATTTTTTTGAAGGTATATAATTTGTTATAGCAAATGTCAACCTCTTAATACATTGATAGGGTACTAAAGATCTTAATCTTGTCTTTAGATATCTGTTATGACCCAGTAGATGTCAGTGACCAGCACTGTAACAAGTCAGATTGGCGATATCCAGTGTATGTTTTTCTCTCTTATCCCATAGCCCTTTCCAGAGTCTTCTGCTAACCAACATAATCCTATCAAGAACGGTCGGCTGTGGATTCAGAGAAGTGTTGAGAATCTACTCACTCCATTCAGATCTGGAATTCAGGTAAATGTATTCCAACAGTCTGGTAACTTTATCTTCACAGCTACTCCTTCCTCACCTATGCTGGACTGATCCACTCATGGCTTTAGCAAATGCTTCGCTCTTGGCTAGTTTTTTGTCCATTCTTTTTGGGTTTCCCCCACCTTTACATGTATTCCTTGTTTAATTGTTGGTGTGGCAGCCTCCTGAGTTGGGGAACTTTAGGATTACAAGTGCTTATTTGGTTTCTTTACTATGGCCCTCATGACGACTGTGGCGGTCAAAAAGACAGCGAGGGCTGGTGTGGTGGTGTCACCGCCGACGGGCCAGAGGTGAATACTGGCAAATTAGGAGTTTGGAAGTTTGGCAGAAGCCAAACTGCTGAGCCTCCACCCGTCTCTCCACATAACCGCGTTCCACTGGGCTGGAGCACCTCCAGCACAGTCGATGGTGTGACACCAATAGTGGTATCACGAGGCGGGAGACCGCCAGCATTTTTCTGGAAAAAGCTGGCGGTCTTGCACCCTGGCGACAGGAATAAGCATTCCTGTCACCAGGATACACTCGCACACACGTCCACATACACACACACATGCACTCACACACTTCTACACACAAATACCCCCCAAATCACCCACACAAACGTGACATACACACCCATTTACACTGACAAACATACACAAACACCGCACTCACACACGCATTCACTCCCCCATGCACATACATACATTCACACCCCCCGTACTGCATGCACGCACTCACCCGCTCTCCCCATCCACTCACACGAGCATTCACCCCCATCCACGCACAATCACTCACACATGCAGGCACGCACCCACAAACACTCCCCATGCATTCACATTCACATGCGCACTCACACTCACTCACTCACACACACACACACACCCACCCACCCAACCAACCCTGTCGGACAATCCACATACCTCGTTTGTTGAGGAGGTTGTCCGGGAGGGGACGGGTCCTGTTGCTTCCATCGCCAGCAGCGCCTCGCCATATGGACACCGCCACACCATATTGCAAGTTGTAATACAGTATGCGGTCTCTTTTTGGCGTGGCGGTACCGCCTCTGCACCATCGACCGCTAGCACGACTGGTCTCGGAATTCCACCTGATTTTGGGTGGAAATAAGAGATCATTCGTATTAGGGTGGTCTTAAGACCGCCAGCACTGGTGGTATTTCGGTGCACGTGGCTTCGTCAGTCTTTGGAAAAGACCGCCGACGTCGTCATGAAGGCCTATATCTGTGTTGCTTCTTCTTCTGTGCTGCCTCTGAATTGCCAATCTGTAGCTTTTCAATAGGTGCGTTTCTGACTCATCTGACCGTGGACTGTTTGCTATGCTCTCATAGATAAGGACTGTGACAAAAAACAGGATTAACCTACAATGTATCCTCCTCTTCCTCGCCACAGTCCTACTTCCTGCCAACAATTGTGGGGATTCTGGTTGCATTGATTTGAGGTTTTATGTTTGGTGTTTGAGAACATGCTGTGGGAAGCTAAGCTGCTTATACTCATCCCATTGAGCACTGTTTTGCTCAGAGAGAGTTCCAGAAGTCATCATGGCATTGACTTACAGCAAAACCTTCCAGCAGCTTTTCACAGCCCATGGCAGCAAACGTCCCATACAATCAAGTACTGATGTTGCCTTGCAGAGCATTTACATTCTAAGGGGTGCTTGAAAGCACTAAGGGGGTATAGAAGTCAATGGAGAAACATGAGAGAGAAGGAAGGAGCCTCGAAAATGCAGATGGGAGACCAGGGGGGGTCACTTAAAAAAAGGGGGGAAAGCAGTGACAGAAAATTGAGGATGGATAATGTGTGGAAAAAAAAACACTTTTGCTTAATGAAAAACAGCCATTTAAATATTTAAATACAGAGAGAGTTTACAAATATGTTTTGGCCAAAGGATAACATTGTTCCTGCGAAAGTGGAAAATTATAATACTGTTTTTACGTTTGCCTTTTAACAGTAGGGACATTGCAGCATGTGGCACTGATACCAACAAAGGAGAACCAAAAATAATATTTTCTATAGCTTGCACTAATTCAGCTGCAGCTAGCAACAGATTTTAGGCTTGGGGGGCACACTGCCACTACAGGGTCCAGTGCAGTGGAATACTAAGCAATCAGGCAGTTTTGATCCCCATGTTTCTGTGCCAAGGCCCTCATTGTAAAGGAATTCTCAAGGGAATGAAGAGCAAAGGATTTTGCATAGTCAAGGAGACCTAGTGCTGGTGCACAATATAAAGCGTACTTCAATGCTTCTTCTGTCCGAGTGAACGGATAGGAGGCAGATAATGTGATAAAATCTTGCAAAGTTTTAGCATGTGCAGCATAATTTGGAACCCATTGGAGACAATATCCTCCCATTTCCAAAAAGTTGCAAACCTAAGGCTGAGTGACTGGTTGTGGAATTGCTATTAGTGCACTCTGACAGCAACAATTTTGCTTGCGCCAGGAGAAATATCATGGGTGACACAGGTGGGACATTAAGCATAGCACCAACTTCATTGGTTCCCTGAGATCAAACACACTCCGGCACTGAAGTAAGATACGGCTGGGTCCAAGAAACTTATGGATTAAACCCAGATCTGTGACTGGGGGGTGAATGTTTAATGTGTTCTGCATTCCATCCATCTTCTTTTGTTTTTGCATTTGTTGCCCCAAGTGGGAAGGGAACATCCAGGTGTAGATCCTGTGCTTGCTATGCCACCAGATCCAAGCTAGCCGGGCTAATGAAGTGTGATACCCATGGGGAACAGGGTCAAGACTGATTTGCATATGGCTGGATCCAAACTGGGGTGGCATGATGAGCAAAAGAACGATGGATTAAACCCAGATCTGTGACTGGCGGTGAATGTCTGATTTGTTCCGCATTCCGTTCATCATCTGTGGTTTTTGCATTTGTCGCCCCAAGTGGGAAGACTATGCCCAGGCATGGGTCCCATGCTTGCTATGCCACCTGATTCAAGCTAGCCTGGCTGATGAAGGATGATACCCCGGAACTGGTCCCAGGATGCTTGTTTTTGGTCCAGTGAGGACATGGCCTGGCAGTTCGGGCTGGACTGTTCCCATGGGGAACAGGGTCAAGACTGAATTTGCACTCGTTATGAGGCCCATGTGGACAATATGTAGTAGTGCTTTAGGGGTAAGAGCTTGCATCTGATGTGATTTGCAGGTTTAAATTTAGAGTCATGTTGTGCTTAACTCCGACTTCCGCTGTTCAAGGTCAGCAAATTGAGTATCATTATTCACAACCCTTAGAAACGACAAACGTGCATAGAAAGCACTATTTTAAAACAACTAATTATCTGGTACCCCATTGCTGAACGCCTTGCACGGCTTAGTTTTGAGTCATTAATTTGTCTTTCCTACTGTACAAACACTCTACAAATGGAAACACGCCTGTCCACCAAATTTATGATTAGAGGAATCAAAATTGTTATCCTTGGCATAGCACGATCTTTAAAATAAAAATGTAATAATTGGGAACTACAGCACGCTTACGTTCTGATTCAAATTTGTTCAGGCCAAAAATACAAAGAATTGAAAAACAATGCAAGAGGGAGCAAAAAACAT
This sequence comes from Pleurodeles waltl, assembly GCF_031143425.1. Lineage (NCBI taxonomy): Eukaryota > Metazoa > Chordata > Amphibia > Caudata > Salamandridae > Pleurodeles > Pleurodeles waltl. The sequence continues at coordinate 188,259,006 of NC_090444.1, read as the reverse complement.
AGATTAAGTGTGACAATTTGGTGATATTTTTACAGTCTCTGTTTTTTGACAAGGTAAGAAGCGTGCATATTGCTTTCCGCTTGTCACGAGGATTTGCAGCAGATTCCATCTGCCTGCATGGACACCTGCTGGAGTTAAAGAAGCTGGTCTCCTCATGGTCTCATCTCTGCTTTGTGCAGCGAGAAAGCTCACAGACTAGAGAACACCCCCAGAGCTCCCGGAAGGCCTCCTCCTTCTGTGCGTGTTACCAGCAGAAGGCCGGGAGAATGAACCCGGAAGGAGAATTGATCTGCCGAGCCCAGCCAAATTAGTAGTTTTACACTCGAGAGCACAGTGGCCAGGAGCAAAAAAAAAAAAAAAAATGTTTTCCTATTAATTCATAAAATCACACATAATTAGCTTATTTAGACAAGACAGTTTGACTGCCAGCATTTTTTTGAATATTCCAAGTGATATTTCATTTAGAGACTATTTTGTAACTGTTATTTATTGACATTGGTTCACAGTATTATTAGCATTAGTGTCTTCTGTGCCGTGCACGACGTTTACACGTTATTCCAATCCAAAAGAAATGTTAAGAAAGCCCAAGTTTTGAAAGGGATATGGTTTTCCGCCGTTCTATTTAAACTTTGCATCCTTTATTAGAAAACGCCTGCCCCATAGCAACATCAGCAGAATATAAAACAAAGTGTGACTGTTTATTTATAGCTGTTCCTAATCCCAACGTTATGAAAGAGAAGAAAAAAATATGATTTGCTTTTAGGTAATCGGATTCGGAGGGATTTAATCCTATATCCTATTTATGGTTGTGCTAGCTATTCAAAATTAAAATGAACCTTTCATCCGTGTGTATCATAAATGGGCATTTATCGGGATTAGATGATTTTGCAATCCATCTGAATATGTAACTGGAATTTGTTTTCTTTCCATTTCACTATGTAATTACCATGCCACAATAACACAAGTGACATGTTTGAAGAACAGATAAAATGCCGTAAATTGGCCGGTAATGGTGATATTTCCTCATCGCCTGAAAAACCCATTTATTCTCTCTCTCAACAAATCAAGGCGTTGTCAGTTCCTTCTCATCTCGTGGCCAGAGGGGCCCCACCAATCTCCAGACGGACGTGAATACCGGAATGCAGATGAGGCCTGCTAACGAAGGCTTTCAGTGCAGGCAGCTGGTCTTTGCTCGCCTCAATTTCTAAATCATCCATAATGGGGGCAGGACCTCCGAAGCACTAAAAAGAGCAAGCTGACATGCTGGACAAACTGTTAATTTTTTCCCGAAGAAGCTGCTATATTGCACATCTGTCACTGCTGTGCAGGCAATTACTCACAGAGTGGAAAAAATGCTTCCCGTTTTGCTAGATATGTTAAGCGACATAACGGAGAAATACGATGACATGCAAATAACTGCACAGGTAGGCTTGCTTACCTCTCTGTGAAGATAAATGGAACTTTATGTTAGGGCTGGACTACCATTACAGATGATTCAAAAGATCAGGAAGATGGGAGTGGTACGTTTTGAGTTTGGCAAAAATATTTCAGAGCGAAATATATTTATACAAGTAGCAGTACTCATATTCCACAGTAGGATGACTAGTACCCGCTACTTCTGTTAATTCACATACATCTAGGACTGAGCAGGATGTCATTTCAGCGGTCCTCACAGGTACACATAACTACCCTACATAATTGTTATATAGTTTATGAACCTTAAGCAGACTAGTCAATACATTATGATGAAAATTCTGCAAGCGTCCGCAAGAATCTGAAGTAGGGATATTAACTCACCTATTTATGGTACCAGCTCTTCATTTACAATTTAGCAGATACATCGGGAAATACATCAAATTCAAGGTATGGTGGAAATGCCAGTAGACTGGTTAGAATTAATTTATGCTGGATCTAGTTACAGCATAGGGGTTTATGGACTTTGAATATTTTTCGTGTGTGAATGAGATGAGAAATTCTGCTGGTTATATGCAATTACCACTGTTAGATCTATTTTTAGGTTTGGTGTTAGCCAAGACATTCTGATTTTACTAAAAGTATATGCATTATATCCTTACCTAGAGGAAATTTCAGCTAGTTCTCCTCATCCATTTGTCCGTTGTGTCAAACATTTTACTCCTTAGCACACAAAGTATGAAAGATTCTAAGAACTATACACTGTTGCCAAGTATGGGTCAGCAGATCAATATCCCAAGTTGGGGTGTGGCAGGATAGTTATCCTAACAGAACACAAAGGAAGTTTTTTTCTTTTGGAAGCGGAAGCCTCACACACTTCTCAGTGTCATGCTTCATCATCGGCAACCTCTTCCCACCCTGGTAGGACAGTACCACAGGGGGGATTCAACCTCCTGGTGAGCCTAGACCAGAGGGAGTTTTTAGATAAAAGCAACTGGACAAGAAGGAGGATCCATAGTCACTAAAAATACTTTGTGTACCACTGGTATATCACCTTTAATGACAGTGTCCTGTCAGCTATTTGAGAAGGGCTGAGTAATTAATCTCAGCAGCGCCATCATACCCGATGATGAAGCATGACACGAATAAGTGTGTGAGGCTTCCTCTTCCAAAAGGAAAACTTTCCTCGCATCAGTTCAGCCACTTGAGCTGAAAATATTCCTTGAAGCCAAGAATTTTGACAACTCCAGACAAAGTACAGACAGCATAGGCCGCTCTCAGACTTCCTCCACTGTCTCTCAAACACGAACCATCAACATAAAGGACATAATCAGGTTCGGGCACTGGTTCGTCCAGTATGCCTAGTCTGGGTTTGGTATATAGTTCAGTGACATCAAGGCAATCATGGTCACTCTCAGAGTCTTTAACTGATACTTGACCCCCTATTGGCAATAGAGTGGCAGTGTTCAAGATTCCACATCGTTTAAGTGTTACGTTTTATGCAGCCAAAATCACCTGCTCTTATTTTATAAGTCTACTACTAGTAAAATATTGAGTGCATGTCCTCGTCAATAAGAGCTCATCTGGATGAGGTGCATACACAATTAATGGATGAGCCATAACAAAATTTTCACACCTCTCAATTGCAGTGCTAACTGCAGCTACCGCTTTAAGGCAGCCAGGCAAGCAGACACAACAAGATCCAACAGAGCAGAAAAATATGCCACTGGTCTCTTGGCATTTCCATGTGTTTGTGTCAGCCCTGAGAGGGCACAGCCCTCCCACTCACTGCAGAAAAGTACAAAAGATTTATTATAATTGGGCATCCTTAGAGCCGGGGCATGACAGAGGGATTCTGTCAGCTCAAGAAATGCGACAAGGCAGTTGTTGTCTCATGCTACCAGATCAGGCACATCCTTATTTATCAGCCTCTGTAAAGGCTTTGCCACTAGGAAAAAGTTGGGTATCCACTGTCTGCAGTAGCCTCCCATTTCTAAAAACATTCTTACCTCCCTCTCTGTAGCTGGTGGACCCATTTTCAGTATAGCTGAAATCCTCTCTTGTGTTACCTTTCTCACTCAATTTGATGTCCAAGGTACTGAACCTGCTTTAGACAATACTGCAATTTCTCAGGGAACACTTTGGTGGTCATTACAACCCTGGCGGTCGGTGTTAAAGCGGCGGTAAGACCGCCAACAGGCCGGCTGTAAAAAATGTGCAATTACGACCGTGGCGGAAACTGCCAATAAAGACAGCCACTTTAACACTCTGACCGCCACGGCGGTACAGACAAACAGCTCGGCGGTCACCGCCAACAGACAGGCGGAAGACAAAGTACCGCCCACAGTATCACAACCTACCAATCCGCCACCTTTTCCGGGGCGGATTCACCGCGGACAAAACACGGCGGAAACAGGACTTCGAAGGGAAAACGCTCACCTCTACACACCCCATGAGGAACCAGGGCACCATGGAGCCGTAACTCCAAATTCTCCCTGCGATAGTCTTCCTGCTCCTCTACCAGGAACATGAACGCCGGAGGCGAAGACCACTGTGAGTACTGCACCTACGACACAGGGGAGGGGGGAGGGCAAAAACAGGGACACACACACGCAACACCCCCACCCCCACCCTCACCCACTACAACACACACACTAATACATATTTAGACATGATAATTACACCCCCCAACCTCCCCAGAAGAATGCAAAGACAAAAGAAAATGAGTGTGACCATTGTAATATATTAAAATCAAGTACACAAAAATATATATATACACCATAAACAAAATATACACCAAGCACAGTAGTCCAGGTAGTGCTCCAATTAAGTCCGTGGAACACTGGGCCCACATGGTATGGGTGAGGCCCACACAAGATCCCCGACCATGACGGAGAGAACACTGCAGGGGCATCAGAGAGCAAGAAAACAGGCACCTAAGGGGGAGGGAAAGGGGGGGCACCTCAGCCGTTTGAGTGCACAACGCCAAATCCACAAGAGGGCCACATGCTCACTGTTCAATCCTGGGGAGTGCAAAGCCACAGTCTCTCAAGTCTATACAGTGGGTGGGTTGCCCACTGTTCAATCCTGGGGAGTGCAAAGCCACAGTCTCTCAAGTGGATGCCTTTCTCCACTGTTTCAGGAGTGGGCTCTGTGCCCAGAGTGCTTCATCCTGCTAAGGACAGAGGTAGTGGATGTATCTCTCCACTGGTTCTGGAGAGGGCATTGTGCCCAGAGTGCTTCATCCTGCTAAGGACAGAGGTAGTGGATGTATCTCTCCACTGGTTCTGGAGGGGGCATTGTGCCCAGAGTGCTTCTTCCTGCTAAGGACAGAGGTAGTGGATGTATCTCTCCACTGGTTCTGGAGGGGGCCTTGTGCCCAGAGTCCTTCATCCTGCTTGTGACAGACTCAGTAGCGTCAGTGCCCTTGGCGCTCATGGGCCAGCGGTGCTTGAGGTGGCGGTGCCCTGTTCAGCGGTGGTTGAGGCGGCGGTGCCCTGTTCAGTGGTGCTTGAGGCAGCTGTGCCCTGTTCAGCGGGGCTTGTGCTGGCGGTCCTCTCTGTCCCAGTGGGGCTTGTGCTGACGGTCCTCTCTAGCTGGCGGCAATCTCTGGCACAGCGGGGATGATGGTGGTGGCCTCCTAGGCAGCGGGGATGATGGCGGTGGCCTCCTGGGCAGCGGGGATGATGGCTGTGGCCTCCTGGCCAGCGGGGATGACGGCTGTGGCATCCTGGGCAGCGGGGATGATGGCGGTCTCCTCCGCCGTGCTGCTGTTCCCAGACTTTACTGGTTTCTTGTGGCCCTTCCCTACCTTGGAAGGTGTCGCAGCTGACTCCACACTCCCACCGGGACCCCTGGGAGCGGCTTTGGTGGCTGGAGTCTTCCCCCTCTCCCGCCAGGCACTGCCCAACTTTTGATGCTTGACAGGTGGGGGACTGTCCGTGCTGTGGCTCCGTGCCACACTGGCTGCCCTGGTGGCCGGTGCACTCCAGATTCCGGTAACTACAGGCACCACTGGTCCCGGAGATGTTGTGGCTGAGGTGCTAGTTCAGGACCTAGGAGATGGACGGGCTGGGGGAGGTGTGGGAAAGAGGTCAAGGTTGGACAGGAAATGTTTTTGGAGACACTGGGACGGGTAGCTGGAGGGGGTTTGGGAGTGGAGGAAGAGGTTGTGGTTGTAGGAGGTGTTTGTTTGCTGACCTTGGGTGAAGGTGCATGCGCTGGAGGCTGTCGTGAGGTGGATGGCTGTTGGGTGGGTGTGTGCCTGCGTTTGTGTATCTTGGGAGGTGGCGTCACAGACACTGGGAGAGGACACAGGGTACGTGTGAATGGTAGTGGGGGTGGTGACTGCACATGAGCGGGGTGTGTTGGTGGGTGTGCTGGTGATGGCAGTAGTGGCTGTAGATGTAGTGCATGCAGGTGTGAGTGTAGACGAGACTGGGAGGGAGGAGGGAGACGAGGTGGAGGGGGACAATGTGGAGGCAGTGGATGTTGGTGTGTCTGCATGTGTCTGATGCTTGCGTAAGTGCCTGTGGGATGTGTGGTGCTTATGTTTGCCTGAGCTTCCCTTGTGTGTTGACGTGTGTGCATGCTGGTCTGTAGGTGTGCTTGTGATAGGCTGGGGTACAGGGGATTGGGTCTGGGTGGAGGAAGTTGGAGGTGGGAGGCTAGAGACAGGGACAATGGCTGCCATCAGTGCTGAGGCCAGAGTCTGAAAAGCTCGCTGAAGGGCCGCCTGACCAGAATGAATGCCCTCCAGGAATGCACTGGTTTGTTGCAACTGCCTTTCGACACCCTGGATGGCATTCAAAATGGTAGACTGCCCAACAGTGAGGGACCTGAGGAGGTCAATGGCCTCTTCACTCAGGGCAGCAGGGGTGACTGGGGCAGGGGCTGAGGTGCCTGGGGCGAAGGAGATGCCCACCCTCCCGGGTGAGTGGGCACGGGGCAAAGGCTGAGGGGCTACTGGGAGGGTGGTGCTGGTAGGGGGGGTGGCGGCTGTACCTGTAGATTGGGGGGGCACAGATGTTGCCGCCACCACAAGGGAGCTCCCATCAGAGGACGAGTCCGTGTTGCTGGTCTCAGCTCCTGTCCCCGCCGTGGAGCTCCCCTCGCCCTCCGTCCCACTGGTGAAGTCCGAGTCTGTAGTGTGGCCCTCCATGGCCATGTGGGATGCAGCCCCCTCGGGCTCCGGTGCCACTGCTCCTCCGCCTGATGATGCTAATGCACACAAGAACAGGGAGACCACAAAAAGGGGGGGACGACAGAAGAAAGACATGTTGAGTGCATGCATTACCGCTACCGTTGGCAGACACTACAGACACAGAAGCCCCCTGTACTACGCCGCGCTCTTGGGCTCCACTGTTCAATTCCTGGGAAATGGCCTACTAGGCTATGGACGACATCCGCACACATGGATGACACAGGGGCATGACTAGGTGTACTTGCCACTCTACAGAGGTGGGGTGGGGTGCCACATGGCCTGCCTTATGGAGGGACCTTGCCTACGGAACTCGCCCTGGCCTAGGGAAACCCATAGCCCACCTCCCCCACCCAGACACCTCCACTGCGCGCAAAATCAGCAGGATGAGAGTGTACTTACCCCTGTGTGGCTGCTGTGATGGCCTAAAGCGCCTATCCAAATCCGTGTATGCCACTGCCAGGATCCTGAACATCAGGGGGTCATGGTGCGACGGGCACCCCTCCCACGTTGGGAGGCCGTCCCCAGCTAAGCCTCCGCCGTCTTCTTGATCCAGCGGCGAATGTCCTCCCATCTTTTCCGGCAGTGGGTGCTCCGTCTGTGGTAGACCCCCAGGGTCCGGACGTCCTTGGCGATGGCACGCCAAATATATTTTTTCTGGTGGGCGCTGACCTACATGAATTGTACAGGAGGAATAGAAACTTATTACCAACTGCACCGTCACAGTCATTGGCCCCCATCCCTACCCTTTCCATGTGGCACATGCACTCACCGTCGTTTCATGCAGGCCGCAATCTCCCCCCCTTCTTACATCCACCCCACTCCACACAGGCATAGCCCATACAGCATGCTCCCAGTGTACTTATCTGTTTTGTCTGGAGGACCGTAGAATAGCGTGTACTGGGGGAGGACCCCATCCACGAGTTCCTCCAACTCTTTTGATGTAAAGGCAGGGGCCCTTTCCCCAGACTCTCGAGCCATTGTCTCTTCCAGACCGAGGTCACAGCAGCACTTGCAGTGTAGGTCCTCTCCTGTCGAGGATCAGGTATCGAGTGATTGAAAAAGATAAAAAATGGCGGTCACGTCCGCGGCGGTGCGTACCGTCACCGCCGGCGTACATTGGCATTGGCTCCTGGGACCTATAGGGTCCAATGTTAACCAATGCAGCATTGCGCCGCGGTCTTCGACCGCCTACGGCGACGGTGTACAACGCCAGCGCAGTTGCCTCACATCCCATTGTCCCACTTTACAGGTCAGGCAGCTGCAATTTCAGGGGCCCACATGTCTTCATTTTTAACTGCGTCACACATACCTAGGCCTAGACTCAACATACATACAGGCCACTTTTTGGATTATGATTCGTGTTCTGTGTAAGCTGTGGGTACGTACCTCTGAGTTGGTTGACTCTGTGCTCGCTGTTGTCCTTTATAGGCACCGTCCGCTGGGACATATGAGATGGCGGCATCCTCTGGTGTACAGACCACTGGTGGACCTGTCGACAATGGAGGAAAGACATGTGATCATCACCTACAGGCTTGACCGTGCCACAATCCAGGAACTGTGTACCCAGCTGGAGCCAGACCTGATGTCAGCTATCCGCCATCCCACAGGAATCCCCCCTCAAGTGCAGGTGCTGTCAGTGCTCCATTTCCTTGCAAGTGGGTCATTTCAAACAACTGTGGCCATAGCATCAGGGATGTCCCAACCTATGTTTTCCAACGTGTTGTCCAGAGTGTTGTCTGCCCTGCTGAAACACATGCAGAGCTACATTGTTTTCCCTCAGGTGGAGGATTTGCCTACAGTGAAAGGTGATTTCTATGCCCCGGGACATATCCCCAACATCATAGGTGCCATGGGACCCATGTGGCTTTGGTACCCCCGCAGGAGTGAACAGGTGTACAGAAACCGGAAGAGTTACCATTCCATGAATGTACAGATGGTATGTTTGGCAGACCAGTACATCTCCCATGTTAATGCCAAGTTACCTGGCTCAGTGCATGACGCCTACATTCTGCGGAATAGCAGCATCCCTTATGTGATGGGTCAACTCCAGAGGCACCGTGTGTGGCTATTAGGTGAGCACCTGGAAGCAAGACAGTGGGAATGGTTGTCTGGGTCTGGGGATATCCCTACAGGTTAGTGTGTGTCTAACAGTTGTCCCTCGCCATTTGCAGGTGACTCTGGTTACCCCAACCTGTCATGGCTACTGACCCCAGTGAGGAATCCCAGGACAAGGGCAGAGGAACGCTACAATGAGGCACATGGGCGTACACGGCGGATAAGCGAGCGGGCCTTCGGCCTCCTGAAGGCCAGGTTCAGGTGCCTCCACATGACAGGTGGATCCCTATTCTACTCACCAAAGAAGGTGTGCCAGATCATCGTGACCTGCTGTATGCTTCACAACTTAGCTTTGTGACGACAGGTGCCTTTTCTGCAGGAGGATGGTCCAGATGGCAGTGTTTTTGCAGCTGTGGAGCCTGTGGACAGTGAAGACGAGGAAGCAGAAGAAGAAGACATGGACAACAGGGACTCAGTGATCCAGCAATATTTCCAGTGAGACACAGGTAAGAATACAAACCTGCCTACTACATGTACTTTAACACTACTAACACTCTACTGTCTGTCGTTTTCACCCAGTGTATGGTCACTGAGTTGTCACTTTCCCTTATGATTTCACAGATGTGTGTCCCATAGTGTGACTTCTGCTTTGATTCCTCATGGACTACAGCTGTGTGACATAGGTATGTTGACATTACAAATGAAAGAGCTTTTTGACACTGTAATTGCTAATACACTATTCCGAAATCAGACTGACTCCAGATTGTTTTGTGCTTTAAGGGTGTTTATTTTAGTGCTCAATATTGGAGGGGGTAGCAAAATGGTGAGGGGTGATGGCGGAGGAATGTCCATGGCAGAGTCCAGTCTTTTAGTCTCACAGGTGCATTGCCCAAATGGGCATAGGAAGTGGAGCTGGGGCAGTTTAAGGATGGACAGGGTGACAAAGTGGGACAGAAGGATGACATTCAGGGTGGTCTCATTTCTTGGCGGGGGTATTGGCATCGTTCTCTGTCTTTGTCCTGGATCTCAGGGACCATTTGCGAGGTAGTTCTCCCTCTGCAGGGGGTGGGGTGCTGGTGTGGTGGTCCTGTGGCGGTGCCTCCTGTCCACTAGCGCCGGTGGAGGTGGTGGGCAGTTCATCGTCCAGGCTAGTGTCTGGGGCCCCTTGTAGTGCCACAGTGTCCCTCCTGGTGTTCAGTACTTCCTTCAGCCCCCCTACGATGGTGCCCAGGGTGGAATTGATGGCTCTGAGTTCCTCCCTGAAGCCCAAATACTGTTCCTCCTGCAGGCGCTGGGTCTCCTGAAACTTGGCCAGTACCGTTGCCATCGTCTCCTGGGAGTGGTGGTAGGCTCCCATGATGGAGGAGAGGGCCTCGTGGAGAGTGGGTTCCCTTGGCCTGTCCTCCCCCTGTCACACAGCAGCCCTCCCAGTTCCCCTGTGTTCCTGGGCCTCCATCCCCTGGACTGTGTGCTCACTGCCACTGCCCCCAGGTCCCTGTTGTTGTTGGGGTGATGGGTTAGCCTAGGTTCCCTGTAGTGGTGGACACACTGCTGATTGACGTGTCCTGGGGACGGAGGTATGGGCCCGCTGGGTGGGTGCTGTGCTGGTGTTTCCAGAGGGGGGAAGGTCTGTAGTGGCCTGTGACTGTGTGAGGGGAACAGACTGTCCCGAGGTCCCCAATGGGCTGGGCTGGTCAACTAGATCTAGATGGACAGAGGTGTTGTCATCACTGTGGGCCTCTTCTGTTGGTGGTGTGGACATGTGTGGACCCTCCTGTCCGGTGACGTTGGGTAGGGGTCCTGCAGGGGTTTAACAGGATGTTTATTACATCTGTATGTGCCATGATGTTCAATGGGTGGGTGACCGTGTACCCCAGTGCTTGCATTCCTGTGTGGGACCTTGTGTGAGGATGGTTTAGGTGGGTGTATGGATATGTGCAGTGGACATGCTTTTGTGATGGGTGTCCATGCTTTGTTGTTCCATGCAGCGCTTGGGGTTGGGATGTGTGGTTTGTGATGTTGGGACATTTCTGAGGAGTTAGAGTGATGGGGGTGAGGGTGAGGGTGGGGGTATGTGATGGCATGCAGGTAGGGTGGGGGATGTAATAGTTAAGATTTGACTTACCAGAGTCCATTCCTCCAGCTACTCCTGCGAGGCCCTCAGGATGCAGAATCGCCAAGACCTGCTCCTCCCATGTTATTAGTTGTGGGGGAGGAGGTGGGGGTCTGACGCCAGTCCGCTGAACCGCAAGGTGGTGTCTTGAGACCACGGAACGCACCTTCCCCCGTAGGTCGTTCCACCTCTTCCTGATGTCATCCCGATTTCTTGGGTGCTGTCCCACTGCATTGACCCTGTCCAGTATTCTTCGCCAGAGCTCCATCTTCCTTGCAACGGAAGTGTGCTGCACCTGTGATCTGAATAGCTGTGGCTCTACCCGGACAATTTCCTCCACCATGACCCTGAGCTCCTCCTCCGAGAACCTGGGGTGTCTTTGCCGTGCCATGGGGCGGTGTGGGTGATGTGTGGGGTGGTGTGTGTGTGGATAAGTGTGTTGATATGTAGTGGGGTGTTGTGTGAGGTGCGTGGAAGTTATGTGGGTGATGGTGTTGTGTGCCTGAGGATGCTAGTATTGTTGATGGCGGTGTCTCTCTCTGTGCTTCTTTCTCAATTGTGGTCGTAGGGGTTTGTGGGTGATGTGGGTGTGTGTTTTATATTGTATTGGGTGTGTGGGAGTGGTGTGTGTATGTGTATCAGGTGTATGTTTTTCCAATTGTCCAATGTGGTTGTGTTTTGTAAATGTGTGTGTATTTTGAGCGCAGCGGTGTGTACCGCCAATGGAATACCGCGGTTGAAAGACCGCCGCGTGAATTCGTGTGTCATGATAGTGTGGGCGTATTTCTGTTGGCGTGACGGTGTCGGTTTTGTTTTTGCCAGTTTATCACTGACCTTTGGTGTGGTGGACTTGTGTGGGTGTCTGAATATTAGCGGATTCCGTGCTGTGGGTCATAATAGCTGTGGTGGAATTCCGCGGCCGCAGAGGTGTGTTGGCGGTCTTCTGCACGGCGGTTTGATTTCCACTCTCGTCTCTATTCTCATTATAAAGAGGTGGACGTTCTGAAAGTAACACGTCCAAAAGGCTATCCACAAATTCCCCATCACTATCCAAACTCATGTTATCTGGCTCCCTTTGTTTCATTTCTTTTGTTTTTCATATTGTTTTCCCCCTCTCCCTCAGCCACTACAGTAGTCAGATCTGGATACAGAATGACTCCCTCTATCATGTCTGTTCTCCACCTTTTCTGGTCGGCATCCCATTTAGCATCTGCATAACTCTGCACAGCTTTCTTTAACCCACCTTGATATCTCTCTCTTTCTTTTGCATGAGGAGCACGTTCCTAAGTGTTCCTCAGCATTAAGTGCTTCACATTGTGCATGTCTAGAAGGTGGCTTCATTTCATATAGCACTCTCCTTAAATTCTCAATAATTTGCAAATTAAATGTGCCATTTTGTGGGAATCTCAATGGACCATCCTTTTCTGTGATCTTGTATTATTGACCAAGCCAAACACACGCATGAAGCCCTACAGTCATTGCCATATCATGACCTGGTGTGCCTTGGGGAGGCGCTAATTCTCCCTCCCTACTGGGGATATAAACATCTCCTCTAACCATGTCTCGTGTTACTTTAAAACATTTAATTTTTCCAAACTTGTTGCGATAATTCAATTCAATTCAAAATAATGCTGTATCCACAATCCCCTGTTCTACCGCAACCACCAGTCACAGGGTGGCACCTGGTGACGTCACCCACCTATCACAGCGTGGAACCTCACCAGTCGACCTGTACTAGTGCAGCACACTGTGACATAGACCTTGCTCCTTGCAGCAGTTCACCCTCCTTTAAAATCTGCACGCACACTTTCTTCTAAGCAGTACAAAATAAAATACAATAAGCATGTGTCTGCTTTACAAAAGCATAAACAGTTTCAATCACACAAGAAAGTTCGCAATCACTTCTGATGAGATCTCGACCTGTAGGGTAACATCCGAATCAGTACAGTTTCTCTGCACAATAAGATCCACTGTACCAATTCTCTCATATACACAGAAAGTGAACTTCTCTTTTAATCTGGCCATTGACGACGTCCCACAATGGCTGCAAGTCTTCAGCAAGCTATCCTGGGATCTTAGGCCACATTGGACACAGTAACCATTTCAATTTCTCTATAAATCACCACAATCACACAACATTCAAAACATCTCCGCAAAACACTATCCAACTTTACAGTCACCGCAATCTAATTACGAACTGCTGCACTCCACATCCTGTTAATAATCACAAGTCCACTTCCAGACCAATCCTCTTCCGTTCTTCTGCGACTCAGCCTATTTTCCACCTCTGGGCATGGACACTGGAACTGGGCTCTGGGAACTACCTGCTCTAAAACACAGTTCCAGTTCTCTCCACTTGGGAAAGAGAACCATCCATTAGTGCTACCATCTGATAGAGCCTGGGACCCTTTCACTAATTCAGGGGTTTTTCTCAGGTCCGAGGGGGGAAGATTAGCAAATTTCAGTTTTTTTAAACAGTTTCTTTACAACCCAAATGTCACATAATAACATAAAGAGTCAATTTATAGGGTTAAATGAGGTTTATTACAGACTCAAAGTCAATGTTACATAAATGAGTCACAGAACTTAGTAAAACATATAAAATCACCGGAAGAGAACTAAAACATTGCACAATGGTAAACCTTGTTAGCGTATACAAGACTACGACTTCTACTGCAAAAACACAAAAAAACAAGAAAAGCATATGATTCTTGTTCACTAGATGTAAACTCTCCTGCCCAACCATTTAAACTAAGCTCTAACCATGTAAATACTAAAAGAGTATTTGAAAAAGGTCTGCGAATGGAAATTCAGTAGAATATACTGTTAAGAGAGGTGTGATGGCATGAAGCCACAGAATAGTATGAGGTCTATACCTCAGAAGGGTCAGTTCAGCTCTAAAGATAGGAAAGGGTCTGAATCTTTACTAACTAGACCCTCCTTAAATCACAGTCTCCCAGGATGATGACATCACAGTCGGATCTTCTCAAATGAAACCCCAATTAAAATTAATTGGAAGTTACAATTTCCAACCCTAACACATCCCATCTTGATATCCTTCTGTCTCAGCAAATTCAAAATAGTTACGACTGCCAAGCTTCTAGAACACTCCTCTCTTTGCCCTTGCATAGTTCGTCCCAGGCTTTCTTATCTTTCACGCACAATGAGCTTCTTGTTGACTCAGTTTCCGCTTCTAACACCTGCATCTCAAAAGAAACATTTAAGAAAACAACTCCACACTAAAAGTTAACTGTAAAAAGAAAATGATATATGTAGGCCTTCATTCCAGCCAAGTTAATAAACATGAATATACCTTCAAATTAAATGAACTCTAAACACTACATATAGGAGCATACGTAATAACTATGCAAAATAATACTTTTGAATGTTAGTCTCAAATAGATATCCATAAAGCGTTGATTATATGCCATAAACAAAGATGCATTACACTCACATGCTTTCCAGTGCAGGAATTAAATGATTCATATTAAACGTTGCACAAAATATGGCCACCATCTTGTGACCACCAGAAAATGGTACCCTTTCAAGTTCTTTTCCCAGAGATGTGGTGGCACAGCCAGGCTACACTCTTTCACCATGTAGTGACAGATAAGACATGAAAAATGTTGACCATCGTTATGATCGAAGAACCATGACTGTTCCTGACATCTACTTTGTGGTTTTAATTTTTGACAGTCCCCAAGAATAAAATTAGGATAGACGAGATCTCTTTATTCAATTTTAACAGTACAATTCCAATCTACATTTGTTTTAAGATCCATAGCTCACCTAAACTGATGGCCCTGGCCTAGAGTCAATACTGAAATATCTCAGATAAAAGTGCCCCTTAAGACACCCTTTGGGCATTGCAGCAATGTCCCAACATGGAGCACAGCCTGATGATATAGCATGCCACCTTTGGTGGGTAGGGGCTTGCACTCCTAATAAAAGCTGCCTCTGATGACGAGAACGGGTTCAGGACCATAATATATGCTGGTTTCCCGTCTTTGTTACGGAACAGCATGCCTTTTTGTTTGACTTGGTACAATTTTATCACCTTCAAGAAAGAAGGTTTTGAAATGGGGATCTTTTTGAGCCTTCGTTATTCACTTCTGTAAACCTGTGGTGATCCACAATGGGCTCTTGATATTTAAACTATGTTGCCTCACCTAAGACTACATTATAAACCTACCTCAAGCATGTAAATTCTGGGGGTTTGTATAGTTTCTGAACATTGCATGATGAACAAATATCAACTTTCAATCTCATAATCACCTAAATGTTAAGGACTGTGTATACCACAGCTATATTTTCATAAATAACCCACATAAATGTTGAACTGTAAATGTTTTAATCAGATGATTATATGTTCTTTTATGTGTCCTTCGTCAGAGGGTGATGTAAATTAAGAAGCTTACGTCTGTTATGACACAAACTTTTGGAATTTGTGTCTTTAAACTCTTGCTTAGCGGGTGTTAGAGCATAAGTCTTACACAGCGCTCTATGGGTGTATCACATGCATCGGTTATGGGGACTATTGGTCGCAGCAATAGACATTGTCATGACAGCAGTGATAAAGAAAAAACAGGCCATTAAAGCAGAGATGACTAAAAGAAGTTTATGAAATTGCGTAAAAATCAACATTTTGTCAAAACAAGGATTGATTTCTGGGTGAATCTTTTGAGAAACAGTTTTTTTCTGGCAGAAGCTATGGTAGTAACCTAGGCTGTACGTTTAAGGGAATGTTTGTCAGTCGACAACTAGCTTAGCTAAACCAGGTAAAAAAAATCAACAGAGCAAGTATACATATGCTGAATAGAGGTAACTTTGTGTTCTACTGACTGCAGGAAAGGAATACTGGTCTTTAAAAGACACATGCACTGGACCCACACATTTTACCACCACTAAAGCATTTATTAGGAGCTTCGTGGAATGAGGTGGGAGTAACTGGAGGGCTGGTTCGCCACATTCCGGCTCTCATTACACCTGTAACTAAAACCAGGGATTACAAATCATTTCCCTTGAATGGAGAATAATACATGGACTAGGTAATACCATGTATAAATCTGCATGATTTCCCCTTTAATGAGTCCAATGGTAGAGACTAGGGGGAGCAAATGCAGCTCCTACCATGTGGAATCAAAGTGCAGGTGCTGTCAGAAGACCCTGCAGCGTTGCTGAGTAGTCCACACCCAGTTTTCTGGTCACTGAATAATCTGATATAGAATTTGCAGTCTTGATAATTCCAGACACAAAGACCCCCCATAAAAGTAGCACAGAGCGGTATCTCAGGGAACACTGTTACACTGCTCCAAGAAACTCATAATTGGGTACTATATTTCATAACTTCTGAAGCAATCAAACGGATTCAAAAAGTTCTCATTGAGTTAGACTTCTAAAAAAACGTTCTGAATATTATGAGGTGATCAAATAATCAATTTCCAAAATAATGTATGAGCATTGTTTTTAACTCCATCGTACCCCTTATCTGGCATACTAAAAGGACATCTTCCTGGATATAGTTAGACAACCTTTTCAAGGCTCTAAACAAAGCCAGCTGACTCCAGGCCAAACAGTGTAGTCCAAATCGTAGACACTCATATAAAGCATATGCCCACATTGTATTTCCAATGGTATAAATCTCTCCTCCACATATTCAGACATTTGATACATTCTAGCTAGTGTTAAAATAATTAGGCCTGATTGGCTGACGACAGTTGGTTCATGGGTGTGATTGGGAATTGGCACACATATAGCTGTCTATTTGTCAGCTCTGCCTTGAGAATGAAACATCACAGATGAAGTTTTAGCCAAAATGTCATTTTGAAGATGACACACTTTGAGAGACAGATGTCTTTAAATTTAGCAACCCAGGGCAGCTGACAAGACTAGAGTTGGTAGTGAAGGTGGCTCTGGCCAGGGCTCAGCTCCACAAACATCTCAAGGGGGCTTCTTGGAAGAGCACAAGAATACTCCAAGGTCAGGTGCCACCCAGCCCTGTGTTGGGAAGGTGCCACTGGCTGTTGCTTGGAACCCTGGTCGAGGGGACTGAGGCCCCAGGTGTATGCTTCATTCACCGCTCACTAGGGCTTCTTGTATCTGGCCAGCCTGGAGGAGATGAGAGTCCTCTTTAGTTAGGCAACCCCATGTCCTGGGTAGGGAAGGTGACTATGGCCAATGTCTGGAAACCTGGGTCGAGGACCTTGTCTCAGATGTCCTTATGGGCTCCAACCTCCTTTGTCTGTTTTTTTTTTAGAATGGGCTGGCCTGGATGTGTAGGAAATTCTTCCCTGGTGCAGTGGCACCTTACCCTGATTGGGGAATGTGTAATTGCCCAAAGCCTGGAACTATGGCCCAGGGGGCTGGGCCCAAGGCATCGTGCAAGTTTCAGCAACTTTTCACCAGGAACTTGTTCAAGAAGGTCTCACCCTGTCTCTGCCTGGGACAGCCAGCCTAATTTGGGGTGCTATCCCCCTTCCTGGAACTTAAGCATGGTTTGCCAATATTAGATTAACTCCCTCTGCTCAATATGCACCTATCCAGGAAGCCATTTTCCATTGACTTGTAAGCCCCAAGACATTAGTGCTGAAAGTACCCAGCAGGAGTGACACATTGGTAATAGCTGTAATGGCCAAACCTCTAAATATGTTGTCTGTGAGCTGCTGACAAAATAGCTGTGGCTAGCTGCGGCATGATAGCCGAGGCCCTTTGGAGCCTTTGACCAGAGTGCTGAGCTCCACTGGAGTTGCGGACCAGAAGGCTCAAGGTCCTAGACTGAATGATACTGTTAATTTCCCACTGAACGTAGGCACCCATCTTCGACCTTCTCAATCTTCTGTTAGGGCAAATGGATGACACCAACTTCTTGAACATAAACAGCTGCAAGAGTGATGTACTGGTGGACAATGGAACCAATGCTTATTAGTCTGTTGCCTGCTGGCCTTTACCCTTGGACTGCCTTTCGATCCCTTTTCATCCCATCTGCAATCTTGAAATCCACTTCCACTAACAATGTTGAAAAGAGTAAGCATGCTTCCCACTATGCTTATGCCTCAAACTGCTGTGGAAATTCCTCCCACTTCTCCCCTTGCATTTCTGAAAATCCATTGTCCAGGCAGTGGAAAAATATCGTCTTTATTCTGTTTGGGGACTGACATATCAAAGAGACTGTAATAGCAATTTGGAAATGAAACACCTAACCTTGAAAGTGAACACATGTTGCGGGTTCTGTTCAGAAGGCCTGTACCACTACAGATATCAAAATATCACATGGCCAGAGGACAGGTGACAAAGCTGCAGGTGCGAGAAGGTGTGGTATGAGTAGAAGTAGAAACTGAATTCTTTAAGGATAGCTCAGAATCTGATAGTTGGCTTATGTTGAGTTGTTGATTGAAGACTACTTTTTGTGAAAGAGGAGAAAAATTGGAGCCTAGTAGATCTAGACTGGGATGGAATTTCAGATTCAAAGAGCCTAGAAGAAGGTTCTCTAACATTTTATATTCTCCTTCATGTATTTTCTGAGTTCCAATCTGGTCTTGCTTAGTTTAATGCACTCTCCAGCTGAGATCTTGATATACCTCTACAGTTACTGTGGGGTGCCAGAATTCACTAGTATGCAGACAGTGCAGCAGTATTTGAATGTGAAGTGAGTAGGCAGTGAAAGGCAAAAAAAAAAAGAAGGTCTCCAAAGATTAATAAATCGAGGTTTAGGTCAGTAAATGTGATGTTCCACCAGAGTGGGTGGCTATGTACAATGCACGGAAAACATTGAAAAAGTAAAAACGTTGAGGGTTTTAGTAAATATTTAGCATGTCCATTCACAGCCTGCATAAACATGCAAATGGAGTCCAAACAAATTAGGAGTAAAAGTGATCCCAGATTTGAGGAATTAAGGGTAGGGTTTTCCAAACTATGGGTCACCATCCAATTTCTGGTGGGTCGCAAAAAAGGAATAAATAAAGATTTCTTTACATTTTATATTGATCTTGCCATATTTGCTGTTGTGCTTCAAAGACAGCAGCCAAATGTCAAACTATGTCTCCTGACAAATTGCTACTTATTCTTTTAACATGGGAATAGGTGTGTACTTTTCCTTCTCTTTGCTGCAAAGCGAGTGGACAATGTAACTGTTGCTGGGGTACAGGAAGTGTGAAAGCAAAGACTGTAAAATGCCTTTTTTATGTAACACAAAACATTTTGATACCTGTAAATAAACTGTGCGCATAGTTAAGAATATATCAGCAGCTAGGAAAGCAAAAATGAAGCATTTTTTTGTAATTCTGAAGTGTAATAGAAACAAAGATGTTAATAGAATCAGAAAAATCAAGGCCCTTTTACTTGGTGATTCACAAATGATAAATAGTCACTGAAACCAGATCACAAATGATAAATAGTCACTGATCTCCACACATTAGCATTTGTGTGCTATAGAGTTTTATCAGTAAAATCTGTGCACATTTCATGATCATTTAAATGGAAAATGTGCTGTCTGCAAGTGACAGTGTGCTACTGCGCAATGCGTTAGTAATATATTTGCAACAGTGTGCTCACAAATGCGGCACCAGTGAAAAACTACATCCTTTCCACTCTCCTGCTGAATAAGTTTGCTATGCTTTGTGTGAAGCTAGAATCATAATCCCTATAACTTCAGACATTTAACACTAATGTTGGTGCCCGCACCTTGAAATTTATTCCAGCACCACTGGTGCAAACTATGTCCCTAAGTCCAACTTTGAAAAAACCTTTGCAAGTAATCTCATTTGAAAGAGAATGTACTTATTATACGTGAAATTACACAATCATCCCACTTGAATATGACTTCCACACATAAGCTGAGAAATATGGACGTGGCCTAACAGCCAAATCTGCAACTTTGAATGTGGGCAACCAGGTTTTAGTCCTGTAAGTGGCTCTGCGCAACTCACTTAATTTCCTGTACTTAAAAAAATTAAAATGTCCTTATGTAGTGTAATCTTGTGCTCATGTATAGTGCTTCAATGCCCTTGGTCTAGATAGATACGGGTACATGAGGTTAGCTTAGCTTCGGCTTGCAGGCCTGTGTCCTTTTACCTAGATAACATGCACTGTTTCTATTATTCGTTTTTATTAATTCTAGCACTGCTTGCATGTTCTTTGCTTCACAATGGACAAGAACAGAATGTGATCATGTCAGGCATTTGTTATGATATTGGCGATACAAGTTTCCACACACTATCTACCATTTAGGTACATACGCATGTCAAGATGTCTACATGAACAATAACATGCCTTATAAAAACACCTTGGCGGACCAAAGCCATTAGAAGGGGTTCCACCCAGGATGTTCCATCTATTCTGCACGTCACTTTGCAGCAGACCTCAGTTTCTGTGTCTCTAAAAGACTAGAGGCCAACCTTGTCCTAAGGTAACGGGGTTGGGGTGCTTCATATGGACACGGCATGGGCAGATTAGGTTTATCACCCCTTGCTCTCTTTAGGGTAGAAAATACACTTTAGGGAGGAATGTGCATATTGATGTTTATTGCAATATGTTTTGTTATTCATCATTATTCTAATCATTGCTGCTCATGGATTTTATCAATAAATGTATCGAAAACTATCCTGCGTCTTCTTTCTTGCCTGTCTGTGTGAGACTTATTGCTAATGAGAGAAAAGGGTAAGACTTGCTCTGCCGATTTTTCCCTGAGAGGTTTTCAGAGTCCATGCGCTAGGCTGCCACTAATCACCTTTACTATTTGGGTTTTGGTGAGATGCTCCTAGAGAGCTGGAAGGGTTGGGCTGACAGTTGCCAACAGTGTAGGAGTGACTCAGTTGCCTACAAGCAGATGTGCTGCTTCCCCTAATCCAGCAGTCCCGTAGAGATTCAAGAGTCCTTACGACAACTTTATTGATATGGAGTGTGAGTACATAAATATATATATATATATATATTCAATATGCATATGTATAAAACACATAGATAGATTCAATGAAACAAAACAAAGGTTTAAGCTTAGTTATAGTTAGAAATACCTATTTTCCCTATACAAACCACATTTAAACTACACAAACTTGAAAAATTCTAAATTTTTAGTTTTAACTTTCATTTACAATCTATCCACCACCTTCAAATTACTCTAAGTAGCTGAACTCGTTACATACTCTTTTCATCTGGCTAACCGTACAGCACTTAATGTAACTCACCACTCTACCATGTACTGTGTTGTGACAAATAATGTTATTTGAGAAGTTATGCGCTATTATGAAAGCTATGATTTCATATGCTATAAGTGATGTAGTGTGCAAGGGTATAAACAGTGCATGAAAAAGGCATGAGTTATAGTCAATGTAATGAGGTGAGTGAGGTGACCAGATCGTGTTCAGAGGTGCGTAGTTTATACTAATTTGAAGTCTTATACTATATTTGTTGGGCGCATAAACAATAAAGTAAAAAAAATGTACTTTCAGTTTTTCCTTTTGTTTACAACATATCAGAGTGCAAACGTTTTCACACATATAGTCTAACATATATAGTCAGACGATTGTCTTGAGTATTTCCATGAGATCATGTCAATATAAACCACATAACCAACTAAACATCATTGTTGTCAGAGTCACCAGATCCTCGTGGTCTGCGCACGTTCCCAACAGGTCCACCACTAGACAGCTCCAATACTCTGATTAGAATGTCACAGAGTCTAAGAGAGTCCAAGTGGGGAACAGGGGAGTAGGAAGGGAACAGCTGGGAAGGAGACCTGTAGGAAGCAAAAAGGTTAAAACACACAATATCAAGATTATATCATATTAATCATTACTAGACTATGATTCTAAAACATTGTTATACTAGAAACATGGATTACTTAAGCATGAACTGAATAACTAGGCCTCAAGATGTCTGGATACCTGTAAAGGACTCAAGAAGGATTAATACAACTTTCCAATGAACCTGTCAATGAAATGTTACACATGGGTTAGAAAACATCAGAACCTTTTAGAATTACGTTTTCAAATTCAAGCATAGTCTTTTGCATGAGGACCAGGAAATAATCTGAATGATTTCTATAAGACCATAGTAATTATACTTAAGGGACTTATTATGCACATACAATATAACATCTAGAATTCTAACACTTTAGTTTTCTTAAAATGCAGGAACATGAATTGCGCACATTGCGGATTTCCACAAGGGTTTGTAAATGCCATGAAATGGTTGCGCACAATGAATAACATGAGTTAGAAACAAGAAATGAATTGCGCGTCTTGCCGATTCGAAGGCCACCAAGTAAATGCCATGAAGTGGTAGCGCACAATGAACATCGTGATTTAAGCACAAGAAATGAATTGCGCGTCTTGCCGATTCGAATACCACCATGTGAATGTCACGAAATGGTAGCGCACAATAAGTAACATGAGTTTAGCATAAGAGATGAATCGCGTGTTTTTGCCGATTCGAACACTACCTTGCTAATGCCATGGAATGGTAGCGCACACTGAATATTCATGAATTAAAACACAACAAATGAATCGCACGTCTTGCCGATTCAAAGGCCACCATGTGAATGCCAAGAAATGGTAGCGCACACTGAATATCATGAATTAATCACAAGAAATGAATTGCGCGTCTTGCCGATTCGAAGGCCACCATGTGAATGCCAAGAAATGGTAGCGCACACTGAATATCATGAATAAATCACGAGAAATGAATTGCGCGTCTTGCCGATTCGAGTGCCACCATGTGAATGCCAAGAAATGGTAGTGTACAATGAATGACATGAATTAAGCACAGGAAAGGAATTGCGCGTCTTGCCGATTCGGATGCCACCATGTGAATGCCATGAAACAGTAGCGTACAATGAATAACATGAATTAAGCACAAGAAATGAATCGCGCGTCTTGCCGATTCAAATACTACCTTGTAAATGCCATAAAATAGTAGCGCACAGTGAATATCAAGATTTGGACACGAATAAAGAATCGCGCATCTTGCCAATTCAAATGCTACCTTGTAAATGCCATAAAACGGTAGCGCACAATGAATATCAAGATTTGTACACGAGGAAAGAATTGCACGTCTTGCTGATTCGAATGTCAGGAAGTAAATGCCATAAAACATCAAATGCACATTCACACGCACACGAGCAAAATTGTTTCATCATGCAAATCAGGCCCAAGAACTCGAAAGCCTTTGAGAACGGGATCGGGGGCCCAGCCCGACCTCCTTCTTACCGCCCTGATCAAGAATCACCGACAAAGTGAAAGGGCAAGGCCTGGAAAATCAAAGTAGGCCTCCGGAACAGGAGCTCAGGAAGTTGCTGCTGCTTTGCACTGGGACCTCTGTATAGTGAGCACGTGGAGCTGGGCTGGCTCCCTTATATAGAGTCTTGGCCCGGCCCACAAACCACACCCAGGCATGCTGCAGGGAAAGCTTCTAGAAGGCCCTGGAAAGGGACCACACCCTGACACACTCTGAAAGCCGGCAGCAGTACATTACAAATGAACAGTATTTATATGCACCTTGAACATAAGTCTTCAGGATTAAACTCTGCAATGCAAAAGGTTAAACAACAGCATATCAGCACAATGCATAAATCACGTTATCTTGAGAGTGCTGGGTTTTTGCATTCTAGTCACCTGTAGAACGCGCACTGCCCTGATGTTGACAGTACTCCCCTCTCCCAGAGGCGCTCTGGGGCCTGGTTTGTCTGGATTGAGACGATGAAAACGCATCACAAGTACTAGAGCATGAATATCAGATGCGGAAACCCGTGAGTTACTTTCAGGGCCATAACCTTTCCATGAGATTAAGTACCATAGATTACGCCCTCTCAGTTTAGAATCCAACACCTTCTTGACTTCGTATTCTACTTCTCCCTGTACTAGAACTGGACCTGGATGAGGGTGGACCTTCTGGACTGCCTTTTTCAAGAGGGAAGTGTGGAACACTGGATGAATCCGTAATGATCTTGGCAATTGCAGTTTATAGGTCACAGGATTGATTTGCTGAAGGACAGTGTAAGGACCTATGAATTTAGGGTTTAACATGTGCTTCTTCTTGAAGTCTATATGTTTTTTAGAAAGCCACACTTTATCACCTGGTTGATACTGCAGTCCCTCACAATGTTTCTTGTCATAATGCTTTTTGTATTTTTGTTTGGCCTTTTCTAAATGCTGTTGAATCAATTTCTGGGTTTGATGAAGATGTTGATTGGTTTCTGACACAGCTGGTGTAAGAGAACTTTCTTGAGGGATCGTGATGGGCAAGGTGTCAGGATGATAGCCAAACAAGCCAAAAAAGGGTGTAACGCCGGAGGAAGTGTGGAATGAGTTACTGTAGGCTAACTCAGCTAACCAGAGCATTGATGTCCAAGAATGAAGTGCTTTTTCAGCGTAAGCACGCAGGTATTGCTTAAAAGTCTGATTTCGTTTCTCAGTTTGACCATCTGTTTGAGGATGATGGCTAGTAGATAGTGGGGATGTCACTTGAAGTGTTTTGCACCATGTCTTCCAGAAATTGGAGGCAAATTTCGACCCTCGATCGGAGAGGATCATTTTCGGCAGTCCATGATAACGAACCACTCTATTCAGTAAAATAGTTGCCAGCTCACTGGAGGTGGGCAATTTTTTACAGGCAATGAAATGTCCATATTTCGTGAGACTATCTACTACCACCAGGATTACTGAATGTTGTTGAACCACTGGTAGTCCTGTAATGAATTCTAAAGAAATGTGCTCCCAAGGACGACTTGGATTGGGAGTGGATGCAACAACCCTTTCGGTTTTGAATGACTTGTTTTAATGCAAGCACAGACTTCGCAGTTGTTTACCATTGCTTTTACGTCTTTCGTCAGAGTGGTCCACCAAAAGTAGCGTTGAATTAATTCAAGAGTTTTAGGAGTTCCTGGATGACCTGCTGTAGGTATAACATGAAATACTATCTTACGAAGCTTGGTAGTGGGCACGAACAAACGAGCGTCATGGAAAGGTAATCCTTGCTTGATTGACCTTTTGGGATCTGCTTGGGCCCATGTCTGCCATTTCTCAATGGTGAAAGAATTACGGATGTCTTCAAAGAAATCTTCAGTTTTTATGATGCATAGAACTTTGTCTGGAGCAATGATACCTCTGGAGGTTTGAACTGCAGGCAACATGGTAGACTCTTGGCGGGACAAGGCGTCAGCTTTGCGATTGTCTTTACCAGGACGGAAAGTTACCACAAAATCAAATTCGGCAAAAAACAGCATCCAGCGTAATTGCCGAGGAGTCAAAAGTCTGGCGGAACTCATGAACTGGAGATTGCGATGATCAGTATATACTGTGACAGTGTATTTGGCACCCAACAAATTATGTCTCCATTCTTTAAAGGTGTCACGAATCACCAGAAGCTCTTTTTCAGCAATGACTTCGGCTTCGTTCAGTTTCCGAGACATGTAAGCTACGGGATGAAGTTGGCCAGTGTCTTTGTTTCGTTTTGACAAAGCTGCACCTATTGCCACATCTGAAGCATCAGCTTCCACTATGAAGGGACGGTCCGAATCAGGGTGAGTCAAGACTGGGGCAGTGGAAAAAGCTTCCTTCAAAGTTGAAAAGGCTTGGTCAGCTTCTGGGGACCATACACATTTTTCTTTCTTTCTTAATAGCTTAGTGATTGGGGCCACTGTCTGGGGATTTATGAACCTCCGGTAAAAATTTGCAAACCCAAGGAAACATTGTACATCACAGTCTTTTGGATGGGCCAATCAGATACGGCTTTTACTTTCTTTTCTGCCATCACCATACCTTGAGGGGTAAGGATAACCCCTAAAAACTCAACTGTGCTAACATGAAACTCACACTTGGTTAGTTTGCAATATAAATGGTGCTTTCGAAGGGCTACAAGAATTTTCTTGACATGTTGTACATGTTCATTTTCATTGTCTGAGTAGATCAAAATGTCATCGATGTAGACTATGGCAAATATGTTGAGATACTCTCTAAGAACGTCATTCAAGAATTACACAGACCAAAAGGCATGACGGTGTATTCAAAGAGGCCATATCTTGTCTTGAACGCTGTTTTCCATTCGTCGTCCTCTCTCATTCTGACCAAATGATAAGCACCTCGTAGATCGAGCTTAGTGTAGATGTTAGCTTTCTTTACTTGTTCCAGCAAGACCGGAATCAGGGGCAAGGGATATTTATTCTTGATGGTGACTTTGTTCAACCCCTTTAGTCGAGACAAGTTCGAAGATCTCCATTCGCCTCAGAACAAAAAACAAAGGAGAAGCTGCAGGAGACTTAAAAGGGCGGATGAAACCATTCTCCAAGAACTGATCCAGATACTTTCGTAAATGTTGATTTTCATGTTCTGACAGGGCATATACACGACAATTGGGGAGTATCGCACCTGGGACTAGATCAATTTGACAGTCATAAGGTCTACGAGGAGGCAAGTTTTCTGCTTCTTTTTCATCTAATACATCTTCATAGGATGAATACTGTTTGGGCAATGTAACTTCTTTCTCTGCGGCAGTGACTATGTATGAGTTGCAAACTTTTGGTACTTGAGACTTTTGGAGGCATTGTTCTTTACATAGCGCTGATGAGGACATGACCTTTCGTTCTGCCCAATTAATCTCAGGATTGTGATGAGTTAACCAGGGTAAGCCAAGGATAATTCCATACTGGGGAGCATGGATCACGTCAAGGATGAGTTTCTCTTTATGTTTATTTCTTTGGTTCTTACCCTCACAGATCACCGACAAGGGGACAGTCTGCAGAGTTACCGGACCTCCAGTCAAGAGTTTTCCATCTTCTGCCTGTATTATTTCTGGAGTCTTCCTTTCAATACATGGGATCCCTCATGCATGAACCAACTGGGTGTCAACAAAGTTCCCGGTAGCCCCAGAATCTACTAGGGCCTTCTTGAAATAGGTATTTTTCTTTACTTGAACTTTTATGCCCAACTTGAGATGTCTAGATTGTGAAGGGTCCATGGTGACACCCAAGAGCAATCCTTCTTTACATCTTGGGTGATTTGAGTTTTCCAGCTTGACTTGTGCATTGGATGCAAGTTTCTTGACAGGACCTTGTTTGCTCTTTGTTTTGATTAGACATTTTTTGGCAAAATGACCCTTGCAGCCGCAATAAAGACATTGTCCATTCTTTTTACGTAGGTCTTTTTCGTCTTGGGTCAGAGGCCTCCTGATTAATCCGATTTCCGTAGGTTCTGGTGTTCTTTCTTTCTGAGTTCTTGAGTCTCTATTATCAGGAACACGCCAAGAATATTTCTCAGTCTTTTTGCGTGTTCTCCTTCATTCCGCTAAACGATGATCCAATCTTAAAACAAGGTTTATCAGGTCTTGACAGTCTGTAGGCTGCGGGTCTATTTGAGCTAGAATATCTTTTAGCTCCTCCTTGAGTCCCTTGTAGAACAAGGCTGCTTGCTTTTCTTCAGGCCAGGATGTCTCGGCTACCAGTCGGTTAAAGTTAGCTAAATATGACACTAGATCCTGGTTACCTTGTTGCAAGTCTAATAATTCACGATCTGCCGATAATGTCACAGTTCTACGATCAAATACCCTTTCAAACTCATGAACCAAATTTTTCCAATTGTAAAGCAGGGGACTGTCTTTACGCACAAGAGGAATAGCCCAAGTAGCTGCATTCCCAGACAGGTATGATAACAGGAAAGCTACTCTAGATTGGGCATCAGGGAAAGTGTGTGGTCGGCAGGTAAAATGCAGTTCCACTTGAACCAGAAAAGATTGCGCTTTCAAGGGATCGCCTGAGAAACTTTCTGGAGGAGCTAGGGGAATGGCTGAAGAAACATTGAGAGAAATGTTCGTAGGATTACCTCCAGAAGCCTGAAAAGAAGGACCAGGCCAAGACACACCTATTGGATTGTTTTCCTTCTTCTCTATATTTTCCTGTAACTGACTTACTCTCTCAGCTAGGCTAGCTGCTAAATCTTTAGATGACATTACCTCTGTTTGGAGCTGTATGATAGCCTTGACTAGCTCGTCCAATGTGGCCATGCTGAGAACATACGCAAACCAGGAGGATATTAATTTGTGGGCTCACTATTCTGTCAGAGTCACCAGATCCTCGGGATCTGCGCACGTTCCCAACACGTCCGCCACTAGACATCTCCAATACTCTGATTAGAATGTCACAGAGTCTAAGAGAGTCCAAGTGGGGAAAAGGGGAGTAGGAAGGGAACAGCTGGGAAGGAGACCCGTAGGAAGCAAAAAGGTTAAAACACACAATATCAAGATTATATCATATTAATCAATTCTAGACTATGGTTCTAAAACATTGTTATACTAGAAACATGGATTACTTATGCATGAACTGAATAACTAGGCCTCAAGATGTCTGGATACCTGTAAAGGAATCAAGAAGGATTACTACAACTTTCCAATGAACCTGTCAACGAAATGTTACACATGGTTTAGAAAACATCAGAACCTTTTAGAATTACGTTTTCAAATTCAAACATAGTCTTTTGCATGAGGACCAGGAAATAATCTGAATGATTTCTATAACACCATAGGAATTATACTTAAGGGACTTATTATGCACCTACAATATAACATCTAGAATTCTAACACTTTAATTTTCTTAAAATGCAGGAACATGAATTGCGAACATTGCGGATTTCCACAAGGGTTTGTAAATGCCATGAAATGGTTGTGCACAATTAATAACATGAGTTAGACACAAGAAATTAATTGTGCGTCTTGCCAATTCGAAGTCCACCAAGTAAATGCCATGAAGTGGTAGCGCACAATGAACATCGTGATTTAAGCACAAGAAATTAATTGCGCGTCTTGCCGATTCGAATACCACCATGTGAATGTCACGAAATGGTAGTGCACAATGAGTAACACGAGTTTAGCACAAGAAATGAATTGCAAGTATTGCCGATTCGAAATGTCACCATGTAAATGCCATGAAATGGTAACACACAATGAATATCATGAATTAAGCATAAGAAATAAATCGCGCGTTTTTGCCGATTCGAATACTACCTTGCTAATGCCATGGAATGGTAGCGGACACTGAATATTCATGAATTCGAACACAAGAAATGAATCACACGTCTTGCCGATTCGAAGGCCACCATGTAAATGCCAAGAAATGGTAGCACACACTGAATATCATGAATTCATCACAAGAAATGAATCGCGTGTCTTGCTGATTCGAAGGCCACCATGTGAATGCCAAGAAATGGTAGCGCACACTGAATATCATGAATTAAGCACAAGAAATGAATTGCGCGTCTTGGCGATTCAAGTGCCACCATGTGAATGCTAAGGAATGGTAGCGTACAATGAATGACATGAATTAAGCACAGGAAATGAATTGCGCTTCTTGCCAATTCGGATGCCACCATGTGAATGCCATGAAATGGTAGCGTACAATGAATAACATGAATTAAGCACAAGAAATGAATCACGCGTCTTGCCGATTCGAATGCTACCTTGTAAATGCCATAAAACAGTAGCGCACAATGAATATCAAGATTTGTACACGAGGAAAGAATCGTGCGTCTTGCCGATTCGAATGTCAGCATGTAAATGCCATAAAACATCAAACGCACATTCACACGCACAAGAGCAAAATTGTTTTATCATGCAAATTAGGACCAAGAACTCGAAAGCCTTTGAGAACGGGATCGGAGGGCCCAGCCCGACCTCCGTCTTACCGCCCATATCAAGAATCACCGACAAAGTGAAAGGGCAAGGCCTGGAAGATCAAAGTAGGCCTCCGAAACAGGAGCTCAGGAAGTTGCTGCTGCTCTGCACCAGGACCTCTGAATAGTGAGCACGTGGAGCTGGGCTGGCTCCCTTATAGAGTGTATTGGCCCAGCCCACAAACCACACCCAGACATGCTGCAGAGAAAGTTTCTAGAAGGCCCTGGAAAGGGACCACACCCTGACACACTCTGAAAGCCTGCAGCATTACATTGCAAATGAACAGTATTTATATGCACCTTGCACATAAGTCTTCAGGATTAACCTCTGCAATGCAAAAGGTTAAACAACAGCATATCAGCACACTGCATGAATTACGTTATCTTGAGAGTGCTGGGTTTTTGCATTCTAGCCGCCCGTAGAGCGCGCACTGCCCTGCTGTTGACAGTTGTATTCTAAAACAACAGCTTGATAATTTTCCGTCTGAAAGTAAAAATGTTTGACTTTATTGACTTTATTGTTTATGCGCCCAACAAATCTAGTATAAGACAGTTAAATTTTAAGCCAGATAGGGTAACTGGCTTTCTTGTGGTGGCTGTGAGGGTCACTTTCATCTGTTTGCCTTCAGTGTAACTACTATAGTAATTTAAAGGTGGTGCTTAAATTAAAAATTTAAGTTACTATTATAACTTTACAAGTTTTAATGTTTGTGCAGTTTAAGTTGCATTTGTATAGAAAGAATACATAACTTATTTCTAATTATAAAATTATCCTTAACTTTCATTTTTCTTGTATGCTATTTTTTTTTTTTTTTTTTTTATAAAAAGGTGTTTAAAATCACATCATGGAGTGTCAGTGATTGGAGTGTCGTAAAGTGGAGTGTAGTACAGTACCCTGAAGGAGACTGTCAGAGTCGAGTGTCACAGAGTGGAGTATTGAAGAGTGAATTCGAGTGGAGTGAAGTGGAGTGATGTGGTGCACAGTAGAATAAAGTGTTTTACAGAGGAGTGGAGTGGAATGGAATGGAGTGTCATATCCTGGAGTGGAGTATTGGAGAGTGGAGCGGTGTGTTGTACAGTGTAGTTCTGTGTCAAACAGTAGAGCTGAGTGTTGTACAGTGCTGTGTGGTCAACTGGAGTGTCATTAAATGTAGTGCAGTGAAATGTCACTGAGTAGAGAGTCATAGAGAGACAGAGTATAACATAGTGTTGTACAGTGTAGTGGCTAAGAGTGGAGTTCAGTGGAGCAGAGTGTCATATTGCTCAGTGTTGTTGAGTGTAGTGTTGTGCAGTAGAGTGGTGGAGAGTCTTGTACCATGAAGTGTTATACAGTGGAGTATTATTATTTGTGAGAACACGGTGCACAGTGGATAACTTCTACATGAAAGTTATAGCTATAACTTTAGGAATTTGTGTAGATCAAACTTGATTTGTACAGGGAAAATGAGTTTTGCTAAATATAACTTTTTTTTTTTTAAATGAATGTACATTTTTAATTTAAAAAAATAAATAGAAATGTGTTTTAAATTGTAGAGTCCGGTGTCGTAAGTGGAGAGTTATGTGAAGTGTTGTACAGTACAGTGAAGGAGAGTGCTGTAAAGTCTATTTTTATAGACTAGAGAATTGAAGTTTGGAATTGAGTGTAGTACCGTATCGTATACGTAGTGTAGTGGCATGGTGTCTCAAGTAGTGGTGTCAAGTATTGTAGACTAGAGCAGTGAGTTTAACAGTGAAATGGTGTGGCAAACAGTACAATAGAGTGTCGGAGACTGTCATGGCATTGAGTAGAGTGTTTTAGTGTGGAGTAGTGTGAAAGAGTGTCATAAAGTAGAGTATCATCAAGGGGAGTGTTGTACAGTTTCCGAGAGTGTCATAGAATGGAGTGCCATGTCGTGCAGTGGAGTGCCGTATCATAGAGAAAAGTTGAGTGGTGTGTCATTGAATGTCTTACAGTGTAGTACAGTGGCATAGAGTGGATCGGCATAGAGTGGAGTAGAATGTCAGAGTGACAGACTGTAGTAAGGTGTTGTAGAGTGGATTTGCATACAGTGGAGTAGAGTGTCAGGCAGTGGAATGGTGTAGAGTGGAGTATCGTACAGAGGCGTAGAATGGGATGAAGTATAGTAGAGTAAAATGGAGTAGAGTACACTGGAGTGGGGTAGTGTTGAGTGGAGTTAAGTGTCTGGAATGGTGTGTCATAAACTATAGTAGCGTGGAGTGCAGTAGAGTTGAGTGGCATAGCATACAGTTGAGTAAAGTGTCATAAATTGGAGTATCATGTTTTACCATAGAGTGACATGCAGTATAGGAAAGTGATGTAGACTACGGTAGAGTAGAGTGGCATAGAGTCTAGTTTATTTTTGTACAGTGTTGTAAAGTGTGGTTACATGGACTGACATACAGTGTTATAGAGTACAATCACATTGAGTTGCGTACAGTGGAGTAGAGTGGAGTACTATTTAGGAGTACAGTGGAGTAAAGTGGGGTGCAGTGGCATACAAAGAGTTGCATACAGTGTTGTATAGTGGACTAGAGTATTGTAGAGTAGAGTGTTGTTCAGTGGCAAACAGTATAGTACAGTGTTGAACAGTGGTGTGAAGAGGTACAGACAGGAGTAGGGAGTTGGAGAGTGGCACACAGTGTAGTAGTGTAGTGGATTAGAGTTGCATAGATTACAGTAGTGTGTGAAGTGAAGCTACATAGAGTGGTTTGTTGTATAGTAGCGTAGGATGAGGAAAAGTGTTGTGCAGTGGAGTAGTGTTGAATGAAATGGTGTAATGTAGTGTGTAGTAGAGAACAACAGAGTGTATTAGTGTGTCAGAGAGTAGAGTGGCATGGAGTGGAGTGTATTAGCGTAGTGTAGGTAGTAACCTGTTGTAAATTGGAGTGGGGTCTTGTACAGTAGAGTGGAGTGCTGTGTCATATAAAAAGGGTCATAAAGTGGAAGAGAATGTTTTACATTGGAGTGTACAGTCATAGAGTAGAGTTTAAATGTTGGACAGTGAAGTGTTCAGGGACAGAGTGGAGTAGAATGTCGTAGAGTACCATGAAGTGTGGCAGACTTTTATAGAGTGGAGTCATAAAGATTGGAGGAGAGTGTCATACAGTGGAGCGGCATAGAGTGGATTACCGTAAAGTTTAGTAGCATACAGTGGAATAGCGTACAGTGGAATACTGTACAGTAGAGTGTAGAAGAGTGGAGTAACACAGAGTGGAATAGTGTGGAGTGTAGTTAAGGGAAGAGGCATAGAGTAGAGTGGTGTACAGTGGAGTGGAGTAGAGTGGAGTAGGGTACAGTGGATTAGTATAGACTGGGGTGGCATACATTGAAGTGGTGCACCATAGAGTTGACAAAACTGTTTCAATTTGGAGTGGCTTCTCATACGGCAGAGTAGAGCACTGTGTCATACAGCGTTCCAAACTGTCACAAAGTAGAGTGTTGTACATTAAAGTGAACGGACATAGAGCTGAGTGCAAATTTGGACAATGGCGTGTATGGGGATAGAATACAGTAGAGTGAGACCGAATGTAGTAGAGTTTTATAGAGTGGAGTTATATAGAGAGGAGGAGAGTACACTGAAGTGGCATAGTGTTGATTAGCATACAGTGGAGTGGCGTAAAGTGGAACAGTGTAGAGTGGAGTACATAGACTGGAGTGGTATACAGTGGAAAGGCATAGAGTGTAATAGTGTATAGTGTAGTAGCATACAGTGGAGTAGTTTAAACTAGAGTGGTGCATTGTGAGACGGGGTAGAGTGTGATAGCGTACAGTGGAGTGGGGTAATGCGGAATACCATACAGTAGAAGGGCAAAGATTGAAGTTGTGTACAGTGTAATAGCGTAGAATGCAGTGGCATACAGTGAAATAGAGAGGAGAGGAGTGGTGTAGAGTAGTACAGCATGGAGTGGAATAGCGTAGAGCAGAATAGCATACATTGGAGTAGCATATAGCGGAGTGGCATACAGTGAAGTGGCATATACTGAAGAGTCATACAGTGTTATGGCATTGAGTAGACTGGCGTAGAGTGGAGCTGTGTACAGTGTAATAGCGTAGAGTGGAGTGGCATAGAGGAAAGTGTCATACAGAGGAGAGAGTCGTACAGTGGAGAAGAGTAGAGTAGAGTGTAATAGTGAAGTAGAGTACAGTGAGCGGCATATAATGGAGTGGTGTAGACTGGAATGGCATAGAGTGGCGTGGGCTAGAGTGTAATAGCATTCAGTGAGTGCTGTACGTTGGAGGGGATCTAGTAGAATAGAGCAGACTGAAGTGGAATAGCGTGGAGTGCCATACACTGGAGAGGCATAAAGTGGAGTAACATGCAGTGGAATATGCATATACTCATTCATAACAGTATAACTCACCAATAGACTCTTGAATAAAGGTGTCTCCGTGATATCAGATTGAGACCCTTTGTGAATTGGGCGTAGCCCCTTCTTTGAATCATGGAACAAGAACAAACTGCAACCTCTGAACCTAGAGATGGCAAGAGCCTTGGATGATGGACATACTCTGAATATCAATCACGTAACCACTATACATTCTTAAACATAAACGTTTGATCTCAGTCTAGAAATTCTCAAAGACTTAAATATGAATCTCACATATTCTCAAAGACTAAAATACGTATCTCACATATTATGCTTCCCAAAAAACAATGAAACTATAATTTGCTTATCTCCAAAACGTTTTCACATTGACTACCTAGGCCTGAAAGTTTTACTCATTGAACTTGAAGCACTTTGTTCGTTGGGTCGAAGCGCCTTGCTAGTTATACATGAAGCGCTTTATTCCATATACCAGAGAGCGCTTTTACTTGTTTTGTCTGAAGCGCTACGCTCGTTGTGCTAAGGGGCGCTTTTACTCATGTGGCCTGAAGAGCTTTGATTGCCGTACCAAGGGCGCTCTTCTTATGTGGACTGAAGTGCTTTGATTGCCGTGCCAAGGGCTCTTTACTCATGTGGACTGAAGCGCTTTGATTGCCGTACCAAGGGCGCTTTACTCATGTGGACTGAAGCGCTTTGATTGCCGTGCCAAGGGCGCTTTACTCATGTGGACTGAAGCGCTTTGATTGCCGTGCCAAGGGCGCTTTACTCATATGGACTGAAGCGCTTTGATTGCCGTACCAAGGGTGCTTTCCTCATGTAAATTGAAGCGCTTTGATTGCCGTGCCCAGGGCGCTTTACTCATGTGGACTGAAGCGCTTTGATTGCCGTGCCAAGGGCTCTTTACTCATGTGGACTGAAGCGCTTTGATTGCCGTACCAAGGGCGCTTTACTCATGTGGACTGAAGCGCTTTGATTGCCGTGCCAAGGGCGCTTTACTCATGTGGACTGAAGCGCTTTGATTGCCGTGCCAAGGGCGCTTTACTCATGTGGACTGAAGCGCTTTGATTGCCGTACCAAGGGTGCTTTCCTCATGTAAATTGAAGCCATTTGATTGCCGTGCCCAGGGCGCTTTACTCATGTGGACTGAAGCGCTTTGATTGCCGTGCCAAGAGCTCTTTACTCATGTGAACTGAAGCGCTTTGTTTGCCGTGCCCAGGGCACTTTTCAAATGTGGAATGAAGCGCTTTGCTCGTTGTGCTAAGGGGCGCTTTACTCATGTGATCAGAAGCACTTTAATCGTCGCGCCAAGGCCGCTTTACTCTTTGAACTGAAAACGCTTTGCTTGTTGTGCTAAGGGGCGCTTTACTTTTGGAAGTAACAACCCCCTTCAAGATTGGGCTCATCAAGACCTTCCCGCTACGAGGATGACCTACTCGTATCTGAATTCACCATGGAAACAAGGATACTCCGCTTTACTGTCAATCTGCCATGCAGGAAATCTGCTCTTCTTCAGAGGAACCCCCACGAGGTCTGACTGCATCGAAGTCTTCAAAATAGTGAGCAAGTTGTTTGGGTGTGGCTGGGCTTTACAGGCCTGCCACACCCCAAGATGGCCGCTGCCTCTAAAAACCTGGGAATTGTGGTCCCTTCATAGATTAGCACTGGTAAGTGCATCTTGTCCACCAATGTCCTGACCCTGCAGCTACATGAGCTTTACCACAGGGCAGGCGAGGCTGATGACCACTTTTAGAACAGGAAGGGATGACAAGTGGTGCGCACGAAGCGCCGCAAATACGCACAGCGGAGTTTCGGGCGGGACCTGGACCACAGCCTTATTCCTGACAAACTTACAGCTTATAGAGAATTCTTTGGTATTTTCATTATTTCAGGCCTTATATTTTCAAGCATCTCTGGACACGTGTTTCTGGGTTCATCCCTTCATCAGCAGAGAACAAACATTTCCTTCCTTTTTCAAAGGCAAACTGCTTGGCTGCTCAGCAGATTTAATTGCAGGCACCTGATATAAGTTGAATACCAGTTTTGTCCCAGTGGACCTGAAGTGAGCTGCAAAGTGCATCCTGGTAAGGGTAGTCCTGCACATTTTAAAATGATATCCCAAGTGGGTTGCTGAAGTGAAACAACATAATAAAACACAGTTCATTACCCCAGTGGGCAAATTCAAAGTAAGAACATCGTTTTTGCTGCCAATGTTCCAACCTGCTGCTCTGAAAGTGACCACACATAGAACTGCTCCTTTATGCAGTGGTGCTGCCTTCACAGCTTGACAGGCCGTAAAATTTGTACAAAAAAGAGTTGTCCTGAACGAAAGCGCACTCACAACAGGTCATTATGGAATGTAGCAAAGTCTGCAACTTATAGAGAATTCTTTGGTATTTTCATTATTTCAGGCCTTATAGTTTCTCGCATTTCTGGACACGTGTTTCTGGGTTCATCCCTTCTTCAGTAGAGATCAAACATTTCCTTCCTTTTCTGAAGGTCAACTGCCTGGCTGCTCAGCAGATTTAATTGCAGGCACCTGATATCAGTTGAATACTAGTTTTGTCCCAGTGGACCTCAAGTGAGCTGCAAAGTGCACCCTGGTAAGACTAGCCCTGCACATTTTAAAATTATATCCCAAGTGGGTTGCTGAAGTGAAACAACATAAGAAAACACAGTTCATTAACCCAGTGGGCAAATCTAAAGTAAGAAAATCGTTTTTGCTGCCAATGTTCCAACCTGCTGCTCTGAAAGTGACCACTCATAAAGTCACACATAGAACTGCTCCTTTATGCAGTGGTGCTGCCTTCACGGCTGGACAGGCCGTTACATTTGTACAAAAAAAGAGTTGTCCTGAACGAAAGCACACTCACAACAGGTCATTATGGAATGTAGCAGAGTCTGCAACTTACAGAGAATTCTTTGGTATTTGTTATTATTTAAGACCTTATATTTTCAAGCATCTCTGGCAACGTGTTTCTGGGTTCATCCGTTTATCAGCAGAGAACAAACATTCCCTTCCTTTTTCAAAGGCCAACTGCCTGGCTGATCAGTAGATTTAATTGCAGGCACCTGATATCAGTTGAATACCAGTTTTGTCCCAGGGGACCTCAAGTGAGCTGCAAAGTGCATTCTGGTAAGGGTAGTTCTGCACATTTTAAAATTATATCCCAAGTGGGTTGCTGAAGCCGAAAAAAATGATAAAACACAGTTCATTACTGAGCAGGGGCTGAGAAAAAGGGGGGTTCCCAAAACACATTTTTCCCATGCAGTTTCCCATAGGGATCTTAGACACAACTACAGCCCGAACCACTGGACAGAATTAGACCAAATTTGGCAGAAAGCTAGCTCTTGATGCAGAAAGAGCCTTTTTTAAATTTGGTTTAAATCTGTTCAATAGTTTAGGAGTGATCAAAGGAAAAATATATCTGTATATCTAGGGACATGGATCCTCTGCGGATCCAGGTGGATTTGCGGATTCACGTGCCAACAACAATGCCGTGATTGGCTGGCTGCAACCTGAGAGAAAAGTTGAAACTGCCATTTTGTTCATCTGGACTCTGTTCCCAGTTGGGAAATAAAATTAAAAAGTGATAGAAGGGGTCAGGGTAGAGGTACCTGACACCATGGGGCTAATTGAGAGGTCTGTTATGGACCCTTCATATGCAAGAAATTGTCCAAAAATCATTTTTTTTAGCATGCAAGTATCCGCAGATCCTCGCAGATTCGGGTGCATTTGGGTGGATCTGCTGATCCAGACCCCAATTGATTAAAAAAACACATACACTTACTCAAAGACCCACTCACCTACTCACTCACATTCTCATACACCCACCCACACAACCACTCATACAGTCATTCACACCCCCCTCACAGACCCACACCACCCATTCACCCACATGGCACTCACACACCCACTTACACACAACCACTTACACACCCATACAACAGCTCACACACCCATACAGCCACTCACACACCCACCACATACTTATATACCCACATAACCACTCACACCCCCCTCACACATCCAGGTTACAGGGAGGTTATAGTTAGGATATAGCATTAAAAACATAGAAATTCACTGAAAAAAAAACAAAGGTTACCCAGACGTTATAGTTAGGAATTAGAAATGTAAAAAAAAATGTACAAAAAGTCAATAAACAAAACAAAGGTTACAGGGGTGTTATAGCTAGGTTAAGAATTTACCTGCACAAAACCATAGAAATTCAGCTGCTATAGTTCGACTTATTTCAAGTAACTATAAATCATGCCCTAAGGTAACTATAATTCACGCCCCCACCAAGTACTGCTACTTACAACGCATATTACATCACTCATGACGTCATCTATGATATTATTGGTAATATCACTGTAACATTTCCAGTGAAATTATTGATTAAAAAAACAGGCATGGTGGAGGCACGAGTTATAGTTACCTTAGGGCACCTGTTATAGCTACTCAAAATACCTAACAGCTGAATTTCTACGGATTTGTGCTTTTTTTAGTGTGTGTACACATATACACATATAGATATTGTTTGTTTTCTCCAAAATGCACCACTGGGCCTCTTTTAACACAGAAATGGGGAAATGGGTATGAGGCCTTTTTAGAAATGGGGTCTTTGGTTGGCAGTCAGGTTACCCCCTGTCCAAGCAAGGACCCTCACTCTATTCAGGGTAAGTCACACACAATCCAAATTATCCTGTGCCCACCCTCTGGTAGCTTAGCACTGAACAGTGAGGCTTAACTTAGAAGGCAAGCTGTAACGTATTTGTGCAAGAAATCATACAATAACACAATATAGCACCACAAAAATACATCACACAGTGTTTAGAAAAATATATAATATTTATCTGTATAAATGCAGGTCAAAAGGATCTAAATGCAATAAGTAAATGTTGAGATATCACTGAAAAGTGATATAAAGTGTCTTGAGTTTTTTTCAAGCAAACAAAGTCTCTTTCAAGCACAAAGTACCTGGTTCGCGTGGAAAAACTCTGCAGAGAACCGCATAGGAGGAGAAGCATGGAAACAAAAGGGGTGTGCGTCGATTTCTCGGGATCACGGCGATGCGTCATTTAGTTTTCACACAGGGACAGCTGTGCGTCAATTTCTGGTGCTCGGTCGTGGATCCTCTTCTGGTTGCAGGGTTTTCAGACGCCCCAGGGACGATACGTGGATTTCTGGCGCTGCTAGGACGAAGTCACAGGAGTTGCGTCAATTTGGTAGGCATTGCATCAAATTTTCTACTGCACGGTAGGCGCTGCGTTGATTCCTCTCTGGAAGTCGGGCTGCGTCATTCCGGCTCAGCTGTGCGTCGATCCAGTGAGGCCATGCGTCGAATTTCCGGTCGCTACGCTGGTGCTGTGTCGATCTTCTAATTGCGAAGTTGGGCTGCGTCGTTCCGATTCGGCATGCAGTGAAATTTTCACCCCACTGCAGGCTGTGCATCGTTTCTGGCAGGCTGTGCATTGAATTTCGCCACACAAGGAGTCCTTCAGGGAACAGGAGGCAAGCTCTATCCAAGCCTTTGGAGAGCACTTCTTCACCGCAGCCAGAGAGCAGCAAGGCAGCAGTCCTTCACAGAAAGCTGACAGGTGAGTCCTTTGAGCAGCCAGGCAGGTCTTCTTGGCAGGATGCAGGTTCTGGCTCAGGTTCTCTTCTCCAGTAAGTGTCTGAGTTGGTAGGGCCTGTTTAGATACCCAAATGTGCCTTTGAAGTGGTGGAGACTTCAAAGAGTGGCTTAGAAGTGCACAAGGTCCCCTTTCCGTTCAATCCTGTCTGCCAGGGTCCCAGCACGGGGTGTGGCAGTCCTTTGTGTGAGGGCAGGCCCTCCACCCTCCCAGCCCAGGAAGACCCATTCAAAACGCAGATGTATGCAAGTGAGGCTGAGTATCCTGTGTTTGGGGTGTGTCTGAGTGAATGCACAAGGAGCTGTCAACTAACCCACAGAAAGATTTAAGTGCAGAGAAATTCTCACTTTCTAAAAGTAGCATTTCTAAAATAGTAATATTAAATTCAACTTCACCAGTCAGCAGGATTTTGTATTACCATTCTGGCCATACTAAATATTACCTTCCTACTCCTTTCAGATCAGCAGCTACCACTTCAACAATGTATGAGGGCAGCCCCAATGTTAGCCTATGAAGGGAGCAGGCCTCACAGCAGTGTAAAAACGAATTTAGGAGTTTTACACTACCAGGACATGTAAACTACATAGGTACATGTCCTGCCTTTTGCCTACACAGCACCCTGCCCTAGGGGTTACCCAGGGCACACCTTAGGGGTGACGTATATGTAGAAAAAGGGACGTTTTACGCTTGGCAAGTACTTTTAAATGCCAAGTTGAATTGGGCAGTGAAACTGCACACACAGGCCTTGCAATCGCAGGCCTGAGACAAGATTAAGGGGCTACTTAAGTGGGTGGCACAATTAGTGCTGCAGGCCCACTAGTAGCTTTTAATCTACAGGCCATGGACACATATAGTGCACTCTACTAGGGACATATGAGTAAATTAAACAGCCCAATTGGGTGTGATCCAATGTTACCATGTTTAAAGGGAGAGAGCATTTGCACTTTAGCTCTGATTAGCAGTGGTAAAGCGCGCAGAGTCTTAAAACCAGCAAAAACAGTATCTAAAAAGTGGAGGGTGGCAGGCAAAAAATTTAGGGGTGACCACCCTAAGGCTGTCAGGTCTAACAGGCCTTATCCCTTACTCTGCTGCATAAGGAGTTTTTCAAATTTGCTAAAACCACTGGTGTCAACACCAAGATTTTTCAGAAGCACTGTGATTTGGGTGAACAGATGTCACAGTCCAGTACCTCACTCTGAAAAAGTTCCATCTCCAGTGTAGTTCACCATCTGCCCCTTTTAAGATACATACATATCAAAGGGTGTGGTGAAGCTTGTAAGATTTCCAAACAAATGCCGTTAGGAAGGAACACCTCGTGTCTGTTAAATCTAGGTTGGTTGCAAAAGTTTGACATTATAAAAATTGGGTCTTGGTTCTAAACAGTTTGGGAAGCGCTGGTTTATGGTAAGAGTTCCTCCATGGGAAGGTTTCCTTTGTGGAATACAATAGAAAAATAATGTTTCTATGTGCCCCTACAACAGTTTTCAGGTGAAGGTACAGCACATTAGAGTAGAAAATCGAAATTTAAGACGAATGATGAATTCTATGAGTACTACTACCAACATTTGGGAATCCTCAATAATTCAGAAATCCACTCAATTTGTAGGAGTACAACTAGAGTGATTAGGTATCTGACTGTAAAATAGTTTTTTGAATGAACTTATATGTCGGAATTAATCAGATAGTGTTGCAGGGCAAACCTACTCCATGGAAAAACTGCAAAACTGATGCTGCTGAAGGTCATGGAATGAGAGGCTTTGCTGTTAATTCTAGTCCTGTAAGACTGAAAGTCTAAAATGGTCCACATTTTCTAGTAGGACAGCCACCAAGAAGAAAAGTCCTCATATTATCAGGACTCTGTCCTTAGACTCAGGTCCAATTATATCAGTTGCAGGAGGGATACTACAATTCTGCTTTTAGGCGTAGAAAAAATTCCAACTAGTCTACTGGAATGCAACAGCTTCCTTCATCTCATGAGATTGTGTCACCTCCAGAAGAAGCAGGAAAAATCTACAGGATCAGGCAAGCCTAACTTACAAGGGCTAAAATC
This sequence comes from Pleurodeles waltl, assembly GCF_031143425.1. NCBI lineage: Eukaryota > Metazoa > Chordata > Amphibia > Caudata > Salamandridae > Pleurodeles > Pleurodeles waltl. Next base: position 188,217,562 of record NC_090444.1, on the reverse strand, counting down.
TATTAAGTCATTTGTATCAAAACGACATTAGCACCACTGGGCCAGTAGCAAACTATAGGAATTTAAAAGTTCAGTGACATCTGTCTTCAAAATGCAGGCAGGCAGAAATTGAATGAATAAAATTTCTAGAGTGTGGTAGTCACCTCAATAGCAAGATAAAAAGGGGGTATCATGAATGAAGAGTATTTTGTCCAAACAAAACGTTGGATGTTTAGTCAGAGTTTCAAGATGGGTGGTTAGAGAGTTAACTTATTTTGCTGTCAGAAAAGGAAAGGACCTATCAGGTGTTTTGACCCATCAGAACAGACAGAACAACAGCATAAACATGTCAGTGCAGCAGGAGTCCTGTACTCTTCATATTCAGGCAGTTTGTTTCCTTGGGGTGGGCTGTGTAGGGTATTTTTTAAAGTAAATCAGACAATCAATGGGGTGAGGTCCATCCAATCCTAACAGAATTCCCAAGTTTAAGTACTTTTCTGAAGCAATATAAAGCCACACTTTTAGACTCCAAAAAGCCAAGGGGTCTCATTAAGAGTATGGTGGTCCAAGGACCGTCACACTCATGTTAACAGTCGGACTGACTGCCACACTCCAGGTGGCGAGACTGCCCAATTACAACCCTGGCGGGCAGACCGGCCAGGAAACTGCCATGCCCGCCGGCAATACGGTGTGTCAGAGTTGTACTCAGCCAGGGTGGCACTGAACTCAGCACTGCCTGGCTTATTACAACACCCATCACCACCAGTCTTTCCTTGGAGGTCTGACTGGCATGGAAAGGCTGGGGGTGAGGTGTGCTGGGGACCACAGGGGACCCTTGCACTGCCTCACCACCAGCCTCTCCTTGGAGGTCTGACTGGCATGGAAAGGCTGTGTGTGAAGGTGTGCTGGGGGTCACAGGGGGGGCCCTTGCACTGCCCATAGGATGGGCAGTGCAGGGGGTCCCCTGCCAAGCACCATCGAAATGCACCCCATTGTGCACAACTGGCGGGAACACTCTATTGAAATGTTCCCGCTGGCCAGACCAGCGGGAACATTGTAATAGGGCAGGAGGGGGACACCACAGCGGTGGCGTCCTCCCCGTGAATTTGGCTGTCCCGCAGTGGACGGCCAAACTCCTAATGAGGCCCAAAGTGGTGAATCCGTGAATCATGGGTTTAGAGGTCTCAAATGATTCCCATTTCCACCTGTAGCCCTTAGAATGCAGCCCACTGCTTTAAAAAGGAAATCACATTCCAGCACATTGCCTGGGCTTTGTGCAGGCAAATGCTCTACTGAATCGCCTTCCCTTCTCTTAATAAGGAAGATCCCCCACAAGTCTGTTCAAATACGGACCTCAACCTTGACATGCCCTCAGAGGTTTACATCCTCTTTTCCTTGGCAATGTGTGCCCAGTCCTAGGGTATGTCAGGTGAAAGGCAGAGCTAACAAAGATGTGAGTGGGGTGTAATGAAAGACAGAACTATGTGTGTCTTTTGGATGAACTAAGTGGAGAAAGAATACAATTCATTTCAACACTACAAGGTTAACAGAAATTTACATTCACCAATAGTCATTTGAGGCCCAGTCATGCAAATGCTATGTTATTATTGAAAACACTTTGGAACCAGAAAGTTACATATTTAAGATTGGATTACATTGCATGTATCAGAAATATGTACAGTGACTGAGGCGGCTGCCAGGAAAGCCATGCAAGTTATTCACAGAATGGGTTTGGAAATTTGTTCTGTTTCATCTCGGTGCGTTTAAATAGTAAAATTGTGAAAAATCCAACTTGAAATGAATTGATAGTATCTGCCCTGCATTTTGGTTTTCTTTATGGTAGAATTCAGAAAACTACCTTCCAGAAACAGCCTGAAATGTACTTCCTTAGGGCTACCAGTATTTTTAGGGGACATTTCTGACTTTTTTGGAATTTCGAAAAGAATTCTTAGGTATTCCTAGAAAATTGTTGGAGTCGAAATATTCACTAGTATTCAAATGTGCAATATCTGTGCATGCATAATTGTAGTAACATTGTTGAAAAGTGGATTATTGGTAAGGGCAGGTAAGTACCTACAATTAGCAATAGGCCACTAACTTCCACTTAGGTCCAGTTCGGTCTCCATGAATTAAACCCAGCACAACACTTGGTAGCTTGGCAACAAGCAAAAAGGTTTAACTAAGGAGAAAAATATGTAAGCATTTAAAAATCACAAAACAGTAAATAAGTAAAACAAAAAACACAATAAAAATCCAAGACCAATTCATAAAAATAGATTATATATGTATCTTTAAAAATACACCAAACCGAATAAAATCGGATAAGGAGAACCGTAAATATGAATTTTTAAAGAATTAGTGTTTTTAGCACCTAGAAGTGAATAGCGCCAATCTGGACATCTGGTCGCACCTCGACCGGGGCAAAGCCAAAGTTTAAGGCTGACCGCGATGGTGCCCTGCTCGGCTACAGCAAGTGGGAGGCCTCGGTGAAAAGTTTACTTTCGGATTTCGTCGTTTTCTTGAAGATTTTCTTCAGCGGGACGAAGTTGCCAGTCCAATCCGACCTACCTAGAGCCCTTCCTTGGATACACGTCGCGGAAGCCCTCGTGAAGATTTCTACGGTCGGACTTCGACGATTTTTCGAGATGAAAATCTTTTGACCCGGCTGATCCTGAATCTTGATCTGACATCCTTGGAGCCCTCTACGGATACACTGCTCGGAAGGTCCCAGTCAACTTTCTACGTTTGGACGTAGTCACTTTTTCTGAGATTTTCTTCAGCAGGACGAACCTGCATGTCAGGCCGGGTCGTGGATGAGGCAATCCGCCTAGAGTTGCCGGGGCAGGTCGGTCCCTATATGGAGCTTTTTCCAAAACGTTCTACAATCATCTCCAAACATCTGGATCTTCTTCCAGAAGGTATTTTAAGGTTGTTTTGGAGACAACAGCTCACCCCAAGGATCCAGAAGCTCTGCGCTGCTCCTTGAGGGTGTGGGCTACAACTCCCACAATGCACCTGGCTCAAACTCCAAAACGGACACTGGACAGAGGTCAGTTTTTTCAGGATATGAGGCAGGGGACTCTGGTTAGCAATTTTTCGCAAACAGGGATTCCCTCCTTGAACCAGTTGAAGCCAGGCAAAGTCCTTCTTATGAAGAAGCCCAAGAGTGCAGCTGGTGCAGTACTTCAGAGTAGGGATCTGAGGTGTGGGGGCAGCTCTGCCATATTTATCCTTGCTCCTGGATGAAAAACAGGGGGGTCCTCGTTCTCCAATCAGATGCAGGGTCCTTCCCCCTGTGATGACCACTTCCTGGGAAGTGTGGCAAAAATCTATCCCAGGGAGCAACATTCTTCAAAAATCCATCATGGCTTAAACTGATTTTTGGAGGTTACATCTGGCTGAGCCCACCCACTGGTGTAACTAAAACTCCTGAACACACCTGTCAGGAATAAGGACATGCGCGGTCCAGGTCCCGCCCGAAACTCCGCTGCGTGGCTCTGCGGCACTTTATGCACACCACTTGTCATCCCCTCTTGTTCCAAAGGTGGCCATCAGCATTGTCTGCCCTGTGGCAAAGCTCAAAGAGCTGCAGGTTCAGGACATTGGTGGACAAGATGCACTTATCAGTACTATTTTATAAAGGGACTACAATTCCAATGTTTTTAGAGGCAGCAGCCATCTTGGGGTGTGGCAGGCCTATAAAGCCCAGCCACACCAAAGCACGTTGCTCACTATTTTGAAGACTTCAATGCAGTCCGACCTCGTGGGGGGTTCTCTGAAGAAGAGCAGAGTTCCTGCACGGCAGAGTGGCATCCAATCGAAGTATCCTTGTTTCCATGGTGAATTAAAAAACGAGTAGGTCGTACTCGTAGCGGTAAGGCCTTGATGAATCCAATTTTGGAGGAAGTCATTACTACCAGAAATAAAGCGCCCCTTAGCACAACGAGCAAGTGTTTTCAGTTTCCAGAATACAGCAGCCTTGGCACGACGATCAAAGGCATTTCTGAGCACAGATGTAAAGCACTCTTTGCACGACAATTCAAGTGCTTTAGTTCACAGATGTAAATCGCTCTAGGCACGGCAATTCAAGCGCTTCAGTCCACAGGTGTAAAGCGCCCTTGGCACGGCAATTCAATCGCTTCAGTCCACAGGTGTAAAGCACTCTTGGCACGGCAATTCAAGCGCTTCAGTCCACAGATGTAAAGCACTCTAGGCACAGTAATTTAAGCGCTTCATTCCACAGGTGTAAAGCGCTCTTGGCACCGCAATTCAAGCGCTTCAGTCCACAGGTGTAAAGAGCTCTTGGCACGGCAATTCAAGTGCTCCAGTCCACAGGTGTAAAGAGCTCTTGGCACGGCATTTCAAGCGCTTCAGTCCACAGGTGTAAAGCGCTCTTGGCACAACAGTCAAAGTAATTCAGGCCACATGAGTAAAGCGCACCCTTAGCATAACGAGCGAAGGGCTTCAGGCAAGACAAGTAAAGCGCTTCCTGGTATTATAAGTAAAGCCCTTCAAGTTCAATGTGTAAAATCTTTTCGGCCTTTATAGTTGTGATGTGAAAGTATTTTTGGAGATACGTAAATCATAGTTTTCATTGTTTTGTGGAAAGCATAATATGTAAAAAGCACATTTAATTCTTTGAGATTTTCTAGGTCATGATCAAAGGTTTATGTTATGAATGCATAGATGTTACAGGATTAATATTCTGAGTATGATCATAGTCCAAAGCTCTTGCCATCTCTTGGTTCTGAGGTCGTAGTTTATTCTTGTTCCATGATGATCATAGAACCAAGAGATGGCAAGAAATTTGGACTGAGGTCGTAGTATATTCTTGTTCCATGATTCAAAGAAGGGGCTTTGCCCTCATTTCAAAAGGGGTCTCCATCTGATATCGGAGACGCATTTAGTCAAGAGTCTATTGATGAGTTTTATTTCTATGAATGAGTAAGTGCATATTTGTTCTAACCTTTTCTTTTCAGATCTCTCTCCCTGCTGTTCCCTACCCTAATTCCCTTCCCCCCGACTGGCTTCATCATAACTCTGTGCTATAATAGCTTTCTGAGTTGGTGACGCCGGAAGGTGGGCCTTTTGTTCAGCAGCGTGCAGATCCCGAGGAAAGGACACTGTGACAACACCCTTCTCCTGCCCTCTCCTAATCTAATCAAGAGGGCACCTAATTGTCTGGGGTTGCAGGATGTGATAGAGGTGCTGGGTTGCTCCAAATGTCCTTCCCTGCCTTTGAAGCCCAGTTTGGAAGCCCTCCCCCTTCTTGCTTCCCCGTCTGCTGAGGTGCAACCCCCCCCCCCGGCACATTCTTTGTGTTCAGCCCAGGCTACTTCACACCTCATCAAGGCAGCCTGGCCAGAGGCTGGCCAATCAGATAAGGGCACTACAGAGCTGAAGTTGGCAACTTTTCAGGTTGAGTTTAAAACTCTTTACCTGAACTAGTTATATTAAATCCAACAATTGTAAGTTGTGGGATTTATTATAACAATTCATTTGATATCAAACTCGGGGTATCTGACACTTAAGGGGACTTTGTTGATTAAAATAAAGTCTCCCCATTCTAGCCTATGGAGGCCGCTCACTACAGTGAGGGGAAAACAAATCTGACTCTTTTACCTCACCAAGGCTTATAAAACCTATTTCTATAAGGTCCATGCTTATAGTTACATGGCACCCAACCCTATGGGCACATAGGGCACACCCTAGGGGTGACATATATAAAAATAAGGTAGTTTAAGACTTTGGAAGTACTTTTAATTCCAAAGTCAAATTTGTATTTAAATTTAATTTAAAAGCAGCCAGCAATGCAGGCCTGCTTTTCAAATTACCCTGGGCACCTCAGCAGTGCACCTGTGGGTGCACTACCTATGCTGGGGTCCCTAAACCTACATGCCCTACTATATACTAGGGATGTATAGGTAGGTTGACACAGCCAATAATAATTATCCTATTTTGCATACTTATTTTATACAGAGCACAGGCCCTGACACTGGTTAGCAGTACCCAGGGCACCATCCGAGTCAGGAAAACACCAGCAAAAAGTGAAAAATGGAGGCAAAAAGTTAGGGGGCCTCTGCAATCAGCCCTGTTTTCTCACAAAAGTTTACAATTCTGTATGCAGAACATTGACCAAAACACATTTGCATTTAAAAAAATAGATCTGTCTTTACCTTCTGAGCTACACTTGCCTCTTACCCAAGTAAATGTATACGCCATTTTGGAGTGGGATAATACCCCACACTGATGGTGAATAGCAACAAACATGACAGATTGGTACTAATAACAATATTTTGGTGGTGGACCTGTCTACAAAGGGTCACACTCTGATTCTCATATTGAAATGAAGTAATATTGGCAATTTTCTGTGTGAGCAATTCCAATTTTCAAGGGTATGATCCAACCATTTCTGACTATGTGTATCATGAATGGGATCTTATTCTCACAAATTATTTTTTGTACAACTTGAGCGCACAAAGGTGTGCAAAAAGATTTGGTAGTGACCTATATAATAGGATTTGACAAATGTCCTACACATTGTTTGCAAAATTGTAGGACTGGAAGACCAATACATAAGTCTCGATGTTTATTATTTTCCATTACACAAACATTTAGACTAGAACAGATTTATAAACAACATAAAACATTGATGTTGAATAGAAAGACTGTAAAATTAATGAGTTGACAAAAGCAAATGACAATCATAGACAATCAAACTAAAACATTTGAAATTAACTAAATCGACATATTAGTCTTAGCCCTTCTCAGATATTTTACTTTTCACCCAGGAAAGGTTTGTCAGAATAGTTGATAATAAGAAGCCTACAACTGGATGTCCCTCCCTACACATTAATCAACTAATACATCTGAAAAGCTTTGATTCAGAATCTTAATGTTAACTTTCGTTGAGCTAGGTTGTTTCCCCTTTCCCGCCACGGACGTAATGGTTACGTCCGGTGGCTCGGCGCTGAGGCTATAGGCCCCCGAATGCCTCGCCCCCACTCCCCCAGGGATGGGCTGGAAGGGGAATTGATTCCACTTCCACCCTAACTCCTGCCCCTACCCCCCAGTGACGTCTGCACACCAACGTGCGCTGAACTCATCAGAGGTCAACTCCTGTTGCGCTGGAAGCGATGTTTCCAGCGCGACCCGAGGAGAAACTGATTAGTTTCTCCTCGGTACGGGGGGGCAGGGGAGGCAGAGAGACATGAAAAGGGAAGGAAAGGCTTTTGCTTCCCTTTTCATGTCTCTGTGTGCATTCCTGCAGCACGATCGCAATTCAGGAAGCCACTAGACACCAGGGGATTTTTGTTGTTGTTGAAATTGTCATAAGGGGAGCGGCCCCTTGGGCAAGGGCCCCTCCCCAGGGGGGGCATTTTATTTAAGGCCATTTCTGCCCCCCGTGGGCAGATCGGCCTACATTATTAAGCCGATCTGCCCCCGGGGGGGGGGGGGGGCAGAAGCCATTACACACCAGGGCTGATTTTTTTTTTTTTTTTTTTTATTGATAAAGGGAGCAATCCCTTAGGCAAGGGTTGCTCGGGGGGGGTAGTTTTTTTTTTATTAAGCCTTTTCTGCCCCCCTGGTGGCAGATCAGCCTATATTATATAGGCCGAACTGTCCCTGGGGGAGCAGAAGCCACTAGACACCACAGATTATTTGTTATTTTTATTTATATTGATAAGGGGAGCGACCCCTTAGGCAAGGGTCACTCCACTGGGGCAATTTTTTTATTAGGCCTTTCAGATCGGCCTATATTAATTAGCCCAATCTGCCCCGGGGGGGGGGGGGGGGTTCAGAAGCCACTAGACACCAGGGATTTTTTTATTTATATTGATAAGGGGGCGACCCCTTAGGCAAGGGTCCCTCCCTGGGGGTCATTTTTTTACTAGGCCTTTTCAGCCCCCTTGGGGCACATTGGCCTATTTTAATTAGGCAAGGGTCGCTCCCGGGGGGGTGCCAATTTGTTTTTAGGCCATATCTGCCTCCCTTGGGGACAGATCGGCCTATTTCTATTAGGCTGAACTGCCCCCGGGGGGGGGGGGGCAGAAACCACTTAGGCACCAGGGATTGGTATGTGTGTTTTGTTTGGGGGGGCAGCCCCTTTGGCAAGGGTCACACCCCATGGGGGCACATTACAGTTGGCCATATCTGCTCCCGTTGGGGGCAGCTCGGCCTATTTGTGGACGGCCCATCTGCCCCCAAGGGGGGCAGAAAGCCCACCTGAGACCAAGGAAGATTTTTTTGAAAATAAGAAAGTGGGCGTATGGCCATACCCCCACCCCAAATAAATAGGGCCAAAGTTGTTCTGCCCACCAGTGGGCAGATGGGACAATTACCCCTGATCCACACCTTTGGGCAGAAAGTCTACCATATGCCAGGGAATTTAAAAAAAAATAGTGTGGTGGTGGCTACCAACCAGTATGGGCATGGTTATGCCCCCACCTCAACTGAAGGGGATAACAGTCTTTCAGCTCTCCCCTCACACACTAAAACATCTTATCCCACGGCAAGCAAGAGGACATTTGATTATTTTGGGTTTTGGTTTTACCTTTGGTCCATGAGAGCTTGGCTAACTCTCAAAATCGTCCAGCTTGGAATGGTGAGGGCTGCAGTTTTTGAACTTTGGGACGTTGCCATGTAGAAAAATCCACAAGACCTAGACACATCTGAAAACTAAACATCTGGGTGAGTCCAGGGTGGTGTGCTTCACATGCACCCGCACCATTTTCTTACCCACAATGCCCTGCAAAGTTCCAACTTTGCTGGAAATCACAATTTTTTTCCACATTTTTGTGGTGAAACCTTCCGTAATCTGTAGGAAGCCACAAAATCCCTACCACCCAGCATGTTCTCATCTATACCGATAAAAATGCTGCCCCACTTGTCAGCCTAAAAATGTTTTTTTTTCAAACTGCCCTTTTGGAACTGCTTGGTTCCCCCTCAATTTCGACATGTTTTTGGCTCTTCCCTGTCACAGGCACTTGGCCCACCTACACAAGAAAGGTACCATTTTACAGAGAAACTGAGGGGAACGTTGAGTGGTAGGAAATTTGTGCCGGTGCGGTGATCCCACACAGAAATGTGGGAAAAATATGATTTTTTTAGCTAAATTTGAGGTTTGCTGATAATTCTAGGAAAAACAACATTGGGGGATCCACGCAAGGCAAACCTCCCTGGATTCCCCCGGGTGTCTAGTTTTCAGAAATGTTTGGGTTTGGTAGGTTTCCCTATATGGCTGATGAGCCTAGGACCAAAAACGCAGGCCCCCGCAAAAAACGGGTAGTTTAGTATTTGATAATTTTGATGTGTCCCCATAGTGTTTTGGGGCATTCCCTTTCTTGGAGGAACTCTGGATGGAAGGAAATGTGTGGCTCCTCTCATATTCCAGAACACTTTCTGTCACCAAAATGTGAGGAAAAAGTGTTTATTCGGCCAAATTGAGGTTTGCAAAGGATTCTGGGTAACAGAACCTGGTGAGAGCCTGACAAGTCACCCCATCTTGGATTCCCCTAGGTGTCTAGTTTTAAAAAATGCACAGGTTTGGTAGGTTTCTCTAGGTGCTGGTTGAGCTTGAGGCCAAAATCCACAGCTAGGCACTTTTAAAAAAATAGGTCAGTTTTCTTTGGGAAAATGTGATGTGTCCACGTTGTGTTTTCGGGCATTTCTTGTTACGGGCGCTAGGCCTACCCATACAAGTGAGGTACCATTTTTATCGGGAGACTTGTGGGAACACTGGGTGGAAGGACATTTGTGGCTCCTCTCAGATTCCAGAGCTTTCTGTCACCAAAATGTGAGGAAAAGGTGTTTTTTTAGCCAGATTTTGAGGTTTGCAAAGGATTCTGGGTAACAGAACCTGATGAGAGCCCCACAAGTCACCCCATCCTGTATTTCCCTTGGTGTCTAGTTTTAAAAAAATGCACAGGTTTGGAAGGTTCCTCTAGGTGCCGGCTGAGCTAGAGGCCAAAATCTACAGGTAGGCACTTTACAAAAAACACGTCAGATTTAAATGTAAAAATGTGATGTGTCCATGTTGCGTTTCCTGTCGTGAGCATTAGGCCTATCCATGCAAGTGAGGTACCATTTGTATCGGGAGACTTGGGGGAACACAGAATAACAAAACAAGTGCTATTGCCCCTTGTCTTTCTCTACATTTTTTCCTTCCAAATGTAAGACAGTGTGTAAAAAAGACGTCTATTTGAAAAATGTCCTGTAATTCACATGCTAGTATGGGCACCCCAGAATTCAGAGATGTCCAAATAACCACTGCTTCTCAACACCTTATCTTGTGTCCATTTTGGAAATACAAGGGATTTCTTGATACCTATTTTTCACTCTTTATATTTCAGCAAATTAATTGCTGTATACCCGGTATAGAATGAAAACCCATTGCAAGGTGCAGCTCATTTATTGGTTCTGGGTACCTACGGTTCTTGATGAACCTACAAGCCCTATATATCCTTGCAACCAGAAGAGTCCAGCAGACGTAACAGTATAATGCTTTCAAAAATCTGACATTGCAGGAAAAAGTTGAGAAGAATGGCTGCTTTTTTCACCTCAATTTCAATATTTGTTTTTTATTTCAGCTGTTTTTTCTGTAGGAAAACCTTGCAGAATCTACACAAATTACCCCTTGCTGAATTCAGATTTTTGTCTACTTTTCACAAATGTTTAGCATTCTGTGATCCAGCATTGGTTTCACACTCATTTCTGTCACTAACTGGAAAGAGGCTGAAAGCACAAAAAATAGTAAAATGGGGTATGTCCCAGTAAAATGACAAAATTGTGTTGAAAAATGGGGTTTTGTGATTCAAGTCTGCCTGTTCCTGAAAGCTGGGAAGCTGGTGATTCTAGCACTACAAACCCTTTGTTGATACCATTTTCAGGGAAAAAAAACACAAGCCTTCTTCTGCAGCCCTTTTTCCCCCATTTAAAAAAAAAAAAAAAAATGTTTGCTTATTTCGGCTAATTTTTTGGTCTCCTTCAGGGGAACCCACAAAGTCTGGGTACCCCTAGAATCCCTAGGATGTTGTAAAAAAAAAGACGCAAATTTGGCATGGGTAGCTTATGTGGAAAAAAAGTTATGAGGGCCTAAGCGCGAACTGCCCCAAACAGCCAAAAAAACGGCTTGGCACCTGAGGAGATAAAGGCCTGGCAGTGAAGGGGTTAAAGAAGGAAATCAAAGATCTAATTAACAATTTGTGTCAAAGAGGCTGTGGCTGTTCAGGAGGCTTTTTATCTGTGTACCACGGAGGCTGTCCTTGTTCAAGATAACTTGCAACTGAGAATTTTTTTTTTTTAAAGATCTTAGCAGTGAAGGAAGGTTGCCAATGGGACTTTAGTTTTTGGGGATTTTTCAAATTGTTTCTTCTACAGAAAATCCATAAGAATGCCTTATGTGAGGGTGACGTGTGACAGGGCCTGCAGCTTTTTAAACAACTGATTTAGGATGTATGTGATGAGTCGTGCTCAAATGATTCAAATTTTTTTAAAATTAATGTATCTATGATGCAGTCATGTAGACGTCAAGTGTAGCCATGGTTAATGGTTCTGTGATCAACCTGAATGAGAAACCAGGGATAAGGGGTGGATCTGCTGGGTCAGTGTCAATATGTTATACATGCAAGAGAAAATGCACTGCTGTGGATTAGTTTGATGAAGAAATATGATGGCTTGTTATAGAATAGTTGTGATTCTTTGGATATGTGGTGTTGAAGTAGATAGGAAAGGGGAACATGCAGATGACTTTTGATGTTTTCACCTTATAGATTGCTATGCAGTAGCCTGTAGATTTAGGCCCTCATTACAACCCTGGCGGTCGGTGTTAAAGCGGCAGTAAGACCGCCAACAGGCCGGCGGAAAAAAAAATTGAATCACGACCATGGCGGAAACCGTCAACATAGACAGCCACTTTAACACTCCGACTGCCACGGCGGTAGAAACACTCCTGCGGTCACCGCCAACAGACCGCCGGAAGACAATGTACCGCCCACACTATTATGAGAGGCCAATCCGCCACCTTTTCCGGGGCGGAACCAACGCGAACAAAACACGGCGGGAACAGGACTTGGAAGGGAAAACACTCACCTCTACACATTCCACGAGGAACCAGTACACCATGGAGCCAGAACTCCAAATACTCCCTGCGATGGTATTCCTGCTCCTCTACCAAGAGCACGAAAGACGGCGGTGACGACCACAGTGAGTACTGCACCTACAACACAGGGGAGGGGGGAGGGAAAAGAGAGTGACACACACATGCAACACCCCCACCCCCACCCACAACATACACACAAAAACATGCTGCAACATTACACCCCACCACCTCCCCTGGAAGAACGGAAGGACACAAGGAAATGAGTTGAACGATTGTAATAAATAAAAATCCATTAGTCAAAATTTGAAATACAGTATAAACAATAATGTACACCAACTACACAAGTCCGGACAGTGCACCATTCAAAGTCCGTGGACCACTGGGCCCAAAATGCATGGGCGAGGCCCACACTAGATACCAGACTCCAAACGGAGAGAACACTGCAGGGGCATCAGATCGAAATGAAACAGGCACCTCAGGGGGAAGGGAAGGGGGGGGCACCTCAGCCGGATGAGGGAACGATGCCAGCTCCACAAGGGGGCCCCATGCCCACTGCTGTATCCTGGGGAGTGCAAAGCCACAGTCTCTCAAGTGGATAACAGTCTCCACTGGTTCTGGAGGGGGCTTGGTGCCCAGAGTGCTTCATCCTGCCAAGGACTGAGGTAGTGGATGTCTTTCTCCACTGGTTCTGGAGGGGGCTTGGTGCCCAGAGTGCTTCATCCTGCCAAGGACTGAGGTAGTGGATGTGATACTCCAGTGGTTCTGGAGGGGGCTTTGTGCCCAGAGTGCTTCATCCTGCCAAGGACTGAGGTAGTGGATGCCTTTCTCCACTGGTTCGGAAGGGGGCTTGGTGCCCAGAGTGCTTCATCCTGCCAAGGACTGAGGTAGTGGATTGCCTTTCTCCACTGGTTCTGGAGGGGGCTTGGTGCCCAGAATGCTTCGTCCTGCCAAGGACTGAGGTAGTGGCTGCCTTTCTCCACTGGTTCTGGAGGGGGCTTGATGCCCAGAGTGCCTCATCCTGCCAAGGACAGAGGTAGTGGATGTGATACTCCGCTGGCGGTGGTGCAACATGCAAGCTGCCCACGCTCCTGGAACTGACCACCAGCCTCTTACGACTGACCACTGGGGATGGCAGCCATGTCTGTGGTGGTGCCACTGGCTCAGGATGTTGCGGGCTGCTGGCGGCAGTGTCAGTGGCATCGGTGCTTGCAGCGGACTCTGTGGCATCGGTGCTGGCGGCGGGCTCTGTTGCATCAGTGCTGGAGGTGGCCGGCTCTGTGGCGGCAGTGCTGGCGGCGGGCTCAGTGACTGCGGTGTTGGCGGCGGGTTCAGTGACTGCGGTGTTGGCGGCGGGTTCAGTGACTGCGGTGTTGGCGGCGGGTTCAGTGACTGCGGTGTTGGCGGCGGGTTCAGTGACTGCGGTGCTGGTGGCGGGCTCAGTGACTGCGGTGCTGGTGGCAGGTTCAGTGGCGGCAGTGCTGGCGGCGGGCTCAGTGGCGGCGGTGCTGGCGGCGGGCTCAGTGGCGGCGGTGCTGGTGGCGGGCTCTGTGGCGGCGGTGCTGGCGGCGGGCTCAGTGACTGCGGTGCTGGCGGCGGGCTCAGTGACTGCGGTGCTGGTGGCGGGCTCAGTGACTGCGGTACTGGTGGCGGTGCAGGTGGCGGTCTTGTCCGCAGTGCAGGTTGGCGTCGACGTGGACCTACCCTTGATTTTCAGGCCCTTCCCCACCTTGGAAGGTGGCGCAGCTGTCTTGCCACTGTCCACTTTTGTTGTGCCTGAGCCCTTGGTGGCAGGTGTTTTCGCCTTCTCCCTCTGGGATGTGGGTACCTTTTTTACTTTTGGAGGTGGCGGAATGTCCTTGCCTTCGCTCTGTGGAACACAGGCAGCCCTGGTGCTTGGCGCACTCCAAAAGCCTGCAGTTGCTGGCACCACTGTGCCCAGTGATGTGGTGGCTGAGGTGCTGGGTTGGGACCTGGAAAGGCGGGCCCTAGGGGACAGACGGAGGGTGTAGGGAAGAGGTCAATATTAGACAGGAAAAGCTTTTTAGACACACTGGGACGGGCAGATGGAGGGGGTTTGGGAGTGGAGGAAGAGGTAGTGGTTGTAGGAGGTGTACGTTTGCTGACTTTGTGTGAAGGTGCATGGCTGGAGGCTGTTGTGAGGTGGATGGCTGTTGGGTGGGTGTGTGGCTGCGTTTGTGTAGTTTGGGAGGAGGGCTCACAGACACACTGGTAGGGGACACAGGGGATGTGTGAATGGTAGTGGGGGTGGTGAGTGCACGTGAGCGGTGTGTGGTGATGGGCGTGCTGGTGATGGAGGTAGTGGCTGAAGATGTAGTGCATGCAGGTGTTAGTGGAGACGAGACAGGGAGGGAGGAGGGAGACGTGGAGGAAGGGGACACAGTGGAGGCAGTGGATGTTGGTATGTCTGCATGGGTATGATGCTTGTGTGAGTGGCTGTGGTATGTGTGGTGCTTATGTTTGCCAGAGCCACCCTTGTGTGTTGAGGTGTGTGCATGCTGGTCTGATGGTGTGCTTGGGATAGGCTGAGGTACAGGGGATTGGTTCTGGGTGGAGGAAGTTGGAGGGGGGAGGCTGGACAAAGGGACAATGGCTGCCATCAGTGCTGAGGCCAGAGCCTGAAATGCTCTCTGTTGGGCTGCCTGGCCAGAATGAATGCCCTCCAGGTATGCATTTGTTTGTTGCAAATGCCTCACAACACCCTGGATGGCATTCAGAATGGTAGAATGCCCAACAGTGAGGGATCTCAGGAGGTCAATAGCCTCCTCACTGAGGGCAGCAGGGCTGACTGGGGCAGGGCCTGAGGTGCCTGGGTCAAAGGAGATGTCCACTCTCCTGGGTGAGCGGCCACGGGACACACGCTGAGGGGCTGCTGGGAGGGCAGTGCTGGTAGGGGGGGTGGCGGCGGTACCTGTTGATGCGGGGGCACAGAGGGGCCCGCCACCGCAAGGGGGCTCCCATAAGAGGAAGAGTCACTGTCGCTGATGTCACCTCCTGTCCCCGCCGTGGAGCTCCCCTCGCCCTCAGTCCCTCTTGTGGCTTCAGACTCTGTTGTCTCGCCCTCCAGGGCCATGTGGGCTGCAGCTCCCTCCTGCTCCGGTGCCACTGCTACTCTGCCTGATGATGCTAATGCACACAAGAACAGGGGAACCACAAAAAGGGGGGGGGGACACAGAAGAAAGACATGTTCAGTGCATGCAATACCACTACTGTTGGCGGACACTACAGACACAGGAGCCCTCTGCACTACGCCATGCACTTAGAGTTCCCTAATTAACCACAGGGACATGGGGTACAAGGCCTATGCCCGATTGCTGCACACAAGGAAGTCACAGGAGCCTGACTAGGTGTAGTTGGCTCTTACCACTGGTGGGGTTGGGGTGCCACATAGCCTGCCTCACGAAGGGACCTTGCGCACAGAGTCAGCTGAATGAGAGTGTATTCACCCCCTTGTGGCTGCTGTGATTCCCTCAAGTGCCCATCCAATTCCAGATCGGCCACGCTAGGATCCGGAACATCAGGGGGGTCACGGTGCGACGGGCACCCCTCCCACGTTGGGAGGTCATCCCCAGATAGGCCTCCACCGTCTTCTTGCTCCAGCGGCGAATGTCCTCCCATCTTTTCCGGCAGTGGGTGCTCCGTCTGTTCTGGACCCCCAGGGTCCGGACATCCTTGACGATGGCACGCCAAATATTCTTCTTCTGGTGGTCGCTGACCTAGAGGAATAGTACAGGCAGAAAGGAAAATCTTTAACTGTCCGGACCGTCACAGTCATTGACCCACGTTCCCATCCTTGCCCTGATGCACATACACTCACCGTCCGCTCATGCAGGCCTCAGTCCCCCTTCTGTATCTTCCATCCACACCACTCCAAACAGTCATTGCCCATACAGCATGCTCCCAGTGTACTCACCTGTTTGTCTGGAGGACCGTAGAGTAACGTGTACTGGGGGAGGACCACATCCACTAACTTCTCCAACTCCTCCGAAGTGAAGGTAGGGGCCCTTTCCCCAGACACATGAGCCATCGTCGCTTCCAGACTGAGGTCACAGCAGCACTTGCAGTGTAGGTCCTCTCCTGCGAAGGTCAGGTATCAAGTGAGTGAACAGACTGGCGGTCACGTCCGCGGTAGTGCGTACCGTCACCGCTGGCGTACATCGTCATTGGCTCCTGGGATCCATAGGGCCCAATGTTAGCCAATGCAGGATTGTGCCACGTTCTTCGACCTCCTATCGCGACGGTGTACAACGCCAGCGCAGTTACCTCATATCCCCTTATCCCACCTTACAGGTCAGGCAGCCGCCATTTCAGGGGGCCACATGGCATTACTTTTAAATGCGTCACACCTATCTAGGCCTTGCATACACACAGTGACAGGCACATTGCGGATTGACAAATGTGTGCAATACAATTGGTTTTTTAATACCTCAGTGTTGGCTGACTCTCTGCTCGCTGTTATCGTCCATAGGGCACGTCCGCTGGGGCAAGTGAGCAGATGGTGGCATCCTCCGGTGTACAGACCGCTGGTGGACCTGTCGACAATGGAAGGGAGACACGTAATAGTCACCTACAGACTTGATCGTGCAACAATCCATGAACTGTGTGCCCAGTTGGAGCCAGACCTAATGTCAGCTATTCGCCATCCCACAGGAATCCCCCCTCTAGTGCAGGTCCTATCAGTACTCCATTTCCTGGCAAGTGGGTCTTTTCAAACTATAGTGGCCATTGCATCAGGGATGTCTCAGACTATGATCTCAAACGTGTTGTCCAGTGTGTTGTCTGCCCTGCTGAAACACATGCTCGGCTACATCGTTTTCCCTCAGGTGGAGGATTTGCCCACAGTGAAAGGTGAGTTCTATGCCCTGGGACATATCCCCAACATCATAGGTGCCATTGATGGGACACATGTGGCATTGGTACCCCCCCCGCAGGAGTGAACAGGTGTACAGAAACTGGAAGAGCTACCATTGAATTAATGTGCAGATGGTTTGTTTGGTAGACCAGTACATCTCCCATGTGAATGCCAAGTTTCCTGGCTCAGTGCATGACACTTACATTTTGAGGAATAGCAGCATCCCTTATGTGAAGGGGCAACTCCAGAGGCACCGTGTGTGACTAATAGGTGAGGGAAAGGACCCTATACCGTGTGAATAGTTGTCTGGGTCTGGGGTTGTCCCTAAGGGTTAGTGTGTGTCTAACAGTTCTCTCTCGACATTTGCAGGTGACTCTGGGTACCCCAACCTGTCATGGCTACTGACCCCAGTGAGAAATCCCAGGACAAGGGCAGAGGAACGCTACAATGAGGCACATGGGTGAACTAGGAGAAGGATCGAAAGGACCTTCGGCCTCCTGAAGGCCAGGTTCCGGTGCCTCCATATGACAGGTGGTTCTCTCTACTACTCACCAAAGAAGGTGTGCCAGATCATCGTGGCCTGCTGTATGCTGCACAACCTGGCTTTGCGACTACAGGTGCCTCTTCTGCAGGAGGATGGTCAAGAAGGAGGTCTTGTGGCAGCTGTGGAGCCTGTGGACTGTGAAGAAGAGGAGGCAGAAGAAGAGGATATTGACAACAGAAACAACGTTATCCAGCAATACTTCCAGTGAGACACAGGTAAGAAGATGTCACTGGCTCACACATCTCATACAATTGTTAAACCTATCATATGTCTGTCACTTTCACCCAGTGTATGGACCCTGACTTGTCACTTTGCCTTTCCATTTCACAGATGTGGGTCCCACTGTGTGACCTCTGCTATATTACCTCATGGACTAGAGATGTGTGATATAGATATGTTGACAATACAATCGACATTGCTATTTTCCTTAGTTATTGCAAATACACATTTGTGAAAGCACAGACTGACTCCAGATTGTTTTGTGATTCAAGGGTGTTTATTTCAGTGCAAAATAGTGGAGGGGGTTGTAAAATGGGCAGGGGTGATGGTGGAGGATTGTCCATGGCAGAGCCCAGTCTATTTGTTTCACAGGTGCATTGTCCAAAGGGGCATAGGAAGTGGAGCTAAGGCAGTTGATGGGTGGACAGGGTGAAGAAGTGGGACAGAAGGATGACATTCTGGGTGGCCTCATTTCCTTGCGGGGCTCTTGGCATTGTTCTCTGTCTTTTTCCTGGATCTCAGGGACCGTTTGCGGGATAGTTCTCCATCTGCAGGGGGTGGGGTGCTGGTGTTGTGGTCCTGTGGTGGTGCCTCCTGTTCACTAGCGCCGGAGGAGGTGGTGGGCTGTTCATCATCCAGGCTAGTGTCAGGGGCCCCTTGTTGTGCCACAGTGTCCCTCCTGGTGTTCACAAGGTCTTTCAGCACCCCTACAATGGTGACCAGGGTGGTGTTGATGGACTTGAGTTCCTCCATGATCCCCAAATACTGTTCCTCCTGCAGCTGCTGGGTCTCCTGAAATTTGGCCAGTACCGTTGCCATCGTCTCCTGGGAATGATGGTACGCTCCCATGATGTTGGTGAGGGCCTTGTGGAGAGTGGGTTCCCTGGACCTGTCCTCCCCCTGTCGCACAGCAGTCCTCCCAGTTCCCCTATTTTCCTGTTCCTCTGTCCCCTGAACCGTGTGCCCACTGTCACTGCACCCAGGTCCCTGATTTTCTTGGGGTGGTGGGTTTGCCTGGGTTCCCTGTAGTGGTGGACACACTGCTGCTTGACGTGTCCTGGGGACAGAGGGATGGGCCCGCTGGGTGGGTGCTGTGCTGGTGTTTCCTGAGGGGGGAGGCTCTGTGGTGGCATGTGCCAGTGTCAGGGGAACAGACTGTCCCGAGTTCCCAGATGGGCTGGGCTGGTCATCTTGATCCAGTTGTGCAGAGCTGCTGTCATCACTGTGGGTCTCTTCTGTGGGGGGAGTGGACATGTCTGGAACCGCCTGTCCGGTGACATTGGGTAGGGGTCCTGCAGGGGTGTAAAGGTATGATTATTGCATCTGTGTGTGCCATCGTGTGCAATGGGTGGGTGACCCTGTACTCCAGTGCTTGCATTCTTGTGTAGGACCTTGTATGATAATTGGTTTGGGGTCTCTGTGGGTACCTGTAGTGGACATGCTTTGGTGATGGGTGGACATGCTTTGTTGTTGCATGCAGGGCTTGGTATTGGGATGTGTGGGTTGTGATAGTGGGGCATATGTGAGGTGTTGGAGTGATGGGGGTGAGGGTGAGGGTGGGGGTATGTGTTAGCATGCAGGTAGGGTGGGGGATGTAATAGTTAAGATTTGACTTACCAGAGTCCATTCTTCCTGCTACTCCTGTGAGGCCCTCAGGATGCAGTATAGCCAAGACCTGCTCCTCCCATGTTGTTAGTTTGGGGGAGGAGTTGGGGATCCGCCGCCAGTCCTCAGAACTGCAATCTGTTGTCTTGAGACCATGGAATGTACCTTCCCCTGTAGATCGTTCCACCTCTTCCTGATGTCATCCCGTGTTCTTGGATGCTGTCCCACTGCGTTGACCCTGTCGATGATTCTGCGCCATAGCTCCATCTTCATAGCTCTGGAGGTGTGCTGCACCTGTGATCCGAATAGCTGTGGCTCTACCCGGACGATTTCCTCCACCATAACCCTGAGCTCCTCCTCAGAAAACCTGGGGTGTCTTTGCGGGGCTATGGTGTGGTGTGGGTGATGTGTGAGGCGGTGTGTGTTGTGATGTGTGAGGGGATGTGTTTGTGTGTGTTGTCTGAGGTGCATAGATGTTGTGTGAGTGATGGTGTTGTGTGCCTGTGGATGCTAGTATTGTTGATGGTGGTGTCTCTCTGTGTGCTTCTTTCTCAATTTTTGTCATAGGGGTTTGTGGGTGATGTGGGTGTTTGTTTTATATTGTATTGTGTATGTGGGAGTGGTGTGTGTATGTGTATCAGTTGTGTGTATTTCAATTTGTCCAATGTGGTTGTGTTTTGTAAATGTGTGTGTATTTTGAGCGCAGCGGTGTGTACCGCCAATGGAATACCGTAGTTGAAAGACCACCGCGTGGATTCGTGGGTCGTGATACTGTGGGCGTATTCCTGTTGGCGTTGACGGTGTTGTTTTGTTATCGCCAGTTTATCACTGACCTTTGGTGTGGTGGACTTGTGTGGGTGTCTGGATTTTGGCGGATTCCGGCCCGTGGGTCGTAATAGCTGAAGTTGAATTCTGCCGCCGCAGCGGTGTGTTGGCGGTCTTCTGCACGGCGGTAAGCGGGATTTACCGCCAATGTTGTAATGAGGGCCTTAGTCTTTGAAGCACATGAATGTTGGTTCAGTAGAGGTTTAATGTGACATATTGGTTCTACAAGGCAGAGACTTGAATTATGGTATCTCACTGGCCACAATGTTAGAGCTATAAAATAATACGGGAGTCACTTCTGATGGAAAGTTTGATAGCTGATAAAAGAGCAACAGGTTTTCTTGAAGAATGTGTCTCCATGGGGGTGGCATCATCAATAATTGGGCAGGAGTGATAATATTCATGGCTATTAGAAACTGGGATGTTGGTTGACTAGGTGTGAGTCCTGGTCAAGCAGCAACCACAACACTAGTCAGAGTAAGGCACAAGCAAACCTCGAATTAACCTGTGCTCAACCCCCTGGCATACTGGCACAGAGCAGTCATGTTTAACCTGGAGGCAATATAAGTAATTGTGGAACAGTTCAAACATTAAAACAGTAGAACACCACACCAGGATAGAAAAACAAACATTTTAATTAACTAAAACAGGATAAAAATGACAAAAATCCAATCAGCAGAATTTGATCTATGAATTTCTAAAGATTAAACTCAACTTAGAGCTTAGAAGCAAGAAGCGCCAACCGGAGATCTCTAGTCACAACGAACCGGGACATATTCAAAAGTTCCGGCTGACCATGATGGGGCGTGGGCTGGCTACAGGGACCCAGTTGGGCCCGCTTCATTAAAGTACCTTAAATCCAGGTTGAAGAGCGATGTGTCTGTTCTGAACCATGCAGTAGAGGGGATGTGCCACTTTCAATTTTCTTCACACAACAGCATCAATGTCTCAATTCCGAGTTGCAGTAATGCTACAGTGTGAATTCCTGACGGGTCGACGTCAAGGATTTGTGGGCAGTCGAGGCATTGCATTGGTTACGATGAACGTAGTGGCTGCAATGCCCAGTTACATTGTCAAGGCTGTTGTCGACAGGAATGCGAGGACCGTACACTGAGAAAAAGGCTGCAGTGTCAGTTCCTAGGGTGATGCCCTGGCTTTGAGATGTGAGGTGCAACGACAATGCGATTCTGGTTGCGCCGGTTCCGACCCACTAAGTAGAGGTGATGCATCGATTTTCTTCATGCACCAGCAATGATGCGTCTGTTTGCTCCCACAACAGAGGATGTATCTGTTTGGCTGGAGCAAAGCACCTCAGGTCCACTTCCAAGGATCCAGAACTGGAGTGGCACCAATTGTCAGGGAATACTCACAGTGAGCGTAGTCCAGGGGAGCAGGGTGGTTGTAAGTCTTTTCTGTCCCTGAGACTACAGATCAGGAGCCCAGCCAACTGGCCCTTGGAGTCACTCTGGGTTCTGGGATGACAAGATGCAGGCCTAGTCCTTCTCACTCCTATGCAAGAGGGCAGCAGGCACAGATCAGCACAGCAAAGCAGGAGTACAACAAAACAGCAGTCTAGCAGAGAGGCAGGCCTCCAGTAGCACTGCAGTCCTTCTTCCTAGCAGAATATTCTCAGGTCCAGAAGTGTACTGAAGTGGGGTATCTGAGTTGCAGTACTTAAACTTTGCTGCCTGTGTTCTGGAAGCTGGGAGAAGCTTCTAGACAGTGGCAATGAAGTGCAAGGGATTCCCTTCCTCCCATGCCCTGGCTCCAGCTGGCTGGAGTGACAATACAGGGTTGTTAAGCCCTTTGTGTGTGGACAGGACACAGCCTTTTCAGGTGTAAGTGAGGCTGTGTCTAGCTTCTCCCTCCCATCCTGCCCAGGATGACCCATTAAGTCACACCTAAGCTCCCAATGTGTGTGGCTGCCTAGAAGGAATACACAAAGCCCATCTGCATCCAGTCAATGTGACCAGAGACAGGCTGCAGGAACCAAATGGCTAAGGCAAAGAAATGTCAACTTTCTAAAAGTGGCATTTTCAGAATTGCAAGTTGAAATCAGACTTCACTATAAACTAGGATTTTAAATTGTGATTCCTCGAGCTGCGAGCGCCCGGTAAATAATGGTGAGGTGTAGCTGCATTCTGAAGAGAGCGAGATAAGCTGCTGCCATGTGTAGGCAAAATTCTGAGGCTCACGCGCAGGCAACAGTTACTAGCGCATGTAAAAGCGGTAGATCAAAACAGGTAACTGTAACAAAATGTGTGAGCTAAGTTAATCTGTGCCACTAGGATTCAGTTGCTGCCTAAGAACTATTGAGTTCAGTACCTTCCTTTATGCTGCTGAAGATAGTTCAGACCTTGACAAAGAGCCAGATTACACTTCCTGCAGTGCCGTTAATAGGTGCTGTTTAGAGGCCCATCCTTGTTGCCAGTTTTGTCATGTTGAATTGACAGCAAGAAAGGAGAAATGGCTGCAGGATGCACTGAAGCCATGGAACCGATATTTATTGAGATCCAAACAGCACAATGGCGAATCTGACTCCCTTGCTTCCAGCGTCGCTCCTACCACCCATGCCTGGAATCTCCACATCACCCAACATTGCCATTCTACATTCTGTTCCACGACATAACACAGAGACACCAAACATGAAGGGGTCATCTCTTCCCATTTTTATGCTAAGTTAGAAGATGTAATAAGACAACTCCAATGTTATCTTATGGGAGAGATAGTTCTTGCAGTAGTGGAAACCACATTTGAGAGTTTTTCACTATCAGGACATGGAACACATGAGACATGAGGACGCTGCTGCGCAATGTGGAGGAGGCACAAGGAGCTGAACGGTAGTCGAGCAGCACAAATGACTGTCAGCCCACGTTCGGGGTGCAGGGGAGCAGTGCTGAGTGGAACAGCTCCTGAGTGGCCCCTGCTGACAGGCAATGCCAGCACAGGTAATGCTGTTTTCAGACTGCGGGCAGCGGATGAAGCAGGCTGGGTGTGTCCTCCATCGCTTGAGCCGCCACCATGCTGACACTGCTGCTCCCTTTACACCACCGCTTCCTGCAACCGCTGCTGCCCTTGCTAACCTTGCTGCTGCCCCTACTCCTGCCCAACTCTATCGGGCTGCAGCCTTGCTTAGAGTCAAGCCACAGATCGCGCTTCCCAGAGCTTACTGAGCGTGGTCTTGTGTGGGGCCTGTGGGAAACTGCTTGCTGCAGCTGTTTGACCCCTTTTTTCACACTCCAGCCTTGGCACAAGTGAAGGGTCTGTATCCCCTGCATACTCTACCAAACTCTTCCAAATACTGCAATACTACAATATCACCAAGACTATCAAAGGGTACCTCAGCCATTACAAATTAAATATTAACTAAAGATTAACTGAGCCCCAAAGTACCAAGCAAGGTATGAGGCTTCAGGGAGACATGGGGCCCACCTGGTGAGATCACAAGGAGCCCTGATTAATACAGCGGCCACAGCCGAATGTCAATAGCAAAAGGGTGATGGGAGGGCTGTAGGAACCTCCACAGAGCAGGGTATCAGGCCTAGGCCCTATATTAGGTTGAGCTCCAGTTTCTCAGAAGCAGTTCAACCAGACTTGGGTGCAGCTTGTGTCCTAAGTGAGAGCTCCCCCACTCCAGGCACTTGCCTGTCATCTCCTCACCCAGACCCGCAGAACCCACAGATCCTCGCAGCCGAAAATCTCTTCAAGGCCCACCAATGACTATTAAGGCCATTGATACTACAATGCCATTGCGTGTTCGTGACCCTGTCCCACCGGGACTGGTCAAGATAAGCCACATAAGCGGGAGGTGTGGCATTGCATCGTGGCTGGGAACTTATTCACTGCACACAACAATTTTGAACTAAGCATTCCGATCCAGCACATGGCAACATTCAGGATAGAGTGCTTATAGCACTCAACCCGGCGATCAGCCATCACTGCATGCTCGTGCTCCCCACTCAATCTCAATTTGGAACTTTGTTCACAGAGAGGGGAGATGCGGGTGCAGACTCTGAGACCCAAGCCTTAAGCACTAAGCAGTAAACTGCACCCTGCTAATTACAAACTACACCCCACCACTGAAAAACTCCAAATCACTTAAAGGCACCATAGAAAAGGAAGGCTTCTCCAGCTAATGCTTCATCCATCAACAAGACGCCGCCTCAAACCTAGACAAGGGGTATGAGTGCCCTGTCATCGCCCCACCCTCTGAAGCACTAATAAGCATCAACAAAATATTAAACACCATGGCCAATGGGGCACTGCTTCATGCTGACAAACTAGATGTACAAATTTGGACTGCCTGAAAAGCCTAATAATCAGATCTCAAGAATCAGCGCAGTTGGAGTCAAGGCAAGACTCATGCCCCTGCAGACCAATTCTAGAGAAGTTAGCAACTCTGCCCAAAATGATGAGCTCCTTGATTGAACCAAGGGCCCAGCTGTTAGAAATATGCCAACTCCACAAACCATCAAGCTCATGAATCCCCTTGTGCGCCTGGGAGCAGGCTTGCCTCACCAGCAGCCCCATTTTCTGGGGCTACGAGCCTGGAGACTAGGGGGATAGCCAACAGACAAGCAGGCCCTGAGCAAACAAAGCAACCACTCAAGTTGGCCACTAGTGGCAGGGCCCAGCATGAGCATCAACAGGGCTCTAAGCAAGGGCAAGAACAAGGGCCCCCTATTATGGGCTTTAACCCCCTGAGCAATGACCCCAAACCACTGGCCATAATGGGTTTCCCTCTGTCAAGAAAAAATAATAAAAGAGTGAAAAAACTGAACAAGAGGAACAAAAGCAGACACTTGAACATTCTGCACTGGCTTCAGCATGATAACCAAGAGCCTACGGGAACAACTGAGCCACTCATAACAGAATCTAACGGGACTCTAAACCGCAGCCACAAAAATTCTGCCAGTTACGATGCGGAAGCCACTAGAACAGATGCTTCATTCAAGCTCTCAATGCAGAATTGAAACTGCACTCACAAATGGGTGGATCGTCGCTAACTGAAAATGCCACTGTAAGTGCAACTCTACTAAGTGAAAATAAAGCAAAAGCTTCTGTTAGCTTCTCTGTGTGGACGTAAACAATGGCAATCCCTACAGAACTGTGAGGAGAAGCTTTAATGAACAGGCACTATACGGAGCATGGGAGAACTGTAGAAAAGTCCAAGCATCACAACAGGGAATAGGGGCAAACTTATGGCACTAATGCCATAAGGCGGCCTACCAAAGGCACCAGCCCAGAACCCTAAAAGGCTAAGCATCCTAGAATGGAAGTGCAGTGAGGAAGACATCAGGTTGAGACATAACCCAGTAAATGGCAGGACAAGGTGCTGTTCAGTGGCCAAACCTCTGAAAATGACTCCGATCTTAAGATTACATTATACTTGAGTATGCTTCAAGAGGAAAGTGAGACATTCTTAACAGAGGGGACATCCTGAAACTCTGTGCCAAGACACCAGCAATGGAAAATATCTGCTGAAAGAGTGGCCTTCCTTCCCCTGAACTTGGAGAGTCAAACGAGGACACTGAAATTACCTTCAGCGTCTCCACGCGAGTAAATGCATTGAGGAAGAACAAGAAGCAGCTTGAAAAATGGGGAATAAAAGCATTATTGCCGAAAGACACCGCCTTGCTACTAGGGAAAAATGTAATCAACAGCAGAATAATAGGCCAAGGGCCGGAAAGCAATAATAAGCCAAGGTATTCTACCAGCACTGTCTTAAGTAGTATCAAAAAGGGAACATGTGAATTACAGAAGGGGAACCGGCAACTGCCACAGTTCTTTGCACAGGGGACTGTGACTACATCTGTCTTAAGGTTTTGTTGGCCAATACCAGTAAAGTAAGGTCTGGGCTCGCTCTCATCCTAGGATGAGTCTATCTCCACCCTGCAAAAAGAAGAAGGGAAGCAACTCTGGCCTTGTTGCTTCCAATTTTGAAAGACCTATCAGCTTCGTATTCAGATGATATGTGGGTCCTGATGTAAAACTTCAATGCAGATCTAATGTGCGCATAATTGAACAGCCTATTTATGGACTTTGATGATCAAACATGGGCCATAATGCAGATTGAAAAGCAATTCCAAAGGTGTGACAAACAAGGCAATGGTTTGGCTTTTTTCCTAAACCAGACAGGCCTGCACAAATTAGGAGCAATTGTGGAACGATCCCTGGAAATTACTTATCGAGCAAGCTGCAAAATCACCAATCCAAAACTGTTGAACCTCCTGACTGACCATCAACGGAAACACCTTGGAAATTTGGGAAGGCTAGACAAAAGGGAGGTTACTGGGCATACAGTTACTGCAGCAAATAATAAAATCCAAATAGCATCCCTAAAACAAGCCTCTTAAGCAACCAAGAAGACCTTTAACCCACTAAAGTAAAGCGCACTGTGAAAAATCACGATGAGCAGGGAGCAATTGTGGACCGATCCCGGGAAACAACTTCGCGAGCAAGCTGCAAAATCACCAATCCAAAACTCTTGAACCTCCTGACTGACCATCTACAGAAACACCTTGGAAATTTGGGAAGGCTAGAAAAAGGGAAGGTTACTGGGAATACCAGTACTGCAGCAAATAATAAAAACCAAATAGCATCCCTAAAATGAAGCTTAAATAAAGTTGTAAGGAAGCTTAACGGAGAGAGGGTGGGGGCAAATAAACAGCTGTGAACTCAGGTTGCTGCGGTACGACTAGAACAAAGGAAAGCTATTTACGCCCAAAGGAGGAAAGAGGAGGCCCAAAGAGGCTGAATCACATGAGGTAATAAAATCCAGGGATCAGAGGAAATTCTGGCTACGGATTAATAAATGCTCCACCTCAAATCCCCAGGCATCTGCTGCCAACATTGCCCCTGCGGAATGGGAATCCACATCAAAGGCCATTATATAGACCATCTGGCTGACTGCAGCATGCTCAAGGCACCGGCAAAGGGTTCTAATAGGCAAATGGCATCTCTAAGCCCAGCCCCCTCAAATGCCATCAATTAGTCCAGCCCAGGTATTGACAGCCATCACGTCAATGCGAGCAGGGGGTGCCCCTAGACCAAGTGGCATCCCGACTGCGGTATATAAGTGGCCCGACTCGATGGGCCTCAGTAATGGCTCCCTTATTCCAGGAATACCTATTGGGGGCAACCATACCTGAATCAAGGAGGGGTTCACTGTTGGTCCCGGTTCACAAGAAAGGCTCACAATCATGCCTGGGGAATTACCACCTGAACGTGCTCCTCAACACGGAAGGTAAGTGCGTCACTAGCATTGTAAACTGGAAGCTCCAATCCTGGGCAAAGGAAAAGAAGCTGAGCCCATTGTCTAAATCTGGCTTTCAAATGGGCTCCCACAATGAAGATAACCTTATCTGCATCACCCACTTGAGTGAAGCCACTGTGCCTGTAAAGGACATAACCCTCCACGCAGGGTTTATTGATTTTCAAACAACATTTGACAGTGTATCAATTCCAAAACGCTGGTCAAAACTGAAAACCTGATCCATCCCTCAAAAGTTTTATTGAGAGCAATCATTGATCTGCATTCTGACAGCTGGATGGTAAAGAGTCAGCACCGGATGGACCAGCAAGGTAAAAATCTGGACAAACAAAGGGCTGAAGCAAGATTGCATACTGGCACCACTATTATTTGACCTGTACCTGGCTGACTTGCCAGGTCACCTGGCATCAGTGAGGGCATTCCCACCACAAATGGCTCATCTCAAGGTTCAATCACTTCATTATGCAGATGACACGGTCCTCTTGGACCAAATGCCTATTGGTCTCTAGGGGATCTTTAATGCATCTGCTGGCTACTGCAGGACCAAGGGCCTAAAGATAAATGTACCTAAAATGAAGTTAATGATAATCTCCTGCAAACTGAAAAAAGGGGGACATGGTGCATTGAGGGGAAGGCAACTGAAGTTGTTGATACCTGCAAGTAACTGGGGGTATTGCTGGACCACAGAGGCTGTCTGGCCCAACAGGTGGCAGCGAAATCCTTAGGACGGGCATTCCGCAAGCTGCAAAAATCTGTGAAGAACCCAGTTCTATTCCCTTTCTTAAAGGTTAGGGGGTTCAAATTCCTCCCAACCATCGCCTAGGGGGCAATACCATTCAGTGACAAAATAGCTAATTGCCTGGACAGAGTGCAGTCCTCCTGTTATAGAAGAGTATTTTTGTTCCCAAATTGCACTTCGCATGACTAAATTCAACAAGAGTTTGGGTTAGCCTCGCAGCACTGGATACTAAAAGCAAAGTTTTCAGCCTACAGCCTCAAAGCCAGGCAGGCGAAGAACTACATGTTGAAAAATATAATCTGGGAAGTAATAACCGGCAAGAAACTTGCACAAGTACCTAAATCATGCCCTATAAGCAAATTAAATCTGGGCAAGCGGCCTGCCATTGCCCTTGACTGCCAAACTGCCGATCAAACAAGCGAGGCTAATATCAATGGAACATAAAATACAAGCAGTGAAGAAATTGACACATGGAGGGTTGGCCTCTATGCTGTATGAGCCAGGGATCCTCCCATCCTACCTTTCTCTGCCACTCAGCTTGAGCATGAAACATCAGCTAACGGGCTTGCGATTTAGATTAATCCCATTAAAATCCTATTGGTATGGGCAAAAGAATTTGGATAACTCTGACAGACGATGTTGCCTCTGTGCAAAGAGAGAGGAATCATTGAAACATACTTTGTATTTGTGACAAGTTGTTCCCTTTAAGAAAGTCTTTGCTTCAGCTGGTATGGTGCATTTTAAATCTTAGGACCTATCGAGGTGCAAAAGAAGTATGTTTGAGAGGTGATTCAGCACAACTAGCAGCCCATTGTGTGAAATGTATTAAATCAGTAGCTGCTCTACTTGCCTTTCCCCAGGCCCCTGATCCTCCTCCATGCTAATTGCCCACTCTTCTAATGATTAATTTGTCAAGGTTGTGAAGGCTCGTCAACTAATCCGCCCCTCACCTGGATTGGATCAACAGCTGAAGGGGGATAGAGGGTGACAGAGGGGAGCCTTTTGTTCTGTGGGGGAATGGACCACTCATTGTTTATACCTTTTTAAGAATTTGACTTTAGCTTGTTACTCTTCTTTTTTATGTCTTTTACAACAGTTTTTTTTAATATGCCTTTTGAAGTCCATCACTTCCCCTGCTATGGGAACTTCAATTGTAATGATTTTAATTCATTGTGCAATAAAGATGTATCTATCTGTAAAAGTAAAATGTATACATGTCCTACCCCTACATATGTTGGACCCTGCCCTCTGGGCTGTCCAGAACCTATCCTATGATTGACAAATGTATTAAGGAGGAAGGATTGGGCCTGGCAAAAGGTTTATTTTTTGAGGTTGACATGGCAGTGTGTAACATGCACACACAAACTCTGCAGTGGCAGGCCTGAGTCACATTTTAAAGGGCTACTTAAGTGGGTAGCACAATCAGTGCTGAAAGGCCACTAGTAGCATTTAATTTACAGGCCCGGGGCAAATGTAAGACACTTTACTAGGGATTTATAGGTAAATTAAATATGCCAATTGTGGAATAAGTCAATATTAACATGTTGTAAGGAGTAAGCACATGCATTTTGGCATTGATTAGCAGTGGTAAAGTGCTCAGAGTCCTAAGGCCAACAAAAATAGGTATAGCAAAATGGAGGAGAATAGGCACATAGGTCGGTGGGAGACCAACCTAAGGCTGACAAGTCTAACAATGGTCCTCTACAGACAGTGTTTCGGCAAGTACATAATTAAAAATCCCACCAGGTCTTTAAAGGTACCAGTAAAAAGCCTGCCAGCCTTAGGGTGGTCTGCCTTCAAACTTTATACCTTACTTATTTTTCTGACCTCGTTTTTGTTGGCCATAGGACGCTTTACCACTGCTAACCAGTGCTAAAGTGTGTGTGCTCATTTCCTTAAAACATAGTAACATTGGCTTATCCCCAATTGCCACATTTTATTTAATTTTAAGTCCCTAGTAAAGTGGTACTACATGTAGCCAAGGCTTGTAAAGTAAATGTTACAAGTGGGCCTGCAGCACTGATTGTGTCACTTACTTAAGTAGTCCTTTAAATATGTTTCAGGCCTGCCACTGCCATTTTGACCTGGTAAAATACACCTTTTACCAGGGCCAAACCTACCTTTTTACTACATACAAGTCACCCCTAGGGTAGGTCCCAAACTGCTCATTGGGTAGGGTGCATTGCATTTAAAAATGTAGGCATGTACGTTTTAGTTTTACATGTCCTGGTAGTGAAACACTTAAATTTGTTTTTCACTACTGCAAGGCCTATTCCTCCCACAGGATAACACTGGAGTTATCTTGTTAGCTTCAATAAGCTGTAACTTCCAAATGGGAAAAGGTAAACAGTTCATGTGTGGTGTTTTTGGAATTCCAGTGAAAAATCCTCTTATGGTGAAGTCAGATTTTTTTTTATTACAATTTTGAAAATTCCACTTTTAGAAATTTGGCATTTTCCTGCCTTGGCCAATTTAGTGCTTGCAGCCTGCCTCTGGATCACATGACTGGGTGTTCTTGGAAGTTGGTGTTTCTGTATTCCTCCTAGACAGCCACACACAACAGAAAGCTTAGATGTGCCTGGATGGGGCATCAATGGCATGATAGGAGGGCGAACTTAGGCAAAGCTCCACTTACACCTGAATAGACTGTGTCCTGCCTTCACAAAAAAGTATTGTATAACTCCTGTGATTAGTATGGAGCCAGGGCAAGGGAGGCAGGAAACCTGAGCACTTCAAAGGGAATCCTCTAGACGGTTCTCCCACTTCAAACAAGGCACTAGGTATAAATATTGGGCCTCAGACACCAATTCTTCAGTTCACTTCTGGGCCTGTAGGAGTCTCTGCCAGGAAGAAGGTCTGCTGTGTTGCTGAAAAGACTGCAACCCTGCAGGACTGCTGCCTGAACTTGTGACTTTGTCCCAGTCTGGCACGACCAGATGTCCACAGTTGGAGCTTTGTAGTTTATGGTGCTATTTTTACTGAAATCTTTAAACTTGCACATCTCCAGTACAATTGATTGGATTTTTGTTGTTTTGGTCATGTTTCATTAAGTAAATTCTACTCTACTTTTAAAACTGGAGTGTGGTTTTAATTGTGTGTGTTTTCACTTTATTACTGTTTGAAGTGCTGCATATATACTTTACATGCTGCCTCTATGTTAAGCCTGACTGCTCTTTGCTGAGCTACCAGAGGGTAGAGCACAGGTTAATTTCAGGTTTGTTTGTAACTTCACCCTGACAAAGACTGTGGTTGCTGCTAGAGTAGATTTTCAGCCCTCTCAACCAGTAGCCCAATTTTTTATTTACAAAAGGCTTTATTTGATGAAGAATATAGTAGTGCCTGCTTGTGGAGTTTGAAAGATGATGCACAAAACAGGAAGCCAGGTGACTGTTACTGCTGTTGTGCTTTATGAGAAAGAGTAGTACAGATGGCTGTCTAGCTAAAAAAGTGCCATGAAGTCTGTAAAATGGTTCTCAGTTTGCTATATGCAGGATTGCAATAGAACAGGGCTGTACTAGGGAACCAAAACCAGCCCCGGCAAAAAAGCTAAAATTAGCCCTGCTTCCTTTTTCTCCTAGCACAGTTCTCATTCCATCTATCAACTCTCTTGCTCTCCTCCTCTTTTTTACTACCTATAGAATCACTTACTCCCGACCTTCTTCCCTTTATGTCTCTCTCTCTCTTTTGAAGCCTCTCTGTGCCTGCTGCAAGTCACTCCGGGATAGAAGGGGAAAGTGACAGATGCACCAGAAGCGGAAGCATGGACTTTCAGAACTAGCCCCCAAGCGCTCTGCCCACCGGGGAAATGACCAGTGGAATAAAAGGCATGTCCAGCCCTAAACACTGACACAGCTGTTAGAGCATCAATGACTAACACAATAATGTATTTAATTTTTCAGCTTTTTTCTTCTCACTTAAGCAATGCGATTGTCATTAACATGATGAACCCTGAACACAAAAAAATGTGCAATTAATATTGAGGTTTTGTGTTGTGTTTATTCTCTTTTCACATGATTGTTAAAAACAATGGCAGCTACAGACATTGTTTTTTTGTTCGCATCATGAATATACTTCAGAACATTTGGAGATCGATCTTCATTGAATAACACTTTTTAAAGTGAGCACTGTCGTGGGTCCATTTTAGTTAGACGTTTGGGCTCAGTGATAGCTTAGCTAAGCTTAGCTTAGGCTTGCGGCCTGTGCCCATTTAAACAGTTATTATGCTCTGTATTCAATTTTATTCACTTTATTATTGCTCTTTAGTGGCATTGTTTTAATTTCATTATCAACTGTTATTTGGGAAAGTGTCATCATCAGTGCTATGGATGACATATTTTGCATCATGTTCTTTTCTGCGGAATCACAAGGACAGAGTGTGAGGCACATGGAATAATATTCTGTATTGCCGCCCCAAGACTGCGTAAACAATCCAGCGCTTAGCTACATACCCACGTCAGACTTCTGTTCATGGACATAAACATATCAACTATAAAAACATTGTGTAGGACAAAGGGCATTAGAGGGGGATTCCAGCCAGAATGTCCATCCATTCTGCATGCCAGGTTTCGGAAGAACTCAGCCTTTGTGTCTCCATGGAACCAGATCTGGGGACTGGCGGCCTGACCTTGCACTGAGGTAACAGGGGTGGGGTGAGCTTCTCATGGACACTGTATGGACAGAATGGCTTACATTGCCATGCTGTCGCTTAGGGGCTAGGGATTAAGCTTTTGGGTAGGAACTGTATATTCATGTTATGATAATATATGTTGGAGTTGTTCCTATTTACATTTACAATTTTCACAATTGTCTCTCATTATCCTAATCACTGCAGCTCATGCATTTTATCGCAGATTGCAGTCCTTTCAATAAATGTATTGAAAAGTGTTCTGCGTCTCCTTTATTGCCTATGTGTGTGTGCGTATGAGACTTGTATGTGGAGAGAAAAGGGTAAGACTTGTTTCCACCACGATTTCCCTGAGGTATCTTCAGAGTCCATGCAAGGCAGCCACAAATCACCTTTACTGGTTGCGTTTTGGTGCGGTACTGCTAGAGAGCCTGGAGGGTTGTCCCGACAGCTGCCATCTAGTGTAGGAATGACTCACTTGCCTACAATGCCTACAACGCAGAAGTGCTGCCGCCCAAATCCAGCAGTCTTGTCAGAGAACAAGAGTCCTTATGACAGCACATTCATTAAAGATGTACCTCATAACATGAGGTTTTAGACAATGGTGCACAACATATACCATAGGAACACTTACTACATTAGTTTTTTATCACCATGTTTTATATATTATTCCAGAAATACAGTGAGGGTCAACAGCAACCACACCTGAGTTTAAAAAGGGTATTGGCAAATACTTTCATCTTGAAATAGCCTGAGGTCACTTACAGTTGAGATGGTTTAACATTAAAACATCTGATAATAGGCAATATGGGAACATAGAAGCCTAAATGGTTACAAGACTAATGGATTGAAGCATCCCCATGATACAGCATAAAACAACATAAAAAAGTTGTAGATGTTCAATAAAAACAATCAAAACAAAAGGTACTCTAGAATATGACACTCATTTGCTTGATTTGTGCTAGTTTTCATAAGCTCCATTCAAAATGTTATAGAAATGAGTGCTAATGCGCATGGTGAGTATTTTTATATGATTTCATGATTGTTTTTCCTGAAACAAAATCAGTAATATTTTCTAGCATCAAAGCTTACTGGTCACATTTGACAGGGATATAAACTCACCCCCTAGCCATCAAAGGGATCTACTGTACTTCAAGTATTGCTGTATTGGCAATTAAGACCATCTTATAGTGTTCAAATTAAACAGTGACAACTGCATAGGGCTGCTATTATGTGTCACATCAAACACTGACCAGCTTACAACTCAGATCTTTGTGAAGACATCAAGTGATCTAGTGAAACTGGACGTACCATAACGAGAAAGACTTGCAGCTTAAGTTGCAAAAGCAACAGTATGACTTTGAAAGCATACACTAGCATACAAATCGGTTTTCTGATTATCCTTCATAAAAGTACAAAATACATTTCAGAATGAGTAGTGGAAAATGTGCTATTTAATATGATTTATATTAAGAGGTGAATGTACATTAGATTGTTCAGTTCCACAAAAACATATTTTAAAAGACATCTTGGATTTTATAACAATATATTGAACAGAAAGAAAGCTAAGTTGTGTAAAAATAGCTTTAGCCAAATTCTTCCATAAAGAGGTGAATAAAATCACACACTTTCTAGACATAAAAACAGTGAAGAAAGATGTGGCACTGGGCAATGTTAAGGTGGCCCTAAAAACAATTTTCTTTAAGCTGGGATTTCACAAAAAGACTGACATTTTAGAGTAGCACTTAATGTGCTTCTTCTGTACATGGCAGTTAGCAGCAGTGATTTACGCAATCTTTAGCACCATTACATTTGCGGTCCATAGCAGTGAGCTGTTACAAAGTCCGGTTGGAGGCCTGATATTCGGTGGAAATTTAGCATTAGAAAACTCACTAAAAGGTGTATCTTATACAGTGTCACTTGGAGTGGCTGAAAGACTAGTACATTTGTAGGCCTTGTTCTAAGATGCTGAATTAAGGTTGCTGAGGTGTGGTTGTATCAGCTATATCCTAGGCCAAGTCCCTTTGGCCTTTGCAGTGCTCTGATGGGTTCTGAGATCCCTTTGCCTTCTGGACCAAGGCCCGACCCAGGAGTCCAGCCCATATTCTGGAGCATTCTGTTTCCTATGTTGGTATCTGGGATTGGCTGAGCATTTTCCCCAATCAAACCTGCAATTAAGAAACACATGACTTAAATCAGTAAAGAAATGTAAAGCATATTTAAAGAATGTCGGTTCTATTCTCTTCACAAAAACGTCCAAAAAGATATTGTACTTACCATCGGTAACAATATTTGTGATGGATACTAATTCCTAGGGCACATTTCTCACCTTAAGATGTTTTGAAGGTGCCAGAATGGCTTAAAAAACCTTGTAGCTCAATACTCAGCACCGCCAACTGGTGTACAGCAACCCTAGTCTGGCCTGCTGGCATCAGTTCCTTAAAATAGTGTAATGTGTATTTGTAAAATCCATGTTCACCTTGAAGGTTATGTTGATGTTCAAATAAGACATGTTTATTGTTACCCAACTCCTTTATATTTTCTTTTTCGACCCAGGAAGGATGAAAGGCTCTGTGGACCCATCGGGATTTGAACCATTGACCATCAGGTCAAACTCAGATCCTCTCTCTGCCTGGTTGCTGCCCATATGTCCGCGTATGCCAGTATAGTGGCACACATAGCCTATCCCTGCAAATCAGGAGCCAAATGTACAAAGAATCGATTCCAAAATAACAGTCGCAAATTGCGCACCGACTTTTTGCAAATTGATTCTGATTTATTAAACCACCTATATACTAATACGTGGGTTAGCAAAATCATCATTCAGAGTGGGTCACAATTCTATCTAGGCCATCAATATTCATAAGGTAGGTTGCAAATAGTAACTCACTCAGATTGGATGCCACTACAGTGGTGGTGGCCTGCTGGGCTCAGAGAACAACCAAATCTGTGACCACATTTAAATAAAGTACTTTTATAAATAAAAAATGCAGTTGGTTTTCCTTAAAGGAAACGGGTCAGCATTTAAGGAAAAAATACTGTTTTTTTAAATGTATTTAAATAATTAAGAGATGGCAATGATCCCCTAGACTGCTGCCTAAACCCGCACAAAGTTGTTTTATTTTTATTTTTTTTAATCCATAAAGGACTTTGAGAAGTCTGTATCCCATCAATAGTTTCCAAGCAAAATGATGGTTGATTGATACATAGCATTCTGAATCGCTTTCCAAAAGGGATGACCTAAACACACCCCTTCCAAATTGCTATTCAATATACATTTCTAAACCAATTTGGCAATTCGGTAAACACGTACCGTATTGCAAAATGGGTTTAATACTTTTTAAAAAGCCATTTAGCTGTTTCAAACTCTGTGATTTGGCTAAATGAAGACTTTGCAATTGCTAAATAGCTTTGTATATCTGGCCCTTAGTCTTTCTGCCACTGTAGAAGTCCTCTCTATATTTCCACTCTGTAATGGAAAGAAGACATGACCAATCCAGGCATATGGTGGAAGATGTTTATCCCTACAGTAGCAATATATGAAATACGAAATATTTCATGCTAAATGTAATTGGTAATCTAAAGTTTCATCATGCTTCATTATTTTTTTTGTTGCTAATTGCACATAATTCCTTTTTTCTCTACAGAAAAAAACAATGCAATAACAAACAATTTATATATATTATTGCGTTTGTGTTTAACTAGGGCGAAATGCTACTCTCAATTAGGTTATTTTCTGGTATGTATAAGTGAAACAACGGGTAGTCTGCATGAAAATTAAACATCTTTAATTTCTCCTCAGCAGCTGTTAATAGAGGTATGGTCTGTTTAAACAGCGCACTAACATTCCCTGCCATACCCTGGATTTTACAGGAACTGCCATGAATTAATTTGGTTCCATCTGTAAGCTAAAATCAGATCAGAGGTCTAAGGCTGCTGGAGGCAACACATCTGTTTAATCATTTTTTTAAAACAACAGCTTGCAAAAGCGAAGGCTTTAAATTCTCCTAATATGTAAGGAACCAGGCTTCACCGGTGTGCATCACCCCAATCACAAAAACCTTTATCAGGAACCATTTTTAGACGGTTAACGAAAACGCCACATTTTTGCACTTGCTCGCTCGTTTATGGGTTATCAACAGGGCATATTTACAAACTTCTACTTGTTCCTGGATGTTGTGGCGGAAGGCTTCGTGAAGTAGAGACAAACAGGCGCATTACGTATGCATCTGCGGTGAGGAGGCCCTCTCTAGTCTAATGGCGGGGAGGTCCTCTAGGCTACTGGCCTTCATACCTCAGGAGCAACATCACCGACTTCTGAGCGGTGGCATCGGCAGCACAGGAATGGGAATCACTTCCACACATTCTCATGGGTAAGGTGACCCACGTCTTGCACTAATAGCTTTAGGGGACTGGGGTCTGATGTGTACATAAACGATGGTGCACTTCCTCGTCCTTCCTACAGCTGTTAAGCCCCTGACTGCTGGACCCTCTTTGTAAACCTCAACGAAAACTCTTTCCCTCTCCACTGCGACCAGACACTCTTATTGCCTTATCCAACTCTTTTCCTAAATGCCCCTCTTCTGAAATGTTCACTGAAACACCCCGAGGTGTACACCTCTCTGCTGCTTTGTAGCTAGTTTTTAAGGCCCAGCATGAACAAAGACCTTTTGGTTTTACTAAAACTATATATATGATTTACTTAAATTAGCTTTTATCCAGCTCTCTACATCCATTGGTCTGACATTCACATTATTCTTTCACTCACTCCAGCAGACAGTATGTGGCAGTGGAACATCACACTTAAGTTATGAAAGTCATACACACATATATTGGCTAACTTGAGCGGCAGTGTTCTGCTCACGCATGCACACACACTTGTTCCCTTCAGTTCCAGGGTCTATATGGTAATGTCTGCCTTCTGAAACCAATACGCCCGGCAGCTCCCCGAACAACAGTTGCAGAAAAAACATCATTAAACAAAACAAGACCTACTGACTTTGTCAATGCTTGTTTGATATCTCAATGGCATACATATACTCCAATAAAAGTGGACACATCTAAAAGTGCCTCCCTCTCATTACTCCTTATCCTCAATAAAAAAAAATCAGTTGCTTTAGTATTCTTTTTCCCTATCTTGCCAAGCATGAGTTGCCCTATGTACAAATCCGCAAATTTTCCTTGCAGCGGTCATCATTCGAAACATTGCGTAAAACACAGGCGTTTCAGTCTTCATGGAGAGAGGATAGTAGACTGGTGACCAGCACACTGTTCCGGACAGCAGAGCACCGCGCCACTGTCATTTGCCTTTTATCACCTGCTGCAATGCTAAATCCCTTAAACCCTTTCCTAGAAAGATTGCCTTTTGCTTGGGCAATTTGTGTGACACAGTGCAGTATGTGGTAGGCTAACCCTTAGCGCCTCGCCTGTGTCTCACTTACATCTCTCTCAGCAGAATCTGCCTTTTATTTTCAAATCTTCCGAGGAGCACTGTGGATGGTAATTCACGTGGGTAATTGGCTCAAGAGATGAGAATCTTGTATCAGCCTCTCTTAGCCACTAATCTATCCAGCTGACTGCAAGCCTAATTGGCCGCTTGTTTAGTAATTTGGCTCCTAAAGTGGCTGTATTGATGTTGGATAAACAGTCAGTGGAAGAGGAGGCGATGCCTGCTGCTTCGTTTTAACAACCAGAGCATCTTGGTGCTTTTCGAGAAAAGTTGAAGCCAGTTGCGAGGATGATTTGTATTCTTACTGTACACTGTGCTTCCAGCACAGACAGAGCAATGCAGTCCTATCCGCAAGATGCAAAATGATTAGGCACAACGCTACCCTCTCCGAGCCCAATTCACAAAGCCATCTGCACGTGCAAATCCAGCTAATGTGGGAAAAAAAACATATATATATATATATATATTTTTTTTTTTTTTTTTTTTCTTTTTTTCTTTTTTTTTTTACAAGTGTACAACCACTTTTGGTCCTTAGAGGCCCTCAGCTAGTCTTGAGACCAAGGCCACCAGAAGATTTTGCGGGCCAAATTCTAGTTGTGGGCTCCTGTTTGTAGTACCACACTACTGCCATCCCAATGTAGAGCCTCTCCTTCAATTTCATCACCACTGCAGGTATTGAGGCTTTATTGAAAATAAAGATCTACCATTGAAGCTTCCCTACTTTCATCTGTCAGAAGCCTGGTCTGTGCCTTTAAAACATCTTTGGCTATCTGCTGGCTTCAACCATAATCGGGCCTGTTCCTCTAAAGTACTACTATAGCTACAGCAGAGGGCCTGGAAGGTCAGTGTGCTCCTCAAGCTTAAAGTCTCTCTATTGTTAAACATGCCCTCGTCCCTTTCTACATCTCGCATAATCCAAGAGCATGCTTTCACATACGGCCCTACACATAGCTGTACCCTAATCAGCTCTGATCAGTTCTCTGAGGCCCTTTTTGTGCCCTCAAATTCAGGCTTCAATTCCATCCTACCAGCCTCAATAGGCCCACAGCTTGTCCTCAGTCAACTCCAGCTGGTCTTTGCACTCTCCCAGATGGGCCTTAGAGACATTTAGTCTGCCCTTAGACACCAAAGCAGGCCCTTGAAAGACCCTTATTGATCCTTCTGAGACCCTCACCCATCCTCCAAGCTCACCCTGGCACACAACCAGGTGGTCTTTAGAAAGAATCATCCAGTCTGGTGGCACCCTAAATTGGTCCTAAAACAACCATTCAGATGGCCCACAAATACCCCAGAGATCCAGTCCTCTACTGGCCAAAACATGTCCTGGTCTGCAATGATCGGGGGGGGGGGCGGCTACCCCCTGCCCAATCCCTAACAACTCCATTAGTTTAGGACAGTGGCTACAAAAAAAGTGTGCTCTTGCGGAGCTCCTTGGCGCTGTGGTCTAATCTGGGTGTGCCTCGCCCCTCCACTGTTTTCATGCCTACCTTGGCTAACAGTTTAAGTTGATCCAGGGCATCCTTGATCATTTCCCTTCTTCATCTCTTCCGTGGGCTACCTCTTGGCAGCCTCAGTGAAAACCGCAAATGTCATATGTGTGCCGTGTACTCTGTACCACATTATTCTACTGTAGCTACGCGCACAAAATAGTTTACGTTGGATTTTGTAGTAAAATATTGCAAAACATTGTACTTTGTGAGCCCAATGATTTAATTCAAAAGTGCAAATTTTTTTTTGATTTGCAGCATAATTGTGCATAGTAATGCTATCATCACAGAAGGTTTGCACTCGTCCAAAATATATGAGCTTATCCATTTGAACATTATCGTTCCCTGTGAGACCTAGATAAGAGCGATCAGTATTTGCTCCACGCTAACATTTTTCAAGAGGCCAAGCCAGTTAGCAAACTGATTAACCACTATTTGTGCTGCGATTGCATAACAAAACTGAAGAAAATCAATGTTTTCCACTTTTCAGACGGAAAGACTGGACTAGTTTTGGGGTATAAATGATATACTTCGTTTTTATTCTTCCAAACAATTGATAAGAATGTACATTTTTCAACATCATCATGCAATGATTAAAATGTATTTATTAAACACTTCAAATAATTCATAAGCAGTACATATAGCATGTTCAACAGTGCCTTGGCATTCAGTTTAACCCATTTTGTAGAACTGATGTAGCCCTGTCATCTACTACCTGAAGCCTCACTGCGTACTCCAAGGCCATGGCTTTCCTCACTGCATTCACCATGCAGCAGTTGATACTCCATTTTGTATTCCATGGACACGGTTAGCATCCCTGCATTCACTGTAGAGCACCTGATACCTCACTCAGTACTTAAAAAGTCAAGTCCAGCACTACAACATTCACTTCACTGCACCAACCCCTCACTGTGCTCTCCACTACCATGACAACATTTCTACACCAATGAAATGACCAGCACTCCTGTGTATTTTGCAGAGCACCGAATACCACAGCGTTTAGCCCAGGTCAATGGCCACCATCATGTCATTCACTTCAGTGCACCTATCAGCATACTATGGTGCCAGGGCCAACACAACTGCTTTTAGCACACATGACCGGACCCATGTCACATCCTGCCATGTTACGATATATGTGTTTTTACAGCGCTCTAATCATGCATGAGAGTATCCAGGTGTGTGAGGCCAGCAATGAGGGCTTACTTAAAACCCCAGGTCATCAGCTTCTTGCGAAAGTCAATGTGAGAAACGGGGTCTCTAGTGGGCAGGGGTTTGCACTATGTCCAAGTAGGGACTCTCACTCTAGTCAGGGAAAGGGAGCCACACAGCTAAAATAACCTCTGCTCCCTTGGTAGCTTGGCACAAGCAGTCAGGCATATCTCAGAGACTATGTGCAAAGTATTCGTACACACACAGTAATACAATGAAAACACCACAAAGAAAAAATATAGCCAATATTTATCTGAGCAAAACAATACCAACACGGCAAAAATACAACATACACAAGCAAAGATACACATTTTTAAAGGTTAATTCTCAATAAAGCACTTGGAAACACAATAGTTCCAACTGGGACTATCACAATGCCGTTGATGGAGTTACTCCCAACAGTTCAGAGCCACACGCAAGGGAGTGCGGGCCGGTCATGGAGTCTCCATGGCACAATACCCAGGCACAGTACCTTTGGAAACGATGAAACAAAGACGCTGCACGGAGTCAGGGAGGTGAGGTGTCACTGGAGCCGGTGTGGCGTTGGTTCCTTACTGTTACCGGGGAGGTGAGGTGTTGGTTCCTTACTGTGAGGCAGAGATAAGTGAGGCGTTGGTTCCTTACGGGTTGCAGGAGAGGATTATGCGGCGTCGGCGACAAGGTGTTGGTTCCTTATGATCTGCCAGGGTCGATGAATCCAGTAGGTCAAGACATGAGGAGTTGACTTTGCGGTGTCAGGATGACACCACGGGGCCACAGGTGCTGCATCAGAGTTCGGTGTCCCGGACGTCGCGGACACGATACTCAGGACTACCAATATGGTGGAACTTTGGAGGCACTGTAGCAGCATCAGGCTTGAGGCCTCGTCCCGGTTGTTGCACTCAGCAGGGACCACGGCTCCTGGTGCAGACAGCAGCACTGAGTCAAACATCGGTGCCGGTTCCGAAGATGCTCTGGAGTCAATGCACTCTGTTTCTTCTTGGTTACCCCAGAACTCACTACCAAGGGCCCAGGAACTGGATTTGGCACCACTTGGGGGGTCTGGACTCTCAGCAAGAGAGACGAGGTGCCGGCAGATGAAGTCTTTGATGTCCCTGATACTTCTAACAGGAGGCAAGCTCAGTTCAGAGCCCTTGGAGAACCTTGGAAAGCAGGATGTAGAAACAAAGTCCAGTACTTTCAATCCCAGGACAGATGCAGCAAGCAGCAGGCCAGTACAGCAAAGCAACAGGCAGCGTGTCAGTCCCTCCTATGGCATTTAGCTCTTCTTCCTGGCAGAATGTCCTGAGTCCAGAAGGGTTCTGAAGTTACGATCTCAGAGGTCCAATACTTATACTAAATTCTTCCTTTGAAGTAGGTAAACTTCAAAGGAAAGTCATTGTAGTGCACAAGACCCTGCCTTTCTTGCCGTGGCCCCAAACACACTACAGAGACTCCTTTTTGCAAGGACTGATACAGCCCTATTTAGGTGAAAGTGTCAGCTCCTCCCACCACTGTAGCCCAGGAAGACCCATCAGGATATGCAGGACACACCTCAGCTCCTTTTCTGTGACTGTCTAGAGGGAATTCACAAGGGAATATCACAAAATAAAGTGACGGATGGAGTGTTGAGTTTTCAAACAATCACCCCCAGTCACAGATCTGGGTTTAATCCATTGTTATTTTGCTTGCCACGTCACCCCAGTTTGGACCAGCTATATGCAAATCAGTCTTGACCCTGCTCCCAATGGGATCAGTGCAGCTTGAACTGCCAAGCCAGGTCCTCCCTGGACAGAATTCAAGCATCCTGGGACCGGTTTCAGGGTATCACCCTTCATCAGCCAGGTTAGCTTGAATCCAGTGGTGCAGCAAGCAAGGGACCCACATCAGGGCATACCCTAGCCACTTAGGGTGCACAAGGCAATATCACAAAATAAAACGATGAACTGAGTGTTGAAACCTTTCAAACAAACACCCACAAGTCACAGATCTGGGTTTAATCCATCGTTATTTTGCTTGCCACATCACCCCAGTTTGGACCAGCTTTATGCAAATCAGCCTTGACCCTGCTTCCAATGGGAGCAGTCCAGCCCGAACTGCCACGCCAGGTCCTCCCTGGGCAAG
This sequence comes from Pleurodeles waltl, assembly GCF_031143425.1. Lineage (NCBI taxonomy): Eukaryota > Metazoa > Chordata > Amphibia > Caudata > Salamandridae > Pleurodeles > Pleurodeles waltl. Next base: position 188,174,536 of record NC_090444.1, on the reverse strand, counting down.
GATTTTCTTCTGCATCCCTAGTGTATTGAAGCAGACCAAGAACATTGCATTGACTTGAACGCTCATATCAAGTTTGTCTTCTACGATGATTGCTAGGTTCCTTACATGAGAGCAAGGCATGGGGCTGGGTCTAAAGTCTGTAGACCATAACATTACCACCTCAATCTTGTCTGAGTTCAATTTGAGGCAAATGGATTTTATCCATTTGGCTACTTCTGTCATGCATGCGGTGAACTTATTCCTGGTGTTGGATGTTTGGTCTAAGAGATACAGTAACAGTTGTGTGTCATCGGCGTAAGTGAGGATGCTTGTGTTGTGAGCTTTTATGGGTCATGTAGATGGTGAACAGCGTTGTGCTGAGAGAGCAGTCCTGAGCGATTCTGCAAATAAGATCTCTTGCTTCAGAGGATAAGAGGACATGTTGATGGTTTGGGCTCTTCTTGTGAGGAAGGAGCAGACCCATGTGAGGGTGAGTCCCTGGATGACTGTTTCAAGGACTTGTTGGATTAGGATGGGGTTGGAAACGGTGTTGAAGGCTGCTTATAGATCTAGAAGGGTGAGGGCTGTGTTTCCCCCTCCGCTGAGGATCATCCGGCTGTCATTCGTTGCTGCTATAACTGTGGTTACCATGTTGTTGTTGGGTTTGACTCCTTATTGTGTGGTGTCAAGAAAATGGTGCTTGGCAAGTTGGTTGGAGAGGTGCTTGTCGATGGCTTTTTTGCGAACTTTGTCTGGGTAGGGCTGGAGTATACTTTGGGCCATGGCCAGCATAGATCTATATGCATACGGCCACTGTATTTATCACACATCTCCTGGCACCTCATATTCTGTGTCTGGATCATGGTCAGTAGAGATACATTTACGAGACTGCAAGTATTTCCATAATACAGTATTAATGTATTTAATACAAAGCACCTTGCACTCCACTTAGTACTTTAGGGGTATGGCCAGTAAAGGTGCATTTACTACACCTGTTAGCACCTACATTTTAAACATGTTGGCTTTGACAGGTGCATTCATAACTAAAGCATTCTATCCAAAACTGGGAAACATAAACATAGTTGCTGTGTAGAGCTACAGCAGAACTGCAAAATCAATTATAGTGAGAAACATATTGCATCTCTAGCAGAATCTGTTTAAATTTTGCAAGAAAGATACATATTCTCTGCAGACAAAACGAGTCAGTATTTAAGATGACAAAGAACAGTTACTTGTGAGCTGCAAAACAATCCTTTTAAACAGTGGTTCAGGTATATATGGGAGGAAATTACCATTTATTTTATGAAGGGAATCACAGTTAAAATTCGCACTCCTTTATGCCACAGTCAGAGGTAGGACTAATTGACACTCTTTCATGGAATTTGAAGGAGGCAAATTCCACCAGTGCTGATGAAGGCTAGAAAACTAATAAAATACTACACTTTGGAGAAATGCATATGTATCCAGTGATGTGCAATGCCGGACACGAGGTCACTTTTGCATTTACAAACAGAAATTATTTCTCAATGTGGCTGGCTAACAGTGGTGGACTGGGATCTAAAAGAAACCCTGAAATACTGTGGTCATATCAGTCCCCTGTTATATATAGCGAGTATAAGGAGTGAGGTCAACTGTAGCCAAAGACGATTTTAGGGGGGCAAAGAGCAGAAGAGGCAAATATGTGTCCCCGAGAAAATGTTGTGTGTCACCTCAACACTGTATCACAGGCTGGATAGTTGATGAGCCTGGTCGTCCACTGCTAAAAGCAGAACCCTGTTCCTCAGCCTACTGGGGGTTTTCCCTGTGTCCGCATGGCATGTCCAGCACTGTTGGTAGATATTTAGAGATTATTCCATTTTAATGCTCAGCTATCAATCGTGTTGACTTGCAGGAGTGAGTGTGCCAACATGCAGAATGCCCTAGGAGAAAAATATGATGATTAAGATCAGGGGATCTTAATCGCTCCATGTGTTTACATTGAAGCGGAGTACATTTTAGGTAAGTGAAAGCTAAAATATCATAATTTCTGTCTTATAAATTCAAGAATATCCAGTCTGAATTGAGTGCTGCCGTATATGCAGACTCTCTGTCAGAATTAGTTTAGGTAATTATTTGTATATGTGGCAAACTGCAGCTGAAAAGTATACTTATGACACAGTTCTTTACATGCTACCACATTCTGTAATGAAAGCGATCTCAAGTGATCATTCAGAAAAAGGAGGATAGCTTCAGTCAACAACATTTTCAAATCTGGCGACCACAAATGGATAATCACTGAAAACAAACAGAGTCACATCTACCGGAAAGTTACCCGACTAGCTGAATAACTAACTGGTCTAGTGATTAACCGGATTTCATTTTACCTGTCTCTAAAAGGGATTTCTACTGGAGTTTTTAAATCAGATTTTTATGATCAAGTTAGTAGAGTATCCTAGAACACTGAGCGTTTCTTGACCTACATTTTCATCATATAATGATCATTTCACTTTAAGGTAAATTCTAAACTAGAGATTGTTTTCAATTATATAGTGAATTGCATTGAAAGTTATTTATTAGTATCTGAGATCAGCTTCTTAATTGTATTTTTGAACTTGTGTTATATTTTGTATCATCTTTCCAATGAAAAAATAAAATAAAATACACTGAGCTGAATAAAATAATTTGCTGATAAATACTGACATATACTTAGGAGCTTTGCTGATTGCAGTTTCATCAAAGAAGTTCCACATACTACTATATAAATGGAGCAAGCCGCCCACCCTATTTATCTCACCTAAAAACAATCTTTTGATGCCACTGTAGTTCTGGGATGCTGCCAGTATGACCTCCCTCAACCCCATACGAAACACAAGTTCAGACCTAATGCCATGAAAGGACTGCCAAGTGCCTCTGTTTAGGCGGGAGGCTTCTTTAATAAATCAGGAAAGTGCATTCTGCCTCTGCATTATATAGTTTGGCACTCTCAGCTTTCTAGTTTTGTATCACAATGTGGCACTCAAATGAAACAAATCTGTGAGCTGTACAAGTCAATAAGTATGTTGCAGGAAAGGTAGTCTACCGTGCTCAATAAAGCAGTGATCAGACAAACTCTAAGTACATTATTTTCCTGTCTCCGGGCAGTGTTTTCTCATAAAATGACCGCCATAGAAGAAAGCGTGTCACCATCTTTCTTCATCTTATTCTGTGCCTGCCATTAGCCGTTCTCACAGGAGAGCTGTGGTGGGGTTACTCTCTCCCTCATACCTCAGCAGGCCATTGATGCCAGAGAGGCAGGAAATGAGGAAAAAATTCAATATTCAGCTGAAACTCTGGAAACATCAAGGCCGAGAGGGTGGGGGTGAGTGAATACAGAACAAATTACTATAATTGTAAATGTATTATTAATATTAGATAAAAGCTCTTCTAAACAACATGGTTAATGGAATTACGTGAAAATAAAGAAACCAAAGCGAGGAAATACAACGAGGGAAAAAGGGACAGAAATGATGCCACTTTTTTAGGTACTGACTAACAAAGCAGAGAAAACATACTTTCTTGTCATTACTGGTATTATGAGAAATTCATACGGTAAGAGTTACCAGAAGGCTAAGAATCACATTTAGGGCAAAAGGGAGAGTTCGGTGAGGACTAGGGGATTTGTCATCAGGTCGAGCCTACCAGACAGTGCAATCCATCTCGTTGTGAAATACATATTGTGGTCTTACTAACAACATACAGGAATTTACAGCTGGTTGGCTAGCTGGCCATTGAATGGCTTTCCTTATTACAGCCTGCCCATCTTCTATTTGTACCAGGGGCGATTCCACCATTAGGGCAGAAGAGCACCCCCTCCCCCTCCTAGCAGCAGAAGCTGCAACCCTTTCAACATGAAGGGATAATAAACTAGGTTTATTATCCCTTTGTGTTGATAGGGGCGGGGCACTGGGGATGACAGACACAGAGGGGAGTGCACAGAGCACTCCCCTCAGAGCGCATGTGTGTTTCGGGCCGGCCAAACACACATGCGTAGTAGGCTCTCTCCTGCACAGACTCCCAGTCTGCCTTGGAGCGCCCTGGCTGGGTGCTCCCAGCCAATTCTGATGCTGCTCAGAGCAGCGTCAGGTTTGGCTGCAGGGCAGGCTGGGAGCCTGTGCCTGCAGCTGGAGCGATGAGGGACAGAGGAGCGGCAGCAAAAAAGGAGGTATGTTTGTTTTCTTTCTTTAAAAAGAAAAATTAACTATCACCCCACCCCCTCTTCCCCGCACGCAGCCCCGCCCCTTTAAATAGGAGTGAGCTGTGACTGATTTCCCATGGAGCATAACCTCTCTACATCTCTGGCTTCAATGCTTCTTCTTCTCGCTTTCAGGGAACTATGTTCTTTTCTTTTTGTTTAAGCACTCCATGAGATTGTATGTGTTTTTCATTGGTTTTCCTCATTTGCTTTTCACTCCACCTCCGCATAGCTTTTTCTCGCCCATGTGCTTCGCCCTTCACCTGCATTCCTGCCCATTTTCTTCTGCCCCAAGCTCCACGTTGCTCTTTCCTCTGTGTTTTCCAACCGCTGCCATGTTGCTTTCCCTTGCCTGCCTGTTGCTTTACCACCACCTGCTATGTTCTTTCACCCCCACTCCAACCTGCTCCTCTGTTTAATTTTTAAAGAGTGCTTTAGTGTTATTTTTCTGTTTGATTCATCAATCCATCTTGGATGGGTAAGTAAAAAGAAGTGTCCATTTCTAGGTGTGAGCATGTGTGTTGAGCGCATGTGCGCAATTACAAAATTACAAAATGGTTTAGTCATCGCAAGTAGCCTCTATGCTGTACAGTATGGCTAGGAACATAGGCAAGACCTATTGCATTTGCCAGTGCTTGTTTTTCAATTAATTTTGTTTACTTTATCACTATGAGCAAGGCAATACTAATTCGTTTTTGTTATTATTTGTTTGTCATAATGGATGTCACATTATTTCATTTACTTATTCTTAATTTTATGTCAAGAACGGAGGCTCATATTATGCTTCTCTAACTTGCTTTAATTTCAATAGCAGCAGTCAAGAAAACTACAACTCCCAAAAGGCTTAGAACAAAGAAGCCAATGGGAGAGAAAAGCGTAAGTAAAACTGCACCAATCAGAACAATGGAAGCTACGTATCCACTAAGCTTGACTGCGACCAGCCCTCTTTCTTGCTTCTCACAGTCAAGATAAGTCACGCACATTTCTTCCCTACGTTTATTCTTATAATGTATTTATTTATGTTTGTTAACTAATGTGGTTTAGGTATGCGCGTTGTTTTATGACAACTACCGATATTCATACTTCATTCTATTTAAACGGCTTGGGTGTCTCGACCCGTTTTATTTTCAAAGCGCTCGCGCGCGTCCGAGGCAGCTTTGCTGCCTTGAACGTTCTAACGGTCGCGTTCAGTGAGAAACGCGTCAGTTTTTCTCACCGGCTTTCCCCGCGGCTCTCCTTTACTTCACCCTACCTCGGACTGCCTCTGTGGACTTACCGAGTGTGCCGGGCCATCGAGCTTAGTTCCAGACCTCGTTTACGAGGTCAACAGCTCTCCGGTCTCCTTTCCCCTTTGTTTTCGGAGCTCGGCCACGCCTCCTAGGGCGTGTTTATAGATTTTCTCAGCCTGCCTACAGTTTTAACTGTTTCCTCTCAGGATTTTTTTTTTTTCCTTTCCTGTTCTATTTTATCCTTACCCATTCGCCCTTGTTTATTATTGGCTACTATGGAAGGCCAAGATCCTTTTTCTGAAATTTCAGGCAATAAAGAATTTGGAGCCTTTATTAATGAGGCTGTGACAAAGGCTGTGTCAGCCACTATGTTTAAGATGTCAAAGAACATTGAGAGTTCTGTACAGAACATGGTTTTCAAATCCTTTATGGCCCATTCTGCGGGGGATAGCAGAAAGAGAAAAAACAAGGATTTGTCACGACAAAAAGATGGCGCTTTGCTGACTGGTGAAGTTTCTTCACCCATGACTGAGGATGAAATGCCTTCCGGGCCTCCTTCTCAGGAGGGGAATTCTAATAAGGTTTCTGGCAAACTTAAGTCCAAAACTAAAAATATTCTGTCAGTGCCAAAACAGGTTGTAATAACACATATTTCTGATACCGACGATGAAGTCGGCGATATGGATGATTTGGACGATGATTCTGATGTGTGGGGCTCGCTCTCACAGGCCTCCCCCCCTAAAAAGCCTAAATTGGAAATTTCTACTCCCTTTTCCGCAAAAATTGTGCTAGACTCAGAAGGTAACCCCATGTTTGATCCTTCCTATCTCAATATATAGGTTCCAAGTTAAGGCTTCCCCTGGATAAGCAAACAAGAGCTAAGCTAAGGTCAGAATGCCCCAGACCTTCCCTCTCTTCTAGCATTACCACAACTCCTGTGATTGATGAATCACTTTTGACATTTTTCTCTAAATTTGGTAAAGACCCCTGCAAGGGGGTAGACAAGGCCTGGTCAAATTGCCAGGATAAGTTACTTGATTTAGTGGGTCCGCTGGCTCGCATTTTGGATTTGGCAGAAGCAGCCAAAACAGACAATACTGACATCGACCCTTCCGAGCTTTCCCTCTGGACCCAAAGGGTATTTTGCTTGTTAGGTAACGCCAACGCGGTCATCACTCATGAGAGAAGGAAGGGGCTACTACTCAAACTGGATCCCAAATTATCCAATCCGGCTTCCATGGATCCTGGAGTGAAAGCCGAGGGTCGTCTCTTCGGGGACTCATTTATTAAAGATCTAGGAAAGTTCGTAGCAACTTTTTCCTCAATTGACAAGGCACAGCAGAACATTAAAAAAGTGTTTAACCAACGGCTTTTCGCCAGGGCCGGTACAGGCAGGAGCAGCTCTACCGGCCGTTTCACTCACCCTCAAGGATTCAGAGGCTCCTCTTACACATACTCAAATTACGGATATCAAGCCTACAAACCCCAGTTTTACCCTCAAAGAGGCAGAGGCTACAGGGGCCGTGGACAACGCGGTTTCAAAGCCAACAAAACTCAAGGTAAGCCTTACCTCTGGCCTTCCTCCAGTAGGGGGAAGGCTAAGTTATTTCATTCAAAAACGGCGCTCTTTAACTACCGATCCATGGGTTCTGAATACCGTTCAGGGATACCAAATAGAGTTCTATTCACAACCTCGCCAACTTTATCTTCCTCCACCACTGGTCTTTTCAAAAGAAATGTCTCGTCTCATCTCAGAAGAAGTGAATTCTCTCCTTTCCAAAAACGCCATCCAAATTTCAACGCCAGATACTTCCGGGTCCCTTAGTTCGCTATTCTTGGTTCAGAAGAAGAACAAGAAGTTCAGACCAGTCATAAATTTAAAGTTTTTCAACCAGTTTGTCATATACCGACATTTCAAAATGGAGACAATTCTCCATTTACGGGATATTCTCCTCCCTCTAGACTTCATGGTACGTCTAGACCTTCAGGATGCGTACCTTTCAGTTCCCATTCACCGGGATCACCGCAAGTACCTTCAGTTTCATTGGCACGGTCAAACTTACCAGTTTTCTTCCCTTCCGTTCGGTCTCTCGTCAGCACCCTGGTGCTTCACAAAGCTGATGAAGCCAATAGCGGCGCATCTCAGATCTTTGGGCATCAGACTGCTGATTTATCTCGACGATATCCTTATCTTACATCAGAATCGCGAGACCCTTCTTTCCCATCTACAATTAACTTGTTCTCTACTTTCCCAACTGGGGTTCCTAGTCAACGAAGAAAAATCAAGCATGGTCCCTTCTCAAAGGATTCAGTTCCTGGTATTCGAAATAGACTCCTCTTCTTCCTCTCTTCACCTTCCCCTACAAAAAGTAAATTCCATCAAATCAGAAATCTTAAGAACACTCTGAAAAACCCAAATCTCTCTGAGATCTCTAGCCAGGATTGTGGGCCTCTTGTCCTCTTCGATTCAGGCCATATCTCCCGGCCCTTTGCACTATCGAGCTCTTCAAAGATTAAAAATCCGTCACCTCAGAAAAGGTCTAGCCTATTGGGACCTGATCTTTCTAGATCAAGAATCCCGAGTAGAGCTTCAATGGTGGATAGACCATTTAGACGCCTGGAATGGCAGAACCATCTTTCCATCAGCCCCAGATCTTGTGTTAGAGTCCGATGCAAGCCTGACGGGTTGGGGCGCCCGTTGTGGACCAACCTCGACTGGCGGTACATGGTCACTAACGGAGTCCAGATTGCACATCAACTATTTAGAGATGCTTGCAGGTTCCTTTGCAATAAAGAGTCTGGCAAAAGGCAGGGTTCAGTGTACCATCCTCCTCCGCATGGACAATGTTTCGGCTGTCCGATACATAAACCATCTAGGAGGAACCAGATCAAAGCCGTTAGCAGACCTGGCAAAAAGCCTTTGGGAATATTGTTTGGACAACGAAATATCTCTCACGGCAGAATATCTCCCCAGCTCCCTCAACCAAACGGCGGACTGGCATTCTCGTTTCCTCAGAGATTACAGCGATTGGAAACTTCACCCCTCAGTCTTCCAATCTATCCTCCACAAATGGGGCCCCTTCAGTATAGACCTCTTTGCCTCTCGCCTCAACGCTCAACTTCCCCGCTTTTTCAGTTGGCGTCCGGATCCTTCGGCATTGGCCTCCGAGGCTTTTCTTCAGGATTGGTCACAGACGATCAATTACGCTTTCCCTCCTTTTATTATGATCTCCAGAGTTCTGGCCCAGGTCAGACGTCAGAAGGCAACTCTGGTCTTGGTGGTACCATTTTGGCAATCTCAAATTTGGTTTCCTCCTCTCTTGGAATTGGCAATCGATTTCCCCTTCCTGCTCCCCTCTTTTCCCTCCCTTCTCCTAGACCCATTAGGGAATCCTCATCCCTTGGTTCTCAACAAGACACTCATCCTTTTAGGCTGGAAGATATCAGGCCTTCCCCATCTACCATCCCAATTTCGGATGAAGCTACTGACTTGATCAATAAAGCCTGGGCTCCCGGCACCAGAAAAGCATATTCTTCCGCCTGGTCTCTTTGGTCTAGCTGGTGCATGGCAAGGGACCTCGATCCCGTTTCAGCAGATATAAATTATGTAATTAACTTTCTGGCTGCGCAAGCTAGCGAAGGTAAGTCTTATAGGACAATTAATTTATATAGGTCTGCTATTTCCATGTATCACACCTATGTCAACGGAAAACCGGTGGGTGAACACCCTCTAATTTGCCGGCTGTTAAACGGAGTAACATTTTCAATTCCTCCTCTACCTAAATATTCAAAGTTATGGGATGTCAATGTTGTTTTGAATTTGTTTCTCTCTTGGCAGGATAATTCCAACTTGTCTTTAAAAATGCTTTCAGCAAAACTTACTATGTTGCTTTGTTTAGTTTCCATTAAGCGTTTATCAGATGTTAGAGCACTTGACATTACTTCTTGACAGTTTGCCCCCACAGGGGTACTATTTTCCATTACGAAACGTACCAAAACTAACTTACGCACAGTTTTTTACCCATATTTTCCTGATCAACCCAAGCGATGTGTAGGACAATGTCTCAAGTGTTACGAAGAACGTACAGCTAATCTCAGAAAGTCCTCTGTTTCCCAATTGTTAATTTCTTACCAAAACACACAATCCCGTGTCTGCTGCGACTCTAGCCAGATGGGTTTGTTGGGTGATGTCCCTGGCGGGTATTGATACCTCCATATTTGGAGCTCACTCAGCTAGAGGGGCCATAGCTTCCAAGGCCTTTTGGGTTGGATCCAGGCTAGAGGACATTCTGAGATCTGCTGACTGGTCCAATGATAATGTTTTCAGGACATTTTATTGTAAACCAGTTCATACTGCTACATCAATAGTGATTAATATGCTTTAAAATAGCATAATATGAGCCTCCGTTCTTGACATAAAATGTAGATTTTCCTAGTAGATTATGACGGAAAGTCTTCATTTTATTAAAGACACGGAGGCGAGTATTATCCCGCCTCAACAACGAGATACTTCTGATTTTCTCTTGTCTTTTTCCCTTCCCTGCAGCAATCTCCGCTCCAACTCAAACTTCTACCTGATCAGAAGGTGGTTTAGTCGAACAGCAACATATCGACTGGACAACCGGATCCTCTCCGATGCAGTTCCATTCCTCCCTACCGGATATCTTCTCCACTTCGTTTGTGTTTGGATCTGATCCAGGACTTTTGTTCTTTGACTCAAGCAATTGCCATAGTCTTGGCCATCTTCCCGTTGTTTTCTCGTAATTACTAGCCTTCTCGCATCAAGAAAGAGGGCTGGTCGCAGTCAAGCCTGGTGGATACGTAGCTTCCATTGTTCTGATTGGTGCAGTTTTACTTACGTTTTTCTCTCCCATTGGCTTCTTTGTTCTAAGCCTTTTGGGAGTTGGAGTTTTCTTGACTGCCTCTATTGAAATTAAAGCAAGTTAGAGAAGCATAATACTCGCCTCCGTGTCTTTAATAAAATTAAGACTTTCCGTCATAATCTACTAGGAAAATCTACATTTTCACATCAAGCCTTACTATTGGTTTATATTACAATGCATAGGGAGGCACTGTAGTTTTCTAGCTAACTAAAAACAAAAATTAACCTGTGCCACCTATTAGTTTTTCAGCTTTGAAAAAAGAACATTTCTTTAACAAAACATTTCGAAAGGTTACTTGTTCTTCTGCTCCCACCAAATAAACAAACAAGCCTATGCAAACCCAGTAAGGTTGGGCTCTTCACAGTGAAAGGGGTTTCTGAGTTGGGTAGGAAGACGTTCTTTTGTACAGATTGGTAACATTATGTATGTTTGTGAACACCGATACCTCTTAGTAACTCAGAAGAGGCATCAGGGCCTGAACTGCCACGAAGTCTCAAATCTCCCTCAAATACTTGAGCATGTACAATGCACAGTAGTGGTGAGAGATGTCTATGAACACTCCTCAGCAGGTGTGCTAGAACTTTTCATTTATGAAGTTAGTTTCTTCAGAGTTCTATGATTAGTATCTTACAGAGTTTGTGCTCTGATGCAGAGGTCGGAAAAGTTTGAGTTTGGGTGGATTGTTTTGTGGAATGGAGGGTGCTGAAAATGATCCTCTCTGCAGGGTTATCCCCAACCTCCTATTTTTCTGACTTTCTTTTTGTTGGCTTTATGACTCTGGGCACTTTACCACTGCTAATCAGTGGTAAAGTACATGTGTTCTCTACCCTATAACTTGGTATGATTCGGTTTACACCTATTTGGCCTTTTTAATTTACCTGTAGGTCCCTTGTAAAGTGGTATACCATATACACAGCGCCTGTACATGAAATGCTACTTGTGGGCCTGCAGCGCTGATTGCGCCAACCACAGAAGTACCCTTTCAGACCTGTCTCAGGGCTGCCACTGCATGGTCTGTGTGCACAGTTTACTAACACATTGACTTTGCATTTGAAACTACTTGCCAAGACCTAAACTCCCCTTTTACTACACCTAAGACACCCCTAAGGTAGACCCGAGGTAGCCCTATGGGAAGGGGGTTTTGTATGTAAAAGATAGGACATGACATGTACTGTTATGTTTTACGTGTCCCAGTAGTGACAAACAATCTATTTCATTTTTCACTACTGTGAAGGCTGCTCCTCTTATAGATCCGCATACTGATCTTCGTCCTGGGCTGGGAGAGGGAAGGTCATTCACACCTTACATATCAATAGGATGCATCCTGCCCTCATACAAATGGCTGAATTACCCCTACTGCTGTCTGAAGCCAGGGCTGGATTTTAAGGGGTTGTGTTACACTTGAAAAGGTTCCTTTGAAGTCACCCCCTGAGCAAAGACATTTAGGAGTATAAGTACAGTGAATATGACCCCATGATTTTAGAGCACTTTTGGAACTGGGACTGAACCTCTGTCAGGAGAACTGATGCGCTGCACGAAGGACTGATATGGGCTGCTCTTCTGTTGGTGCCCTGCTGCCAGCTATGCCATGACTTTGTTCTGTCAAGGTGCTGTGGTGATGCCAGGAGGAATCACCATTTCAACCTCCTCGTGTGTTGGCCTGCCCACCTGTAGGGTTGCTGGAGAGACTGCCACCCTGCAAGAATGACGGTTGCGCTGGCGTGTCTGCTTGTCCTGTTTCCTGCTTTTGTGCCCAAACTGTTCTCCAGGGATGTGCTGGCTTGCCCATACTTTCTCAGTAACCCTAGGTCATAAAAATCCCGGTATCAGCGTGATTGTCATGGGACTCTGAGTCCGGCAGTTTCACCAACTTTGGATCTACCGGTGCTTCTTCCTACCCATCGTGTGGCGAGTGCTTTGTCCCCTTGGAGAGGAAGCACATGTACAGTGCTGGAGTGTCTGGTGGACTCTACCCTGCTCCACCTCTAAATGCGAGTGCCCCGGGGCAGTGAAATCTGAGCACGGTCTTTTCCTTCTTGTTCCCGATGTTGCAGCCTCAGTGGCACCCTGCTGGAGCGGGCTGCGTTCCCTGCCAACACTCGGAGGAACTGTAGCTCCAGCTCAGGAGGAACCAGTCAGCCCAACCGTATGGCCGTGTAGGCCGCAATTGCCTTCCTTCTGTGAGTGTGGGGCCACTGTTCGGCCGCTGTGCTCCCTTTTTCCATGTGCGGCTCCTTGACAGGAAGCACGTCGACTTCCCAACCAAGGAGGAGGTGGGACAGGCTGCAAAGGTTCATCTGCCTGGCCCGAGCCAGCAAGGGTGCTGGCCTTCCTGCACAGATCAGATCTTCCGAGACTTGCCCAATCACCCCGATAGGCCATTGGGTGGGAGAGCCCTGGGGGAGTAGTACAGCCATCCTGTGCTACCTTCATGGGCGGTGCTGCTTCCCGTTGCCAAGAGGAAGTGGCCTGCTAACCACGAAAGGCCCCAGGTTCGCAAACATGGGGGAGGTGTAATTCAGGCCCCTGCCTTCTACAGCTCATTGTATCACAGGATCCATGGCCCAGTCTTGTAGGGTGGATTTTCAATAATGACCCCGTTCACCACCTGGAAGTGGATTTATGTTTCATTTCAAGGACTTGTCCTAATTACTGCATTAGAGGTAGTAGGCACGCAGGAACTTCTGTGGCCTACCTTTGTATGCCAAAGTAATGTGGTTTCATTCAGGCTCTCTAAAAATTACCATGACCCTGCTGATAGGAGCACAGGGCTCCCTGTACCCATGTGGGTTTGCCATTACTGATATGTCCATTGTGACATTTTTGGGAGTTATATAGTTGTGGTGATCCCTGACATTTTTATGTGCATTGTCCTAACCAAACTATTACATTTTACACCCAACATGTCATAATGTATTCTTACACCAACAGATTAACCACTTATTATTCGGTAACTACACCTTCTGCACAATATTTATGATTAGTCAAATTATATATACAAGATAGAAACATATTTTTATGTAATCATGTGTGGAGTCTCTCTTGTGATGTATTTATTGTGTCACTGATGTGAGCGTACAACTGCTTTATAAATTACACCTGGGGATAAGCCTGACTGCTCTGTGCCAAGCTACCAGGGGGTGAGCACAGGTTATCTTTGGTGTGTAACTTACTTGCCCTGACTAGAGTGGTGGGTTCTGCCCAACTTAGGTGCATAAACTAGCCAACAAGAATCCCCATTTCTAACAGGGGTTGCATGCATTCTTCAGTTGTGAACGCTGACCTCGGAATACAGTTAAAGTTAAGTACAAGAAATACCCAACACAGCTATTATACTTTTAACATGGCAGTATTTATAGTTAGCAATGCCTCTAAACTAGCACAAAACAGACACAGCACAAACACCAGGCACAGGCACCACACAAACATCAGCTGTGTAATCTTCCTACACAGAAACAGGTGAAGTACTTCTGGGATCAGTGTGAGCCTCAGTTGTACACAGAAAAGCTTTGCCAAAAGCTACAGTAGTTCAAGCTTAATCTGCCTACATTAAAAATGTAAAGTGTGGGAAGCTACTCTGTAAACTTCACACACACACACACACACACACACATACACACACAAGTAGCAGCAGTTCACAATTAGCCCTCACATATAGATGGACAAAGATCACACACAGACAATAATACTGTAGGTTTCTCTCACACAAGTAGGCAGCATAAGTGCAAACATATACAAAGGGCATTTTTGTGACCACACAGACAAATCCCCTCTCACTCTTTAGCAGCACAAGCTTTATTTTTATTATATTTAGGACGGTCAGCGGCAGTACATTTCTTCCTGCACACACATTCCAGGCACAGTATAAGCAACAGTAGTGTATGTGATATTTGCACACCACAACCAGACCAAGATACATTAAAGGTAGCAGTAGTGCAAGATTCTGCCATGCATATAAAAGCTGCAATACAGTGTTAATTCACATAAAGGAAAGTATAGCAATGTGTATCAGGGGAAAACTGAATGATATAGAACAGACACATGCATGATTGACATATATTGCACATATTGTTTATTAACAGGCAAATGGCTGACAAGAATCCAACACACACATACAGACATAGATACAGCAAGGACAGAAGCAGTATAAGCTTTACTTGCACATATATCAGAAGTGCAACTTTGTTTCACACATCTCGAGACACAGTACTGCAGGAACCACTCCAAGTTTCGCTTGTACGCACACCAAGAGCAGCACACACAGCAGAAGAGCAATTTTCTCTTACACTCAGATTACAGGACAAGTACCACAAATCAAAAACACACAATTAGGTACATAACAGACAGTTCAAGTGAACCCTTGAATGCACATTCAAATTGAACACCAACTGCAACAGTGTACACTCCACTCACATGGAATGTGTAAAACATGTAGCAACACTGCTAGCTTTTGTCATAGAATGACAGAACATATAAATCTCAGGTAGCAAGAGTGCATGATTCCCGCATGTATATAAAATGTGCAAGGCAGGCATTGGACTCTACCATATGGAGACCTAAATAAACATCAAAATACAATTATCTTTACTCTTTAAAAGAAGAGTTTATGTCTAGCACACAGATACAGCTAGCCTTAGACCAAATAACACACTTCTAGAACTAGTGTCACTGTTTTCCTGCTTTGTAGGTTGCAGGGTACAACTTATTATTAATTGACACAAGCTTTGCATTATAACTGATTGCTTTCTGTTGCACACAAATACAAGGCCCCCGAGAGCTGTGGTTGGGTGAATAGGCCTCTGGCTGTTGCTGCCTGCGCTGGACCCACGATGCGCACATCCATGAACCTTCTGATTGTGTTGAACCACCACTTGCCACTGCTGCCGGCTGTGCCCTTTGGGGATGTACAAGATCTTTACACCCTGTGTGTAGAACCATTGCATGGCTTTCCCTGCTTCTTCTACTATGGTCAAGAATTATCCTAAACAGCCTCAGCTGACCTTTGACGCTCGCCGCGGGGTCCAAGGCCCATGACAGGGCAGATTCTGACCCAGGACCCGGGCCTCCTGATGTGATAGATGGGGTGGAATCTCTGGATTTATTGCTCCAAATGCATACCAGTCTTCAGCAGATCAATGGTAAGATGGACACTCTTACCACCTGCCTCAACAGCATGAAGGCACACACCGACAAGCATGATGACCGCTTTAAGGAGGCAACAGGCAAGATTTCCACCATTGAGGATGACTCTACTGATCTCAAGTGTAAGGTCACCAAACTAATGCTTGACATGTCCAGGATTGTTGCTCAAAATGGAGATTTTGAATGTCTGCTCCAGGTGCAACAACCTCTGCATCCTCGGCATATCCGAAACGAGGAACGTGGGCAGGACGGAAACGTACACCAAGCAACTTTTGAAGGAGATCCTTGGAGGGGGCAAGTTCTTCTCCTGCTCTATTATGGAGAATCCTTCCAATGGGGCCCCATCCTGCCTGATTATTGCAAGTCTCCTTCATTATCTGGATGGAGATACAGTACTACATCTGGTACAGGTGAAGGGCAGTCTCTCCGATCAAGGCATGGACATCCACAATTACCCAGACATCTGTGCAGTGGTGCAGGAGACCAGATTGGACTTCATTGAGGTTAAGAAACTGTCCTGTTCAATGAGATTCCCTATGCCATCCTTTTCTCTGCCAAACCTTAGCTGGGTTGGCGCACTATGCTCTATACATTCCCCTAAGAGGCTACAGGGGCCTTCTGGGCCCACCTGGGAATGCAACTCTGAAACAAACCAGACCACTTCATGGATGTAGATGAATCCTCCAGAGACCTGTATGACCCATATGATGGCACAGAATGAGTGTCTTATCTCTCACCTTCTGTTAGGTATTTCTCTTTCTCCTCCCTCCATTCACTGGGAGTTGGTCCGGTTGGCCCAGGCACAACCTCTTATTTGACATTCATAATTCCAATGTTTGCTATGTTGTTGTCTAGTTTTCCTGCACTTCTGTTAGACCTGGCATCCTGAGGGTGGCCTTACTTTTTGCCTTTGTCTTTCTGTTTTTCATTGTATCTTTTTGTTGGCCTTTGGACTCTAGCACTTTACCACTGCTAACCAGTACTGAAGTGCATGTGATTTTCCCCTAAACATGGTGACACAGGTCTATCAACAATTGACATATTTAATTTAATTGTAAGTCCCTAGTAAAGTGGTAGACACTATAACCAGGGCCTGTAAATTAAATCCTACTAGTGGGCCTGCAGCACTGATGGTGCCACACACTTAAGTAGCCCTGTAACATGCCTCAGGCCTGTCACTACAGAGCCTGTGTGTGCAGTTTTAACTTCAATGTGGCATTTAAAACCTCTTGTCAAGCCTTAGACTCCCATTTTAATACATATAAGTTACCCGTAAGGTAGGCCCTAAGTATCCCATAGGGCAGGGTGCTATGTAAGTAAAATGCAAGACATGTACTTTTATGTTTTACATGTCGTCTTAGTGAAAAAAAAACAAAGTAATTTTTCACTATTGTGAGACCTATAATTCCTGATCAGAAAGGGGTAGCTGCAACATGTTTCATATCATTGAAATAGTAATGATAAATCCTCTTTTCTGATAAAGTCAGATTTAACATTACTATTTCAGAAATGCCACTTTTAGAAAGTGAACCGTTCTCTGCTCTTATTACTCTGTGTGCCTTGCAGCCTGTCTCTAAAACACGTCTGGGCTAGCTGACAGCTACACTTTGTGCATTCCCTCTAAACAGCCACAGACACAGGTTACACATAACCTATAATAATGATAATGTGTTGCAGTTTAAGGTCTTGTTCCTAAAACTTTGTGTTGACCCAAATTTAACTTTTGGGTGCGAGATTTTGAATTTCTTGGTTTAATCTCAGGATAGGTGGATTTTTACACCCACAAAGTTCCCACAGCAGAAACTTTATCAGAATGGTGGAATTTTCCACTATTGGAATTTAAGGAAAATAGTAGAAGAGGGGTGTTCCCAAAGCCAGAACTTTATGGGAACTCACAGTCAATCTAACACACAAATGACAGAGGTAAATCAGTAGAAAGGGCAGTAACCCATCTCCGAAGCCCAAAGCAAACATATACTGGATGGGGACAAAAAGGAAAGGACTTCCTTACCATAGATTGTTTTTCTGTGTGTTGAAAAAGACAGAACAGTTAATTTGCAACTTGAAAACCACCATAAATAGGCAGACTTTGCATTGGCACACAACACATTGGTTTGGGGTGGGGATTAGCCATTGAAATCTACTGGTTTGTAGATTTTCAAGCATATCTGAAGTATTTTTCCAAAATTCAAAAAGAATGAACTTTACAAAATTAAAAAAAAAATTATTTTGTTTTTAGTAGTAGATATATAGGTATAAGTAAATCTTGGTGGAGAGCAGACGTGTTCTACACTTATGCAAATCAGGGCCACCTATGATGGCTGTATATTTGGTTACATGAGTATATTGTCTCAATGATATTCATGTGCAATTTGTTATACATCTGTGGTAAAATCCAAAGGAGACTGGAAGGAAGTTTTCAGGGGTATCTGCTCTGAAAACGGGTTTAAAGCACAATTTATGAAATGGGGTATTTGAGGCCACACGGCTACATCAAAAGTATGTGAGCACAGATTTCCATGTAGCAGGAAAGCACGAGCCCATAGAAGAAAAATCCAAACAATGAGGTGGGAACTTTCTAAAAGTAGAAAGAGTTTTGATTGAAGATAATAGAAACACTTTTCGACATCGGCTGATAGCTGAACAACACACATGATGGTACCTACATAGGAATTGACTGAACAGTCATAGTAGTCCTCATCCTATGAGCAGAGAATTTCCCAGAACTAATCCATAGCTCTTAACTCACCTTCTCTTTAGGGAAATAGGCTTTATCACAAAGGCTAAATAACGAGAGGCCTTTACACAAAAAAAAAAAACGCCTTTACGACAGGCTTTTACAATGAAACTTTTTCAATGATTAAGCCTTTCCAATGGATGCCTTTTACAATGAAAATGGTCAGAAATGTAAGTAGATTGCAGGTAAGTAAACAGCTTTTAAATATTTATGTGTGTGTATGTTTATATATATATATATATATATATATACACACACACGTATATATATTTTTTTTCTTAAATATATGTTTGAATAATTTTTAATATATATGTAAAAATTCAGGTTACATGGTTGGTATAGTTAGGAAATAGAATTTGAAAAAACCTTGAAATTCACTATAAAAACCAATGGTTACAAGGACATTACAGGGTAACATGTCTGTCACCATTGGTTTTTTAGATGAATTTTCAAGATTTGAAAAAAAAATTATTTCCTAACTGTAACCTGAAATGTTTGAAAGTAGGTGTGTGAGTGGCTATATAGGTAGGTGAAAGGGTGTATGAGTGGCAGTATGGGTCTCTTAGTGGTTGTATGAGTGGGTTTGTGGGTGTGTGAGTGGCTGTATGGGTCTGTGAGTGGGTGTGAGTGACAGTATGGGTGTGTACATGGCTGTGTAAGTGGGTGTACTGCCTGTCAGGATGTGTGAGTGGGTATGTGAGTGTCTCACTGGCTCTGTGAGTGGTTGTGTGAGGGTCTAAGCGGCTATGTGAGTGGATGTCTTACACTCAGAGTTGGCTGTAAGTGGGTGCATCAGTGTCTAAGTGGGTCTGCGAGTGTGTGCATGAGTGTCTGAGCTGGACTGAGAGTGGGTGTATGAGGGTATGAGTGGGTCTGTGAGTAGTTGGATCAGTGCATCTGTAAGTGGGTGCATGAGTGAGTAAGTATGTATGTCAGTGAGAGCATGAGTGTCTGAGTGGGTCTGAAAGTGAGCATATGACTCCCTGAGTGGGTCTGTAAGTGGGTGCATGTGTTTCTGAGTGCCACTATGAATGACTTAATTAGTGTATTAATGACTGTCAAATTCTTTTGTTGTTGACGATATTTGCGGATTCGTAGCAACATTACACGGGGGCCACGCAGAGCGTCGCAAAGTATTCTTGAATATCATGTGCCGCAAAAATTTGACCTACAACCACTCCTATATCACACCTCAGGTTCAAGGTACCTCCACCCTGGCCCCTTATGCCACTTATTTTAATTTTCAGCCCTGGAGACTGTGTCCTGTAACATAAAATGGCATCCACAACGTTTTGCTCAGGTTGCAGCAAGCCAATCACAGGATTTCTGGTGTTGCATGCACTAGAGAGTACGTTGCGATCCTTGTGACGAATTCACAACCTCAGATAAACAAATGTATTTTTACATTAATATGTCAAAAACTACTGAATGGATTTACACTAAATAACCAAAAGCACAATCTGCTAACAAAATATAGCTTTCTGCCAAATTTGGTGTGATTCCGACCAGCATATAAAGAAAGTATCAACAACAGAACCTCAAAGAGGGTTCACAAAGGGGGTTCAACAGACTTGTTTGTGCACCATATCACAATTTTTTTCCACTGACAGGCATATACCCCTTTGGTGAAGGGCCGCCTTGCTGCCAAGATAAAGTTACAGACTTCAGGCAGAAGGTCAAATGCTATCAACTGCCACTACTCAATCTCCATGTAAGAAGGCAGAGAGTAGACAGATTCGGGTGCCAAACCCTCCCCTACTGCTGTGATAGAAGATCCTCCCGAAGAGGCAGTCTGATCGGAGGATTGATGGCCATGCTCAATAGCTAGGGATACCAAACTCTATGTGCTCAGTCTGGAGCCACAAGGACTACTGGATCTGGTTGTTCTTGACCTTCTTGAGAACTCTGAGTAGAAGTGGTATGGGCAAAAAGGTATACATGAGGTCTGAGTTCCACTCGAGATGAAAAGCCTCTCCGAGTGATTGCCGCTTTGGAAACTCCAATGTGCAATACTACTGACATTGTGGCTTTTCTGCAGAGGTGAAAAGATCTAACCAAGACTCACCCACTGCTGAAAGTGACCTTGAGCCACCTCCGGATGGAGATGCCATTTGTGATCGACTAAGCATTGTCTGGTGTGTTTGTCCGCTTTGGCGTTCAGAAAGCCCATCAGACGTTGAACCACCAGGGGTATGCCCTGTTGTTCCAGCCACTTTCCAGAGGAAGCCTCCTGACAAAGGGTCCACTAACCCACCTCGCAATGCTTGCTGTAGTACCACATGGCTGTGGTGTTGTCTGTGAACACTTGCACTATCTTTTCCTTGAGAGAGGGAAGAATGCTTTTAATGCCAGTCAGATCAACCGCAGCTCCAACAAGTTGATGTAGAGGCCAGACTCTGCTGGAGTCCATATGCCTCTGTCCTCTACCTCCTCCAGATGGCCGCCCCATCCCAGAAGTGACACATCTGTCACTACTATCAGGTCCGGTTGGTAAACGGAGAGGGATCTTCCCTTGACCCAATTGTGGTTGACTTACCATTACTGCAGATCTCATGCAGTTCCCTCCAAGATCTGGACCATGTCGGAGAGATTTCCTTGATGTTGTGCCCACTGGAACTTCAGGTCCCACTGCAGAGCCCGCATATGCCATCTGGCATGTATCACTAGCAGGATGTAGGAGGCCATGACGCCCAGCATCCCCAGAGTCATTCTAACCAAAATCCAGGACAGGGGCTGAAACATCGGTATCATAGCTTGAATATCCTGGACTTGCCCTTTGGGAGCACAAGCCCAAAACTGTGCTGTGTCCAGAACAGTGCCAATGAAATGGAGCGCCTGAGAGGGAGTCAGGTGTGACTTGGGCAAGTTTATAGTGAACCCCAGTGAATGCAGGAGGTCCACCATAGTCTGAAGGTGGAGATGACAGCCTGGGGCGAGCCCGTCTTAAATAGCCAGTCATTGAGACAGGGGAAGACTGAAGCCCCTCATCTGCGCAGATGAGCTGTGACCACCGTCATCACCTTGGTGAATACCCATGGGGCACTGGAAAGGCCAAAGGGGGGCAAAGTGAATTGAAAGTGCTTGTAGCCTATCATTAACCATAAGTATCGTCCGTGGGCAGGCACAAAGGGATTATGGAAATAAGTGCCCTGCAAGTCCAATGCTACCAGCCAGTCTCCTGGGCCTAGAGCAGATAGAACCTGAGCCAGAGTGAGCATTTTGAACTTCTTCTTGAGGAAGGGATTGAAGGACCGGAGGTCTAGGATAGGGCAAAGGCCCTTGTCCATTTTGGGTAGCAGACAGTAGCAAGATTAGCAACCATAACCTACTTCTGGCACATGGAACGTCTCTATAGCTCCCTTGGCCAAGAGAGCCGTAACTTCCTCTCTGAGAAGAGCCAACTGATCCTCTGTCATCCGATCATAGGATGGTGGCATGGATGGAGGTGAAGTCTTGAAGGGGAAAGAGTAGCCCCTTTGGACTGCCTGCAAAACCCACCTGTCTGATGTGATGGATTATCAGCGGAGCAGGTGATGGAAAATCCTGCCTCCAACTGGTCCTGGTGGGGAAAAGGCAGACTAGGAAGGTTTGGAGGCAGCTGCAGGGGTGGCAGACTGGCCAGACTACCGGATCTATGATCCACGAGGTAGGCAGATCCAAAGTCCCCAGCCACTCAGAGGTTGCGCAGCACGGTGACTGGTCGGAAACAGACGCTGGTGGGTATCCCTTCTGTAGCCACGAAAGGGAAGAAAAGCAGACTGATGGGGGTGAGGGACCAATGCGAGGCCCAAGGACCTGGCTGTAGCACGAGAATCCTTGAAGTGCTCGAGCACCGAGTGTGTCATCAAAGGTAATGTCCATCATATTGGCTTGGACATCTCCCAAAAAGCCAGATGTCCTCAACCAGATATGGCATCTCAGGCCCACTTTCGACAAAACTGCTTTGCCTATTGAGTCGGTTGTGTACAGTGAGTATGCCCAGTGAGTAGGTCGTGAACTCTGCTGCATCTCTCTCATCAACAACTGCTTGAGAGAGTACAGCCCGGGCCTCCTCTTGGACTGTAGCAGCACTTGTGCAAACGTATTTCACAGCGTGTGGGAATAATGGTACAAAAGGAATGTGGTGTTTACAGACCTCAATGCAATGCTGGTGGAAGAAAACATCTTCCCAAGTGTGTCCAGCCTTTTGGATTCCCTATCTGTGGGTACGGAAGAGAAAGTGCCCTAAGAGGTGCAGTTTTGGATAACCAAGCTCTCAGTAGTGGGGTGTTGTGTCAGAAAACTTGGGTCACCCAGAGAGGGGAGATGGCGGAGAGCAATTGTGCTGTTCACAGGAGCCCCTATGTTGGGTTTGGACCAGGTACCGAGTAAGACATCCGTAAGGGCTTCATTAAACAAGAACAGCGGTTTGAAGGAAGAAGCGCCAGGTTGAGGCACCTCTGTCAGGAGGCGAGCCCTGACTGCCACAAAAGGCAGCTCAAGGTCCAGGACCTCGGCTACTATTCTCACCACCAATGGTTATTAAGCTCCCTCCTCTGTAGCCATGACAGGGGGAGAAAGCATGCCAGTATCTGGAGAAGTATCCAGTCCGCTGGCCTCACCCAAGTCTGTATGCCAGTCCTTAGGGTCTTGGAGCTGGTATTCTGAAGGGTCCAGCAACCCCTCCCATTCTTCACCATAGCTTAACCCATAGGAAAGGTGCTTGAGATCCCACATAGGAGGCAAGGCTTCTGTCTCGCTGGAGTTAACGTCTTACGATGCCCCATCGGCTCTGTGTCGGAGTTGGCAATAAGAATGGGAATGATGCCGCTCTGGGACACAGGCTGCACCGGGAGCATCAGCATTGGGACCGCCATCAGGGAAGGTTGGCTTGGCACAACCGACCGGATCCAGACATGGATCCATGGGTGCCCCTCGGAGCGGAGGTTGAAGTCAGTGCTGGACCTTTCTGACTCCGTGGAGCTCAAAAGCGCACCAGCATTGTTGGACTGCCCAAAAAAGAGGTGCATGGTCTTCTAGAATTCTTTCAATTGGGCAGGGGTTGCTTCAGC
The DNA here is from genome assembly GCF_031143425.1 of Pleurodeles waltl. NCBI lineage: Eukaryota > Metazoa > Chordata > Amphibia > Caudata > Salamandridae > Pleurodeles > Pleurodeles waltl. The sequence goes on along the minus strand of NC_090444.1, from coordinate 188,151,305 downwards.
TCCTGGAAACTCAGGGAGATGCGGAGTCAACCCATAAGCAGGCTCCACAGAGGGAGGCCTAGAACGACAATGCTTCCTGGTCAGCCGATGGATGAGGATAAGTTTAGTTTAGTTTAGTTTAGTTTAGTTTAAAGGATTTATAAAGCGCGTAGTTACCCTAAGGCATCCCAGCGCTAACATAACATGACCAGTGCCAGCAACAGGAGAATTCAGAGAGTTACCTACAGAAAAGAATAGTCTTAAGTTTTTTTCTAAAAAGCTGCTCTGAGGGTTCATAGCGAAGCTCAGAGGGAAGATCGTTCCAGAGGCGAGCGGCCTTGGTGGAAAAGGAATTGGCTCCCCAAGCTCTCTTAGACCGCAAAATGATGACATGTCGGGAGGAGGAGGACCTCAGACTTCGAGAAGGGGCATAGAGATATAGCCGCTTTCTAAAGAACATCGGACCCTTACCTTGAAGAGCTCTGTGGACAATGCACAGGGCTTTAAAGTGGGTGCGCTGCTTAATGGGGAGCCAGTGAAGTGTTGAAAGAGCAGGCTTTGCGGATAAATGTCTAGGAAGATTAATAAGAAGCCTGGCTGCTGCATTCTGGACTGTCTGTAGTTTTTTTATGACATAGGCCGGGGAGCTGAGAAACAGCGAGTTCCCATAGTCCAGGTGGGAAAGGATCAAAGTTTGAACGAGAATTCTTCTGGCCGTAGGGGGAAGAAGATTAAAAAATTTCCTGAGTACTCTTAAAATGCCAAAACATGTAGAGGAGACTCTTTTTGCTTGATAATCCATAGTCAGGCGAGAATCCAACCAAAAACCAAGGCTTTTTACCTGGGCCTTGGGAGGAGGAAGGTTGTTGAAAGCCTCCGAGTGCAGTGAGAGGGGAGAGGCTGGGAAGCCATTGCCTAATACAATGACTTCTGACTTTCCATCATTAAATTTAAGCTTAGACTGGATCATCCAATCTCCAATGTCTTTCATACAACATGAAAGATTGGCTGCAGACGAGTCCCCAGAACTAGATAGTGATACCACAAGCTGACTGTTGTCGGCATAGGTGACCAAGGATAGATTATAGGGAGCGATCACTTTAGCCAGCGGGGATAGATAAACATTAAAAAGAGTTGGACTCAGGGAGGAGCCTTGAGGGACTCCACAAGTCAATGGAAAGAGATCAGAAAAGAAGGCTCGATCCAAGACTTGAAAAGATCTTCCTTTGACAAAAGCGGACAGCCAGGACAATGCTAAACCTCCTATTCCTAATTCAGAGAGCCTACAACAGAGAAGGTTGTGGTCCACCGTATCAAAAGCTGCGCTAAGATCAAGTAAAATCACGGCTACATAAGCCCCTTGGTCCAGGAGTTGCCGGGCTGACGAAGAGCACGTTGACCCTTTTGACGACTTCTTATGCCTCAACTTACCCAACCGTCCCGAGGACTTGTAGTGGGACGACGGTGAGGGGGAACTCTGCAAATTATCCACAGGCCATCTCAAAAAATATCTTGACTTGTGCGGCCGAGGGCAACCATCAGCTCCAGGGACTGCTCCCTCAAAGCCTTTGGATCCATGGCCTAACACTTTTAGCACAGCTTTGTGTTGTGGCACGCTCCAGGCACCAAAGACACATGAGGTGCAGATCCATCATGGACATCACCCTATAGCAGTATCCGCAGGCCTTGAACCCTGTCTTTCTTGATGACATCCTCAATGCACCAGGAGGTACACAAGTCTAAAAAACCTTGATAAAAAGTTGAGAACCACCAGTCAAAACTTGACTGAGAGGGAGTTCTCTTCGGATCAGCGCTGGCTGGCAGGGAAAGAAAAAAACTGTTGTCAGCATGCCAGGGTGGCACCTATTTAGGACCCAACCTATCCTATCCGGCGCGGATGATGCCAATGACAGACACAGAGCCACGTAACGGTGCACAGGGGTACTGCTCAAGAAAAATCCCCGGATCCAGACTAATGCCTGGGAAAATTCTCAGTTAAAGAATCTGCAACTAGATGTCTCTATCAGATGAGCTACGTTCCAATAAGGGCCCTTCTGCTGGTGATTGCTGCTCTCTGTATTAGGGACTTACTAAGGGCTCAGCTTGCCCACAAACCCACTTTCCTCCTACCCAATTGCACTGCATTTGACAGTCCTCTTTCAAACCCACTGTACCTTTCCATGTTGAAAACCAAGCCCGCTTGTCAACTCTCTCTCCCGGAATCAATGGCAATCACTGCTGAGGCAAAAGCGGCTTCCACAAATGCTCCTCCAACTCCAGCCCTCTCAGACATCATCTTCACCATGCTCTTGAGTGAACTGGCTGACAATGAAGGATCCATTGCCCTTGCCCATAGCAGTTACTGCTGGGAACCTAGAGGTACAGTCCCTTTGCAGCAGCATCAACACTTTTCATACAGGTCTAACTACCACAGAATGGTGGTTGTCGAGGCTGGATGAAATCCTGGACTGGTGACAGTATATTAGTTATCTCTGGCAGACCTAAAAGACAGCAGCCAACAGGACAATATAAGAATCATAGACCTCCTGGAACAAGATGAGAAGTTTGGCATGCTCACTTTCTGGGCACTATGATCTCCACCCTCATGAACATTCCTTGAATTTCACAGGGCCCACAGAGTACGCTGCAACCAACTGTCTAAGAATCAATGCCCATAGCATATTCTGGAGTGTTGTGTGAGGCACTAGCATGCTCAACAAATCCTACAAGAAGCTAAAAGACACTGCTCTTACTGGTATAAGAATACTCAACGTATACCTGCAGTGGATTTCTCAGTCAAATGGAAGAAATTCCTGGTTCTCTACCCTCAACTCAAGCAGAAGGACATCAAATATAGTCTTTTGGCACCTGCCAGCAAGAACATCACCTTCCAAGGTAGATCATCTAAATATCATTATGCAAGGGACTTGGCATCGTTTCTAGACATGCTTGAAGATAATACCATGGACACCACTCAGGCCAAAGGCACCCTAGCTCCACCTTCCATAAGACAACGAGATGAGACCAGCCCAGAAGCATCTACACAAGAGGAATTGCAACAATAGGACTCAGATAGACAAAAATGATCCCAACTTGCCCCTCAATACTAAAGAGAAATGTATTTCGTAAATGTCTGGTTATACCTATTCTGTAAAATATATCCATGTGATTGACTGGTTGCTCGGCCTTCCCTCACCCATATGCATTGACTTGTTGGGTATTGTGGTGACTGGGTTGCTGGTCACCAACAAAGAGGAGGGGTGGTGCTGGGGGGCTGGCTCGATTAATTTGTTCTTGCATGCCTCTTTATTGGTTCCACAGGCCCTATCGCTTTGTATTCTGCTTGTAAAGTTCGTCCCCTATTACCATAATGATAGGCTGTTCCTACCCCTCCTATTGTTTCCACTTCCTTATACTCTGCCACTCGTCCACCCCCAACCCGAGGACCATATTCTATGGCATGCTGGCAGGCAGCCTGCCCCCTAGGCATTGGTGCTCCTCTCACACCTCGCCCATAGGTTCGGACCCCGGGACTAACAAAACTGTATCCGGGTCCACGAACGATATCCCTTTCCCCTCTAACTGGGATTCCCCCATCTTCCATTAGGTGATTCTGGTCACCCCGTATGAACCCACCTACTTGCCCAAACCCCTTCTCCCCCAACACCACCTTGCTCATCTGATCACCGTTGACACATTCATGCCCGGCACCCCCCCTGTTCTTACGCCCCAGAACGTCAACCCTGCACCATGGCACAACCCATTCCCCAAAGACCCTTGAAAATATTATTCCTTAATACCCATGGCTAGGTGCATTTCATCAAACGGAAGAAAATCCCCACCTTCCTAGGCCAGAATAAACCTGACACCCCCTTGCTCTACGAAACCTAACACAATCCAGTAGAAAGTGACAAACTGCAGAGGGGATGAGTGGGCCATGTCGTACACACTAGAGTCCTGTCTTCTCCAAGGGGGAGATGGTGATGGACAGCTCGCCTAGGAAATGCGGGGTTCCCATCCTCATACATAAACATCTCTTGTATCAACTGCCTCAAACCTGTACAGACACTGAAGGCAGATATGTGTTCTCAAAACTCTTAATACAGTTAATGCATGTTGCAGTGTGCTTTGTGTAGCCATCACTGCTTTCCTCTCCTAGGTCAGTAGCTTACTTACATCCTTTGGTATCTCCAGAGTTGTCATAGGTGGAGACTGGAATGTGACATTGGACCCCACACTGGACCGATCAGGCAGACCAGATGTGTTTTACAACAGAGACAGAAATATGCCTTGCACGACTTGATGTAGCAGCATTCCCTTTATGACCCTTTGAGGCTGCTGCACCCCAGGGACCATACTTTCACTTCATACACTCACAATGTCCGGACTCATATTGACTACTTCCTCTGCAACACCCACGTGTCCCAATATCTTGTGTATGCATCCATCACTCCCTGGGGTGTCTCAGGTCATGACTTTGTCGATTTAAGGTTAGACTTGGGGTTCCCTCAATCGCCCCCCACCCCTCCACCCCAAGGTCCCAGGCCCTTCAAGACCATTCATAAGAAAGACGCAGAGGAAAAACATCGCCTTGTGTCTTACGTGAAGAGGATTTAGAGGACAACAGAGATTCAGGGGCCTTTGCAAAGACATCATGGGGGCTTGGAAAAGCTGTCCTGCGCATCATGGAAATTAAATATTCAGTACTAATAAAACAGAAGCCCACAGAATTAAAGCAAAAGCTGGAACCTATTGTTAGGTCTTTCACCTCCACCTATTCCTCTTCCCTGAACCCAACAATCCTCCGAGAGCTCCTAATGGCCAATTTTCTATTGAACACCTTCTGCACATCGGAGGCAGAGAAATTCCTCCTCTGTGTATGACAAAGGTACTATGGATGGGAAGAGAAGGGGGACCAGTTATTGGCCAACCAACTCTTTCAGCAAGACTCCACCATAGCGATCTCTGTTATCCGTGCACCACACACCACCTTCTAACCCACACGATGGCTATAGTTCTAGAATTCTAAAAATATTATGAACATCTCTATAACACAGGAGTACCCTTGCCCCCAGAATCTGAAACTTCCTTCCTTTTTTGTGCACCTCAAACTGCTGAAATTGACACCACCCCAAACAGCACAGCTGGAGGGCATGATCATAGTGGAGGAGATCACTGCAATAATCCATGCTATGCCCACCAGGAAGGCCCCAGAAATGGAGGCTTCCCAATTGAATTTATTAAGGCCACCAACCCAGAGACCATTCAAATCCTCCTGTTTGTCTATAAAGATGCCCTGGAAAATGGACATCTCCGAAAATGGTTTCAAAATGAAATCCCTCCAAAGATAAAAGAATATTTAAGAATATCAGCAAATAAAATAATTATTATTTGATTATGGTAGTTTTTTTCCCCATTGACTTCTCTCTTCTTTTATCTTTGGAGGAATTCCATTTTGGGAGGTGGGGTCCCCTTGTTTCTTTTGTCTTTGTCCCTGTCCCACTCCTTGATTTGATTTCTCCAGGGAGCCCTCTAGGTATTGACTAGATAATGGACACCTCACTCCCAATTTCCTTAGAGTCCAGATCTCTGTGATTCCAAAACCTGAAAAAAGACCACCTGGAATGATCCATCTATTGGCCAAAGTTTCTAATAAACATGGATGTCAAGATATTGGCCAAGGTTTTAGCAACACGTTTCAACACAATTATCACTACACTTGTACATTCTTTGTAGGTGGGCTTCGTCCCCGGCCGCTGCTCCACCAAGCACATGCACACTCCAGCGTACTTTGGCAGGTAAGAAACTGTATGGAAGTGAAAGTTCTCCCAGCTCTGGATGCCAAAAAGGCCTTTGACCGCATGGACTGGGGATACCCATTTTGGACCATGGAGAGGATTGGCATAGGCCATGATTTTCTTACTCTCAGTTAAGGAATGCACCCTGCATCCACCACGTCGGTTGCCTGCAGATGATTCATCTCCCTGTACTTTGCCATACATGTGGAACACAACAGGGCCGTCCTTTATCCCTGCCGCTGGTCCTACTGGCACTGGAGTCACCGGTGATTGCCATAAGCTCTATGCTTTAATGAGGACATCAAAAGGGTACACATGGCAGGGGAAGTCAAAGCCTTCTACTATGCAGAAAACATTCTCTTGACACTGTCACATTCCTCGGAATCAGCAGCCTCCCTGATATCACTACTTGACTCCTTCTCCCGGTTTTCTGGATATAAAATAAATTGGTCTAAACCTGAGGTCCTACCCCTGATGCCTACCACTGCAAGTGCCTCTCAGACCACACTACCCTTTAGGGGGTTGCGGGACAAACTAAAGTATCTTGGGATATACATCAATAGGGAATTGCAAGTGGCGGTCCTGGAGAAATTCTAACCAATCACTGACAGCATGGAATGCAACTTCTGTACATGGCTGCTCTGAACCTGTCGCTGTGGGGCAGTGTTTAAATTAATGCAATCCCAAAATGTAATTCTGTTTTCAGCATGCTGTCCCTCTTCATACCTCCATCCCTTATCTGGAAGACCGGGGGCTCTATTTCTCATTTTATCTGGGGTTCACATAAACCGAGACTGTGCAGAGCCAAATTCCACTCATCCACGCAGAAGGGTGACCTCCATCTCCTGCACCTGGAAAGCTATTGGTTGATGTACCAACTGCCCCCATAGGTCTACCTGCCACCCCTATCTAGGACTAAACACCATATACTTCGGATGTCCCGAGATCTCAATATATACTATACATTGTGTCCATCCATTACCCTGTGTTACCGATTGGACTGGGGGTGCCCAAAGTCTGATCCCGTCCACCTATAATCGCACTCTCCCCCTATCTGACACCCTTGTCTCTCTCTTCTACTTACATTCCCAGAGTCTTGTATACTATTGTTATCCAATGTATTTCTTGTTATTGATCTTCTCCACCTTAAAGAGGTGTGATGTTTTCCAAATGATAGTTCGCAGAATGTCTTTGTGGCTCATTTTGTAAATAATTGTGACCTTTGTGGGCATTCTGCGCTGTATCTTTGTATTGGTCACAACAAGTGTAAAAAAAATAACTGAAACACAAAAAAGGATTTGTGAATCCTGTGCTGGTTTTGTGAATCCTGGATAATGAAAAAGTGTTTTTAAGGCTTAACTGAGGTTGACTGGAGGTGATTGGTGATTTCAAAACAAAACCTCAAAAGACTAGAAATAAAATAGTTAACATATTATGCTAATCTTAACAGCGAGCTACTTTTCTTTCTTTATAAAAGGTCAAAAAAAAGGCCTACTTAGACAAGGCAGAGCTGTGTAAAATGACCACCACAACCATCTCCCGTTGGGCAGGACTTGAAGGGTCGTAAGGCAAATTACTATAGCACTTTGCGAAAGTGTCATACCCTGGCACTTGTAACACATTTCTATTTGTTTCAGCCCACCTCGAGTTGACAAACACTGCAAGAAATTTAAATATTTTCTTTTACTGCCCCAAAGGGAGGGAGAGTCCCAGAGAAAATTGTACTATTTCCGATAACTTTGACTGCGAACAAATTTATTTTTCCTTTTGTCTCTACCCTTTGTGCTCAAGGCGACGCTTTGAATCGGCTAGCTTATGTCAACTTGTTTACTTTTTATTCAGTTTATGTGGCGAGAAAGTTCCAGTTAGAAATTTACAATGCTAATAGCTCTAACTCGAGCAAACATGAGACCTATTGCATTGCAAAGGCTTGTTTTCTATGAGGGACATCACAGCTGTGTAGACAAAAATCCTGAACCTCTCAGTGACGGCTCCTCCGTTTGGGCGGAGGAGCGTTGCCCCTCGCCAGCACCGGCAGATGCAAAACCTTTTAACCCCTTCTGTGCCATAGATGTAATGGTTACATCCACCGGCACAGAGCTCCTGTGAAAAAGCATATTTTCCTCACTTTTCTTTGTAGGATGACCGCTGTGGAACAAATTTCCTACCACCCAGCCTTCCCCTCAGTCTCCCAAGTAAAATGATACCTCACTTGTGTGGGTCCCCAAAGCAGAGTCAGCCTAAAAGATGTATAAAAGAAAAAATATGTGCTTATCTAGTCGCTGTGCTATCCCCTCAATCTCTACAGGTTTGTGGCAATTTTCTGTTGCAGGCACCTGGGCGACCCACACAAGTGAGGTATCATTTTCATTGGGAGACTTGGGGGAACGCTGGGTGAAATTTGTGGCTCCTCTCAGATTCCAGAACTTTCTGTCACCGAAATGAGAGGAAAAAGTGTTTTTTGGCCACATTTTGAGGTTTGCAAAGGATTCTGGGTAACAGAACCTGGTCAGAGCCCCACAAGTCACCCCATCTTGGATTCCCCTAGGTGTCTAGTTTAAAAAAATGCACAGGTTTGCTAGGTTTCCCCAGGTGCCAGCTGAGCTAGAGGCCAAAATCGACAGATAGGCACTTTGCAAAAACAACTCCGTTTTCTTTGTGAAAATGTGATGTGTCCACGTTGTGTTTTGGGGCATTTCCTGTCACATGCGCTAGGCCTACCCACACAAGTGATGTACCATTTTGTATCAGGAGGCTTGGGGGAATGCTGGGTGGAAGTAAATTTGTGGCTCCTCTCAGATTCCAGAACTTTTTGTCACTGAAATTAGAGGAAAAAGTGTTTCTTTGGCCAAATTGTGAGGTTTGCAGAGGATTATGGGTAACAGAACCTGGTCAGAGCCCCACAAGTCACCCCATCTTGGATTTCCCTAGGTGACTAGTTTTCAAAAATGTGCCGGTTTGTTAGGTTTCCCTAGGTGCCGGCTGAGCTAGAGGATAAAATCCACAGCTAGGCACTTTGCAAAAAACAGCTCTGTTTTCATTGTGAAAATGTAATTTGTCCACATTGTGTTTTGGAGCATTTCCTGTTGCGGGTGCTAGGCCTACCCACACAAGTGAAGTACCATTTTTATCAGGAGACTTGGGTGAATGCTGGGTGGAAGGACATTTGTGGCTCCTCTCAGATTCTAGAACTTTCTGTCACTGAAATGAGAGGAAAAAGTGGTTTTTGGGGCCAAACTTTGAGGTTTGCAAAGGATTCTGGGTAACAGAACCTGGTCAGAGCCCAACAAGTCACCCCATCTTGGATTCCCCTAGGTGTCTTGTTTTAAACAATGCGCAGGTTTGGTAGGTTTCCCTAGGTGCCGGCTGAGCTAGAGGCCAAAATCTACAGCTAGGCACTTTGCAAAGACCATGTCAGATTTCAATGTAAAAATGTGATGTGTCCATTTTGTGTTTCCTGTCACGAGCAGTAAGCCTAACCACGCAAGTGAGGTACCATTTTTATCGGGAGACATGGGGGACCACAGAATAGCAAAACAAGTGTTATTGCCCCTTGTCTTTCTCTACATTTTTTCCTTCCAAATGTAAGACAGTGTGTTAAAAAGACGTCTATTTGAGAAACACCCTGTAATTCACATGCTAGTATGAGCACCCCGGAATTCAGAGATGTGCAAATAACCACTGCTTCTCAACACCTTATCTTGTGCCCATTTTGGAAATACAAAGATTTTCTTGATACCTATTTTTCACTTTTTATATTTCAGCAAATTAATTGCTGTGTACCTGGTATAGAATGGAAACCCATTGCAAGGTGCAGATCATGTATTGGCTCTGGGTAGCGAGGGTCCTTGATGAACCTACAAGGACTATATATCACAGCAACCAGAAGAGTCCAGCAGACGTAACGGTATATTGCTTTAAAAAATCTGACATGGCAGGAAAAGTTACAGAGTAAAACGTGGAGACAAATTGCTGTTTTTTCACCTCAATTTCAAACTTCTTTTATTTCAGCTTTTATTTTCTGTAGGAAACACTTAAAGGGTCTACATAAATGACCCCTTGCTAAATTCAGGAATTTGTACACTTTTCAGAAATGTTTGGCTTTCTGGGATCCAGCATTGGATTCTCACCCATTTGTGTCACTAACTGGAAGGAGGCTGACATCACAAAAAATAGTAAAAATGGGTATGTCTCAGTAAAATTTCAAAATTGTGTTGAAAAATGTTTTTTTCTAATTCAAGTCTGCCTGTTCCTGATAGTTGGGAAGATGGTGATTGTACCACCGCAAACCCTTTGTTGATGCCATTTTCAGGGGAAAAAACACAAGCCTTCTTCTGCAGCCCTTTTTTTTTTAAAACAAAAAATGAAATGTTTGCTGTATTTTGTCTAATTTCTTGGTCTCCTTCAGGGGAACCCACAAAGTCTGGGTACCTCTAGAATCCCTAGGATGTTGGAAAAAAAGGACACAAATTTGGCATGGGTAGCTTATGTGGAGAAAAAGTTATGAGCGCCTAAGCGTGAACTGCCCCAAATAGCCAAAAAAAGGCTTGGCACAGGAGAGGAAAAGTCCTGGCAGCGAAGGGGTTAAAGAAAAAAGATTAACTATGTTCATTATTGTTTTCTTTGAAAGGGGCGGGGCCACGGGGTGATGTGCACTAAGGGGGAGTGCTCAGAGCTCCCCCTTCACAACGCATATGTGTGTTTGGCAGGCCATCTCGGGCTGGCCAAAAACACATGCGCTGTAGGCCTGGGAGCACCCTGCAGCAAGGAACATCGAAGGACGGAGGAGCGGCGCAGGAGGTAAGTGATTTTTTTTTAAATTCAATAAAATGTTTATTTCCTCCCTTCTGCGCCTCCTTGCCCCGCCCGCGAGCCGCTACTGGAATCTCTTTGGCTCGGCAAAAGGACAGGAAGGGATTCCTCCCCTCCTACTCAACCCCCACCCCATTGTTACCCCAAGGGCAAGGGGATTTGTGCCTTTAAAGACAAAAATACAGGCTAGCTCCTATCTGTCCAAGTGCTCCGTTTGCAAATGCAAACAAGGCAGCTGGACAACTGTCATCTTAATTGCCATTCAAGTGATGCATAGGCAGGATACCCTATTTTAAGCACTTATCTCTAGTCACGTCGTAGGTCATATATTTTACATCGTGGGGTCTGTGACCCCTTTCAGTTGCCTATTTCTTGGAGGAGGGACTTTTGAAGGAAGGCCTTCAGTGTCCTATGGCTAAAGGTATTTCAACAAAAGATGGAGAAGGTAAGTGAAACATCTGGCTATAAAATGCTTGACACAAACCCAAATTGTTGCAGTAGAATGGATTGAACTTCTAGAAGGCCTCTAAGATGGCAGGTGTGATCCAGAAAATGTTGACCACGGTTACCTACATGTCCTGAGCTCTCAGGATTAATAACTGTTCCCATGCCCTTTCTGGGGATGCAATCCCTACAAGCATTTGCAAAGCAATGGGTCTCGCGTTTGCTCGAGTTAGAGCTATTAGGATTGTAAACTCCAACCTGGAATTATCCATGTAACTGGCAAAAGTACAAATATCTATGTAACCGGCAAAAGTGCAATTACCTATGTAACAGGATAGATGTCATGCAAAGCGCTCGACTACTGCCCAGCAAGATCGTGCTGCGAAATTAAGAGAAAAAGTATTCCAGAAACCAGATGGAAAACATCGAGCCTAGTATGTTTTCAGTAGTTGGCCAGTGCCCTCGAGGAGGGCTAAACACCAGAAGGGGCATGACATATGCATGCCTTTCACTAATGAAACCAAGCGGATTTTAAAAGGCAAGCTCACAAACCAATGAAAGTGACTTACGTGACATGGGCGTGGTTAGAAGCCCAGAGATTACAACAGGGGACGGAGCGCTTTGCACTCACCCCTAAAAATGACCAGGCTTGTCTGAAGTGTTTGTAAGGCCTGGGGCGAAATGTTATTGCGGGACCCTCTTGGTGGCTCCATTTCTTTTTTAACAGGTACTGTAAGCACTTGTTTCTGAACACTAAACTAAAAGTACTCTAGGGAAAGTGAAAACGTGGCAAAGGCCGCCGTGTAGGGGTATGGTTAAATAGGCAATCTCACAATTATTGTAAAAGGCACATTTGTTTTCAATTAAAAATCTATAAACAAATTTCACTTGGGAAGCACGAGGCCCCCTTGTTGGTAATGACACTGCCCCTTTCCTGCACCAAGCAACAAAAAAAAATCGAAAGGCTAGAGTCAAGGTACTGTTTAATCATGCTACTGCTTCGAATTTGCTACCATTTTAGCTCCCTTGCCCTGCGCACGGAGGTCTGACTAAGTCGCTAGATATTGGATAATTCGCGCACAATGAAAAGACACTTCGCTTTAAAACTCTATGGAGGCTGGTCACAGCCAATAATTCGGTTGGATATCTTTTTCTGGAAACAACAGCGTTAACACAATATTTGTTCACTGATGTACAGGACTTGTGTAGAAAGGCAGAGGCTGCGTGGATTATCAAGGCATTGCAATGCAAGGCAACTGTGTTGACGGAGTTACCTGTTGGCACTGGTCCTGGCGGCGGTGCAGCCTTCCTCCTCCGTTTGATGTCTCCCATACACAGGGATCCTAAGTGAAGGCTTGTTTGCCTGTAAGTAATTATTAGAGAAATCTATTAACAAATGGGGGAAATGCCACATAAATACAGAGTTTGTATAATCAGGGTCTAAATCAAAACACTCCCTGCGACGCTGGAGCTGCATAATAAAACCACCAATCCTGTTTATATCGAAACATAATTATATTTGTTGACAAGCGCTCAGCTGCTAAACGCAGCATCATAAATTGTTAGGGGGGTGAATAACATAATAGGAATGTTTTTTTTTTTTAATTTTCAAAACTGGCAATCTTTCTTACCTAACATAAAATGAGGCACGGTGGCTCGTGACAGGAACATCGCGAAGATTAATTATATAAAGATATCACAGTATTGTTGCTGGTTTATCAATAGGTTAGTAACGCCTCTCTGTCACAACGGCATTTAATATAAGAGCACCGTTCAGGAAGGGTGAAACGGGAAGTTCTGTAAGAAGTAAACCTGTGGCTAGCACATTGTCATTCATTTCGCCCATCCAGTTCCAATCCAAGATGGCGGCCGAATGCTCTGTGTTATTAACTATAATTAATACCTCTTAGGATGTGTGAGCAGACAACACTAATGGGATATTGCCTTCCGAGACCTACATTTAACAATTAAGAGTTGATTCTTGGCTGGCCCTGTCGCAAGACACCAGACATGCAACCTCAGCGAGTGGCAACTTTCCAGCTCTTAATAGGCTGAAGTATTGCAGCTGATGTCATGCCAGGCTGTTCCAAAAAGTTAGAAATCATGAGCCGAGTATGTGAGAGAAATGCACTAATGAGATGGATTAGCAGTAACAGAAGAACAGTGTTGCTATGGCAGGAAGGAACTTCATTAAGTGACACCAAGGATTACCATGAGGCACTGAGGACTCAATTCAGAGTGTCATGAAAACAAAAGTGCAATATAAAACCAAACTCCAAGCACCGCAGATAGGATGTGCCACCTTGGCACCTGCAGGGGTAGCATAGTCCCTAGATTGATACAACATCACTAAACCAAACACTTCAATAAGACTGAAACAATTTAACACGGATTCTAAATAGCTTAAATAAATGCACACTGGATTGCAGATGTGTACACGCTGTTTGGCAAGTAGTCTATTCCTGCACTATGCTTTCACAGAACATTGACTTTTACTAAACATCCAAAGCTCTGACTACGTCGTGTGCATTTGGTATTTACATTTTGACATGGGGATACAATGTTGAGTGGTATTTTTCTAGAAATAGACGACATGACACAAAGTAGCATGATTAATGGGGATTTTCCAAGCTTTATCAGAGTAAATCTAAGAATTTATTTGAAAAAGAGACGGCTTTAACATGAAATTCACTTTATTTTTGCCATCCAACCAACAATAAAGAAGAAACAATAACATTGTGGCTTTATTACATCATGATGTATGAGAGCAAGGCAACCTACAGGTTGTCAGTCAAGACATCCAATCAAGACTGCAGTCAGCAAAACCATACGGAAGCCACTTGCAGAGCAACGCATGCACATGCATTCGATCTAGGAATATCATACGTCAGGTACTCAACCCATCTATGTGGATTGACCAAACCAAAGTAATTAATCTGTGAAAAAGTGAAACATTCACCAAAGAGGAAACATCTGCATACAGAACTGTTTCAGAAGAGGAAGAGAATATATCAGTGATGGCACTGAAATGTCAACAATGACGTCATTTAACATTTTATGAGTGATGTCCTATGTAAGATAAGAAGCACGTTATGATGGAGTGCTAGTGATATTTTATGTAATTCTAATAGGCAAATTAGTATTTTCAATGAATTTCAGAGATTTTTTTGATATACGTTAAGGTCTTATAACTAAACCTAACCACAAATTTACCTTTTCAGTGTGTTTTGGGGGATTTATGACCATGTACCACATCCAAGTGCACCAATTTTCCTACTTACAGAAAAACTCCACTGCACATGGCTTTCATCTGAGTGTTGCAAGGGTTCTCCACAGGGCCAGACCTGTTGCTAGGCTCTGCGTCCAACCCACCATAAGTAGTTCACACCCCACAACCTACATTTAAAATGTACAGATGGCAGTAGGCCACGAAGCCTGTATTGTTCGAATTAGAATTTATCTTATAAAACAAGAAAAGAGGCATCTAGCAAAACAGGAACAGTTCATTTAATTAAACATTATGGGTGGGACAGCAGTTACAGAACCTGGGTCTGAGGACTGTCTCTCAATGTGTATCAGTTTGCAGTAGGTTTTTAGACATTTCTCTGAGTACCATAAAGAAATCAAAAATATTCCTTTCTTGGTTAAAAATGCCAACAGTTGTCATGGAGTCATAAATACAGTTCTAGATAACGAATGCAGGTAGGCCTCGACCTTCTGTGGACACAATGTGGGCCAGTGACTACGTGTCCAGATGTGCAGCCTGAGGGATATGTGATTGAGGTGTGTGCTGTGTTCTGATTGGCTAAGTGTTCCTAACTACCTGCGGCATCTGACTTTGTGGTCTTTTGGGGAATACAGGCACTCGTCTAGATGTGTATTTAATTGCTGCCAATCTCCATGGAACATTGTGGTGTTGCTGCCCTACCCGTCAGATCTGATCTAAGTTTTCCTATTTGCACGTTTGCCTGCTGGCTAAGTGCAACCCCACCTGTGACCTGTCGGTCAGTAACTTTAGGCTTAGGTCTCAGAGCCTGCCTAACCCCGTACCTATCTGCGGGTTTGACAGACTTCACAATACTGTGATAAGTGTGATGAGACTTTGTTAGTGAATATTAATGTTTTGCTGTGTGCATTGACATTAATTACTCCAATATTAACATCTGTATTGATGTTGCAGCCCTAAACCAGGATACAGACATCTCAGGGGGCTGCGCTGGGTCTCAGGATCTCCAAAACCAATGGCAAAATCAGAATTTAAATACATATATATATATATATATATATATATACTACATACACACACAGAGTTCCCCTATGTGCCTTTATTTTTTCAGTAAACAGAGACTGTGTTCCCCTTTTAGAAATTGGGTCTCTAGTTGGCAGAGGTATGCACCCTGTCCAAGAAGGGACCACACTCCTAGTCAGGGCTGACTAAATGAGTCAGAATTGAAAAGTGTAGGATAGTTAGTGTATTAGAAGTGTGTAACTAGGGACATAAAATCCACTCAGGGCCTACCCGAGAGTGAAGCAGTCTTGTCAAACCCAGGATTAGTGGGTTACCGGCCTCATGTCGGGGAAAGGGGGGTTGCCCCTTGAAGTCACACATTCCTCAAAGGGTACATTGCTAGGTGCTACCTATATGTGTCGCCTCTCCCAGCAGCTTGTCCAAAAGTCCACAGCCCTAATGAATGCCCTTGACCAGTTGAGGCTTGAACAATGGGCAGAAAAATGTTGGCTTACTTGCAGATGAGCTGCGACATACAGAAGCTCATCATTACTCCTTCGTTTTTAACCATATCAGTTGACACCATAATAAAGGTAAATCATCTATGGTTCACTAGGCATTTTTAGATATCTTGTTCCTGGATTCGTCCAGCGAGCCTTATATAAGAACTCCCTCTGGTAGGTCCGAACCAGAAGGTTGAGTCTGGCCTGGCGACATTGTTCCACTGGGGTGGGTAGAGGTGGTCTATGATGAAGCATGGCACTATTAAGTGTGTGAGACCACCTCTTCCATAAAGGAAACTTTCCTGTTACTCTAACTCACAGATGAATACGTGGTTAACCATGAGTATATTCCAAGTGGAGTCAAGCTCAAATTAAGCAGTCCCTGTTTTTTGGAACTACGGGTTCAGGTTTTCTTTGGGTTTGCCTCAATCAGAGGCATCCATCTGAACTTAGTTCCCCCTCCACACCTTTTGTGTGCATAGATATATCTGTTGCACCTATCCTGTCAATTAATGCTCACAGCCAGAGAATTTTCTGAACTTTGTTTCAACCAAAGGCTACCTTCTTGGATAAGCTCGATAAACAACACCTGATAAGTATTCTTTCTAGAGCTAATTTCTTTAACTTGGATTAAATATGAGCACATTGTATTGCTCAGTAACGTAAAACAATGCCAGTTTTAAAGAGGACATTGAAAAATGAAGGAAACTATTTGCAGAAGCGTGTATTAGAAAATAAACATTTGTCATCATCTACAAACCTTCATCCGTTTATCAAAGATTTTTTACCCCAGAAACATGACACACACAGATATTTCTGTAAAATTCTGATTTCACCCTTAAGTGACATTTGTAATATCACAACGTTTGCTGTGTTTTGATTCGGCTGCAGCGGGAAGGGCCGATACCTAAATGGTCATAGAAGTTATTAATCACCTTGGTGCTAGCACAAGTTCGGGAGTAAATGATATTAAAGATTTCCTATCGTTTCATAAAAAGCATACAATCTGCAAATTGGCCAGAGGGCAAATGTCAGTTTCGGTGGAGCTCTCCGGAGCACTAACACGCTTTTGGAAATTACAAAGAAGACATTAGGCATTTTTGGAACAAAACACCAATTGGAATTTAACAAATTGGGCTAAACTGTCAATGGATTTGTTAATCAATCTAATAGCTCAGACCAGAGTGTGCAATTATCACAGACAGCAATCAATTATTGTAGAGCTATGATCACCATGTTCACAGAACAACCGTGTTATTTTGCAAAGACTTCTTTGTATGAAAGATAATGCACGTTCTCTCTAAAGATGACTAACTTGGCAATTGGAAACAGTGACAGCTTCAAACCAGTCTGTTCCAACAGCAGCTGCTCCGAATGTTTTTTTCCCTGTGCCACTGTGCCAATTTCAGCTTTCTCCTGTTATTAAATAATTAAAATCGGAGCATTAACAAACGGCGCTCAATGATAGAAAGCATACATTAGTAAGTGATTGAAGAGTAATTAATGGTTTTGAGTGTCTGAATGGGAAAGAGTCCAAAGCTAACATTGTTTACGAGAGGATTGCTACAAGCTCGAAATGCTTTCTCTACTTCTGCTGGTGGGAAACTGTTTGCACTTCTGCATTTGTCATGATTTCTCAGAGTCCGTGACATGGTGATTTACATGTTTTGAAACCTATCCCTCATTGTCCCTCCTCCCACCTGAAATAAATTGTTATTTTTATTTTTTTTGCAATTTTAGTTGGCGTGAACTTGGGCTGAGGACACTAGAACTAGGGCCGAATGACCGGTTTATCCATGGTGCATTTCCTTGGAGAGGTGGAGCGTCTGAATCTTGGTTTTGAAAACCCAAGGCCACTCCTGGTGCCTCTGTCCATTTCCTTAGCTCCCTGAAGTTAATTGTAGTAGGCACAAAGAGGCTTCCAGAGAAGGAGGGAGGTAGAGGAAAAGTCATCAGATAGGGAGAAGAGCAAGCAGGGAAACAGAGAAGGGATTTGTGGAAAGAGGGACACAGAGGCAAGGGAGCAGGGCTGGTTTGAATACTTTTGCCAGGGTTGCCTTTGGTTCCCAAGTCCAGCCCTGACTGGAGTGCTTTACATGAGCACCAGTGTTGGCCTTGGCCTTTTATATACTGTCATCCCTAAACGTTTTGCCTTCACCCTTCTGTTTTCTGAACCCGTTTTTTTTTTGGCTTTTAGGACTATGCACACTTAACCACTACTAACCGGTGCTAATCTACTTTCTCCTCTAAACATGTTAAAATTGGCTTACATCCAATTGACACATTTAATATATTTGTAAGACCCTAGTGAAGTGGTAATACCTGTTCCCAGGTCCTGTAAATTCAGTGATATTTGTGGACCTGGAGCATTTTGCCACCTACTTAAGTAGCCCTTAAACATGTCTCAGTCCTGATAATGCAGCCTGTGTGTGCAGTTTGAAACTGCCATTTTGACCTGGCACAATAAATAATTTGCCAGGCCTAAACATTCTTTTTTTTAAAAAACATGTGACCCCTTGGGTAGCCCTAAACAGCCCAGATGGCAGAGTGCATTTTGGGCTAGACTGTTCCACTGGGGCAGGGTGAAAACTGATTTCAACCTGCTGGGTCCAAACTGAGATAGCATGACGTGCAAAATAACGATGGACTGGGATGCAGACCAGAGTAATTACCAGTGGTTGAGATTAATTCAAGCATTCAATCCATAACTTTTTTGCATACTTTTGTATGTCACCCTAAGTTGGACAGATGTGCCCAGATGTAGGTCCAGGGCACACTGTGTCACTAGAACCAAGCTATAGCTGGCTGATGAGGCCTAACTAAGGGGAAACCGGTGATAGGCTGCTCGTGTTCCAATTGAGGGAGGACCTGGCCGGGCAGTGCGGGCTGGACTGTTCCAATTAAAGCAGGGTTTAGACTATTTTTGAGACAGCTGGATCCAAGCTGAGGTGGAACACAAGCAAAATAACACTGGCCTGGGCCCTGACTACTTACCAATAGCTGAAATTAATTTAAGCATTCCATCCATCAGTATTTTTGTACATTTCTTTAAGGCACTGGGAACTCTAGGGCCAGATGTACAAAGCATGGAGTTGGTACAAGTTGTCACGAACTGCGCACTGACTTTTACCAAATCCATTATGCTTTTGCGAACTGTCTAATGTATTAATGGGTCAGTTCACGAAACCCTGTTTTTATTCGGTCCCAATTCAACCTACCTCATAAATGTTAATGATCTAGGTCGCAAATTGTGAGCCATTATGAATCACTGCCATCAAAGGAATGGTGGCCAGCTGAGGTCAGCACACCACAATGTCTGTGATTGCTTTTAAATAAAGTGATACCTTTTTTTTTATGCAGCTTTTTTTCCCTAAAGGAAATAGGAAGGGACTATAAAAAATAAAATATTAGCTGATGTTTTTTATGAGCAAGACTGTGGTCAATGAGAATCATCAATGACTATATGCAAATGTATGTTTCATTAATTCACACAGTACAATGTTTAATAAAAGTGATGGTCATAACATCATTTTAATAAAGTTTTATTTAAAAATATCAACATGTCAGTTTTAAAACAATTTTCAAGCTACAAAGTGCAGCTACAGAACCAACCACAGAGGGACTCTGAACACCAGCTGAAGAACATAAAGTTCCAGCTAGGAGTGATTTAAGAAAATATGGTAAGCTCTCCTGGGGTAATAGATTTAATGACCCAGAAGACTTACTGTTTTTAGGTTTTGCCTGTACAGCACGCATGTGCTGTCAGCTAAAGCTATTGTGAATAAACTTTCTCTTCATTGCCTACCTGATGTCGGGTCATACATAGAGCCTGGACCACGTACAGTTTCCAGTTTCTACAGCCAGTGTCCTTCCACAGGTCGCAGCTTGTACAGGTATATTATTTTTCTTTTTTTTATCCAGCACTCCTTAACTCCTTAGCTGCTAAGCCTTCGCCCTCCCCACCCAGTGCTGAGCCCTTTTTTGGCTATTTGCGGTAGTTTGCACTTAGGCCTTCATAGCTTTTTGTCCACATAAGCAATCAAAGACAAATTTGCGTCCTTTTTTTTCCAACATCCTAGGGTTTTTAACAGTACCCAGAGTTTGTGGGTTCCCCTGGAGGAGACCAAGAAATTAGCCAAAATACAGCAAAAATTTTGTTTTAAAAAAAAAACAAATGGGAAAAAAGGGCTGCCGAAGAAGGCTTGTGTTTTTTTCCCCTGATAATGGCATCAACAAAGGGTTTGTGGTGTTAATATCACCATCTTCCCAGCTTTCAGGAACAGGCAGACTTGAATCAGAAAAATACATTTTTTAAACACAATTTTGGCATTTTACTGGGACAGTCCCCATTTTTATTATTTTTTGTGCTTTCAGCCTCCTTCCAGTTAGTGACAGAAATGGGTGTGAAACCAATGCTGGATCCCGGAAAGCTAAACATTTCAGAAAAGTAGACAATTCTGAATTCAGCAAGGGGTCATGTATGTAGATCCTACAAGGTTTTCCCAATATTGAAATTGAGGTGAAAAAAACAACAGTTTTTCTCCATGTTTTGCTTTGTAACTTTTTCCTGCGATGTCAGAGTTTTGAAAGCAATATACTGTTACGTCTGCTGGACTTTTCTTGTTGCGGGGAGATATAGGACTTGTAGGTTCATCAAGAACCCTAGGTACCCAGTGCAAATAAATGAGCTGCACCTTGCAATGGGTTTTCATTCTATACCATGTATACAGCAATTTATTTGCTGAAATATAAAGAGTGAAAAATAGGTATCAAGAAAACCTTTGTATTTCCAAAATTTTCTGCCCCCCCCCCCCCCCCCAAGGGCATCGGGGGTAAATGCCCTATCTGCCCACTGGTGGGCAGAACAACTTTGGCCCCATTTATTTGCGGTGGTGGTATGGCCCGATCCCCACCCTCTTATTTTGAAAAAAAAAAATCTTCCCTGGTCTCTGGTGGGCTTTCTACCCCCATTGGGGGCAGTTGGGCCTTCAAAAACTATGCCCCCCAACCCCCCGGTTGAGCGACCCTTGCCCAAAGGGTCGCTCCTCTTGTGTGAAATTGGCACCCAAAAAATCCCCGGTGCCTGAGTGGGCCCCATGAAAATAGACCGATAAGTCCCCAAGGGGGGCAGAAATGGCTTAAAATAAATTTGCCCCCAGGGGAACGACCCTTGCCTAAGGGGTTGCTCCCCTTGCTTGAAATTGACGCAAAAAAAATAAAAAATCCCTGATGTCTTGTGGGGCAGAAATGGCCTAAAATAAATTTGCCCCCTCCAAAAGAGCACCGCGCGAAGTAACCATTATGTCCCCGGCACAGAACCGGTTAAGAGTGCTGGAGAAAAAAAAATAAAAAAAAATAATATAGCAGTGACAATTATGAAAAGTGAGGTTAGCGTCCAGGCACACGCTTCTCTTAAAACCTCAATCTGACATATTTTAATTGTTCCTGTAAACATGTTAGGATTAATTGAAAGACTGTTTGATAAGTTGAGTTTTAAGTAGTTTCTCATCTGGAGGTTATTGGCTTCGATTTAATGTCAAGGTCTGAAGTTTCATACAATGGGCCCTCAAGGCTCTTCCGGCATACCTTAGTCTCTTAAAGGAACATTGGGAGATCAGTTCAGCTGAGAACTAATGCAGATTCCTGGCTTGGATGCAGTGCCTTGACAATTTCGAAGAAAGTAGGGATCTTTGCCCCAACATCCTTTGTGCATTTTGCACAATAATTTGAATGTTATTCTGAACTCTTGTGGGAGCTGCTGGAGAGCTTTCAGGGATGGCTGATAGGTCCAATTTCCCCAAATACAGACACAATCTGACTGCCTGATTTTGTGTGCTCTGCAGTCTGGCGATGAGGTTTTTGGGAGACCAGTGTATACTATGTTATTGAAGTCCCTTTGTCTTAAGGCGTGTGCCCATTTTAGTTCAATAAAACATGATTGCCTTTTTCTTGACCTGGTTGGATGGAGAGGTTTGCACGGCAGTTGCAAATGTGCAACACTAGACTCGCCTCTTCTATGATAAGAACTTCCTTCTTTGATCCATTTCAGCATATGTTTTCCTTTATCCAAACTTAGAACTGGCCTAGACTAGCAGTTCCTATCCTGTGGTCTGGAGACCCCCGGGTGCCACGATGCCTACGCAAGGGCTACAAGTCCTTGGATTAATTAGTGGGAGCACTACAAGTGCATCAGTTAGAATATATTGTGAACGATGAGTGGCCTCAAATGAATTCAGAAAAGCTTAACCTTTCTATTAAAATGTTGGTTTCCTTTTTTTATGTTCACTTGTGAATTAAATAAAATATTGAATCATTTATTTATTTTTATGATGAATGGTTGTTGCTGTATTTCTGTATATTGTTTTGCATTTCAAATTATCAAATTGTATCCATCAGAGTCCCCTGCTTCCAGTAATGGGTCCCTGAATTCCAATAATGATTCATTGGGGGGTTTGGGGGGGGGGGAAGTTGGACCTCTGGATTTCAGTAATGATTAAGTAGCGGTCCAGAAAAATAAAAAGGTTAAAAACCAGTAGCCTAGATAGTCGGCATTGGTAGGGAGCTATGTTGATGCCTCGGACCCGAGAAATATCCTCCTTTTAACATTTCTCAATCAGTATCCGGCGTGGTTTTAATCTTTATGACATCACATATCACCGGTAATCAAATGTAGTTTCAATGATGTTTTAATGAACATAAGTCAAAAGTTTATCAGTCTAATGTACATGGAGACTTGTTTAACAATCCCAATGCATTTCAGGCTGCTGACCTTAATCAGGGGAAATGATCCGTGCTCTTTGTCATATCTGCATTGCGACTCTCCCGCCATACTAGCTGGGTCTGCACAAGCATCGTTGTGTACATCTAAGCACGGCGTCTTTGTGTACTTCTGGAATAGCACCTTATGATTTAGTATTTGAGCCAGAGGAAGCATATAGTTAGTGAAGAGATGTAGGTAGCTGGAGGGCTCATTTAATACTCCACATTTCAGTTTCTTGAAGTAGAAAGCCAGACGCCTTTTTGAGTACTTGTTTAGTTTGTAAGGAAATTAATGAAACTATATAGGTCAACTGTGCTATTCTTGCCTGTTCCTTGAACCTGCTCAAAAATATGAATTGTCCACTGTGTCATCAGCAACTGGCAGTAGTTCAAGGCTGCTTGGTGGCTTTGTTCTCTGATGTTTGGCAGTCCTGGTTCTGCATCTCAAAAGGGTCTGACACCATACTAGTAATCACTCAGAACTGTTTTCTTCCAAGAACTCTTGCAATTAATTTATGACTTCCCTTCATAAGATTTTGTTTGCATATGGGATATTTGAAATTGGATGGTAGTTGAACAGTTCATGTGCGCCTGCAGTAAGTTTACTCAGCAGAGGGGTAATGGTAGTGTGTTGCAAACAGTCAAAGTTGAATCATGTAGAACGAAGCACTGAATATGATGTCATCTACATGGACTGGGAGAACTCTCTTCGTGAGACAGGGCATAGTTCCACTGTGAAGTAAGAAGATTTGGTTTTCTTGGGCATATATGTAATGTGCTGTTTCATTCTTTCTGGCAGTACAGTACTCTTATTAAAATGTACTCATGCTGCAAATTTAGCTATATCATTTAACAGATAAAGAGATGAGTCCAAGTCAATGATTATTCTTACTATTACCTTATTCTCCTTCCCAGATGAACGCTCACAATTGATGATCGAATAGCAAACATAAAAAATAAAAATAAACTAGAGACAAAACTATTTAGGAAACCAACAGCAAGTAATACTATTTTTTAATAGTATTACTAGTATTAATCCTAGATATTTGTTATCTAGTATACCTTATGGAAGGCCTTGCATTTGCGAATAAATTGTAGTGAACAAAAATAATTTGAGAAGGCACAATTGGAAATAGATTCACGCTTCTGAGAAAAAAAGATTCACAGAATGAGCAGTTCTGGCAGCAATTGAAAAAGTAAGTATGAGGAATAAGGAAGCTGTGCTCTTTACGAAGGGGAAATCTCAAAGGGAATGACAGTTGCAGTCTAGATTCATCAAAACCTCATCGCAGAAGAAAAAACCATACGGAAAATAATGAATAAAAACTGCCCTTTGATGAAGAATGATCCAACTGTAGACTCTGATGCCACAAAAACATAGGGTTCATGTTCAGAAGAGCAAGATCTATGTGTGATGATTTAGTGGTGACTAGCCTTATTACTGAAACCTGGTTGAAGGGAAGTCAAGGGTGCCTGGGCTTTTCATGTTTGGGAGATATTTTCTGTGGGATGCTTCGCCCCAGTAACCCAGGCCACCCTCCAGGGTCTGTGGCCCCTTACGAAGCAGGAGGTGACAATGATAGATTTTTGGAAGGGGCCCGACCCGCTCACCTTCATGCAATCAAGGCATTTATCCGGGAAATATATTGTGATGGACGTGAGCAAGGGATAGGAGGGGAGGCAGTGTGCCTCTCCTCTTACTTTTCACATATTCACTGTATTGCTGTTATCATGTTGGGCAGCAATTGTAAAAGCAAGTTGACTATCAAGTAATGGATACCTAATGCACATAAGAATATTTGTATGGTGAACTGAAGTGCATGTGACGCTATTGCAGCTATATGGAAATTAAGCGTTCCAGATCAGGATGTTCTCTATATGGACCTGTGCATTATGGGAGTCAGAGTTTGGTCATTGAAGTCACATGACTGTGTATTTAAAAAGCACTGGCTCACTCACACCTGCTTTTACTTACCTGTGAACAAGGCATGCTGTTGACGAAACGCGTCAGGATTTTTTGTCTTGCTGCTCAGAAGTGCTATTAAATGCTTGGATTTTAACGTGGACTGGCGCCTCGGCTTTTTTTTCGTGTTTGGGATATATATATATATATATATATATGTATATATAGAGAGAGAGAGAGAGAGAGAGAGAGAGATAGATATGGATGTCTATAGGTTTTTTTAAAAATATATATATAGCGATCACTTTTGCCAACGTGTGTGGTTTCCCTGGGGGCTGCAACCGGCCCTCAGGAATACCACACCCAAATATAAAATTGATCTCTTTACATATATATATATATATATATTTGCCACCAGTTCTCTTGCAGTTGCAGCTTGCGTCTTTGCACATACTTCAACTGACGCGTTTCAACTGTAGTTTGTAGGCAGCAATAAAAAAAAGTCAAGTAACTCTTGTGATTATGTTTCTGCTAGAAAAGGATCTGACTTTTGTCCAGTGGCAGTTTTGATGCCATAAAGTAGCGCAGAATGTTTATATGCCTACTGAAAGGATCAAAACTGTCTTGTATGTGAATAGCTGAGTGGATTAGTAAAGCCAGCCATTACCTGCGCTATAATACAAATGAAATGTATGTGCGGGGGCTATGAAGAGATGAAGGGCACTTTTGCTAGGTGGTAGTGAGGGAATCCGAGGAGGTGGTCATGGGAGTGGGAACACCAATAATGATTGTTGGACTGGGCGCTAGAGGCGCTAAAGACTGTGACGATTGCTATGTGAGAAGGTGAAGTAATAGTGTGTCTTTTTTTTGAGTGTCTTAAGAGAACATGCTAATTGAGGGAAGAAGCGAAGGTAAGGTGACCTCAAATGTTGCAGGTATCTCACACACACCCACCAGCAATTTTGTGACTGTCTACATAGGCTAGTGTTTTAGAGCAACAGTTTAGTCAGTAGCAGAGATGGCATCTTGTTGGGTGACTGCTGCTCAAGCCCTTACTTGGGTTATAGAGGACAGCACTGACGTAGGATCAGAGACTGAGACAGCAGATACTGAGACAGCATCTGAGAGATAAGGCAATGGCGCAGACACTGGGAGTGATTTTTCAGTCGGAGGAGTCCCATTTGATAACTCCTCTTCCAGTGATTATGAGGGAGGTGATGAGGACAGTCCTGCTGTCCCTTCGCAAGCACAGTCTGTGCAGTGGGACAGTAGCGGGTTAGCCCAACCCAGAGAGCAGGTGCATGCCGCCGCAAGCACAGAGCGAGTGCTCTCTTGGGAGCTCTCCAATTTAGTTCAGCCCCAAATTCCACCGCCCAAATCGTATTGTGGAGACATCAAAATTATCTATCACTAAACAAACTGGTTTTGTAAGGCAGGAACCTGCGTTTTTGGTCCTGGGCTCGGCAGCCATATAGGGAAACATACCAAACCCAGACAATTCTGGAAACTAGACATCCAGGGGAGTCCACAGAGGTGTAACTTGTGTGGATTTCTCAAATTTGTCTTACCCAGAATACCCTGCAAAGCTGAAATGTTGAATAAAAACTCTATTTTTTCTTGCATTTCTGTTACACAAACTACAGGAATATGCTGAGATCCACAATATTCCTACCACCAAGTGTTTTCCCACCCGTCCTGATAAAAAGGAATGCCTGCACCTAGTGCCTGCGTCAGGAATGGATCACTCCAGGGTCAACAGTTGATCTCTTGTGAGGACCAGCATTGACAGTTGTGTTATCTATTACTGTCACGGGCACTAGGCCTACCCACGCAAGTGAGGTACCATTTTTATCGGGAGACTTGGGGAATGCTGGGTAGAAGGAAATTTGTGGCTCCTCTCAGATTCCAGAACTTTCTATCACCGAAATGTGAGGAAAGAGTGTTTTGTTTGCCAAATATTGAGGTTTGCAAAGGATTGTGGGTAACAGAATGTGGGAGAGCCCCACAGGTCACCGCATCTTGGATTCCCATAGGTGTCTAGTTTTAAAAAAATGCACAGGTTTGGTAGGTTTCCCTAGGTGCCGGCTGAGCTAGAGGCCAAAATCCACAGCTAGGCACTTTGCTAAAAACACATCAGATTTCATTTTTAAAATGTGATGTGTCCATGTTGTGTTTCCTGTCGCGAGCATTAGGCCTACCCACGCAAGTGTGGTACCATTTCTATCGGGAGACTGGGGGGAACACAGAATAGCAAAACAAGTGTTATTGCCCCTTGTCTTTCTCTACATTTTTTCCTTCCAAATGTAAGACAGTGTGTAAAAAAGACGTCTATTGCAGAAATGCCCTGTAATTCACATGCTAGTATGAGCACCACGGAATTCAGAGATGTGCAAATAGCCACTGCTTCTCAACACCTTATCTTGTGCCCATTTTGGAAATACAAAGGTTTTCTTGATATCTATTTCACTCTTCATATTTCAGCAAATGAATTGCTACATACCCGGTATAGAATGAAAACCCATATCAAGGTGCATCTCATTTATAGGCTCTGGGTACCTAGGGTTCTTGATGAGCCTACAAGCCATATACATCCCCACAACCAGAAGAGTCCAGCAGACGTAACGGTATATTGCTATCAAAAATCTGACATCGCAGGGAAAGGTTACAGAGTAAAACGTGGAGCAAGATGGCTGTTTTTTCACCTCAATTTCAATATCTTTTTATTTCAGCTGTTATTTTCTGTAGGAAACTCTTGTAGGATCTACACAAATTACCCCTTGCTAAATTCAGAATTTTGTCTAATTTTCAGAAATGTTTAGCTTTCTTGGATCCAGCGTTGGTTTCACACACATTTCTGTCAATAACTGGAAGGAAGCTGAATGCACAAAAAATAGTAAAAATGGGGTATGTCCTAGTAAAATGCCAAAATTGGGTTTTCTGATTCAAGTCTGCCTGTTACTGAATGCTGGGAAGATGGTGATCTTAGCACCACAAACCCTTTTTTGATGCCATTTTCAGGGGGAAAAAAAACCACAAGCCTTCTTCTGCAGCCCTTTTTTCTCATAATAAAAATAAATGTTGCTGTATTTTGACTAATTTCTTGGTCTCCTTCAGGGGAATCCACAAACTCTGGGTACCCTTAGAATCCCTAGGATGTTGGGGGAAAAAAAGGATGCAAATGTGCTGTGGATAGCTTATGTGGACAAAAAGTTATGAGGGCCTAAGCGCAAACTGCCCCAAATAGCCAAAAAAAGGCTCAGCACAGGAGGGGAAAAGGCCTGGCAGCGATGGGGTTAAAAGGTCTAGTGGACATGTAGTGCTTTAAAAAATACTCCAAAATGAATCCATAAATAAATAATTAAATACATTTATAAAGGAGCTTGCCTCTTTGATTTGGATCATTCAAAATTATGTGATTTCTGTACATCCCTCTGTCAGGGACTGGTTGAATGACACTGGGTGGTGTCCTGCGGCTGTCACTTTCAGGGTTTGCAATGTACTGAGATGACATCACAGCTTACCCATCAGTCTATCCAAGTACCATCTGGTTCTGAGTCATTATCTCAGGTTAATTTGTGCCCAATCCCAAACCAGGTAGAGAAGTGTTCCTTCTCATGATTCTTACTACCAAATAGATGTTGTATTGATGTCTCCTCTGCCAAATATCATCCCCAGCTCATCAGTGGTTGTGGAGCCAGGCAGAAATAGTGGATTAATGGAGCATATCAATTGAAGCCCTTCCCTTTTTTGTTGTTCGCCTTCCAGGAAGCTCCCGAAGGTGGTTTGTTTCTCTTTCAGGCAGTAACGGGTTTTGTAACTCCTTGTTTGAGGCTACCTCTTGATATAGTTTCTCATCATGTGCTGCTACTGTGAAAAACATCTGTACTTCCCCTCAAGGTCTCAATCTAGATGTTGGCATGGATGAGAATGGATGTACATAAGTGGGCTGTGGAGGAAAACCATCCATGGGCATTTACGCTGGTGCACAATCTTTCATCTTCATCTTGGATGGCGGAGTTTCTTATGACGCATCTTCCACCCCCTCGGATTTCCACACAAGGTGCAAGCTACTATCTCGCTTGTACTATCCAAACTGGATTATGCTAATGGCCTCTACCATGGATCTTCTCTATCTATTATGAAAAAACTACAACATATTCAGAACTCCGCAGCCAGGCTACTATTACATGTAAAGCCACTAGCCCACATCTCCCCTGCCTTGAGAGCACTACACTGGTTACCCGTTGCCAGAAGATGCTCTTTCAAGCTGCTTTGTATCACCCACAAAGCTATACATGGAACAGGACTGCTCTTTAGCAGAAACAAAATAACCAAATACATTCAACAAAGAAACCTACGCTCAAGATTGGTACCCCGCCTTAGAACACCACCATACAAGAAAAAGACTAGAGGTGGTACATCCTTCTCCGTTCAAGAAGCCAAACTATGGAATTCATTACCCCCAACTATAAGAGCCACAGATACCTATCTTGTCTACAGAAAACTACTCAAGAGTTGGCTCTTTCCTTCATAACCACCATATTCAAACAGCTATGGACTGCATATGCCTATGTTGATTAATATTATTTAACTGTTTATGTGTATATTCTAGTTATATATAGTTCTTTAGAAAATATGTATCGCTACTATGTCATAACATACTACACACATACTCATTAAACCCGTTTACCTAATGTATATTTACTCATGGTTTAAATATGTATATGTATGTACATATATGTGTGCATATTCGTGTGTGTATGTATGTGTGTGTATATATATATATATGTATGTGTGTGTGTGTGTGTGTGTGTGTGTGTGTGTGTGTGTGTGTGTGTGTATGCTATTCTATGCTTAACATATTCATAGATCATTGCATAACTCCTACTAGATAAGTTGTTATATTAGATATTTAATCCCTGCACTCATTTTATATCACACTTTGTCTACCCATCACCATATATCATGTCTCTATCAATCTATCCTCCATTCCCACTCTGACTCATCCCAAATCCATTCTACTACTCCTAAATAACCCTGCCTAAGCTTTTCCCTCCTCTTCCACATCTTACTCACCCAAAACCTCACTTTACTACCATGATCTCCCAAACAACCCAACTAAATTCTCCCTCATTTACCTCACCCTGCTGCTATGATCTCCCTAACCCTTTGCACATACTCTTCCCTCCTCCATCCCCCCTTTACTCATCCCAAGCCTAAATGCTATTACCATAAACTCCCAATTAACACTTCTGGATTCTTCCCTCCTCCACCCCTCCATTAATCCAGTCAATCCAACTAACAAACTTATATATTTGCGGCTCAAATTAACTCTTAATAATACTAAAACGGTACTCATATTTCCCTATACTAATCCACCACTAATTCCTATTGGCTTCCGGAGTAGCGGGCTACTCGCCAAAAAGCGCTTCAATGCCTCGTCAGTGGTAGTAAGCGCTATATAAATACTATTACAATACAATGTGGAACTACACTGGATTTGGCAGTTGAATGCCACTATTATTGCCTTTGAAACTTGCTTTTTCAGTCTGTGCCATTCGGCATCAACAGCATAGCCCTTTATAAACTGCCAAACGGGCTACAAAGTTTAAATCCCTGTTGGCTACTGTTGTTCAAATTTGAGGGTGGCGTCTCACTTGCTATCCTAGATGGCAGTCCATATCTGAGAAGTTGACAATGGTATGGTGTGTCCCCGAGTAATGTCTTCTCTTCTTTTCAGGAGTTATGTCTCTCCCAGGAAATATTTGCTGCCTTGTGAAGTTGCTTTGGGATGACTGCCATGTATGTGTTTGCTATAAAATCAGAATGTGTTGCTTCTCATGTACTGCTTTCGCTTCAAGGCGAAAGAGAGTTTGGCATGGATGCCGTCCTCTACCTTTAGCTGTCAACTGTACTTGATGCTTTTTCTCCTTTCCCCTTACTCCCCATTTTCTGGCCAGGATTAGAAACTGAGAACATAGAATAATATAGCATCCATGCAACATGCATGATCTCCTAAAAAAGGTATACTGATGGGATATTATGGTTTTGACTAAAAGAAAAGCTAAAACCAACCAATTGTGCCAGCCATTATTAGCAAGGTAACCATCTCTCTTACACTCCATGACTGCTCATGACCTCATATTTGATATTCTAGACAATATCACAAATGGCATTTATAACATCGAACCTGCTAAGCCACTGGGGATGCAGAACAAATTAGGCATGACGTTCCATTAAAGGCTTAGATTTTGAGAGCAGAGTCAGACCTTACCCACGGACTGGAACACTCAGGGTAGGGCCAGTTCAAAGGGGATTTCCATTTATTTTAATTACACATGGTGTTTTAACTCCAAGATAAGAAACATAACTTCTTTGAAACAGAGACTTGTCAAGTGGTTTTTTTTGTTGTTTCTGTTGTATGTTGATTCCTGACCAAAGGACACACTGTGCATAGCATTTGGCCATGTGCATTATATCTGAGTTTAGGGTGTGTTTTTTGGCCACGTCTTGTACCCAGACTCTGCCTCTCGCAGAGTCCCCAGCAATCACCTGTGCCCAAATTTCAATGTCCACAAACTTTCCATGCCACACTGTGTGCCCAGCCTTCATTCATGCTGTCAGCATAATTTTTGATCCAAGACAGCTAGTCTGATTATAGTGGTTCTCAAACCTTTCTGAATCCATTTGAGAACCACAGGCATGGCTGGGAAATAGCTATCTCTGACAATCAGATTTGTTTGGAAAATTCAAACTCAAAACCATTGTTCTTCAACCCTGCTGTCAATTCATACATGAAATCGAAGTATGCCAATACCTTTTACTTGATGGACTAGTTACTTACTTTCGGTAGTGCCTTATCGGGGAGAACCTATATCTAGCTGCCGATTCCTTACTTCTGAGTTCTCCCTAGGCATCAGGCTGGATCCAGAAGATTTTTAGTGAGCAGTACCCCTGCGCACAGGTAGGTGGCATCGATCGGCTCCACGTCGCCCTTG
Organism: Pleurodeles waltl; assembly: GCF_031143425.1. Taxonomy (NCBI): domain Eukaryota; kingdom Metazoa; phylum Chordata; class Amphibia; order Caudata; family Salamandridae; genus Pleurodeles; species Pleurodeles waltl. The sequence goes on along the minus strand of NC_090444.1, from coordinate 188,119,881 downwards.
TGGTGAAACTGATGTCGCAGTTCCTATAAAGGCACGACCCAGGCACTCTGACATCAGTTTCTTTTCACAACTTTCCATGCCAGAAGCGCGGAGTCATGAACAACATGGACCACTGGTGTGTCAAAACCAGGGCCCTGAAAGGGAAATCCCTGCCCCTAGAAATCCATTCACAGAGAGGGGAGGATGGGTGGGTCGGTAAGGAATCTACAGCTAGATATAGGGGGTCATTACGACCTCGGCGGTCTTTTTGCAAGACCGCCGAGGGACTACCGTGCGGAAGACCGCCTGTGCAGGCGGTTTGCCGCTCGGCGTATTATGACTGTTGGCTGCTCTCCGTCGTTATTCCGATGGAGAGCCGCCAACAGCCATACATGCGGGCGGCGGGTAAGTGGAGGTTGCTCACACCTCCACCGCCACGCCAACAGAACACCGCCCAGCGAATCACGTCTTGTGATTCGCCGTGGCGGTGTTCTGTTGGCGGTGTGGTGTCGGCAGAGCTGCCCCCTGACTCCCGTCCCCTCCCGGAGGATCGACGGACCAGGTAAGTCGATCGTCCGTTAGGGGAGGGGGTGGGGGGGTGTTGTGTGTTGTGTACGTGCATGGGGGAGTGCGTGTGTGTATGTAGAGGGGGTGTGTGGGTGCGTGTATGCTTGCGGGGGTGTTGTGTGTATGGGAATGAGGGCGTGTATGGCTATGGGTATGGCTGTATGGATGTGTGCGTGTATGTTTGAATGTGGGTGTGCGTGTCTGACTGTGTGTGTGGATGTAGGCATGTATGTCGGGGTGTGTGCGTGTGTGTGTTGGTGGTGCCTGCATGCGCGTCGGGTGTGTGTGAGTAATGTTATGTTGGGGGTCGGGGTGGGGAGGGGGGCCCTGCCACCTTTGGGGGGTGGCAGGGGTGGTGGGGGTGTAGCGGAGGGAGTCGGGGTGGGGGTGGGGGGTGGCGGAGACCCCTATCAGTGCCAGGGAAGGAATTCCCTGGCACTGATAGTGCTTACCGCCATGGATTTCATGGCAGTTGAAACCGCTGGAAATCCACGGCGGTAAGCCGGGTCCAAATACCGCCGGCGGTATATTGACGACCCAGGTCTCCAGCCCGGCGGTCGTCTCCGTCCTGGCAGGCGGGACGGAGAACCGCAGATGACCATGGCGGTAACCGCCATGGTCATAATTCACCAAGGTAAGACCGCCAGCCTGTTGCCGGTCTTACCGCCGGTTGTCCGCCATCCACCAGGGTTGTAATGACCCCCATAGTCTCTACCAGATAAGGCATTACCGAAGGTAAGAAACTAGTCCATCTGATAGAGACTTCTAGCTGCAGATTCCTTACCTGTGAATAGATACCCAAGCAATACCATCTGTGGAAGTGGGTCTGCAAACTCATTTCCAGCAAGAAAGTCTTGCAGGACAGAACAGGCAATGTGCCCATCCCTACAGACCTGACTGTCCAGGCAGTAGTGTTTGGTAAACATGTGCAGAGATGTCCACATTGCTGCCTGGCATATATTAAGAACTAGAACTCTGCATGCTAACAAAGTAGTCACAGCTTTAGCTCTGGTTGAATGAGCGTGCAAGCTCTCAGAAGGTTGCTTTTTGGCCAGTGCATAGCAGACCTTGATGCAGAGCACGACCCAAAGAGAGATGGTTTGCTTCTGCACTGCCAGATGTTTCTATGCACCCACGTACCCCACACAGAGTCGGTGGTCCACTCGTAACTGTTTTGTACGTCTTTTTAGGTCCAGGCAGTAGAATTTCTCCTCTTACTTACAAGAATGTGGCCCTGCATAAAAAGTAGGAGAGGTGATAGATTGGCCTACATGAAAAGGTGTGACTACCTTTGGCAGAAAAGAGGCCCTAGTGTGAATCACCATTTCTCAGGATAGATAGAGAGGTATGGCAGCTTAGATGATAAGGTCTGCATCTCACTCACTCTATGGGCAGATGTAATTGCCACAAGAAAGGCTGTTTCCAATGTGAGAAGCCTGAGGGGACAGTTGTGAAGAGGCTCAAAAGGAGCGCACATCAAAAAGGCCAGCACCAAATTAAGATCCTATTGTGGCATAATGAAAGAGGGAAGAGAGGAGTGAGACCTTTGAGGAACCTATGTACAATAGGAGACCTAAAAAAGGAGGGTTGATCAGGCAACCGCAAAAAGGCAGAAATAGCAGATAAATAGTCCTTAAGAGTGCCCAAAGCAGTGTCCTGCTGGGCGAGGAAAAGAATGAACAGTAGAGCCTCAGAAAGCGGGAGCAAAAAGGGGATCAACAGACTTGTATGCTCTCCATTTCACAAATTTCTTTTAACAACAGGTGTTTACCGTTTTGGTGGAGGGCCGCCTGGCTGCCAAGATGACATTACAGACTTCAGGAGGAAAGTCAACAGATGTCAACTGCCTCCGCTCAATTTCCGTGCAAGAAGGCAGAGAGTGGACAGGTTTGGGTGAAGAACCATCCCCTGCTGCCGAGACAGAAGATCTTCCCAAAGGGGCAGTCTGATCAGAGGATCGATGGACATGCTCAGCAGCCCGGGTTACTAGCCTCTCCATGCCCAGTCCGGAGCCACAAGGATTACTTGGGTCAGGTCGCTCCTGATCTTCTTGAGAACTCTGGGCAGGAGTGGTATGGGCTGAAAGGCGTACATAAGACCTGAATTCTACTTAAGACAAAAAGCGTTTCTGAGCAAGTGAGGTTCTGGAAACCTCAGGGTGCAAAACTGCTGACATTGCATGTTCTTGGCAGAGCCAAACAGATCTAGCCAAGGCTCTCACCTCTGCTGAAAGAGACCTTGTGCTTCCTCCAGATGGAGACGCCATTTATAATCTGGTAAATCTGCTAAGTATTTTTTGGCTCAGTTTGTCTGCTCTGGCGTTCAGAAAGCCACCAGGGATATGCCCTGCTGTTCCAGCCATGTCCAGAGGCATAGAGCCTCTTGACAAAGGGTCCACAACCATACCCTGCCCTGTTTGTTGCAGTACCACATGGCAGTGGTGTTGTCTAAGAATGCCAGCACTAGCTTTCCCTTGATAGAGGGTAGAGAGGCTTTTAATGCCCGTCAGATCATTCTGAGCTCCAGCAGGTTGACATGGAGTCCAGCTTCACTGGAGACTAGATTCCTCTGATCTCCACCTCTTTCAGATGGCTGTACCATCCCAGGAGTGATGCATCAGTCACTACTGTAAGATCTGGTTGGGGAAAGGAGGGGGATCGACCTCTGACCCAATCACGGTTTGTTTACCACCACTGCAGATCTGGTGAAGTTTCCTCTGAGATCCGTACCATGTTGGAGAAATTTCCCTGGTTCTGTGCCCACTGGAACCTAAGGTCCCACTGCAGAGCCCGCATATGCCACCTGGCATCTGTTACCAGCAGGATGAATGAGGCCAGGAGCCTCAACAGCCTCAGAGTCAGTCTTACCAAAATCGAGGCTAGAGGCTGAAACACTGGTATCATAGTCTGAAAATCCTAGACTTGCCACTCTGGAGGATAAGCCTGAAACTGCACTGTGTCCAGTACAGCTCCAATGAAAGAATCTGAGAGGGAGTCAGGTGTGACTTCAGCACATTTATAGTGAACCCCAGTAAATGCAATAGGTTCACCATAGTGTAGAGGTTGTAGGGAACAGACTGGGGTGAGCCCGCCTTCAACAGCCAGTTGTAGACATAGGGGAATACTGACACCCCTGATCTTTGCAGATTAGCTGAAACCACCACCAGCATCTTGTAGATCATCAAAGGGACGCTGCTGAGACCAAAGGGAGGCATGGTGAACTAATGCCTGTGGGCAGGAAAGATGAGGATAGGGATATAAGCGTCCTGCAAGTCCAACACTACCATCCAGTCTCCTGGGTCCAGGGCAGACAAAACCAGAGTCAAATTGAGCATTTTGAACTTATGCTTCTTGAGGAAGAGATTGAGGGGTCGTAGGTCTAGGATAAGGCGAAGACTCTTGTCTTTTTTGGGAACCAGAAAGATGTGGAAATAACAACCACAGGCTACTTCTGGCACTGGAACCCTCACTATAGCTCCCTGGGCCAAGAGAGCCGCAACCTCTTCGCGGAAAATGAACAGACAAGCCTAAGTCATCCGGTCATAAGATGGTGGCATGGAGGAAAGGGTAGCCTCAAAGGGGAGAGAGTAGCCCCTTTAGACAATCTGCAAAACCCAACTCACCATAATGGACTGCCAGTTGGGCAGGTGATGACGAATCCTGCTGCCAACTGGGTGCCTATGGCAGAAGAGAGGCAGACTAGGGGGGCTAGAAGGCTGCTGAAGGGGCTGAGGGGGGAGGGGAACGGTACACTGACCAAGCCTCTGGCCATCGGACCTACGAGGTCGGAGGGTCTCGTGCCCTCATCTACACAGAGGCTGGACAGGAATTGGCGTGGTTGGAAGCCTCTTCCTTAGCCACAAAAGAATCAAAAGGCAGATTGGGGGGGAATGAAGGCCACTGTGAGGCCCAAGAACATGGCCATAGCCTGAGAATCCTTGAAGCGCTCGAGCGCCGTATCAGCCTGATCTTCGAAGAGATGGGTGCCATAGTACGGCATATCCATTAGGAAAGCTTGGACATCCTCCGAAAAGCTAGACGACCTCAGTCAGGACTTGCATTTCTGGGCCACTGTTGTTGAAACCGCTCTGCCTAGTGATTCGGTCATGTCTAGTCCACAACACATCATGAACTTAGTTGCGTCTCTCCTGCCTGAGAGAGTGCAGCCCGGGTCTCCTCAGGGGCCCATGCAGTACTTGTGCAACCGTGTCCCACACAGTGTGGGAATAACTGCTCAAGAGGTATGTGGGGTTTACAGACTGCACTTCCAGGCTGGTGGAAGAAAACATCTTCTTCCCACATGAGTCTAGCCTATTGTATTCCCTTTCCGGAGGAGTGGTAGGGAAGTGCTGTGGGAAGTTTAGGCTAGGACCACCAAGGTCTCAGAGGTGGGCTATTGCAAGAGGAAACCTGGGTCCCCAGCTACGCGGCAATGGTGGCGGGCAATCATCCTATTCACAGGAGCCCCTGTGCTGGGTTTGGACCGGGTACCCAAAAGGACATCCATGAGCATATCTCTGAGTGGGAGAAGAGGTTCTGATGTGGAAGCTCCCAGTTGCAGCACCTCTGTCAAGAGATAAGTCTTGACTGCCACTGAGGGTAGCTGAATGTACAGGATCTCAGCAGCTCTCCTCACCACCATTGCGTAAGAGGCTCCCTCGTCCATAGCCACTGTAGAGGGAAAATGCATACCAGTCTGGAGATGTGTCTAGTCCACTGGCTTAACCCAAATCATCACACCAGTACATTTCCTACTCATAAGTCCTTCCTGAGGCGTAGCCTAGCATAGTAGTGCTAAGGATCTAATCTAGGAGGCAAAGCTCCTGCCGGCGTCGGAGTTGGCATTGGACGATGAACACCCATCTCCATGTTGGAGTAGGGGATGACAATGGGGATGGCGGTGCCGCTGCCACTGGGACCAGAGCCGGTCTGGGTCCCTCAGAGCCCATTGGCACCGTGGCCAAAGTCGTCAGTGCGGAACCTGATGGGGCCCCTCTGACCCGGCAGGGCCTGAAGGTGCGCCAACAGGGCCTGACTGCCCAAAAATGTGACGCACGGCCTCATTTAATTCTTTTAATTGGGCAGGGGTTGCTCTGGCTCCCGATAACTCAGGGAGGCACGGAGTTGGATCAGACACAGGTTCCGAAAAACGAAACCTGAAATGACGATGCTCCCTTGTCACATCAGGCGATGGAAGAGGAGAAGTTGAAGACCACTTCAACTTCTTATTCTTCTTTTTGTGCCTCAACTTACCCGATCGTCCTGAGGACTTGGAGTGGGATAATGATGACTCTGGACTCTGCGACTGGTCCTGGGACCTTCCTCTCAACCGTGACCTAGACCTGTACGGAGCTGCGTGCGAGCCGCCAACAGCTTTAGGGAGAGCTCCCTCTTAGTCTTCGGATGCATGGCCCAGCATTTGGAGTACAGCTTTGGGTCGTGATCGCGCTCCAGACACAACAAGCAGACACTGTGCGATCCATCCCGGACATCGCCTGATGGCACGATGTGCAGCGCTTAAAACCTGTTGACATACTAGGAGGAAACAAAACCTCAAAGAAATTCAACAAAAAGTTTAAAAAGGCCAGACAGGTGCTGGCTGGCGCAGAAAGAAAAGAACTAACATTGACATCCGTGGGTGGTGCCTACATATGAACCGTAACATAATTTCCGGTGCAGACAACGCCAACGACGGATGTGGAGTTGATCGACTCCACCTACGAGTATGCAGGGGTACTGCTTGTGAAAAATCTTCTGGATCCAGTATGACGCCTGGGGAGAATTCACAGGTAAAGAATCTGCAGCTAGAAGTCTCTCTCATAAAAAAATATCCAGAAAACAAAAAAAGGTGCAGCATATGGAACGTTGTAACATGTTGCCAAGTTTTGAGTGAGCAATTTAAAATGGGAAATGCTACGCAGAGATCATCACAAATACCTTTACACCCATCTCTTTCACCCACCTTCACGAAATGTCAAATAAAGATACTAAACCGGATACATGCGAAAACAGCCAAGGTTTAGGCAGATTCTCCAAAACTGGGCCAAAGTTATTAGCAATACAGCCATTTGTAATGCCAAGTGCAGTTTAGCCATAACAACAGTGTTGCAACTGCAGACTGTACAATGTAAATGTATACAGTACTTTATTTATAAAACAGGTGCTGGTGCCCGAAGCGCTGCTCAGACACCTGTGGCTTCCGCTATAAAATGTCAGAGAGCGAATAGCAAGGGTGCCCGATTCTGAATCCACATCAGGCCCCTTTAATTCACTGCCAGGCACTCCCTTGCCTGTTATCTCACTCTTACAAGTGTCTGCATTCGCAGTTGGTGACAGATTTTCTGTATTTCATTTCCTCCAGCTTTTCGTTTTGTTTGTTTTTTCCCCTCTGTTGGCCTCGGAAAAATGTGGAGAAATAGGTGCTGGTCCACAAAAATAAGTGTTTGCCCCCTCAGTCCCCCCCCCCCCCTTACAGGCAACCACGGCTCAGATTAAACAGTGAAAATATAATACATGGGATTCTGTATAAAAGCAGTCACTAATTTCTTTATAATCATCGACTTGAGGCAGACCAAGTTGCTAATTATAAAGATAAGACATCAGAACTCAACTACTTTAAGATTATTACAGTTGAGTTTTGACATCACAAACACTGCCACCAGAGGTAGCAGCCGAGGTGAAAGGCATGTCAGGTCAAGGAGCAGAAATAAAGCAACAAACAGAACATTGCTTTTCTTTCTTCTGCTCTATTTTAATAACCTATGTGACAAGCAAAGAGAATATGTTTATTTTTTGCACTCCTTAGATAAATAAAATCTTTCTGTGTTTCTACATGTTCCAAGCTACTGCAGCTTTTTTAGTTTTTTTTAAACTGACTTGGATTGAACTAGTAAAGTGCACTAGAGGTGCCAGGGCTTGTAAATCAAATGCTACTAGTGGGCCTGCAGCACTGGTTGTGCCACCCACATAAGTAGCTCTGTAATCATGTCTCAGACCTGCCATTGCAGTGTCTGTGTGCGCAGTTTTAACTGTAAATTCGACTTGGCAAGTGTACCCACTTGCCAGGCCTTAACCTTCCCTTTTCTTACATGTAAGGCATCCCTAAGGTAGGCCCTAGGTAGCCCCAAGGGCAGGGTGCAGTGTATGGATAAGGTAGGACATATAGTAATGTGGTTTATATGTCCTGACAGTGAAATACTGCCAACTTCGTTTTTCACTGTTGCAAGTCCTGTCTCTCTCCTAGGATAATATGGGGGCTACCTTTAAATATGATTAAAGCATAGATTCCCCTAGAGAGTAGATGGACATGTGGAGTTTGGGGTCCCTGAACTCACAATTTAAAAATACATCTTTTAGTAAAGTTGATTTTGAGATTGTGCGTTTGAAAATGCCACTTTTAGAAAGTGAGCATTTTCTTGCTTAAACCATTTTGTGACTCTGCCTTGTTTGTGGATTCCCTGTCTGGGTCAGTTTGACAGTTGGGTTGTTTTTCACCTCGCACTAGACAGTGACACAAAGGGGGCTGGGGTGTAACCTGCATTTCCTGATTAGCCATCTCTGCTAGGAGGGAGGGGTGGAGTGGTCACTCTCATCTGAAAGGACTGTGCCTGCCTCTGACAATGCCGGCTCCAACCCGCTGGTGTGTGTCTGAGGCCTTGCCTGGGCAAGGCAGGATTTCACAAGTAGGTGTGAGTCCCCTTTGAAGAAAGGTGACTTCAAAGACTGAAATGGGTATGAGAAGGGCACCCAAATCTACAGACTTTAGAAACACTTCTGGAACCAAGAGGAACCTCTGCCTGGAGAAGAGCTGATAGCTGAGGAATAAGTGCTGCCCTGCCTGTGACTGTGCTTTGTGGAGCTTTCCTGCAGTGCTGCTTCTGCCAGAGTAAGAGGGCAAAGACTGGACTTTGTGTGCCTTCCATCTTGTGAAGAAATCTCCAAGGGCTTGATGTAGAACTTGCCTCCTGTTGTTTGAAGTCTCAGGGACAGCAAAGACTTCTCTCTGCCAGCACCTGGAGTCTCTGGAGAGACTCCTGCTCTGACAAGTGGTGCCCTATCCAGTCCCTGGGCCCTTGAAAGGAAAGCTGGTGGAAATTGACTTCGGACGACTCCGCTGCTGAATCCGGTAACGCCGCCTGCACCAGACGCTGTGACCTTAGCTGGAACGCGACGCTCTTCGCAGGCCCGACGCCGCTGCAGCCCCGCTGAAGTCCGCGACTCTGTGGAAGTCGCCGCACCAAGCCGTGACCGACGCCGCTCGAGGTGCACGGATTCAACGTTTCGCACAGACACCGCAATCCCCGACTTCGCGCATTGGCTTGTTTTCACTCTTCACCAAAGGTACTGTACTTGGGGGTCTACACGACTCCGTGTCCGGCGCCGCTGGTGTCGGCTTGTTGGGAACGACTCCGTCACGACACCGTGTTAACATCTCATCGAAGCATTTTTGTTTCTAAACGCTATTTTTGAGTTTAATCTCTAAAAATTCATAACTTGACTTGTGTATGTCGGATTTTTGTCGTTTTGGTCTTGTTTTGTTTAGATAAATATTTCCTATTTTTCTAAACTGGTGTTGTGTCATTTTGTAGTGGTTTCCATTAAGTTACTGTGTGTGTTGGTACAAATACTTTACACCTAGCACTCTGAGGTTAAGCCTACTGCTCTGCCAAGCTATCAAGGGGGTAAGCAGGGGTTAGCTGAGGGTGATTCTCTTTTACCCTGACTAGAGTGAGGGTCCTTGCTTGAACAGGGGGTAACCTGACTGTCAACCAAAGACCCCATTTCTAACATTGGTGATCAGCGGTTGGGATTTGGACTTGTATTTGTACTTGACATACAGTGATTAAGTGTACACTACTGTTTGAGTTTAGACCACTACGTGACCACATACTACTTGTTTGGTGATCTGTTGCTTTTTCTCTTAAGGACTCCTTTTTGTTCTACTTCCATGATTTTGCTGATCCCTTGACGGATTCTTTTTACTTCATTGGGAACTTATTTTCTGCCTTTGGAACTTTGCACTTGTGACCACCATGTCTCAATCTGGAGATGCAACAGCTGGAGCTGTGTTTAATATAGAGAAACTGAAGGAGTACTGAGTTGCTCAATTGAAACAGTTCCTTAAAGATCTTGACTGTCCCACTGAGAGCTCCACCAGGGAGGGGGAGCTGCAAAAGGCACAGAGGGCCTGGATGACAATCAAGAAGGCTGGAGGGCACACAGAGGAGGAGAATGTGGGTGGGGAAGTGCAGAGGATACACAGTGGTGTAGTGGAGGTACCTGTTACGCCTGGGGGAAGGGTCCCCAGGAGGGGTAGCAGGGTGTCATCCAAGGGTCTGACTCCTGAAGAGTTACAGGACAGACAGGCAGAGAGGGCTCGCCGGTTCAAGGAGTTGAGGATGCAAAGGGAGAAGGAGTTGGAAGAAAGGAGGAGGGACTTAGAGATCAAAAAGAGGATTTGGGCTTATGAGCTCAAAATGAAGGAGCTGGAAGTCATGAGGGCTGAATCCAGCTGGAATGGTGGCAGCAACAATTTTATATCTAGTGCTGCTGAAGAAGTGCACAAACTTTGTTTTTTTTTTCATTTATTCCCCATGTCCCCCTCTTCCACCCCTCCCTTTGATATTCGTGGTGGCCACCCCTGGAAAAAGGAGCACATGAACATTAGGAAAGATACAAATGAATGAAGTTAGACAAACGCAATAGCCCTGCTAATCCACATTGGTATTTGCAGATTATTAATTAGTAAACGTGTGACCCTCAGGTTCTCATTACGCCTGCTGAGGAAATCCTGATCTGGGCCGTAATTGTTGTTACCGATCTAATCGTGATGCAGGAAGTGCAGTAGTTTCATATGCTCTGAAATTTCCAAAGAAAGATATGGGAAAGTAAAACCTGGAGGAACGTGTCCCCCTAAAACTGCCCAGAATGCTGGAGTTACTTGCTGACATCAGTGGAGAAATAGCTGTTTTCACTGTAATTTCCGATCCCTCAGAAAAATTTGGAATCGTCTTAAAAATTTGCATCCCAAAATTTCGGAACTCCTTGGTATCAGTAATTCTGGATGCAGAATTATAAGTGCAGTGTCCCCGTGTAGGTTAAAATGAGGACCATTGGCCGCCATCGCAGAGCAACAAGTGCAGCATGTGCTGCACTTCTTCAATGCAGGGAGCACGGAAGTGGCACAGGGCATTATTTTTCATTTCTCAGTGTCTCTAAGCTGTTGCTCACACTGTTGTCGGTTTTACAAGGAGTTTTAATGTTAATCCTTTGGCAGTCAGATGCTGGCATTTGCATCTGAAAGGTTATTTCTACACCTTCACCCCCACTGGCTGTTTAACCCGTGACTGCCTACAAGAAAAAATATCTGAAAGCCACAAACTCAATTTTATCTTGCCTCTCACAACTCTGTGCTTTCATTTCACACTATGGCATAAGATACATATTCTATTATTTTCCCAGCTAAAAGCATGCCACATTCTGGGACTTGTAGTTTTGCTTTAAACAGTTTCATTGTGGGCTCAAAGCCCCAGCATGCAAACAGCTTTTGACCAAAATGGCAGAATTGGCTGGAGCCACCAGTTAGCTATGTTTTAAAATTTTACAAACTCACCCACTCCTTTTAAAATACTGCTTGTTTCATATGTAAAACCAAAATTAAACTCTGCTCACATGTTCTGTGAAGGTTCACTATTTAACAAACTGCATTAAAAGAAACATTGCCAATATGAATTATTTTTTCCTCTGTGTAGTGGAGCTTTTTTGACAGAACTTCAATGCACAATAAAGGCATGAAATAAGCAGCAGCACAGGCCTCTTTAAGAGAGAATAATAAGTAAAAGTCAGGTGACAGTTACAGAAGGAACATCATACGATTTCCTCACACATACATTTTAGGTACAATACAGATTGCTAACATATTAAAGAGGGAGTGAGAGGAGGTAAAGGACTGTTTTATGTTTTTAGTAAACAGACATAAACATACAAGAAGAACAAAACTTCCTGGACGAAATAACAAAACCTCTTACAGAATTGTCATACATTAATACAGGGCTCTTTACTCATATAGGATAATGATCCCTCACCTTCCTAGTGTGGTATTCTTCCTCAGTGGGTTCCATATCTTGCCGTGGGACGCATTTGATAATACTACTGTTCACTGGTTTTATAGTCTCCTGGCTATGGGTTCCCTACCTAGCTTGGGTGAGATTATGTCCCTTATGTCTACATTTATGTTCGCCCCTTGTTAAAATGTCAGCCCTATATTAAAATTGTATGTGGGTGATCTAACAATGTTTTAATGGTGTCTCCCTACCACAAGATTAAAAACAGGAGAGCTGAGCAATGTACCCTATCTCCCGTTTTCATCAATCTATTTTGGTGCTGCAATACTGCCTCTGTGGGGTCAGGGGTCTTCCTGTGGAACATAGGTGTCTTTCAATATTATGAAACAGTCCCTGATTCATGTGGGCAGGAGGAATGCATATGCCTTGAGACTGCAAACCAAGTGACCAACACCAAAGCATTTCCTGCCTCACCTACCAGTACCTACCTATACATGGCCCATATTGTTGTTATAGATGGAGCAACATTAGAATTTATTAAACTATATACAAGAGAGTTTTATGTACAGTGCACATCCTAAATTGATTAATGGTGCTCTCAAATGCGATTCTCACTGAAAAGGAGGCAGAGGAAAGAAAAGCAATTGGTTAGGGTTACAGAGTTTGGTCAAGCTGAGAAGCTATCATGGAAACTAGTTTTTGCCCTGGGTCCAACAAAAACATCTGGCTGGGTTAAGCACATTATGCTGTTCTATTAAAAATAGCGTTTGCTTTTTGTAAGATGGGAAACTGCACTGGAAACACCCCTTTACATAGAACAGGTACATCATAGGCAGAAACAGTGCAAGCGATCCTCCTTTAGAGAAGAGTTACAGCTTGGGTGGCTTCAGCTCAAGCTTTTCCCACTAAAGGCAGGTACAAATCAAGCAACAGCAGTGCAAGCCTTACTTCTTTACAGAATAGGGACTGCATGACTCTATTAAAGCAAGAGCCCCTCTCATATAACGCAGCAAGTGCAATCTTCCATGTCCCGCAGACACGCCCGGGCAGACTAGTACATCTTTTCATCGTAGATAGAACATGGATAGTTAAGGCATGAGTGATGATATAGATAGACCTCTGAAGCGAATGCTTAACGTACAGAGGAGGAATAGCCAGGTGGGTTAGTGAGTGAATGAATACGTGCATTCCAACATCATTAGCACTTCGATAATATTCTATGTTATACTGAATGTCCTGCTGCAATAACTAAGAGACCTACTGTCTGTGTTGATACTTTGGTTTTCCACTTATTGAGAAGTAGCTGTTACTAAGTTATTTGGAGAAGCCTAGCCACTGCCTAAGCAACTATGCTGTAGAGATGCACACAGCTGCTAACCGCCTTATTGCTGCCATAGCGTTTTATTTGTTTTACTTGGTACTGCCCTGCCCGTGTTCAGAGGTACACGGCAGTTAGTTTTTTAGTGTCATTACTCGCACCTGTTTTAACGATAACTTTTCTCTCACCGTCTGCACTTTATTTAAATTACCTTCTCCTCTTGCCCTCCCGACTCTCCTTGCTTTTACTCCCTCCATTTTTTTCCATTTCACTGCTACTTTTTCGTCTGCCATATTGGTAGGTGGTCTAGTTGTTAGACTCACCTTTAGATGCCCAATATAAACGGCCCTATGCGGCGTGCGCGCCAAAGGCAAGCCTGTCTGTGCCCCTCCGCACCGGGCAGAGACCAGAGACCAGGAATACTGACTGTATTGACTCTAAAATGTTAATTTACTCACGTCAACAGATGTTAGCTTGTAATAAACCTTTCTTGAAACAAGCGTATTCTGTTTTTTCACCTGATTTTGAGAATTGGACATGCAAAAACTGCACTTGGACCCCTCTTTCTGGTTTTTCACTCCCTTTCACCAATACCCATGAACATCTTGGTAAATTACTTTTGGTCAACTTCCGCTCTTTATCAACACACAGCTTACATATCTTCTCACTGTTAGAAGAATGGCTTCCAGATATCTTGCTTTTGACGGAAACTTGGCTTAACGAAGATAAGGTCTCTACTTCCTGACTATGCAATCATTCGTTTAGATAGACCCCATGTCAGGGGTGGAGGGATTGCCATTATCCACAAGAACTCTATCAAATGTTCTGTCACTCCGTTAGATATACCAGACTGTGAAAGTCTGTTTTTTACTTTAACCCTCTTTGCCACATTTACCCTTTCTGGGATACTTATTTATCGTCCTGCCGGTCCTTACGGGAATTTTTTGCAGGCCTTGCCAGACTTTGTAGATGGTATCTCCTGTAAAACCCCCAATGTCACCATTCTTGGCGATTTCAATATTCATGTTGATGATAAACACTGTCTCTCTACTAAATCCTTACTCTCTAACCTGGCCTCATTAGACTTTGTTCAGCTTATTAAAGGACCTACCCATATTAAAGGTCATACTATTGATTTAGTCTTTAGTAACCTTTGAAATTTATGCCCTAACATTCCTCTTCCTCTGATTTGGACGGACCATTATTTATTGTCACTTACTTTACCTTGGGCCCCTTCCCTTTCCATCACTATCCCACAAAGTCAACCTCCCGCCAATGGTCAAAATTAGACATTAGAGATTGTCAGGATACTCTTCATGCTTCGCTAGCTAGCTATGATCAGTCCAACTTAGGCCTTGTAGAAAACTTTAACAACTGGATCTCTACCTCTTTAGACACTCTCCCTCCTATTAAGACGGTGGTTAGAAGGACTTGCCACAAGACCAAATCCTGGTTGACCTCTCAAATGCTCGAACAAAAAAAGAAATGTAAGCATTTAGAAAGAAGGTGGAGAAGGGATTATAGCATTACTTCTAAGATACAATATAGGGAAGCGATCAGAGCCTTTCATGCTTCAACCAAGTCTGCCCAAGCTACATTCTATAGTTCAAGAATAGAACAATCCGCTAACTCTCACAAAGAAATCTTTATGATTTTCAAAGAACTTGTTTCTACCCCCTCTAATGACTGTCGTATAGAGGCTTCCATTGTTCACAGTAATAATCTGGCAAGCTTCTTTCGGAAGAAGATTGTTGGCATCTACTCTTCCTTTTCTTCCACTCCCGGTCACGAAACAGATCGAAATCCTCATAAGGATTCTCAAATTTCTATGGCTTCTCTTTTGCTCTTTCAGCCGGTGACTGAGGCTCTTGTCACCAACTACTTACATATGATAAAATCAGGTTCCCTCTTAGACCCTGCTCCAACACATATACTAGCTTTGGCCTCTAATATAATCTCTCCCTTATTGAAAAACATTCTAAATCACTCCCTAAGTTCTGGTCTGATACCTCAACCTTTGAAACATGCTGTCATCAAAACTTTATTGAAAAAGCCTAATCTTGACCCTATGCAGTTGAACAACTACGGGCCTATTGCCCTCCTCCCTATCTTGTCTAAGATAATGGAAAACACATTAATAGTCAGCTAGCTTGCTTTCTTGAGGATCATGAACTTCTAGATCCCTCTCAAATGGGATTTAGACCTCAACATAGTAATGAGTCAGCCCTACTAGCTGATCGTGGCGGACGTGCAGCTATCATCTTATTAGAACTCAGTGCCGCATTTGACACTGTAGATCACAACATTCTTCTTCAAAGACTCTCTGCTATAGGAATAAAAGGCACTGCATTTTGTTGGTTTTCCTCGTTTTTAAAAGATCAAACCTTTCAAGTCCTGGATCGCTCATTCTATTCCAATTCATTCTCCCTTACCTGTGGCGTTCCACGGGGCTCCTCGGTGAGTCCTACTCTTTTCAATATTTATGCTTCTCCTTTGGCCAAAATTGTGGATCCTCATGGCCTTTCCTTGATTTCATATGCTGATGACACTCAGTTAGTAGTGTTGCTTTCAAATTCTGGAAACATCGCTCAATCTAATCTCTCATATTGTTTGGAGGACATAGCTAAATGGATGACCGAGTCTAAACTCAAACTTAACTATGATAAGTTGGAAGTAATGATCATTGGCAATCATACTCTTTTCAATTCCCCGACACCACTTTTGGACGGTTTCAAATATCTTCCGCCCCCTAAGGAGAATATAAAGCGCTTAGGCTTCTGGTTATACCCTAGCCTCACGATGGATTACCAATCCAAAAAGCTTGCTGCATCCTGCTTTGGTTTATTAAGAACTTTGAGGAAAATCCTTAATCTTTTACCCTTTTTAGCCAGAAGACTCCTCATTCAAGCCTTAATATTGTCTCGCTTAGACTATGGTAACTCCCTTTTTCTTAGTTCTCCTAGCTATGCAAATAGGAGACTGCAGGTTGTGCAAAACGCTGCTGCACGACTACTTAAAAATACTCCTAGACACACATCGGCCAAACCTGCATTAATTTCTCTTCATTGGCTTCCTATAAAGCAATGGGTTAATTTTAAGGCCATATGCATGACACTACGCCTTGCATAACAAGGGGCCCAGTTTCCTTAGGCAATGTATGTCATTTTATGTTCTGACTTGGCCCCTCAGATCTTCTGCTGCTTTACTGGCTCATACTCCCTGCTATAAGAAAACTAGATGGGGAGGCAATTATTTTTCAGTCAAAGCCGCACACCTCTGGAATACTCTTCCTTTGGAACTTCGCCAAGAACATTCAGAATTAACTTTTTGTAAGAAATTGAAGACATTCCTATTTTCCTTCTAGGCAATTCCTTGGCACTAGAGATGAGATTTATCTACCTTTTAGCGCTGGTAAGCCTCCGGCTAGCCATACGCTCTTATAAATATTTTAATCTAATCTAATCTTACCTCTTCAAAAAAGTTTTGAATGCACTTTGTGCAATCCCAGCCTTGATCCTGAACCTGTTGAAAATGTTGAGGGCTGTCAGTGCTGAGGAGCACAGGCTCCTTCCTCTGTCGATTGCCAAGTCATAGGCAATGGAGAGCAGGCAGAAAGCATTAAGGAAGAAACATGTTGTTCCTGTTCTCCAGGGCTGGACTGGCCTGTAGAGCAATCTGGCAGTGCCAGGTAGGCTGGTGTTAGCCCTAGAGTGGTATTCCCCTAGACTTATTTCCTCTCCTCCTCCATTTTTGCTGGCCCTTTTTTTGTTGGCACTGGGACTCTGAGCTCTTTACCACTGCTAATCAGTGCTAAAGTGCTTGTGCTCACTCCTTAAAACATGGTAATTTTGACTTATTTCCCAAATGCCATAATTAATTTACCTATAAGTCCCTAGTAAAGTGCACCCAATTTGCCCCTGGCCTGTAAATTAAATGCTAGTAATGGGCCTACAGCAGTGATTGTACCACCCACTTAAGTAGCCCTTTAAAATATGTCTCAGAGGCCTGCCACTGCAGAGCCTGTATGTGAAGTTTATACTTACATGTCAATCAGGCAAAAAAAAACTTTTGGCAGGCCCAAGCCTTCTTCTTTAATACAATTAGGTCAACCGTAGAGTAGGCCCTGGACATTCCAGAAGACAGGGTGTAATGTATTCAAATAGTAGGACATGAACGTTTTAGTTTTACATGTTCTGGTAGTGAAAAACTCAAATTCATTTTTCACTACTGCAAGGCTTCACTCTCCTGTAGGATAACATTGGAGTTGCCTTATTATATCTTATAAGTCTAACTCCCAAATGGGAAGAGATGACCACTTCGTATTTGGTGTCTCTGGAATCACAATTTAAAATCGTAATTCTGAAAATGCCACGTTTAGAAAGTTGGCATTTTCTGACCTTAACCATTTGGTGCCTGCAGCCTGTCTTTGACCGTATGACTGTGTGTAGTTTCATTTAGTTTGTGCATTCCTCCTAGACAGCCACACACAATAGGAGTTTCGATGCGACTTAATGGGTCTTCCTGGGAGGAAGGAGATGGCCACAACCTCATTTTACACCTGAATAGGCTGTGTTCTGTCCACACACAAAGGGCTTAACAACCCTTTGTTATCACTCCAGCCAGCTTGGAGCCAGGGCAGGGGAGGAAGGGGATTTCCCACACGTCAAAACCACTGTCTGGAAGCTTCTACCACCTTCCAGAACCAGGTACCAAAGTATAAATACTGGACCTCGGGCACCACCACTTCAGTACATGTTTGGACCTGTGCATACTATGCCAGGAAGGACTGCTGTGCTGCAGAATGCCTGCCACTCTGCTTTACTGATGCTTTGATGGACTCCTGCTTTGCTGTGCTGATTTGTGCCTACTACTCTCTTCCCTGGGAGTGAAAAGGATGGGGCCTGCATCTCTACATCTCAGAACCCAGAGAGACTCCAAGAGCTAGTTGGCTAGCCTAAACTAGAGTCTCGGGAACCGAAGCACTGCTGCTGGTACATCGAGAAAATGTATGCATCACCTCTACAGGGTGGGTTGGAACCGGCGCAACCAGAACCGCATCGCTGCTGTACCTCACATCTTGGAATCAACTCATTGTCTTCGGCACAGACACTCAAGCATTTTTCGTGGTGCAAGGTCCTTGCCTCAACTCAGCATTACAGCTCCTGCGCTCATAAGTTTGGAAGCATCCCCTTGACTGCCCAACGAATCCTTGACAGATCAGGAACACACACCGCGTCGCAGAACTGATGCATTGCTGCTGTTGCATGGAAAAAAGCGATGCATCCATTCTATTGCATGGTTCCAAACCGAAGTATTGTTCCGCAACCTAGATTTAAGGTACTTTGGTTCAACGGTCCTAACTGGTTCGCTGTAGCCAGCCCATGCTCCATCGCAGTTGGCCTGAACTTTTGACTTAGTCCCGCACTGTGCAATTAGATATTCCCAGTTGTTGCTTCCTGCTTCCAAGAGTAATTTTACAGTTTTTTTTTTTTTTTAAATCAAGTTCTGCTTTTTGGATTTTTGTCATTTTGGTCTTGTTTTATTTATTAAGATAAATGCTATTTTCTAACCCTGTGTGGGATCCTTTTGTGTGGTGTTTTACTGTTTGAAGTGTTGTATAAATACTTTACACATTGCCTACAAATTAAACCTGACTGCTCTGTGCCAAGCTGCTAGGGGGTGAGCACAGGTTAATTTGGGGTTGCTTGTGCCTTACCATGAATAGGATTATGGATGCTGCTTGACCAGGGCTTACACCCCAGTTAACCAACAAACCAATTTCTAACAGCTTGTATGATAAGTCAGTGTGAGTGCCTGTTTACTTGCTGTTTGTGGGCCTGTTTTATAGTCTGGTGGACCAGTTTTTATTGTTGATTAGGGTCGGATTGGGAAGGCGGGCAGTCAGGCATTGACCAATGGGCTGGTGCCTCAGGGTCGCCTGTGGGCTGGTTTTTGAGGGCTTTCTGTAAACGGCCCACAGAGAATTAATGTCTTCCCTGGTTCCCGCCAGACCACTATATTGTGTTGCCAGTATCATGGGCACTGCCCAGCCATACTGTTAAATTGAGGCTGGGGGGAAGGTGTTGTTCTGGCCCTTAGGGCATTCTCACTTTGGGGGAGGCGGTAAGGGGTTGGACCAGAAGCAGTTCCCCCTCTGGGACATCACTTTCAGGCCATGGTGGAGGTGGGGAGAGTGGGAATATGCAGGGGGCTTTGCAGGGGGACATTCTTACTTACACCACCCGGGAGTAGCAGCCCTCTTTTTTTCTTCAACCCCTACCCTGAGGCTATACTGGGCTGGGGAGGGGGTGAGTAACAGAAGTGGCATCACCAGGGGCCATGTGTTGTTAGCTCGGTCCCACTGTCTTTTAGGACTTGGTGGACGGGAGGGGGCGTGTTTGAATAGGCCTCGCTGTGAGGTCACCTTTCTCAGCTAGAAAAAACTTGGAAAGTAAGGTTATGGTGTTAGAGCTGCTGACATTAGAACTGGGGGAAGTATGTTCGAGTCTGGTGTCAGTTGAACATCTAGTGATTCTGGGCAAATCACTTGATCTCCCTACTTAAAATAAAAATGATTTGATCTTGTGCAATGTAGCTGGTGCTCATTGGGATTGCTCCAATGCTTTGGGGTGAATTATCTCTATATAGAACTACAAATAAAAAGAAAACATACTAACGATTTAGAATGTGGGGTACTTTTTTTTTTTGGAGTGGCTGTGCCGAATTGTGATCCCAATCCCACCCTGCTGTTGATTGCTATGATAAGGCTGTTTGATGTTGATTGCTATATTATCACAAACGTTGCCTGTAGCAAGCACAAATCCATGCAGTCTCCCATACCTTGCACAATATCTCATGCAGCGTACCTCTACAAGTTCCAAACTGCCCCAATTTGCAAACATGGGTCATTAGCTATCGAATTCACTAATGGGGGCGACTTTCATACTGATGCCCTGGACACTTTTGTTTCCCGGTCCGACCCTGCTGTTGCACTTGTCACCCGTCAAACAATACACGGCTTTAACTTTTTCATCTGAAATCAAAGACTGGCCGAGTAGAAGCGGCGATCTTGCAGCGCGCATGGACCATCTGCTTTGGAACGCATACTTTCACCATCAGTCGGGGAAAGCAGCAGTGGGACGCAAAATGGTAGTAGAGTCTGCCTGCAGAATCTGGTGAGAGGCCTTTGACGCTTCCACACCTCACAGATGTGCATAGACCTTGGGCTGAACAAGAGCCCCTTAAAGGGTGCCGTCCTCCCACCCCTGCACTGCAGGGGTCTACATTACGTCTCTGGCCTCTGTGGTCTGCTTGCTAAGTTGATAAGAAACGTACAGGCGCGTGAGCACACGCGGAAAGGGGGTTCCACAAAGTAGTAAGGTGTTGACATTTTCACGTACTATATTTTCAAACATGTACCACAAACACTTCAAGCTTACATGCATTTGTCTTTGAGGAAAAAACATGTCAGTGTTGTTTTCCTCGCAGGAGAGACGATTTCTTGCACCACTAGGATAATACAGCAGAATTCCTTTGCAGCTTGCATTTAAGGCTTTACTTCACAGAGATATTTATTACCTGCCTTCTTTCAAGATTGTGGTAGTAAAAAAACAGAGCAGACCCGATGAGTTGTATTCTGTTTACAAAATGCGCTTTCGATTTTAATTAGAGGAGTTACAATCAGGAACACAACCATTTTCCACATTTATCTTTACTTAACTATAGCTTCCTTCGAGCAATTATTTATAAATAGTTCTCTGGCAGGAAACGAGGCATCTATTAGGAGAGGTTGGGGAAAAAACATGCACTTGTGACTGGATTGCCTGAGAACTTGGCTTTTGACGTGCTGGTGACAGGGACTACAGCAAACCATGTCAAAAGAAATGATTTTTAAAGAAAGACAACAGGAAGCTGTCGCTTCACTGCATGCATTTATAAACAGAGGCTTTTCAGAGTATCGGGCCTGGCTCCCGCCGCCCTCTGGATAGAAAGTGTTCCCAAGCACCCGCGACAAGCTTGGGAGACAAACAGATGTGACTATGGTCCCTGGCGTTTGGCAAGAACACTCACTGTCAATAAGAAACGTACAGGCAGGGACAGGGCATCAGCTGCTCTGCAGCAAAGGAGGCCGGCAAGTGTCACCGCAACGGCGGCAACGTTGTGGCAAATGGGAGCACGTGCTCTGCTTAAGACATCCTCCTGTGATCTACTCTTGTAAAGGATTGGTGCCGTACATCACAATGACCAAAGAGGTATATGTGTGTTGATGGTTTAAAAACCAGGCTCTAACTTGCAGTGCCTACGGCAGGCAACAGCAAATTCATGCAAAGCAAGGTTACAAGTGCAGCCAGACAACTCCACACATTTAGGTACGCACAGAGATTGTAGTTGTACTGTATTGCAGCATTTATACAGCGATTACTACCAATATTTGGGGGAGTTAAGTGCTTGCCTACATGGGTAGCACGCTACACCAAGTAGGTGCCTACATGGGTAGCACGCTACACCATGTAGGGCGTGTGGTTGGAAGGATGTTGTCTTTGTTTTGATCCTATGTGGGAAGTGTTTCCATGTTGTGCGTGATGACGACTGAGGTGAGGTTATTGTGTTAAGCGACACAGCCGTATAGCAGTGTGGTGGATGATGATGGATGAGAGGCAGAGGTGCAGATTTGTGGTGTGCAGTACGCCGCAGCTTTGAACAGCTCTGCATGCTCCTTTATGGTATTTCTTATGGTACAGTCTTCTTAGCTGGTTACTGCACAGCGTTGTCCAATCTGAGATTTTGTGTACAGTTGTGGTCCCGAGCGGGCATGTTTGGAGGGAAAGAGAAGTGGAGAGATCTGTTGGAATGGTCCTTTTTATTATTATCCTAGATATGACTGTTTTTGTGGGATGTAGGGAAACAGCTAGATTGTATCGATATTTGGAACATGCAATGAAGAAGTATATTAAAGTTCTCTGATTTGTCCAGCAATGTGTGACAGATCTCTTCTGTTATTCAGTGCTTGCTCATTTGATTATATTTGTTTTTCTCTGCACAGTGCTGGGCAACCTTCACAGCAGATGTGTCTTATGTGAATTTATGCAGTAGAAGTTATAATTTGCTGCTGACCGCTACATATTATGATATTAGTATTATTGTGGGCTGTAACTTATATCTAAGCAAGTACATACCTATATAATCCCACAGCGAACCATAGGCCAGCCTTTCTTAGCTTAGCTGCATATTGAGAGAAGTTTGCTGGTTGAGTTGTTTCCAATTTGCAGGTTGTAAGGGGAGGTTTGTGCTTAAGGGTGCAACTGTTTTGTTGGCTGTTGCTAGGATGTGGGTGGAGCAGTTATCTAGGAAATAGCCATGTGTTCAACTTTCTTCAGGTGTGTATATGCTCCTGGGTGCTTCTAATGCTGCCTGGTATTGAGTTCCAGAGCTTGGTGGCTTGTACTGAGAAAGCAGTGCCTTCTACAGTTTTTTAATGGTAAGGTGGTATGATGATAAATGACCTGTTTTTGCTTGAAATAAACTAGTAGGTATAGTAGTCCCTTTTCTGTGAGGTTTTGTGGACAATGCAGAGTGCCTTCTAGATACAGGTAGGTAGCCAGTGAAGTGACAGCACGACTGGAGCCATGCATTTCCTCAGGTGAAAGCAGGGAAGAGGCCCTGTGGCCGCATTTAGTTAAAAGGGATGACAGGGAGTAAGGCCTACCACCTCCAAGCAGACCTCCCCTGTTAGTCCCCAGTGCCAGTTTTTTCCAGATAGCAAATAAACATCATATTCAAGTATGACAATAAAATACCCACAGCCTGCTTGTGCACACACACACATATACAAATGCAAACTGAGGAGGGCTGACTAAAAGTAAAAAAGAAGACTAACATTAAAGTGTACAGGTAGGACAGGTTACAGAACATGGTAAAATGTCTTGCAGATAGAATGATATTAAACCTCCAGTGTCCCCACTACTGCAACACTTCATATACCTTTCTGGGGAACCACTGTCTGTATAGTCTTTGCCTCTTCAATAGACGAAGAATACTGCAGCACACCCCAACATCCATTTATCAGATAATCTCACAGCTTTTCTGAATGTACCTGAATACACTAGATTGTCGTTCCACAACACTTTGGGCAATTTCACACTCTTCTATTCACGTGACTTGTGATGGGGGTAGAGTTTTTTCTGTGTGAACTGATCATGAATGCAGCTTCTTCTGGTGGATCCACAATCATTGGGATCTAAATCCTCGAGGACAAATATGGTGCATGGAGTCTCCTCTGCAGGGAATTACCCATGGAGGGGGACCTGCTCTGTGGGACATCCCACGCCTTTATGGATATTACAGAGCTTCATGAGAGCACGGGAAGCACCTAAATTTCAATGTATTCGAACTTTTGCTAGTGTTTAGACAGTACGATTTGCTCTTGGACTACCAGCTGGAATGGCTTGGGATTGTGGAGTGCCCCGTAAAGACAGGGTAGGGCAACAATTTTGGTGTTATGTAATGTAAGTGCAGAAATCACATGAGTTTCATACTACAAATGAAATGGAAGGACAACCCCGGTTTTACATTTCGGCATTTCATGCACGCTTTTTATCCACCTCCTGAACAAATGTGCACAGATCATAATCACGTCTACACTGACTCGCACATGCCACATTGTCTGCTGGGTTGCTACAAAGTCATGTCACCCGGAAATTAGTCTTTCGGCCTCGCCACACCTAAAATCGAACCTCAAACAAGGTTGCATGCAGTGTCAACTTACATTATTATATAATCGTTTTCTACAGCGTTTTTTTTAATTCTCTAAAATGAAACCATAATTTCTCCTTGTTCCCATGCACAAGGACAAATACCATCTGTTCTTTCCCAATAAACTGACGGTGGAAGGATTCCTCCCCTCTTTCCCATGGATTTACCTGAGACTTCACTCTTTCTCACCTCAAACACCATCAGATTTTGTCAGTAAACAATTTATATGTACATTCCTTAAAAAAGATCAATGCCCTTCTGCCACTGACCCGATTTAAAACTGAAGCTCAAGCTCTGATAATTTTTAGACTTGGACAATGGCTTACTGGCTCTCATCCCCAAAACCACATTGACTGTTGCAGGAGCTCTTGCACCTTGCACTGCAGACTCATTTTCAACACTAGGAAATTTGATCATATAGTCCTTACCTTTAGGTACGTTCACAGACTGCCAGATAGAGCAAAGATAAAAAAAATCTAAGTATATCGCTTAGCATACAAAGCCGTTTTTAGCCAGATTGCAAGGGCCACCCCTTTGCTAATGGACTACCCAAAACTGAGAATGTTGCAATCATGTCATCAGTCTTTCAAGGTCACTGCAACTATGGAAACTGCCACCAACCAACATGCATAAGAAGGTGATACCGTCTTCTCTCTTTTAGTGAAATTCCAAAGAGCCATGTCATATGTCACTTTTTGAATTAAGATTTGTTGAAGTATTGCAAATGTCCATAGATAGCTATTACCTTTGTTTCCCAAACATAATTTTATATCTAATGCCATTTCGCACAGCTGTGCAACATGACCATTAAATAAAGTAACTTAAATGATTTCAACAGCCGAATATTGACCAGCAGTCACTGCAAGCCTCACCCAATTTCTAACCATTCATTCATATCACTAAACAATTGATTAGTCTTCTGGTTGCATCACAAAGCAGTGTCCTTTTTATTTTTTAATTTTTTTTCATAATGCACTTATACATTTCAGAACAGTGGTTGCACAAAGAACAACCAGTGGCAAAGCCAATAAATCTGGCATTGGACAGGACGTGGCCAGCGCCCGCACAAGATGTCAGCTTCCGTTTGAGCTCTGCTGAGCCCCCGCACTGCGCAAACTTTTCTGTGGCCATCTGCAGCTACCTGGACCTCACAACTATGTACCACAGTGGGGAACCGACTTCCAGCAAATCTGAGTGCCCAGTCTGCCCTGGAGGCAATTTTTTCTCCACTGTGCTCTCCGCCTCATTGAAAACAAGATGGTGGCACGCTGAAAACGGAACCCAAATTGAGTGCACCGGGGATCAAAGAGCAGTCACGATGCCAAAGGTCTACCCAGATTGGCTATTCTGAGAACCCAGATACTCTTTCTTTAATCCACAATACCCTGGGGGCAGCCTCATAGCGTTGTGTGAGGCTCTGTAAGGTCCTGTGTGAGTCCCTGGGCATATGAATGGGTGATGTGGAAAAGATGGTGGAGAACTGAATTGGAGTGCAAGTCGAGCACCCTGAAGGCCTAATACTGCCTACTGCAAAAGAGCCTTGCCCAGATTGCCTGTTCTGAGCACCCAGATACTGCTTTTCCTACTTACAAAGCCCTGGAGACAGTCTTTTGGCATTGTGAGAGGCTCTGTATTCTCCTGTGAGACTTCCTGAAATATGAGATAGCTCAGTGAGACCCTGTGTGGCTCTCTGGATATATAAGCGGATGATGTGAAGATGGCAGTGCGCTGAGATTGAATGAAAGTCGAGCGCACGAAGGTCCCACTATCACCCATTACACAGAAGCCCTACCCAGACTGCCTGACTTGTGGACAAAGGTTCTGTCTTTTTCCCTATAGAATACTGAAGACACCCTCTTAGCCCTGTAAAAGGCTCTATAGAACCTGGGAGATGCCGTGGAGATATAAGATGGCATTGTGGTCAGTCAGAGGAGGCTGTGTTCTCTGCCACTTACAGATAAGGGGCTAGCATATAACAAATGTGTTGATTTGTCAGAGCACTTCACTTTTCATGTATAAGCGCCTCTAACCCATCTGGTAAATAAGCCTCACATTTGCTTGTCCGCAAGGAATCAACTGTGGGCCCCCGAGCTAATCATATCCCATAAGCCTTAAGACATAGCCACATCACCATCTAGACCCTGATGTTTGTCAAAAGGTGACATCAATGAACTCAAATGATTCTTGTGGCCCCTTTGCTAATCATTCAGCTGACCTACTCAAGCAATAAACTACACCTTCACACAACTAAGCTTCAGCTCAGCTCCACACTTCCAACATTATCTCTAAATCGAAACACATTAACCTCTTATGAAACATGGCCGACCAGAGAGATCATAAACCACTTAAGGACAAAGAAAGTAAATCTGGCCTTAAAAGATCAAAACATGATATGCTGAACCCTGACTCTCCTATCAAAGGAAACCACGAGAATCAGTCCACCATTGAGATGATTCTCAAAAAGCTTAACGATAATCATGATATTGCACAAAGCACTAAGACCAACACCGATATGGTACAAACAGAGGTTGTAGCAATAAGAAGGGATCTCAAATACCTAAATCTGAGAGTAACGAATGCTGAAAATCACAAAAGAATGACTGAAGACTGCTTGACAGCACAATCCAAAAACCTTCACAAGACCAACGATGTTCTACTGCCTCTCAAGCAAGAAATAACTGAGTTAGAAGACTGCAACAGGTGAGGAAACCTCAGGATCTTTGGCCTACATGAAAAAATGGAAGATAAATCCCCCTCTGCTATTGCTTTTCTAGAATCAGGGATCCAAGCCACCTTGGGTATCACCTTTGGCAAAGACTTTGAAATCGAGGCCCCCACAGTGTCCCATCATATGAGCCCAAAACATGGCTACTCCACGGGCACTAATATTTCGACCCTTGGGCTTCCAACACTCTGACCTCATTCTTACCCACATGTAGAATATCAAATCTTTCACCTGGCAAGGCTCAAGGATCAACATATTGCAGGACACATGCCTTATTACGACCCTAACGACCTACTGAACGCCAAGGTAAAGGTGGCGGATGGACCGCCGCCAATGTGGCAGTCCGACTGCCACATTACAGGTCAGACCGCCAGCACCACCAGTTTTCCTCCACCGGACGGCCTGGCGGTCCTAATCCGCTAGGACAGCGCTGCAAGCAGCACCACCCTGGGGATTACAACCCCCCCCCTCTACCAGTGGTTTCATGACAGTAACCCCACCATGTAAAGGCTGGTGGAGCCAGGGTGCAGAGTGCCCCGGATGGGCCCTTCATTGTCCATGCACTTGGCATGGGTAGTGCAGAGGCCCCTCTGGCCAGCCCCATCACAAAGTTTACTGTCTGCTTTGCAGACAGTAAACTTTGCGACAGGTGCTGGTGCTCCCTATGCACTACAGCATTGCTGTAGGTCATTTCCCGCTGGGTCAGAAGGCAGAAACTCTGTTTCCGCCCCGCTGACCCTGTGGGAAACTCATAATGGGACTGGGAGGCAACCTACCCATTGAGGGTCCGTCCCCCAAAGTAGTAATGACCCCCAAAGTCTGTAAAAGGAAAGGTGTCCTAGCCCTAAAATGTTAATTACTAGACAGAGCAATCCAGCACTCCTTCATTGGCCCAGCCATATTCAAGATAATTCATTAAGGCAAGACCCATGTGTTCTCTGAACCTTCTGATTAACGTGTATTCCTAGACAACACTACCTAGACATTTATGGAAGACTCTCCAAATGAACAAAACTGAAGCCTTTACGTAACCCAAGCAACATTAATACCTATATCCTTTATTCTGTACCTCATTGTACTACAATTTCAGAATTGCTCTATGATTGTTCAACTTGTTGTATGACTCTAACCAGTGCACAATATTTTGCTTAATTCGCCATAATATTTTTAAAGTCCACACTGTACTAACCTCCACATTCTTCTATAATGTCAGGATTGCTCAATGGTTGCTTGACTCGTTATGTGATTCTATTCAAAGCATCACTGTGTGGTTAGCGCGCTATAAAATCTTGTGTACAGTATTGCTATATACCGTTCATTAAGCTTGCCACATATATAAAACTTTTCTCAAGCTCTTTCATCTCCAACTGGGAGATTACTTGCTCTCATGTCCCCATCAGAGGTTACACAAAGGTATGTTTCTACTCAACTCAGGCCAATACAGGCTCACATTTAATCACACATGCTCATATGTAGTCATATGTGCTCGTATGTGCCTTCACATACTTTCACAAGCACACACAGTCTTTAACATACTACCATTTGTTATTTCAGCCCCACTTTAGTTCACTCACTCATGCATTGCATGTTGAGTATACCACCACATATATCACCATGAACATACAGACACCTACATTCCCCAAAATGATCACACAGACTTACAAGGGTCCTTGTATATTTCCACAAGTTCGTTTTTTTGCATACCTGCATATGTGCAGTCGAAATACAAATGAATACAAACAAGTAAACACTTAAAGTAAAATACAACTAAAACACGTATACAAATACAACTACAAAGCACAGACCTAGAAAAAAAACTCTCTCCTTCAGGGCTATCACCCACTCTTTTGGCTTTCAAAATCATTTACTGTTACAAACGTTAATTGTTTTGATATTGCAATTATGAGGTGTTATGTTTGTGATTCCAAGTTTTCTCATAATATTGGTTGCCATTCAAGGCCTCAGAGAGCATAAATGTTGAAGTGTAAAAATTGTGATGGGCTTGTGCCCTCTTGTTTGTTTTGTTTGTTCTAAATGCCTACCCTGTGCATCCTGGTTGCTTAATTCATCTTGCAAGAGACGCCCATTGCCACATACTGTATACCTCGTCTCTCAAGACCTTTTTCTCCTCCATGGGTACTGTCTGTCCTACTCACGGCTCCTAACTTTTTCCCCGTTATACATGGTCCTCATCTTTTCTCCCCCCCCCGCCCCTATACCGAAGTGCTAATGCTCAATACATAAACCTCCACTTCACCATGCCTATCACAAACTCAATCTACATCAATGACTAATCGGAACACCAACATGCAGAAAGTGATTTCCCTCAATGCTAAAGGCTTCAATCACCCAGTGATACAAGGAAGATTTTCCAACTAGTGCCACTCCCTTAAAGGCGATCTGATCTTTCTACAGGAGACCAAGATTGGGTGTAAAGAGGCCCTATCTCTCTGCACAGGAAGGGTTTCAGACATCACCTGCTCCTATGCTATTTTAAAAACAATGGGGTCATTACACTAATTTCAAAAACCTCCAATATCTCAATCATATCATCTGAACTGGACAATGAAGGCAGATGGCTCATTACACAACTGCAAAACACCTCCACAGAAATCTATGACATAAATATATATGCACCCTACAAAGATAAACCAAAGTTTGGAACTCCCTCTCTGTCAAACTTGTCCTCCTTCCACCAGACGCACAGATCATCCTTGGAGGCAATTTCAATTTACCACTAGACGCTCTCTTAGATAGACAATCTGCTTTTCAATACAGAACCCCTAAGTCTCATAAAGCACTGCAAGCCTTATGCTCAGCACACAAATTAATTGACATCTGGTGACTCCACAACCCCACAGGTAGTGATTTAACATTCTTTTCAACCCCACATAAATCCTTCTCCAGAATAGACTACCTCCTAGTTGACTCCACGCTGCTACAATATACTGCCTCTACCTCTATCGAACTGATTATTGTCTCGAACCATGCAGCCATAACAATGTGCATGCAGATTCTCCTCCCACCCCCTAAATCTAAAAATTTGTGAAAAATCTTTCAAGTCCTGGAAGACCCAGGGATGATTAAGGAACTTCAAGAGGAACTCTCCTAATTAATTTAAATAAACAAAAACTCAGTATCTTCACCAATAACCCTATGGGACTCTCTTAAGTGCTATATGAGAGGTCAATTTATTAGCCAAATGTCTCGTAGAAACAAATTTATCAAATCAACACTTGACCAGCTAGAAAAAAGACAAAAAACCCTATGAACCTCTTTATAAAGTAATCATCCAATCATCCTGACAAACATAAAACGCCTTAAATATGAGTTTAACACCACGGTTAGCAAACAGGCACAACTTTGGGTTCATGCACAAAAAGGCAAAAAGCTTTTCTATCACAACAAGGCTGGAAGATCTATGGCAGCCTACTTAAAGTTCAAACACAATAGCAATCTTATCCAATCGATTAAAGATGACAAAAACAAGCTCCAAACCACTCCCGATGAGATACTTAAAGTCTTTCAATGCTTTTACACTCAACTCTACACACTCCACTGACTGATTGCTTAGCATTCCTGAACTCCTTACCAATCAAGCAAATATTGAACTACGACTGACAGAAGCTTGCCAGCCCAATCTCCAGAGAAGAAATTATTCGCACTATCAAATCCATTTGGAAAAGCCCTGGGACTGGACGGTTTACTGATAGAATTTTATAAAACTTTTTATGAGACTATTCTTGATTTGCTAGGAAAGACTCTAATCCACTTCCCCACCTCAGGCACAGTCACAGGATCAGCATCCAAAACCATTTTTGTAGTCATTCCCAAAGAAGGGAAAGACCACTCAGACCCTACAGGGTTGTGGAATTCCTATCGTCCGATGCCCGGGACATATTGTTTGGGGTCAAGGGCAACCAGTTTTCATGTTTATTTTGTCCTTAGGACAAGTAGGCCCAACCCCCTGCAGCACAAACCCTTTGGCGGCAAGTTTACAGAGAAGGAAACTGTCTTCAGTTGAGGAAATATGTGTGTCCGATATGTTAATGCTGTTCGAATTTGTATTTATGGTTCATTAATGAAAAACCTTCATAATTAGGGTGAGCGCTGTAAATAAACATTTTACGGTCACAATGCACTACTGATAGTAGTTCCAGTAAAAAAAAAAAAAAGTGTGCATACATGTTTGAAAAGTTTAACAATACGATGCTAAGTATAATGCTCCCAGAATGCTCTGATTGGATGCAAATGTTTGTAGAAACTTTTAAGCAAGAGTGATGATTATTTGCTTTCAAAATAAAATGTTCAGAAAAAAGTGCAAGTAGGAAAAAAAAGTTTCGCTACTATGACATTTTAGGTGCTATTTCTTTGAAGCGTCATTTAGTAAAATGTGTTGATGTATGCTAGTATTTCCCAAAAATATTCTTAATGGAAAATCAGTTTAACCATTTTTAACAAGAATGTGGGAAGCATGAAAATAAACAAGCACTGGCAAAGCCAACCGATCCAACATTTTTTGTGAGTCTTTTGGTTTCATCAATGCATGTCTTGTTTTGATATGGCTTTTGTAACCCTTTATTTTTGTGGGAGCTGCCAGGCCCTCACCATTGAAACAAACATTGGCAAAAATCCAAAAAAGTTTTATGGTATCAAAAAGCAAACACCAGTGGTGTAAGAAAGGCCCCACAGCCCCCCTCAGCACAGCACCTGCGCTGAGAGTCTGGATGGGGGGGCCCTCCATGTTCTTTGCAGGGGGGGCCACCTCCAGTTTCATTACACCTCTGATTGCCACAGTAGTCCACGGCACTGAACAAAACTACTTTGTGTGCTGATTTGCTCCTTGTGGAAAAGCAGAATGCAACCACTCACAGGAAAGCTAGCCAATAGAGAAAGAAATAGAAGTTTAGTAAAAACAAAATGTCTTTGTTAGCACCAGACCTAATGAGGAACCCAATTCTTAAAGAAAGTCACAAAAGTGCACCCATGGTATACAACTTTGAATTAAAGGTTTTCATTAATTCAGAAGAACTTACAGAAGTATATCAGTAAAACATACTCGTACAAAATATTTGTGAACTGTATTTTAGCACGAGTAAATATGCACGTGTAGATTTGCTCATGTAAAAATCTATTGAGCATTTACAAGTTCACTTTCTCTCCAACCACTTTTTCCCCAACCCTAGAAGAACTTCTACTTCTGCCCTTGTCAGGAGTAAATTTCCAACCTTTCTCATAATGGGAAAAGATTAGAGAAGAGCTGGTGAAAATCCTTAAAACATGCAAGTTAGTAGGTTTGCAGACTAAATGGCAATCCCACCCTGGAACTATTGCTTACTGCCTCCTCCAGCCCCAGTATGCAGATCTGCAGACAAGTAGATTTTTTAAGAGGACAAGTAGATTTAAGAAGCAACCTGTCCCATGGACAAGTAGATATTTTATTAAATTCTACATCCCTGCCCTAAAAACGTCAGATCTATCTCTCTCATTAACATGGAATCGAAGATATATGCAAAGATTCTTGCTATCCGTCTTGCTCTCCTGCGCCCCAAAATAGTACATCCTACACAATCTGGATTTATTAAAGGTCGCTTAGCAAGCGATAACATTTGTCTCTTTTCACACATCATCGAAAGGGCCTCCAACCTGCTTTCTGCTGTGACTGTGGCCATTGCTCAAGAGAAGGTCTTTGATAAGGTCTCCTGTCCTTACCTTGAAGCCATGCTCTTGAAACATGATTTAGGGGAAGATTTTATCACTGTGTCCAAGGCCCTATATCATAATCCCTCAACCAGAATAAGAATCAATGGTTCAACCTCCCAGCTATTTTCCTTACATCAAGGTAAGTATCAAGGATGCCCCCCATCCCTCATCTTGTTCCTACTTGCAATTGGTCTTTTGCTTCTGATGCTTAATGAAGCCACCGATAACCCAGGCATCTCCTTTAATAACACACCCTATAAAACAGCGGCCTAAGCTGATGACATACTGATATTCACAGAATCCCCTGGCCTGGCCATTGCAGTGATCCTATCCAATATTGCTCGATTTGCCCAATTCTCTGGTTACTCACTAAATAAAAACAAAACGGAGAACCTTCTTGGTAATGTCCATTGTCACCCCTCCATACTTGGCTCCTCCAACTTCCAGCGGAAATCTTCCATCAAATACCTTAGAATTTGGTTTTGCAATAACCTCTCCGAGTCAGTTGGTTTCAATGAACACAAAACTCTGAATAAAATAAAAGACTTATTAGCTGCATGGACACAGAAGTATATATCATGGTGAGGTAGACAGGAGACCATCAAGATGATGGTTTCACCCTTAGTTAACTTCTAGCCAACATAATCCCAACGCGCCTCTCACCAGAATTCTTTCTCAAAATAGACAAGGGGGTTTCTTCCTTCCTTTGAGAGAACAAAAAAAAACAGAATCAGTCTGAAAAAAACACGGACCCCCACAACAGTAGGAGGGTGCAATTTCCTTAACTGGAGTTCTGACCAAATAGCCTTCTTAGCTACCCTAGGTGCACGGTGGTTCGCAACTAACACACTAAAAAAACTTATATGGCTGGCTGTTGAATCTGTCACCCTTCTCATTAATATTCACCATCACAATGTCACACACCCCTTTCAAGCACTCAAAGAATACCATTAAAGACATCATAATTGCTATTTTATCTCTAGACTTGATGCTAGCTACTAATATTTGCAAATCATCTCTCACATCAGTATGGTTCAATATGAAGTTACAAATCCCCAACTCACAATCCATAGGTCCAATTTGGGTGACCAAAGGTATCTCAATGATAGCTGATCTGTACTCTAACTCAGAACCGCTCTCCTTCGCTTCCTTGCAAAATAAATACAATCTCTCTAACATGGACTTTCATGACTTTCTCCAAATTAAAGCCAAGATATTTAAACTCAGACCCACCCAAAACTCACCAATAATACAAAAACTTCAAATCATTCTTCATAGGGGGTCATGCTGCCTCAAAATTTTACAAAATACTTAGAACCAATAAAACCTTGTGTCAACCACTTTTAGCACAAAAATAGACTGCCCATTATTTGCCCAAAGGCCTGATCCCCCGCAATGTAGATTTTTGGACAAAATTAGGGCCAAGCTTATTTAAACGTAAACTAATACCATCCCTCACTCAAACCACATTCTCTGTGACACACTTTATGTATTGGCCCCCAACTAAACTGTTTTGTTTAAAAGTCACGGATACTAACACGTCTTGGTCATGCGACCACGATGAAGAACACATGTTCGTAACTTGTCCCAACTTACACGCGTACAGGCATAACCAAACAACTACAAACTATCTTAAAAAAAATATACACTCATCCTTCCCAGCTGTTATATTGAGCCCACTCCTCGCCGAGCCCCCCCATCGAACTCCCGAACATAGACCTTTTTCGCCTTGACCTCTTACTCACCTTCAAGGTAATCCTGATAGATTGGAATTCCAATAAAAATGTCTCACACCGCACCTGGTGGGTCTGGGTTACCTACCTAAGAAGCACCCACATTTCGCAAACGAATGACAGAACCTACCCGGCTACATCGCAACTTATCTGGAAAACACTTGACCTTTGTATCCATAACCCATCACCTCGAGAGAAATCATTTGCTGCCATGAAATCTTAACCATCTGATTATCACTCCACTGACACTAACTTAAAGGTAGGTATCCTCCTTTCCAACACATGACACACCCATCCTCCATGTTACACCAAACTCTAAAATATTCACTCAGCTCTTATTTATAAGGACATGTATGTTGTATTACCCTCACTCGCAGACACTTCCTAAATACTACCTATGTAACGTGCCATCTATTAAGGCATATGTCATTTGTACAATATCTGATATGTATAAGATAGTATTATCCTTTGCAAGGATGTACATGCCTTGACATGTTTTTTCTTCTGTTAAACGCTTTCCTTCCCGATTCTTTTAGGTTGTATTTTTGTACCTTGTTTCTAATAAAATACCACTAAAATATTTTGAAAGAAAAAAAAAAGTACGGCATTGGACGCCAGCATTTTGGCTATTCTATTGTCATGTTTTTTGTAAAACTTTATTGTTTAGAAAGCTGCTGGGCCCCCGTTAAATAAAAAAAATATGCTGGCTAAAAGCTAAAATGTTTTTCTGCCCTAAAAAAAGTACACATTACCATGGTATACCGAGTACTAAAGGGAACTACCCTGCTTGTGGATGTGCTAATTGCAAAAGAGCAGCATACCATAACTCATAGTGAAGTCAGGCAATGGCTGAAGTGGGCTAACATTGTCCCTTGATGCATACTGGAGTATTTGTAAGAAACGTGTATGACAGTTATAGACTAATGGATCAAGACAGGCTAAAAACCCTTATAAGTAACTATGTTATATATACTTTAAGTAAGACTAAAAAGTCTTGGCTAAAGCAGACCTAAACAACATATTGGTCTCGTATTGGCTCCTAGACTTGTTTCTGAGAAAGAAGGCAAGAAAGAAGTGTAGAAAGTAAGGAAAAAAGCAAAAACTAAAAAAGAAGGAAGCCAGACAAAAAAGAAGGAATAAGTACAAAAAAGGAATGACAGAATGCAAAAAGGAAGGGAGGAGGCAAAAAGGGAAGAAAGGAAGGCAACCAAGGAAGGAAAGTGGAACGAAAAAAAGATGACAAAAAGAAGAAAGATTGAAAAGAAAAAGGAAATAAAGCAAGAACGAAGGAAAGAAAGAAGGAGGGCATATAAAATGAAAGAGGAAAAGAAAGAAGAAAAGATCAAATAAAGAAAGAAGGAAAGATGGAAGAACGAAAGGCAAAAAGTAAGAAAAGGAATATATGTACAAGACAAAAAAGAAAGAAGAAAATGAAAAGGAAAAATGCAAAAAAGAAATAAGGAAAAAAGTTAAAGAAGGAAGGCAAAAATGAAAAACAGAAGGCAACAAAGGAAGACCATAGGAACTAAGGCAAGAAAGAAGGAAAGAAAGATGGCGAAAAGACAGGAAAGAGGGAGGCATTAAGGAAAGGAGGCAAAAACAAAGAAGAAGGAACGAAAAAGGAAGCAAAGCAGGAAAGAAAAAGGAAGCAAAGCAAGAAAGAAGGAAAGAAAAAGGAAGTAGAGCAAGAAAGAAGGAAAGAAAGGAAGAAAGAAAGCACTAACGAAAGGAAGGCAAAAAGATTGAAAAAAGAGGAAATACAGAAGGAAAAACAGAAAGAAATATGGAAGTAAGAAAGAAAGCAAAAAGGAGGAAAGAAGGAAAAAAGAATAAAGAAGGCAAAAAAGAAAGAAGGAAAGAATGCAAAGAAAGAAGAAAGGAAGGGAGGGAGTAAGAGAGAAAGAGAGAAAGAGGGTTCACAGTCTAGAGTATTGGATACTAAAACAAACCCAAATTACACCCCATCTATTTTTAAATAAAACTGTTACAAATACAAATCACAACGAAATGTGGTTTTCTTCCTGGGCAAAATGTATTAAAGAACTATTGGTGAAACAGATTCCAGAAACTCAATATGGTATACTATGACATAGCAGCAGTCGACTTGAAAAGGAATTTACAACAGCATTGGAAGGAGACAGGAACTGAATGTGTCCTGTGCTTACTTCAGTTGTATCCTACTATCACATTAGGCAACACTGACTCTAAAGGGAACTGCACTGTTTATGGATGTCCACCTTATGAAAGAGCAAAATGCAGTCACTCAAAGAGACTTTAACCAGTTGCTTAAGTAGGCTGACACCATGCCGTATGATGTAGTGGGTGGAACAAACTGTAAATGACACAACAACAGATCAATGTGAGAAGAGAAGTGGCTGAAACTCCATTTTATTATGTGCATCATACATATTATTTTAGTAAAATTAAAAGTCCTTGCCTAACACCAGATCTAAAAAAAGAAAGCAATAGCTGTAGTAGGCAGGATAAAACTGAAGAGCAAAACATGTGACGGAAAAGATGTTTTGGTAAAGATCTGGTGTTAGATTTCTGGCAAATATGAAGAAGAAAAGAGTTTGACAGGTAGGAGTCTTGAAAGTACAGAGGCCAGCCCCAAACTGTTGGAATCTTAATAGGCTTAATGTGAGATGGTATAAGGCTAGCCATACACACCGGCAAGGTCAGGCTGGAGCTGTACTGTGCAAACCTTTGTGTATCAGGTAGAGGGTTATGAATAAGACATTTAGGCCCTCATTATGACCCCAGCGGCGGTAATATGGTAGAAAGTACTGCCAACAAGCTGGCGGTACTTTCCACCATATTTTGACATTGGCGGTTTGGCTAAAGCCCGACCACCACGGCGGTAACAGCCGCCGGGCTGGAGATATCAATCTCCAGCCCTGCGGCCGTCACTGTACCGCCTGTGGGATCATGACCCCACCTACCGCTATGGTTTTCGTGGCTTCCTTACCAATACAAAACCTATAGTGGTAGGCACTATCAGTGACAGGGAATCCCTTCCCTCTCACTGACAGCGGTCTTCCCCACCCTCACCCAACTCCCCAGATTCTCCCGTACTCCACCTTCCTCTCCAGACCCCCCCTTCATTCACGACCCTCCCTTCACACATGCATACACACCCATTCCCACATTCAGCCACGCATGAATACATCCAAACACACATCACACACACTTACATATATACACACAGACACGCATTCACACAACTCAACATACACGCACTCACACCTCCAGACATGCACACACATACAACACGCAACACACACCAGCATACACGCATGCACAGACATACACGTCCACCCCCACACACACAAACACCCCCCACCCCCTCCCCTGTCAGAGCACCCACTTACCTGTGTCCAGGGGTTCCTCCGGCAGGAGACGGAGTGCTGCTGCCAACAGCAGCGTCCGCCAGCAGAACACCGCCAGGCCATAATATTTCTCATAATATGGCTGGCGGCGATCTATTGGCGTGGCGCTGCGGCTGGCAGCAGCGCCACCTTACCGCTATCCGCCGGCATGGTCACAACCAGATTTCCGCCATCCTTCTGGTGGAAATCCAGCTGTGGTCATAATCCAGCAGATGGCTGTTAGCCGCGCCGATGGTCTTTTGGCTGCCATCGCCACAGCGGTAGGCGTTTTTTACCACCAAGTTCCAAATGAGGGCCTTAGTGTGATAGCCAGCCAGTGTACCAATTTTAAAGCTGGGTTGATCAGCACCTTTCATGCCAAGACTGAGTTAGGCAACAAAGTTTTGTGCTACTTGTAATGTACTCATGGTTTTATCTTACTAATGCTACTGCAGTAATTGATGCATGAAAGGCAACTTCTATGACAAAGGCAATTTGTTCTTGAGTTTACAGGAGAGAGAGCTCACAACAATCACACAATTAACATGAGAAAAGAACGGACATTTGGTATCTAATATAACTCCTATGTTGACTAAATTAGAAGGAAAGAGAGAAGTGCCCAAAGAATAAGGCAAGATTGTCGCAAGAGCCCTATATGTTTCAGGCTCAAGGAGTAGGACTTAATTTCATTGCCAATTCTGTAATTAATTTTTGCAAGTGTTAAAGGCAATCCTTCACTACCATTCTATTTTCCGATTCTTTCAGGATTCTAAGGTGCATTTGAGTATTGCCAGCATACAGATGACAGCCCCCTTTGTGGCTACTAAGGATTAATCCATGGGACCATGTAAGCGTTGAAATTGCCACTGAGAGGAAGGACTGAAGTCACACAATAAGTCACTTGAAGAGTAGAACCAAGTTGTACCTGAAGGGAACTAACTAATTAAAAGGAAGGATCTGAACCATAGGAGCAGAACATCTCTCACCCCAAATGTAATGCGAGATGGGGATGTCTGAAAATCAGGTAATTAGGCAAAAGAAAACCACATAAAATGCAACTCCCCTCCTTTTTGTTTCAGGAAATTATTCAAAATTACATGGAATGGAAGTCTGGCATTTAGTACTGCATTTTAAAGTGAAAAATACAAGTGCTGCTCACATTCTGTTTGTTTGCATTGTTCCTGTGCTCCTGCAATGGGATTCTTACCTAAATGGACTTGAAACTACGCAGGGTGGTGTAATTTTGGAAAATATGCACGATTATGCTGGTGTAATGCAAACTTTGCCTCGGCCTAAAGAGAAGGTGAGATAACAGGTAGACTTGACAACACTGTTCCTTTCTATGTTGTCCTAGATCTCCTTGAAGGTGGATTGTACTCAATTATCAATTAGTAACTGAGAGGGAACCATTACCTAAGATATTTGTTCACAACATTCACTTTAGAATATTATAAATTAACAATCCTTAATAAGCCTCCCCAGTCAATTTGAAAAGATATCATTAAAAGTATTCACAGTTTCTGGAAATTATTTGAAAAGGATTGTGTAAGGTAGTAGAAGAGGTTACTTTGAACTGAGGTTAGAAAGTCAAAAGGTTACTTCTTGATTTCAGAAAGATCATACCATGTAGTCATTTTATAATTTCTATTAGGGAGGTCTGGAAAACTCGGTAACCCTTTGCAGAAATTATCACAAGGTATTGTATAGAGATGGGCTTTCCCAGTAGAAATTTTCAGGTCTCATAATCCTAATAGGTACTAAACAAAACATGACTGTAGACTATTCCAGGATTCACGCTTCCAATAGGTTAGAGAACACGGGAGAAAAGAAGGGGTGAGAAAACTTCAGAGGGATCACATTTCGTTTTTTCAGCTTAAACATACACATGACATGGAATAAAGAAGTCTGGGAAGGGGAATTAGGAAATAACATCTAACTACCAAGACCCATTAGGAACAAACAAATATGGTTTCGTGCCCCAGCCTAACTCAGGAGCAAACAACAGGACAGGAAGTAGAAGAAAACACAAGATGAAAAAATGCTGATGACTAACACATACATAAACACCCACACAAACTCTTGCATGCACATATACACACAAAAGCCCCAAGTTCTGATAGTAAAGGGATTTAATAAGCATTCACAAATGCTGAGGGCAGTGATACATTAATATTTATAAGGGAGCACCCATCACCTCCTCAGCAATCTGGTAAGATACACAAGGGAAACCTGGACACAAATCATGAGGGTACCAGTATCCTATGTTAAAGGGTAAGGAGACCTCATTCCGGTAAAAATCCTGAGATAAATTTAAATAGCATAGGTTGAAGTACAGTAGTTGATGGAAAAGTCATCTTTCATAGCGGACTCTCTCTCCATTACGTGCTCAGTCTCACTGAGGCTTCTATTTTTAAGGGGACATCCAATATAGAGAAAAAAGTTTCCTTTTTACCAAGTTCTACATGTCAAACTATCACCAACAATATCATTTCAGAATACTTCTTCATTTTATGTCTGCTTGAGTTTTGATATAGACTGTTGTATCTTTGACTGGATGGCCATTTAAGATTAATCAGAGGTTGAAGGGCACCATAGTTTTACTTTGCTGCAGTTGCCATGCCATTACCAGGCTCCGAGAAATACAAGTGTAAAGTTGTTTATTAGAGATAACATCTGGGCAGGAGAAAAAGTCTTTGAGCCTACTCAGTCAGAAAACTGCGGGTTACCTTCACAACAAGAATGTAATGCTCCTGCAAACTCTCAAAACCTCCACACGTTTCACCAGCACACTATTCCTCGCTGCTACTCCAGCCATAAGATAGGTGATTTTCTTATTGCAGCATAAAACCAAATGTCCGGCCCAGTAAAATGTACTTAGGTTGGCAGCCTGCCAAATATACAGAGATCTTAGGGCCCCCCATGGGAACTCCCTCTGGGATGGATGGGTGGAGATATATATATACATATATATAAATACACACACACATACACACACACACACACACATATATATATAAAATTCTACCAAACCTTAGTATAACTTGCGCACCTCCATACACAGCATTGTCAACTCATCATCCATACTACATTGACTTTAACTTGCGCCTTCTCCGTGCACTCCCTATACCTTTTCATTTCATATTGCGTACAGCGTGATAATCATAGTATTCATGACAAGATTCAAGACATCTCAAATAACATAATTTATGAGAACTCTCTGCATGGTATTGGGCTGAGTTATAGTTATTGTAGTGTGGCAGGCAAGTTGACAACACCTGGTGTATGGAGTTGTGCGAGTTATACTAAGTAATGGGTGGTGTGCGAATTATAACTTAAAGTTACAACTATAACTTTAGACTTTCTAAGGTTTGTGTTAAGTTGTTTCTGCATACAAAAAAAAGTTTTCCTAACTATAACTTAGCCTTAAAATTTGTTTTTCTCTTCGAATTTAAATTTTTATTTTATAAAATTGTATATCAAATCATAGAATGGAGAGTTGTCACATGGAGTCTCGTCAAGTAGAGTGTTGCAGAGAGTGGAAAATAGTGTTGGAGAGTGGTGTGGCAAAGAGTAGAGGAGAATGTTGTACATTGTAGTGTAGTAGATTGTCAGAGTGGAGTAGAGTGTTATAAAGTGGAGTGCTGTGTCTTACAGTACAGTGAAGTACTGTGGAGTGTTGCGAAGTACTGTGTCGTACAGTGGCATAGAGAAGAGTATAGTGTTGTAGAGTGAAGTGGCAAAGAGTGGAGTAGAGGCTTGTGGAGTGTTGTCGGGTGGATTGTCATTTATTAGAGTGCAGGAGATTGTTGTGGAGTAGAGTGTCGTCGAGTATAGTGTTGTAGAGTGGCATAGAGAATTATAGTGCTGTAGAATGGAGTGGCAAAGAGTAGAGTAGAGTGTCATGGAGTGTTGTAGAGTGGCATGTCATACAGTGGAGTAAGGCAGTGTCCTTGCCATGCACTGCTAATTACCCCAGATATTACATCAATCATGACATCATTGATAATATAACTGTAACATTTGCAGTAAAATTACTGATGAGAAAACTGTGCATGGCAAGAGCACAATCAATAGTTACTATAAGGCACGAGTTATAGTTACTTGAAATAACTCTAACAGCTGAATTTCGATGGTTTTGTGCGTGTAAAATCTGAAGCTAACTATAGGGCCCCTGTAACCTTTTTTTCTTAGAGAAAAAAAAAAAATATATATATATATATATATATATATATATATATATATATATATATATATATTCCAAAGCAATGTAGTGGCCTTTTTAAAAGGAATGGGGTCCACACTAAGGACACCCATGAAAGACAATAAAAGGAAGTATTTTTGTATTGTTTTAAAAAATGATCTCGTCCAGATACTGTTTAGTTATCATGGCACTGCAGCTGGCGATTTTACTTTGGAAAAAAGTCGGTTTTAGAAATGTTCAATGTTTGAGTTGGGTTATTAATATCCCCAAGCAGCTACGAGCCCTGCAAATAAAATATCACTGCACTCCAAGACACACCTAGGTATAATGCTATTGATACTCTACCTATTAACATCGTTTTCAAGAAAGTGAGAGAGCATATGCTGCCACTGGATATTAAAAGCACATTATAAGCAATCCTTTAATGATGGATATAAGCTAAAAATCATTAGTCTGGACTTTGAAGAGCATTTGCTGATAACAGCTTTAGGCCATTTTCCTATTAGATAATTTAATGTATTTAATTCGCGTTCTTAGTATATAATATCAACCTTTTCTTGGCATGCAAACAAGTCTGACCCGATCTCAGAATACTGCTATGGTGATACATTTAGTCAATCGAAGAATACATTTAAGTGTAAAGGAGAAAAATGGAAAATCAGAAAATCCGCAATCTGCAGCGCCTCCCGATTACAAGGAATCACCACTTTGGAGGCAAAGGTACTGTGCCTCCCTGTATTCGAGTTTTACTGTCCTTAGGAAGGATAATGCTGTCTTCTTTCATGTTTCTAATTAGTAATTTCAGCATATGTTCAGCATTTACCTCTAAATGTTCGCCTTTTCCCCAAGCTCTAAGACAGCTGTCCAAGATTCGAATGCCAGAAAACATTAAAATATCAACATCTGTTGAATTATGTTAATTTGGTGCAATGAAATTGGGCACAAGTTGGACCAGATAAAAAATTAAGAAATTAAATGAACGGCAAACACGGATCACGATCGCGGTGTACCAAAAAATCGCATAGGAGGGGCTGAGATGGTAAACGTGTTATGGGCATAAAATACACCAACACCTTTAGTAGTGAGCGCTTCTATGGACATATGAAACGGCGTTTTGCAAAACAAAAAACGGAATATTAAAGAGAAAAAACCCATAGTCAGTTGACATGCAGGCATGCTTAAATCAACAGATCATAAGGAAAAAAATCAATAATTTCCCCTCTCAGTTGCCAGTTTGAATCTAGGAGTGGCTGTACTCACTTCCTGTTTACTGCCTGGTAGCTAATTGTTCATCACCGTGCTGCTTCTGGTTGTCAAATGTCCACTTCACTATAAGAACTATCAATGTTGACTAGTGTTGGCAGATTCCAAACACTTTCGCGGGCATGGCTGTAAACCCCTTGTTATCGCCTGCTTAGTAAAACCAGTGATATAATGTGAGAGGCATGTCTACTGGAGGTGTCTTATCAGTGTGTGAATATAAGGGCCTTCACTTCCAATGAGATGGAACTCCATGGAGTCAGCGGCACATCTCTGCATCCTTGTATAGAACATGGCGGTTATCATGTGAGAGCGTGACGTGAGGTAGCACTTCTCCACGTGTTACACTGCAAAGCTCCTTACAGCAGGAGTATTATATTTTTACATGATAGCTGATAGACTTCAGATCTAAAAGTAATCACGGTACCATACACTTGTATGAAGGCAGGCGCGAGGGGGGGGAGGCTTCACATGACCGAACGGTTACATCCGAATCAGAGTCTAGCAATAGAATGATATCAAAGTGGCACAGAAAAGGATTGTATTGCACATTTGATGAAATACACCAGTTCCCCTACTCCTGTGTTCATCCAATGCAATGATTAACCATTGCTTTACAATAGAATTTTAAGCTAATAAGCACTATTCGCACCTTGGGTGGAATGCTGGGAGATGGTCAACCAATCACAATGACCTCTTTGAAGGCTATGGTTACAGGCCCTCAAAAGGAACATTCTGCCACCGCCTTAAGTCCCCCTGCTTTGATGTGGGCCTTGGGTGTGCTATGGGAACAGAAGCTCTCGCTCTATCCTGGAGAGATTGGGGAAAAAGTGTCCTTATGCCTCTTCAGAAGCAGCCTCTTTACCCTGGATGACTGGGCGCCTCTTCTTGATTTTCCTGAAAGAGAAGCCAAATCTGTCAAAAAAGTTGAAAAACCTAAATATTTTTTCTACGTTTTTGGGATAATTCAGTGTACAGCCTCTATTCCTGCCTATAGCATCTCTGGCGGATAGTTTACTTGCCATGCACTGCTTATGACCTCACATAGTACATCACACATGACATGTTCTATGATGTCATTGATAACATCACTGAAGACATTTGAAATGACATAATTAGTGACATCACTGTGCATGGCAAGTGCACAAGTTATAGCTACTTCAGTTAACTATAACTGGTGAATTACAGTGTTTTT
Organism: Pleurodeles waltl; assembly: GCF_031143425.1. Classification (NCBI taxonomy): domain Eukaryota; kingdom Metazoa; phylum Chordata; class Amphibia; order Caudata; family Salamandridae; genus Pleurodeles; species Pleurodeles waltl. Next base: position 188,076,018 of record NC_090444.1, on the reverse strand, counting down.
CTTGAGTTTAATGGCATTTTTAACTGACATTTCCACCTACCTATAACATCAATTTAAATTTATTTTTTCAGCCTCTGTGTAGTTATATTTAGGACCTGTTTTCCAGGATTTTGTTTCCTAATATAATTGAGGCATTTACAAATCTTCACAAAACCTTCCAAGAAAAGAAATCCTCCACATCATCTCCTTCCTGGAAAGCTTTGAGGTGATCCAGCAGGCAGGGCAGAGAAAAAGGGAAGGTGCTAAAACATGTTTTCCCCATGCAGATTCCTGCAGGAAGTTTACACACAGCTATAGCACAAATGGTTGAATGGACTTACATAGATACCTAAACTTGCACCCTTCTCCATGCACTGCTTATTGACACAACTCTCATCTTTGTTTTTTTCATCCATGTGTATATATATATATATATATATATATATATATATATATATATACATATATATATATATCTCTCATATAGTTGGGGCTGCTGTTCCATACGAAAAGCATTTTTTTGTGTTGCTAATAATTTTGCCACTGTTTGACATAGCTCCAAAAAACTTTCAAAAAGGTGATCATTTTTGACTGGTTTCTTCATAGAAAGTTTTCGGGTGCTCCATCAAGCGGGGTCCCGAAATGCAAAACCTCCATGCATTTTCTATAGACTTCTTAAGGTAGGGCTACAGCGATAATTTCGAAACCGAATTACACCAAATTCGTCGGGAAGCTAGATCTTGTTTCGCAGATTGTGTTTTTGTGATTTGGTGTAAATCCGTTCAGTAGTTTTTGAGAAATTAAGGTACAAAAATAATTGTTTATCTGGACAGTTCGGTCCGCAAAAGTCACTACAGACTCTCACAGGAGCGGCAATTTAAAAATAGAGTACTTTGATTGGCCCAGACAGCTTTATTCCCATTAGGCCATCTCACTCCTGCAGGAGTCAGAGTCCTACAGGAGCGAGTGCTCTGGTTGCCAGCAACATGAGAAAAATGTTGCTGGCAGCCATTACAGGGCTCTGGAACATTGGAACTTAGTCCTCTGTGTTGACGTTAAAAAAACAAAAAAATAATATAAGGGGACAGAGTAGGGCTACCTAACCCGCTATTCCCCATGGGAGGGACCCAGAAGGATGACCACACAGGGCCAAAAAAAACAAAATCAGCAAAAAGTGTTCTGATCCCGGGGGACTCCTGCAGGATCAAAAAAACAAATGGCAGCCAGGCCTCATTTATATAGCTTATGTCCGGGAGCCATTCTCAGGACTGACTTTATAAAGAGGAGAGGGGCTGCATGGACCCACGCCCTGAGCCTCCAGAGACCCTGAGGAGCCCACCACCCCAGGGCCAAAATGTGTTTATATGGGATGGGAGCTGTGTGGCACCCCTCTCTTGAGCCCTGGCAGCTCAATAGTTATGTTTCGGGGAGCTCACCCCGAGACATAGCAGTTTCCCTGCCCACAACAGCACGGCCAGGGAAACGTACATTTGCTCTCGCTTGGCAGGACCATTTTCCAATTTCCTGCTAAACGGGGGAAAACACCAGGGGGGTTATTACAACTGTGGAGGAGGTGTTAATCCGTCCCAAATGTGACGGAAATACCACCAGCCGTATTACGAGTTCCATAGGATATAATGGACTCGTAATATGGCTGGTGGTATATCCGTCACTTTACCGTCACTTTTGGGACGGATTAACACCTCCTCCAAAGTTGTAATAACCCCCCAAGTCTGCTCCCTGCAAGTGGGAGCTTTAAAAATGCTTCCCACCCGCTGTGAGCATGCTTTTGATCAGTTTTTCTGCTTGTATTCCTCCCATCAGTAGGGAGCAGCATTAGTAGCTGCTCTCTCCGGGTGGGAGCAATGCAGGCTCACGCTGCATGCACGGAGCCGATGGGGCTGCAGGGGCCTTTGGTTCTCCCCCGATGCACCCAACAAGAGTATAGTGAGTGCCATGCGGGGGCACCAGGGCACCCACCTTTAAGTGTGAAGGACCAGGGGGATGGGGTCCTCGTGCCGTTAACAGCCCAGAGACAGAGGCCACCTGCACCCCTCTCCCTTGTAATCATGCGAGGCCCCAGGGAATGAGGTACCCGGGTCATAACTGGCCCGGGGTGGCAGGGCGCATGCCTCCCTAATAGGATTACACGCAGTGAGGTAAGAGACAATTTTTTTAAGCAAATGCGCAGCAGGACGAGAGAGGACAGCCAACCACTACAACTCCGATCAACTGTCTCTCGCCCAAGATTTCATCTCCAGGGAAACACCAACATTCTCTACTCAGAACCCAACTCACCTTCCCCTTACAGTAATACACAACACAATCGACATAAAATTCAATGACAATCAACAAAATCTAATAACGTGCGTGTAAGTGCACAACACAAAGAAAGGATAATGTTTACATTTTGTTAAGATCATACAAAAACCCATGAATAATAATCAACAAGGAAAACATGGGTTAACTGTTAACGGGTAAGAATAGATGACAAAAACGTTGTTCACCCTATCGCAGAAGAACCTATGGAATGAAACAGACATGGAAAAAAACAAAATACATTTTCTGTACAAGAAAACTATAATTTATACCAAATAATATCCTGGAATTTATGGGAAACTCATCCTCTCCTCTAAGCAACCTTACAACCACTCATAAAACGTGCACCTTTGTCAACCACACTTTCCTCATTCAATTTCTGTGCAACACAACCACTTCCCCAGTCAGTGATAGAATCTCTACACTCCACATCATGTGCCATGGAAATTCTTTCCTTATTCCACTATTTACCATCTTTTAACTTCATCACAGTCTTCCTCACCGCTGCCACCCATTTAGGCACTGAACGTCTACACTTACCCTTGGGCAAAGTCCTCAGAGTTTTAATTGTGATGAAATCACCTACAGACACTTTAACACTTTAACAACCCTTCCACTTTCTGCAACATACTTGTTCTGTGCTAGCAATCTTTGATTTCCAACTTCTTCTACTTTGCTCCTAACAATGGATAAATCCCCAATCCACTGCCTCAACATTATAGATGAAGTCATTCTGCCTCTCAGAAAGGGGACACACCAGTGTTAGCACTGGGAGTTGTCCTGATGACCCATGTCAATTTCCTCACTTCAACGATAACATTCAACCTGTTTGCCTTGGCTAATTGTACATTGTCCTTAATGACCCTGTTAAATCTCTTGACAAGGTCAGTGCTTCTGGGATGGTATATTGAGGTTTTGGTGTGCTTAAACCCCCAAAAATTAAAAAATTCAACAAACTGAGCCGATATGAACCGACTACCATTGTCCGTTAAAACTTAATCTGGTATTCCATCTTTTGCAAAAATCAATTCTAAAAATTCAATAACTTTGCAACTGTTGGCAGTTTTAACAAACTTGACTTCAGCCCATCGGCTATAAACTTCTATGACCACTATGCCATACTCCTCCTCATTTCCAGATACAACTGTGGGACCTATGACATCAATAGCAGGCTTGCACCAAGCCTTGTTGGGTACACTTATAGCTTCCACAGGACTTGGAACCAATGACCTTGGATTTGTCACCAATGGCAGAATACATGGAATCTCCCGTCATGATGTTATTTTAGCATTTGTAAGGGCACATTATTTTAGCTGTGGATCTGCGTCCTGTGTCCTTTCACTTAGTTACATTTCATTTTTATTCCTCTTATTTTAGTCAAGCTTCATTTTAGTGGAGATGTTTTATTATTTTCATCAGTTGCCCTTCCACGCAGAATTTGTTATTCATTTCTTTGCATGACATTTTCATCCCATGCTCAACCCAAGGCTGCACAAGATAGTTTACCAGGTGTTGCCAGTACAAAGAGTATGAAGTCTATCTTACGCAGAAACATACATGTTGTCACATTGGACAGTTCTCAGAACATCAGATGTTTTATTATAAAACACCACACTGCCACCACCACCTTAGGGGGGACATTCTAGCCAGCTTGCCATCTCATGTGGCATGTTGTCATTACACTTCTCTTTATCCATGTGGGAGGACTCCCAGCAGACTAACAGACCTCTTCTCTACCTATAGCACAGGTATGGGGGATTGGGTTTCCTTCCGGGAGTAGATAGGCAGATTGGGGCTAACACTGCTATTGCTCTCATGTAGAATTGTGGTAGTGCAGGTAGGGATTTTAGAATTGATATAGTGACAGTATGGTGGGACTTTTCCTCTGTCTTACTTTTCTAGTCTGGTGTTGTGTTTCATTACCCTAATAATTGCAATTCATTAATTGATGCCTTTTTACATAGAATGCAGTTGCTTCAATAAACGTATTGAACCAAATCCTACTTCTGTTTGTCTTTGCATGTATGAGACGTGTATAACTGAGAGAAAGAAGATCTGTTCCACTACGATTTCCCTGAGGAGTTTTAAGAGTGTCATGCAATACGCTGCCACAAATCACCTTTACTCTTGGGTTCTGGTAAGGTGCTGCTAGCTAGCCGAAAGGGTTAGGCCCACAGCTGTCACACGGTGTGGGATAAGACTCAGTCCCCCATGCACCAAAATCCAAAAAGCACCCTAATTACCTTATACGGAGACGTCTGTGGTGTTAGGGAATATCCTCCTCAGCTAGATAGGTAGCACCTATTTGATGCTGTAGGTTGTTAAAGCTTGAACTCTTAAAAGGATTTCCCCAAATGGTGTATGGTGTTTCTGTCTCTGACTAATACTATCTTAAATATGGCAGACCAACAACAGGTCGTAATTGCAGCAAATATGAGACTCCCCCTCACAACACATTTAAGAAATAACGGTCTCACAGATGAGAGAGGAGAATTTACATTTGTTGTTGAGGCTCAAACAGCATATAGAATTGAAATGTTCTATTCTTGGGCCACCTTTTCAGCAGCAGATGGGAACACACACACATTTCACCACTACAGTCCAGCAAATGCACCCACACAATATAGACTACATGCATATTTAGAAATACCACTATCTTATCAAGAACACCAAAATTGGCTTGATGGCACCCTACCACACGTTCCACAGAATGTTAGATTAGGTCTTCTACATGGCCAGAATTGGCTGCCTATACACCACACCCCCCAATGCAGGTACAATGAAGAGAGCAGATGTGTGCTGCCTATTCACTATTCAGTAGAATATATAGGCGCTTGATACAATTCTTAATGCAGACTTTAAACACCACCCCAGATGGCTACAGTGGGCATTAATCCTTAAAGTACCCACCAAACATGAAGAAATTCCGTTTTGGTTAGCTCAAAAAATAAGCCATTTGGATGCAGTGTTTCTAAGTATGGGACCCCAATATAAACATAGAATTCTCACAATGCGCTTGCCATTTGGGATGGTTTCCTCAGTGGACAACTGTGCCAATTGGGGTGCAGGGTTTGCTATCGCACAAAGTACACCAACACTTGGGAATCTTTCAGAAGTGTTAAAGCAAATTCAAGATAGGTATGGGGCTGCCCCAGCCATAGACTTGGGGATGCAATTAAGGGGGAACTTTGTCACAGTATCCTTGATAATATTAAGGAATCTTAAAAAGGAAGCAGTAGCATTGGCAATATGCCAGTGGCTCCAGGATGTTCCTGCATAGGATCAAGAACGTGAGTTGCAAAAGATGATCACTGAGACCAATTCTAGGTCGGGACAGTCTGGGAGCCAGACCAGGTAAACCACAACTACAACGTAAAACTAATAAGTATTCTACCAAGCAAGCCACAGAGGGTTCTAAAAGATGCTGGGACAAACAAAAACAAAATGAAGGCAGTGTAAAACAAAGAAGAGAATCTCCCCGTTTGGAGACCTCTGAGGAACGCTATAATTTTAGAAATAGGGATACTTTAAAAACTCCTGAGAGATACCAATATACTGATACACACCAATCTTGTTCCTTTCAGGACTCACAAGCTAAACGCAGTGAGCGAGGAGGGCGCTCAGAACAACGAAACGAGTACAGGGAATCGAGTAAAGATTCACAACACTTTTCTGAAACTTCGATAAAAAAGGGAAACTACTCCAACAGAATTCAAAAAGAAAAATATGGCAGCAATTTCAGCTAAGAATGCCACACATAATGAGAACTTTATTGAAGGGCAGGAAGTGGGCAGTGACTCTGCTAGGCAGCGCAGGAGAGGTCACAATAGCTCGCTGGAATCTTTAAGACCTTCTGGATCTGACAGCAACAGATGACTTTTTAGAAGACTAAACTGCAGACAGGTGCATCTCTCCTCCAGACAGGGTTGAAAAAGGAAAAATTTGAATAGAGAGAGACATAGAGCGCACAATTAAAGTAATATTTTGGGGAAGAGTAACACTGACTTATGATATCCTCTTTTCAGAGAAAGATTGGCCACCAGAATTTGTTAATAATCTCTCACCAGGGGAAGATGTCATTTTTGCCATCTTTTCGGACCTCGTTCCTGAAGAATTAGGAAAGGCTTAGGCCGTAGAATGGGCACTGGCATAAGCGCCAGCACTTTATCGCAAACATGTAGGATGGGATAAAGACTCCCCCTACCATATGATACCTATTAGATCCACACCAAAGTCTCAACCACAATACCCCATTAAACATGAGGCTAAAGCACCAGTGAGAGAAATACTCACACAACTTGGGTACCAGGGTATAATAGAACCCTGCATATCACCAATGAACAACACTTTGCTCCCCGTAGCTAAACCAGACCATTCATGTAAAATAGCCTTAGATTACAGACGTTTAGTCACACACACGCATTTGCTATACAAAATGCACAAAGCACTTATTAACAATTTAGTGCGCAAAAAATACAAAACAATCTTGGATATTTCCAATGTTTTTTTCAGCCAAAATCTAGCACCTGAAAGTAGGGATCTAAGTGCCTTCAGCGTGCTCAGCTCTCAAGGAAACTTTTGTAGACTCCCACAGGGGTATAAGAACAGTCCAGGACTGCTCTTAGCACATGCAAAATCAATAATACACAATATAGGCCCGAGGCGTTGTCTTATGTAGATGATATCTACCTTACGGATGACGACCTTGTCAAATACCTAAGACGGATAGACCGCTTTGTTGTGAGATTTGCTGAAATGGGCTACAAACTTAAATTCAAGAAAACACAAATTGCCATTCTCAGGGTTCTGTTTCTGGGATACTAGCTATCGGATGAAGGGAAGAGAAATGTGCACACAGTTACAACCACCGAATCAAAAAAGCTACAATCATTGTTGGGCTTTTCCAATTTCTGTAGAACATACATTCCAGATTATGCACAACACATTTACCCACTCTATGTGGGATTTAATACCCCCAGACTTTTCAAGTAAATATTGGACAGTTGAACATACGTGCACCAATTGAGCACGACAGCAGGACATGTTTGAAGCAAAGCACTTACATGTGATAACAAAACAAACTTGGTCATCAGAGTAATTGCTGGTGCCATCGGATTCACCTATGTAACACTCAATGACAGTGACACCGTTCCAATAGCATACAAATTACATTTGTATTCCACAGCTGAACAACGCTTTGCCCCCACTGAAACAATTCTGTCTGCTATTCAGATGACTGTCATAAAAGAGAGACCCCTGGCCCAGGGGAAGCATATTATTGTTGTGACCCCAAAATCCACCATAGAGGCTATTACAAAAGCCAGGTTTCCAAACGCATTTCCACATTGGATCCAATGGGCCACAACTCTGATTACCACTAATGTTGATTATGTTTTTGATCCAAAACTTCAGACCCAAGAATTCCTTCAATATGAACTTGAATACCCAATACCCACAAACATTTGGATCAGTACCAAATAATAATTTACACTGATGGTTCAGCACAACCAGCAAAAGGTACTAAGCAACAATACTCCACCGCTTGCGCGGATGTGAGCGGTTACATGAGGGATGGTAAATTCCACCCTCTGAACACATAAACGAAGACCCTAGGGAATTGCAAAACACAACTTGCAAAGCTTGAGGCTCTAATATTGGAACTGGGACATACGGATCCTGAACTTCTGACACTGATTGTGTGTGATTTGTACTATTGCAGCCAGTCCTTTAATGAATATCTGTGTTACTGGCACGGTGTTCAGAGATTCAAAAAGGGAACACCATCAAAGCACAGATTCTTGTGGGGGAAGGTAGCAGGTCTGAAGGAAACCCTACCAAATGCCCATGTAGTGCATACTCTGGGCCATCAACACGTAGGAGTGCAGGTTGTACAAAACACTTTGGCTGATGAGGCAGCAAAGTCAGCAATAGCTACGGCTTCTGTTGCTGCGATTACTCATACAAGGTTGTATGATGAAGCACTGGCTGCTGTGAAAGCTTCATCTGACGGCAAACCCCTGCTAAAGACGTATCCTGCCAAATATTCCTATTACCTACGCGCCTAAAATGTTGCATTTGCAACCATACCCGGGGTGATGATTGTTTGATCCCCAACCAAGAATAAGGATGAGATCTCAAAAGCTGTGCATGAGGTGGTTGCTTCTGTCCATGCAGGTGTGGAAGCTACTATTTCCTTACTCCAAAAATGTTCCAGCTGGCCAAGTCTATAAAAACAGACCAAAACGTATGTCCTTTGTTGTGACATTAGTAAACAAATAGGAGAGTCCACTGTCAAGCGCCCACCGCAGACACCCCTCCTAATTTCAAACAAACTGCTACGATGTGTGTACCTAGACCATTGTGGGCCCTTAACACCTGATGGTGAATACAAATACATCTTAGTTGCTGGTGATTCTTGCTCCAGATTTCTATGGTTATGAACACAACGATCAGCTCATGCTTGAACTGTTATTAAAGATTTGAAAGTCTTCATGGTGATGTATGCAGTTGTGGCATTCCATTTGGACCACGGCCCTGCCTTTGCCTCCAGGGCATTCAGGGACACCATGACGTCAATGGGTGTCCAACTCCATTTCTCGTCTCCCTACCATACCGAGGGAAATATGGTTGTGGAGCAAAAAAAAAACAAGACTTAAAGCAATCTGTAACAGTTAGAGTACTAGGTACGGCTCATAGTTGGCTTAACCACCTCTTATGGAATCCAGAGAGCACTTAATAATTTGCCCAGAAGGTCTTTGGGAGGGCATACGCCTTATGAGGTACTGTCCGGCATACAGATGTATGTCCTGGATCTTGATGGCTCTGGCGCGGTGGCGGTAGACACACCTTTTTGACATAAATGAATGTCTCACTGTCTTGCAGGAATTACAATAGTTCCATGATTAAAACTCATCTGCATGTGCTGCCACCTTGGGAATGAGGGATTCACCAACAACACTGACTGGCTGTATTCCAAAAGTTGGGGATTTATTGTGAGAAAAGATAGCTGTAAAAAAGGAATTTGGCCCTTCTTATCAAGCAATGGTTCCAGTCCTGGGAATACACAGTACCAGAACATACTACCACCGCTGCCTGGTTCTAAAGAAAACCAATTTGTTTCAATTGACAATGACAATGTCAAGTTACATCATGTGGCCAGTCTTGCACAGTAGACCACGAGGACTCCTGGGTAATTTCCGAACCCCTCTCGCTGCCAATGAGGATGTGCCTCTAAAAATTCTAAGTAACAGTGATAAAATTTCCCCGAGCTTAGGGAGGGTGGAAAATGAACTTTCATTAGTACCTGTCACTACATCAATGACAAGAAATGTCCAAAGTACAATACATCTGTCAGTTCTCCTCCTACATTGGCTTCAGTGTTTGCACAAACTGCTTATGGGTATTTTCCTCCCACATCGGCTTCGGTGTTTGCACAAACTGCTTATGGGTATTTTGCCGACATCAACGACTTCTATTCAAATTTGACATCTTCTGCAGTACCTGTATCAAGAGGCCATAAGTTAGTCAAATGGCTTAAAACTAACTATTCAATTCACCCATGGAGTGATCTGTGGATTATGTGAACATTGCTTGCCTTCCTTCTTTTGATTGGTTTTGTCATTGTTTTATTTTTGCTCATACATGGTAATTTCCTTCCTGAATACTCTGCTACTGAACTGGTAGATGAGGTTTTGAAGCCTTACCTATCCCCACATAAGGGTAGAAGAGGCTTGTTCCTGGTGAAAATTTCAGCTCTTCTGATTCCTGATGGGATTGTTTGGGATAAAGAGCCATTCGATATATTTGGTTAGACGGAAATGATGTATTCAAAGTTTCTATGAATTATATAATAACACCAGGGGTTGTTTCTGATGATTAGCATGAAAAAACAGTTGATTCATTGTCTCTGAGTTTCAATTTTATATTGAGTTTGAAAGTGAAGATGTTTATCAAACAGCAGCAAATTATGGGGAAATGTTATGTTACCATCACTATGGACATCATTTTATACATAAAGCCAGCACCCCGAGAAATTTCTACAATTACACACAATAGGAACATTGTCTAACTCTACCAGTGGTGTCAAAAATGCTGAGTTTTATTATTTTAAATTGCCACCTATGAAATTGTAGAATATATTGCTAACAGTTAAATTAATTTATTCTGACTATCTTTGTTTCCCAGTTGGCTATAGAAGGCTATGAATATTGGTTGAAGTCAATTGACTGAAAGAGTGTGGGGAACACGAAATTGGAACATACGGGGATGGGAAGCTTTGTTTAGAGCATGTCTTATTCGGTTACAAATTATATTTTGAAAGGAAACTGTACAGCAAACACGTTGTTTAGGCTTAGCAAAGATTAAGGCATTGAATGTGCCCAATATTCTGTCACCAAAATAAATTTGGCAAATGGCAAAAGATTTTAACTGGCACTGAAAATCAGCTCAATGGATGGGTCCGAAATGGAACATTTAATTCAACATTTTCAGGTCCCAACGGGTGGTATTATGGCCAATGGACACAAATGGTTGTCATGCACGTTTTGTAAACTCCACGGGGGGTTTAAGAGCGAGCCGACCTGACCCTTGTTACATCTCACAACAACATTCTGACATCATCACCTCATACAGCGTGGGCAAGCTATGTCAACAATGGTTGAAATCTGCCACATTAGCAGCCGTTAAAAAACATCGTAGTCTCCTGTCAGAAAACAAAGACTTACAAGATTTTCTGTTAAGCCCTAGAAAACCACACAGAGTGCCCTTCTTATATACAATATATAATGAAATTTGGAAATTATCCCAAATGGAAGCTGCCACCTGGTTGAGGCAGATAGATCAGGAAAACGTGCAGAAAGCTTTAGCTGTTGCAGATAACGGTATGAACACTTTGTCCAACCGCATATGCACACTTAACAACATTGTTTCATCTGCCGTTGACATCGTAAAAAACGATATGTCATTCTTAAACCACGGACAGAGTCAACTTGGGTCCATTATGCAGTTAGGTCAGATGTTACAAATTCTGAAAAGTGGTCACCTACCTGGGCAACACATCAACTCCAGCGACCTATCTGCTGTGTTTAACTTGTTGCGAAAACAACAGCCAATTGCTAAGAACGAAGCAACTTATATTCATCAAAAAGATGCCTTTTACTGTGGCAGAAATACTATCTGCAGTTTGGTTAATACAGGGGGTTATTAATCTGCCCATTTCAACACTTCAATTCACCTCCTGCTTGGAGCACATTCCTTTTGGCGGATTTCAGAAGCTAGGAGATTGTTAAATCCAGGAGGTGTGGGAGCTAACCTTTATGCACAATTGTTTCAATGGCATGAAAGAGGTCTTTCTTAGCTGAAGTGAATGAGAGACTTCTACGAACCATTCAATGATTTGCAAACAGCTGTCCTTGCACGGAGCATGTAATGCTTTAGCTGTATATTTAGCTTGTTATCTAAAGGGTCTCCTTGTCCCTATGATTCATCTGGCCTTCCTGGTGCTTCCAAATAGGAGTTATGTGATGCTCACAAAGAAAGCTACTGTGGAATGAAAGCCGGAACTGCCTATGTAGTTTTGGTCTCTCAAATTCCGACTTGTTGCTGGAATGTGCTTTCCCACCGCCTCCCCCACGGAAGAGCTAAAAGTAGCAGAAATTTGCTACTTCAAATGTAAATTTTGACAAGCTGAGCAGACTGAAGGCTCTTTTGTTTCAAAAACACGTGGCACTCACATCTGCCCGCAAGACCTACGCTCTCCAAGTGCTGAGGTCATCCGCAGAGATACAGTCCATTTTCAATACCAACTTTCCAAAACTTACAAGTCACATTTTCAATGCGTCCAACACCGCTGGGATTGCATTTTTCTTTAAGGCTGTTGATTCTGGCTTTGTCAGTGCCTTCTCTTCTATCTTTGGCATAATACCTTCAGTCATACACTTAATTTCTTTGAGTGTTTTGGGGGATTCTCTGTTACTTTGGCATTAATTGACAGAATTTTGCTGTTGCTGCTCTTCCTTCGCAATGGCTGCCCCATCTCAACAAGGAGGACTGATGGCGTTTCCACCAGCCAAACTGTGTCGTAAATGCATTATTTTGGAGAACTACACCTGGAAGAACTGGAATCCGACTGGTCTTTGTCATTCAGGTCATTTTTTAATTTTGTGCAGCCATCTTTCGATGCTTGTGGTGCCCATCTGAACATGCACCGGAAGTGTGTCTTGTTACTATGCAGTGGGTGCCTTCTTTGGATGAAGGTCTGTTCGTGTTCTCGATGAGGGTTCATTAACAGATGTGCACACTGAAATTGCAGTTGGTACGAGAAACTTCCTTGGAGCCGCCCCTTGTGGATCAAGTGGCTCCTGGTGCTACAACACCTGGCACTGCGTCGGCCGGAGCTATGCCTGAGGCAACAGAACATGAGTGCTCCCTCACCTTCCTTGTCAACAACTTGGATACTTTAACACCTGCTAAAGTGAAGTCTTTCCTGAAATCAATAACATTTGTTGACAATGGTGATTTTTTAAAGGATCACGTTTATTGTTGATCTTTTGTCATTTGGCTTTAACTGGTATCAAAGTTTTGTGAAATTCTAAAGATTGACCCCTTTTCATTTGGCTCAACAGGTCTGTCCTGTTATCAACATGGTCAATTTTATCTCTTATTGTATATTTTAGCTTGCTTTTAGTAGTTAATGTAGGAATGGGGATTTTAATGTTAGGTTTTATTGCAGACCTCTGCACTTTGAACCCTCAATGGAGAGAGTGTCATGAGTTTATTTTAGCATTTATAAGGGCACATCATTTTAGCTCTGAGCCTGTGCCCTTTCACCTAGCTACATTTAATTTGTATTCCTCTTATTATTTTAGCCAAGCTACAGTTTAGTGCAGACGTTTTATTAATTTTATCAGTTGCCCTTCCACGAAGAATGCCTCTTTGCACAACATTTTCATTCTGTGCTCAACCCAAAGCTGCACATGATAGTTTACCGGGTAGTGTCGGTACAAAATATACAATGTCTACCCTGCACAGAAAAATATGTTTTGTCACATCTGGGCAATTCTTAGAACTTATTCGGGCCCCGGCGAGGTGAAAAGTAGGCTACTGGCGGGAGTGTTGCTTTGACGAATGTGTGACTACAAGCACACACCCCGCCCAGGGGACCTAAGATGCGAATAGCATACATACTTAAAGTTTGCCCAGCAGAACAACGACACTGATGGGTATTATTTAATTTAGTTATATACATTAACCTTACCACACAGCGAGTACTAACAGTGCTTCTATTAGTGGCAGGCACACAAGGAGTGATACTAGGGAGTTCACTTTGGTCCTGATGAGGAGTCTAGGGGTAGACCCCAAAACATGTAGACCACCTAGGAGGACAGGTACATAGTATACCCACCCTTCCAACACCCCTTTTTTAATCATACCACCCCTGTGAGACGTATTAAATTAGTAATATCATCCAGAGGGTAGTATTTTTAATTCACCAAGACCCCACCACTCCTATCCCTTTCTAGCATTCACATTGTTGAAACCAACAGTGCTCCCATGTAGTCCGTCAGTTGCGGCACGCTTCGTTTTGCAGCAGAATGACGTCAATGATGACGCATGCCACACCAAGGAATAACCCTGGTGGGTGAGGGTTTTTCAAACAAAAAAATGTTTTTTCTCCCTGTGGAAGTTTCTTTTCCGGGCTGGGTCTTTATGTACGTTTACTGAAGCCTTAAGGAGGATAGACCCAGCTCCTCTAAACCCTCCTTCTCCCCTTTAGTTAGTACAGTTCTTAGAACATCTGATTTTTTTTTATAAAACACCACAATGCCCCCACCACCTTAGGGGGGACATTGTATTGTATTGTATGGTATTTATAGAGCGCATTCCAGCCATGGCATCGAAGCGCTAAGGAGTGAGTTAAGCCAGGAGATCCCTAGTGTGAACAGAGCAGATCACTGTGACTACCAGAAAAAAAACAAGTTTTTAGCTGCTTCCGGAAACTGAGGTACGTCTCTTCCTGCCTAATGGACAGCGGAAGAGTTTTCCAGATTTCTCTGCCACCACTGAGAAGGCTTTATCCCCCCATCTAGCCCTACGACAGCGGGGCACCAAAATTAGATTAAGGGCAGAAGATCTGAGAGGACGACAAGGCAAATATTGCTGCACGGAAGAGCTGAGATATTTACAGCCTTCCAAGTGGAAAGCTTTATGTGTGAGGCAGAGTGTCTTAAAAATAATACGCTTTTCCACCGGTAGCCAGTGCAGCTGCCTCAGGCTGCTACTGGCAGTTGCTGAGCACAAAAATCCAAAACGAGGCGAGCCACAGCATTCTCAATCAGCTGTAATCTATAAAGGGAACCCTTGCTGACATTTAACATCAGAGTGTTGCAATAGTCAAGTTTAGAGATAACTAAGGCTAAAATCACTGTGTTACTGAGTTTCCCCCAGAAGGAAAGGAAAGATTTTCTTGAGCATTTTCATAGACCAGTAACAACATTTGACGGTATGGTTCACTTGTTGCTCAAAAGAAAGAGTCTTATCAAATAAAATTCTGAGGTTTCTGGCCGTTGAGCTCAGGACTGGACACTCATTGCAAGACTGCGGCCACCAGCGGGAGCTTCTTAAATTAGTGTCTAAACCAAAGAAAAGAATTTCCGTCTATTCTCCGTTCATTTTAAGCCAATTATTGCTCATCCATTTGTTAATCTCACTCATGCAATTATGAAATCTGTCTGCCACCTCCTCCCAATTCTGGTTGACGGATGATCAGCTGAGTGTCATCAGCATAGGAGACCACTTGAAAACCGAACGAGCAGACCAGTCTGGCCAATGGGGCAACATAGAAATTAAACAGAGTAGGGCTGAGCAAAGACCCTTGTGGAACCCCGCAGAGAAGTTGAAACAGGGGAGCCTTGTAATCACCACAGCTTACCGTGATAGATCGATCCAGCAAAAAGGATTTAAAAATATCTAGGGCCTTTTCTCTAACTTCTGCTTGATAGAGGTGTTGGATCAACAATTAAGGGGAGATAGTATCAAACGCCGCTGAGAGATCCAGCAAAACAAGAATGGTGCCCTCCCCCTGATCCACTCGTCTCCGAATAATGTCAGCTGTTTCCAACCAGCTTGCCATCTCATGCGGCATGCTGTCATTACGGTTTCTGCTGAAACTCTGCATCTTCTCTTCATCCATGTGGGAGAACTCCCAGCAGACTAACAGACCTTTTCTCTACCTAGAGCACAGGTATGGGTTTCCTTCCGGGGACTAGATGGGCAGATTGGGGTAAACACTGCTATTGCTCTTGTGTAGAATCTTAGTAGTGCAAGTAGGGATTTTAGAATCGCTTTTGTGACAGTATGGTTGGACTTTTCCTCTGTTTCACTTTTCTAGTCTGGTGTTGTGTTTCATTATACTAGTAATCACGATTCATGCCCTTTTACATAGAAAGCAGTTGCTTCAATAAATGCATTGAACTAAATCCTGCTTCTGTTTGTATTTGCATGCATGAGACACATATAACTGAGAGAAAGGGGGAAGATTTATTCTACCACAACTTCCCTGAGGAGTCTTAGAATATCATGCGACAGACTGCCCAAATCAACTTTACTCTTGGGTTCTGGTGAGGTGCTTCTAGCTAGCCGAAAGGGATAGGCTGACAGTTGTCACACGGTGTGGGTTCAGACTCAGTCCCCCATTCTTTGTGGTGTTGCCGCCCAAAATCCAGCAGTCTTGTTCCTACACAACAGTCCTACGACACTCACAAAACTTTCAACATTTCTGTCTAGCCATGGCCACCAAAACTTTTTGGCGAATTCTCCTCTTGATCATGCACATACCTACATGCTCTTCATAGGCCAAGGACAGAACCTTGCCTCGCATTCCTTCAGACACAACCAGGACATTGGACCGGTATAGGATCCTGTTGCCTATGGACAGTTCCTCAAATACGTGTTATACACATCACAAATTCTAACTGCTTTTTAACTGAAACCATCCTTGAAGAATGTTGTCTCTTACTTCCATCATTTCATTGTCAAGACTGCACTCAGTTAACCACTCCTCCTGCGACACAGTTCTTTCTGAGTAAACTTCTACAGTGCATACGGATTCCACATGGTTACACCACTCATCCTTAATTTGATAACTTCCTGGAAGATGCGAAAGACAATGGGCCAACAAATATTTGGCACCTTGAACATACTCCACCCTTTAATTGTACTTGTGAGTTCTATATTGCCATTTTGCAATTTTTGGTGTTGCTTTATCTCCACCTTTAGTGGTAAACAACTGCACAAGAGGCTTGTGATCTACATGTACATTGAATTGTGTGCCCCACAGATATGGTTGAAAATAGTTGACCCGCCACCAACATGCTAAGGTCTCTCTCTCCACTACCGAATACGAAGATCCAGCCCCTCTCAGGCTCCTGGAAGCAAATGTAAACACTTCATATCTCCCTTCTCTATGCTGCAACAAAACCGCACCTAAACCTTTCTGACTGGCATCCATCATAATCAATCAATCAATCAGTTATTTGTTAAGCGCTCTACTCACCCGGTAGGGTCTCAAGGCGCTGGGGGAGAGGGGTGCTACTGCTCGAAGAGCCAGGTCTTGAGACGTTTCCTGAAGGTCAGGAGGTCCTGGGTCAGACGTAGGGTGATGGGGATGGAGATCCAAGTCTTGGCGGCAAAGTGGGAGAAGGATCTGCCGCCGGCTGTGGTACGGTGATATGCGGGGGACGGTGGCGAGGGCGAGGTTGGCGGGGCGTAGCGGAGCTGACGAGCCGGGATGTGGAAGTTAAGCCGCTCGTTGAGGTAGGCAGGTCCGGTGGCGTGGCCAGCCTTGTTAGCGTGGATCAGGAGTTTTAAGATGATCCTTTTGTTGACAGGGAGCCAGTGGAGGTCTCCGAGTTGGGCTGAGATGTGTTTGTGGTGAGGGAGGTTGAGGATGAGTCGTGCTGAGGCGTTCTGAATGCGCTGAAGTTTTCTCTGGAGCTTGGCTGTTGTTCCCGCGGAGAGTGCGTTGCCTTAGTCCAGTCTACTGCTGACGAGGGTGTGGGTTGACGTTCTTCTGGTTTCAATGAGGATCCATCTGAAGGTCTTGCGAAGCAGTCTCATCCTGAGTATCGAAGGGTCTCAGGGGAATGGCAGGGGCTATTTCCTCTTTCATCAGGTTAAACTCTTGATCATACACATCACTCCACTCAAACTTTACATTTTTCTTTAAAAGGTTCCTTATGTTGAATGTTTTTTCAGCACGGACAGTAATTGAGCTTTGTTTGCGGGAGGAGTAAAGTCTTAAATAGCTTTAATAAACTTGGGTTAGGCTCTACATCATTATCCGATAACTTATATCCCAGGTACTCGATACATAGAGTACTAAAGTTGCACTTTTCCGTACGGAGAGTGACTCCCCTTCCTATAAGAATGGTCAACACTCTATGCAGTCGCGCATCATGCTGCCTCTGATCTTCCACATGATCCTGGAAAGCTCTGATGCCTTCCATTCCTTTGAACAGATTCTCTACAGCTCTCTGGAAAACTACAGAACCAGAAGTCAATCCGAAAGACATGCATTTGAATTGATATAAACCCTTAGGAGTTACAAAGGCTGTAAGGTGTCTAGACTCTTGATCAAGGTTAATCTGATGGTAAGCAGAGGTCATGTATAACACGCTGTAAATATTCACCCTTTTTACTGTGGAAAGCATTTCTGTGATACTGGTAAGGGGATAAAGATCTATCCAAATTTGAGTGTTTAAATCACACAAGCCCACACACATAGGCAACAAACCATTAGCCTTGCGGGCTGAAACAATCAAAGCTTTCTATGGGTTCAATCACATTTCGTGCACTAAATTTGTTCAGTTCATTCCTTAATTCAGATCAGAAGGCTAAAGGTACTCTGTGAACCTTATGAACTGCAGGACAGGCATTGTCAACTATCCTTATTGTGTGCATAAAACCTTTAAATAAACCAAACTCTTTCTGGAATACCTGTGGATAAGCTCTCTCACTCATTCTTTTCAACAGACAGAACCTTGACATAGTCCTTACTTAATATAACCTGACCAAGGTTATTTGGATCTAATAATATCTCAAAATTATTTTTGCCATGCTATCCCAACAGACAAGCACCGTCCTTTCGTATTGCACCCGCTCCATTACACTGCCCTTAAAGTTGACCTTTGTCAGAAATTCATCAATAACTTGAATGGGATTACGCCTTACCCAACGGGATGCATTGACAACTGTTTCAAGGTACATTTGCTATATGACTCTTCCCGCAGTAAAAGGTGACCCCAAATCTGCCATGACCTTTACCTCCACACCATTTATACATAATGAACAAAAATATATTTTAATCATGTTCAGAGACAAACCCACACAGTTTTACCCTCTGCCTCCACTGATGAAGTTCCAATGGTTACAATGTCACTCTCATCACTCAGAATGTTATCATCACTTAACTTGTTTGCTTTAACCTTATGAACTTTGTTGGAACCAGATTTCCTTGAAGACTTACAAACCCTGGCAAAATGCCCTTTTTTCATACACTTAGCGCACATACGATAAAAGCGGGAGACAGAGTACCACTGCCCAAATTTGATGTACTTCCACACCTGTAACACTCTAGGGGGTCTCAGGGGTTTTGCCTAGTGAACGTCCCCGTGTCTTCCTTTCCCTTCCCCTTCTTGTATTTGGTATCAACTGACAAAACACTTTGAGTGTGTGACTTAGAATCCTTTAAAGTTATTGTTTCCATAAACGACGTAGTACTCTCAATGCTGGCTGCTACTTATATAGCTTTATCAGAAGATAAATTTGGAGTTGACAATAAGTCTTCCTGAATCTTTTTATTAATGGTCTTTTCTACTAGTTGGTTTATGATTAGTTCTTCAAAACACTTGTATTCACAAGACACTGTGAGAATGCTCAGTGCCCCCACAAAGCTTGTGACCAGTTCTTCTACAATTTGACCACTTATAAAATGTATCCCTCTACATGGTAACATTTTGGCATGCCTTAAACCCTAGGTCTAAAGATTTGATGGCAGAGGTGTATTCATCAATGTTATCAACTTCACCCTGTCCATTGCTCTCACCTGAAAAATCAACTTTTCTTGGGATACGTTTTAAAATCTTGTGTCCTTCGGTCCTCAAACAATGCCTTAAAATGGCATTTTTTTCTTAAGGGTAAAAGACCCTCCTTCTAAGGCATTCAGGTATGCCTCAAAACCCTCCTTCCATTGTTTCGCAATTCGATTCTGAAGTTACAGAATGAGGAGAAAATGCAGACTGAGGAACAATGGATTACTGCATAATTGTATAAGTAGGGCCATACAGCAACAATAACAATTTTCAAGAAAAGGCAAGAATTGAAAATGACAAATCTTGTACAATCAAAATGTACACAACTGCCACAGAGTGTACTTAAGAGCAAGGTGGTAGATGAAATAAAAAGCAAAATGCACTTTACACCAAGCAGAGGGTTCCTTTTAAAGTGCCTGCGCTGACGTTGCAGGTCTCTGGTTGCACTGATGAACAGAAAGCAAGATCCTACCAAGTACAAAGATGTCTCCAGAACAGCTCCATGAAATGCTAGGCTGCTCACTTGTGAAAGGTTGAACACTGACCCCTGTGCAGTCAGTGAATACAGTGCATGATCACGGTGCTAAACACTGCCCTCGATACACACTCAGTCAACTGCAGTGCTGTACTGGCCCGTTATGGACAAAATCCATAATGGTGCTGTGCTTTGGGATGTTTCAAACAGGATTCAAAATGACGCTTAGTTAAAGGGCCTTCTGAGCCTGATCCAAAATGGCACTGTGGTCTGCAGTTGTGTGCTCGGGCCATTGTTGTCGTCTTCCAAGATAGCGCTATACATCAGGCTGTAATGTGCCCAATCCATAATGGCACTTATTCAAAGTCCACTTAAGCACTAGACCGCTAGACCCAAACAGGATATGATGAGCTCCAGAGGGCTGAAAATATGCTACTGAGGACGGTGCTGAGAAGCATGGTCAGGAGCATAGCTCACTCATTAAGCTGGATGGCGGGGTTCAACTACACAGCTTCCTGAAGATGACCAAAAGGGGTGGGACCCAGGCAGATGGGCATGCGTGAGACCTCGTCCAACTGCACTCCTCCTCGTCGCTGTTAATAAGGCTCCAAGTAGTGAGGCAAGAGACAAATTTATTAAGCAAATATGCAGGAGGACGAGAGAGAATAGCCAACCACTCCAACTCCAATAAACCATCTCTTTGCCCAGGGTCCATCTCCATGAAAACACCAACATTCCATAAGCAGAACTAAACACTCCCTCACCCTGAAAATCACACCAGGCACTGGGAGGTGGGGATCCACCGGGGCCAAAAATGGGCATAGGAAAAGGACCAACAACTAATACTACGGCTAATATGGTACTCCTATCGGGGCAGAAGGCAGCACAGCAGTTGTCTAAAATGTCACTGGAATCTACAGAATTTTGGAGTTGATTAAAGGGCAATATCTTTTAATACTCTTCCAAGAAACAGGAGCAAGGACATGGGTTTGCAATTTTTAATCTTCTGGGTTTATATAGGGATTTTTCCAATAGGGATTTCATAATTGCATTTTTCCAAACAGTAGATAGTATGCTCGTATAGATGTGATGTATTAATCAGAGTTTTGTTTTCATCCTGTGTGCAGGACAGTCATCATTAGGGGAGCCAGAAGCACAAATATTATTAACTGTTTCTCTTCGGGAACCAGGTATTACAGCGGTACACAGGCCAAATAACCTTTGTCAGCTTGATTGTCTAGCTGTGAGAAATTAGGTTTATCAATTGTTGCCCCAACTCACTTTAAATTGTTTTGACTTTTGCCTCAAAGGAAGCAGCTGTATTAGTTCATCACTTTTCAGAGGGAATAACAGAGGGTAAAGCAACTTGAGAGTGTTACATTTAATTTGTGATTCTGAATATCCCTTTGGCCAGATTGTGTGACGCCGCGGAGACCAGCGTCGCCCCACTTGTGGGCCTTGGTCAGATCGGCGGTCTGCATCTGGGATGGCTGTTTCTGCTGCGGGCCGCTTTTCGGCCCGCAATCAGTTTTTTTGGCCCGTGGCGCGATCTGAAAGTGTTCCTTTGGGCTCTGGTTCGCACTGCGCCCGCTTTTTGCCCTCATGGTTTTGCTTACCTGTTTTTTGCTGTTTTTCTTCCTTTTCTTTTTTCTTCTTTGGCCATATCTTCTTCTTCCAAGGAGTCTGTGTTTCCTTCCCTGAATGCTTTGCTCACTACTTTTATACTATCCTATTCACATTAATGTGGCTTTTTCCAATCCAAGGTGGTGTCTTCAATACTTCCTGCATGTCACTTCCTGTTTGTCAGTATATAAGCACAGTTTGTCTTCTGTTCCTTGCGTTGCAAACACTTCCGTCCTGGAGGTGCTCCTCGCTCCCGTATGCTGTGATTTTGGACATCTCCTGTTTTTTCCTGCCTGCAGTTTTTGTTCCAGACTTTCTGTGCTTCCCTTTTTTTTATTTGTACATCTCTTTCAGGAGTTCCTCGATCTGAGTTTTTTCCCAAGATTGTTTATTTTTTTCCTCTGGGACTCCTTCTGGAGGTTACGGCCTGCTTGGTGTTATATTATCAGCAGCACTATGGCTACTGGAAAGTGTCGCCCCTACCGTGGTCAATCCAGAATAAGAAAGAAACCAGGTGATGCCCAGAGACTGGCAGATTACAGTGGTAAGAAGCGTTCAGATCGTGACAGATTGTGTAATATTGTCAGCCAATCAAAAAATGACTTTTTCGCCACTTTAGTTTGTTCTTTATGATTTTTGCATTGCTTTAGGAATTCACATTTTTGAGGCATCATAATAGTCTAGCCATTTATGCACATATTGCCTTGTTTGCAGTTTTAGTTTGTTTAACTCAATCAAGGATTTTGTCTATGAGAAGTCTTTAAATAGGCTTGTATAGATTGATTTATGGGATTGAAAATCCTAGATAAACTGTTTGGAGGCACCTCACCAAGCTGTTGGGCTCGGCCTTCACCAACTGCTAACGAGTATTGCTGAAATATGATACTAGGGAGTCTACTGACACTTTTTGGGAATTGTAAAATGAATGGAACAGGGGTCACTTCAAGAGAGGGTGAAACTCCATTCAAGCAACAGCCACAATCCTGGTCATGGTGAACCACAAAAAGTCACTAAATTAACACGTACTTGACCCTCTGGCACAAAAGCAGGCTTAAACTACAGGCAATGTGTAAAGTATTTAGGTAGCACTTAAACACCTAAGCAGTTATAAAGTAAAAACACCACGCATAACAAATTCTACATCAATTTTGAAAATAGAGTATATTTTATTAAGCTATTTGACACCAAAATGCCAAAAATTCAATAAGCAGAACCATAGATTTACCATTTCAAAGATTTAAGTTAAGTATAACGCTTGAAAGCACAAAGCGCCCCTCGCGGTTATCTGGCCATGTGAGACCAAGTGAAAGTCACAAGTTAAGGCTGACCATAATGGAGTGCAGCCAGATACAGGGACCAGATTAGTCCAGCTGCAAAAGGTACCTTCTCAAAATCCAAAGTGAAGAGACCAGTTTGCGATTATGAGACCCCGAGGTGCAGGGAGAGCATGGCGGATGATAACTGCTGTACCACGAAGAGCAGGTCGGACGTTGCAGACAATTATTGCTGGAGCTTCACATTGGCGGTCACGGCAGGCGGTTGATGCTATAGCAGGAAGTACAGATCTCATTTTGTCAGTTGTGGAAGGCTGATGCTGTAGCATGAACAGCCAGGTTCACAGGAGGTTTGCATTGGCGGGCAACAAGCTCTTCATACGAACGGGCCCATTCTCGGTCGCGAACTGCCCAAAACTTCAGGATTCCTCCTTTTTTTTTTTTAGGAGGTGCTAAACCGATGCCATGCCAAGGGTCTAGGAACAGGGAAGCACTGCTTGGGAATTAATGAACTCACTGCAGCAGAGGCCAGAAGGGCTCAGGCAGGTCCACTTGCAGGTCTAATGCAGCAGGTCAGCTGGGCAGTTGCAGATAGACCTCTGGAGCTTGTTATGTCCCAGTAACTCAGATCAGGAAGCCAGGTGACTAGCCCTTGGAGTCACTTAGGTAGCCTGGGATGAAGGGAGCAAGTTCAGTCTTCCTTGTCAAACAGCAGGGCGGCCCTCAAGCAGTAGGGCAGCCCTCTGGCACTAGGGCAGCCCTTCTTCTGCAGTGTCCACAGCTACAGGAGTGTACTGATGAATGGGTCTGAGGGTCCTACTTGTATACCTGGTACCAGCTTTGAAGAGGAAGAAACGACTGGAATTTCCCCCCTAAAAAATGGAGCCCTGGTAAACATCAAGAACAGGTGCCAGAAGCAGGCCCTCACCATGTCAGGCAGGCTCGGTTATATTACTGCTGAGCAGGGAGGAGGAGACACGTAGTGGCCACTGACTATGGAAGCACAGTCCGCCTGAAATGGTCTGTTTCACAACAGGGCAGGTTAGAAATCGCTAGGTGTTCCAGCCGAAGGCATACTGGAGTAGGCTACAGATGTCAACACATTCCAGGAAATCTAAGTTTTAAACAGAAATACAAGAGGACAAAGCCCAAGCTAGTAGGTTACTAGCTTTGTTTTGTGAATCACCTTTATCTTCTCTCTTTTCCTCGGTGCAGAGTAGGCATGTTTCTGGCCCTGCCCTTTGCAGTCTGATTTGCATGCTTAGCTACAGGGGAGAATACTGTTTCATATCAGCTCTTGCACATTATGAAGTCCAGTGGTGTCTCCCCTGCTTTCAGTGCTCTTCACTGGCTATCAGGTGCCACCATGGTGCATTTTACCCTGAGCTCCATGCTACCTTAGAACACACACACACACACACACAAGATTTGAAATATATAAGAGAAGATGTGTTAAATAAGTTAACATGGAACTCATTCCCAGGCCAGATCTTTTCAACTTTAGGAAATGCATGAAGAAGAGCATCGTCTTTCGGATCTTGCGATCGCACACTCAAACCTTCCCTTCATGCTCGTCATCAGTAAAATACACAGGGGAGCAGAATGAGTACTTTAATAAATACCCCTTGCAAAACGACCGAACATGGAGGAGACTGTACTAGACAGGTCTCGTGAGCACAGAAGTGCTCTGTTGCCCCAACTGGAGCTCCAGTGATCCTCTGAAAAAAAAACTAATTTTATGTTGGTAACCTCCAGTCAAACTTTTAGCAAAAGATTTCACAAAGAGAGAACAAGGACCTCTTCGGCTCCGAAGCATCAAGTTAGCTTGTTGCAGCTCTTTAAACGTCGTGCCAACAAACTGATATTTTCAACAATTTACTATTTGTGGATCGATTGTCAAGGCGCTTTAAACAATAGTCACAGCCGAAAAAGAGACGTGCCCATGAAAAGCTTTGAAGGAAAACGGCGTTTTCTTACACTTCAATCACTCACGGATCACCTTACTTGTTTGTATGCCTGCAACAAAAGAGCCTAGCACAATGATCATACCTCATGTAATTAAACAGCAGTTTAATGTTCAGCTTTCTTGTCCCAACGTATTAACAGCTGCTCAAAAATGCAGTAATTAATGATTTCATTTATTTTTGGCAAACCTGCAACAGCAACAAATAGTTTTGTCTCTTTTACAAATTAGGACTCCTTGCCAAACAACAGATGACATGGTAGGGGAAAAGGGAGCAGAAAGTATCTTTGCACATCTCTCTCGCTCTCTTCAGAAGATCAGCTAAAGAGCAGCTGTAATTCTGTTTGTCACATCTGTGCAACAAAACACAGTGATTTGTATCTTCACAACACGGGCGAGCTCTGCTGAAATGCGAATAGGGATTGCCTCCTCAGCCAGTTATAGCCAGAGAGACAAATTCGGACTGCAAAGAACGAGGCACGATCTCATGTTGTCATTTATAGATTACAAGGAGAGACAATTTACTTTGTGGATACTGTTGCACACTTTGCTATCAAGTACAAAACCCCTAAATCAATAGGAGCTTCTTTTATGTAAATAACATATTCACAGTGCCATAAGGACTAGTCACACAGAGTGATTGAAGATGCAGACGGAGGTATCTTTCAGCATTGCAACTTCAATAATGCCACAGGATAGGCCTATCTCTACAGACTAAAGGGATCATCCCACAGCTCACAATAACGGGCTTGCCGTTTTCTTACTCATTAACCCCTTAGCTGCTGGGTCGTTTCCCCCCCCCCCAGTGCTGAGCCCTTTTTTGGCTATTTGGGGTAGTTCGCGCTTCGGCCTTCATAACTTTTTGTGCACATAAGCTATCCACGCCAAATTTGCGTCCTTTTTTTCCAACATCCTAGGGATTCCAATGGTACCTAGAGTTTGTGGTTTCCCCTAGAGGAGACCAAGAAATTAGCCAAAATACAGTGAAAATTTTGTTTTTTCAAAAAAAATGGGAAGAAAGGGCTGCCGAAGAAGGCTTGTGGATTTTTTCCCTGAAAATGCCATCAACAAAGGGTTTCTGGTGCTGAAATCACCATCTTCCCACCTTTCAGGAACGGGCAGACTTGAATCAGAAAACCACATTTTTCAACACAAATTTGGCATTTTACTGGGACATACCCCATTTTTACTATTTTTGGTGCTTTCAGCCTCCTTCCAGTTAGTGACAGGAATGGGTGTGAAACCAATGCTGGATCCCGGAAAGCTAAACATTTCTGAAAACTAGACAAAATTCTGAATTCAGCAAGGGGTCATTTGTGTAGATCCTACAAGGTTTTCCTACAGAAAATAACAGCTGAAATAAAAAAATATTGAAATTGAGCTGAAAACAACAGCCATTTTTCTTTAGGTTTTACTCTGTAACTTTTTCCTGCGATGTCAGATTTCTGAAAGCAATATACAGTTTTGTCTGCTGGACTCTTCTGGTTGCGGGGATATAAAGGGCTTGTAGGTTCATCAAGAACCCTAGGTACCCAGAGCCAATAAATGAGCTGCACCCTGCAGTTGGTTTTCATTCTATACTGGGTATACAGCAATTCATTTGCTGAAATATGAAGAGTGAAAAATAGGTATCAAGAAAACCTTTGCATTTCCAAAATGGGCTCAAGATAAGGTTTTGAGGAGCAGTGGTTATTTGCACATCTCTGAATTCCTGGGTGCCCATACTAGCATGTGAATTGCAGGGCATTTCTCAAATAGGTGTCTTTTTTACACACTCTCTTATATTTGGAAGGAAAAAATGTAGAGAAAGATAAGGGGCAATAACACTTGTTTTGCTATTCTATGTTCCCCCAAGTCTCCCGATAAAAATGATACCTCACTTTTGTGGGTAGGCCTAGCGCCCGCGACAGGAAATGCCCCAAAACACAACGTGGACACATCCCATTTTTTGACAGAAAACAGAGCTGTTTTTTCCAAAGTGCCTACCTGTAGATTTTGGCCTCTAGCTCAGCCGGCACATAGGCTGTGCATTTTTGAAAACTAGAGACCTAGGGGAATCCAAGATGGGGTGACTTGTGGGGCTCTGACCAGGTTCTGTTACCCAGAATCCTTTGCAAACCTCAAAACGTGGATAAACAAACACATTTTCCTCATATTTCAGTGACAGAAAGTTCTGGAATCTGAGAGGAGCCACAAATTTCCTTCCACCCAGTGTTCCCCCAGGTCTCCCGATAAAAATGATACCTCACTTGTGTGGGTAGGCCTAGCGCCCGTGACAGGAAATGCCCCAAAACACAACGTGGACACATCCCATTTTTTGACAGAAAACAGAGCTGTTTTTTGCAAAGTGCCTACCTGTAGATTTTGGCCTCTAGCTCAGCTGGCACATAGGGAAACCTACCAAACCTGTGCATTGTTGAAAACTAGAGACCTAGGGGAATCCAAGATGGGGTGACTTGTGGGGCTCTGACCAGGTTCTGTTACCCAGAATCCTTTGCAAACCTCAAAACGTGGCTAAAATAACATGTTTTCCACACATTTCGCTGACAGAAAGTTCTGGAATCTGAGAGGAGCCACAAATTTCCTTCCACCCAGCGTTCCCCCATGTCTCCCGATAAAAATGATACCTCACTTGTGCGTGTAGGCCTGGTGCCCGCGACAGGAATAGATCACACAACGGTCAATGTTGGTCCTTATATGAGGCAGCTGTTGACCCTGGGGTGATCCATTCCTGACGCAGGCACTAGGTGTTGGCACTCAAGTGGGGTAGTGTTTTTATCAGGACAGGTGAGGAGTCACTGGGTGGTAGGAATTTTGTGGATCCCAGCATATTCCTGTAGTTTGTGTGACAGAAATGCGAGAAAAATAGAGTTTTTATTCAACATTTCAGCTTTGCAGGGTATTCTGGGTAAGAAAACTTTGGGGAATCCACACAAGTCACACCTCTGTGGACTCCCCTGAATGTCTAGTTTCCAGAAATGTTTGGGTTTAGTGTGTTTCTCTATATGGCCGCCGAACCCAGGACCAAAAACACAGGTGCCTGCCTTACAAAACCAGTTTGTTTTGCCATAGATAATTTTGATGTCTCCACAATACGATTTGGGTGGT
This sequence comes from Pleurodeles waltl, assembly GCF_031143425.1. Lineage (NCBI taxonomy): Eukaryota > Metazoa > Chordata > Amphibia > Caudata > Salamandridae > Pleurodeles > Pleurodeles waltl. The sequence goes on along the minus strand of NC_090444.1, from coordinate 188,048,190 downwards.
GGAATTTGGGGATGAACTAAATTGGGGAGCTCCCAAGAGAGCACTCTCTCTCTCTCTGCTTGCCGCCGCATTCACCTGCTCTCTGGGTTGGGCTAACCCACTATTACCCAGTTGCACAAACAGCTTGCGAAGGGACAGCAGGACTGTCCTCATCACCTCCCTCATAATGTACTGGAAGAGGAGTTATCGAATGGGACTCCTCCGACTGAAAAATCACTCCCAGAGTATGCGCCATTGTCCTATCCCTCAGATGCTGTCTCAGTATCTGATGTCTCAGTCTCTGATCCTATGTCAGAGCTGTCCTCTATAACCCGAGTGCCGGCAGCAGTCATCCATCAAGATGCCATCTCTGCTATTGGCTAAACTGTTGCTCTAAAACACTAGCCTACGTAGACAGTCACAAAATCGATGGTGTGTGTGAGATACGTGCAACAGTAGAGGCCATCTTACCTGCGCTTCTTCCCTCAATCAGCACGTTCTTTCAAGACACTCAAAAAACACCTTGTCACATACCATTCGTCACAGTCTTTAGCACCTCCTGCGCCCAGTCCAACAATCATTATTGGTGCTCCCACTCCCTCCTCCTCAGATTCCCTCATTACCACCCAGCAAAAGTGCCCTTCATCTCTCCATAGCCGCCCTCCACCCCGCACATACATTTAATTGGTATTATAGCGCAGGTAATGGCTGACTTTACTAATGTACTCAGCTATTTACATCAAATACAGATTTGCTCTTTGCAGTAGGCATATAAACCTTCTGCGCTTCTTTATGGCACTAAAACTGCCACTAGACAAGTCTGACCCTTTTCCCCCCAGGGAAACCACACACATATTGACAAAAGTGATATATGACAGCCAACCACCTGAAACTCAACTCAAGCAAAACCGAAATAATCCACTTTGGCCCACACAAAAACACCTGGGACCCCTCATGGTGGCCCACCACGCTAGGCCCTGCACCCACCCCCGCCAACCAGGCATGCAACCTTAGCATCATCCTAGACTCCTCCCTCTCGATGACCCAACAAATCAACGCTCTCACCTCCTCATGATTCAACACACTCCGTATACTGAAAAAAACATTCAAATGGATCCCCACAGAGACCAGAAAAACTGTCACTCACGCACTCATCAGCAGCAGACTTGATTACGGAAACGCCCTCTACGCCGGCACCACTCTAAAACTCAAGCGCAAACTACAGCGCATCCAGAACTCAGCAGCATGACTCATCCTCGACCTCCCCCGACACGAACACATCTCTCCACACCTGAAATCCCTCCACTGGCTCCCCATTGACAAAAGGATCACCTTCAAGATCCTCATCCTCGCACACAAATCACTCCACAACACAGGCCCTGCCTACCTCAACGAGAGTCACCTTCCACACCCCCACACGAAACCTCCGCTCAGCTGACCTCTCTCTCGCCTCTGTCCCCCGCATCAAACACACCACCACCGGGGGCAGATCCTTCTCCTACCTTGCACCCAAAACCTGGAACGCCCTCCCAACCCACCTTCGCAAGACCGAAAACCTACTTCTTTTCAGGAAGGGCCTCAAAACCTGGCTTTTCTAACAGTGATCCTCCCAGCCCCTTCTCCCCCTGTCCCCCCCCCCAGCACCTTGAGACCCTCACGGGTGAGTAGCGCGCTTTATAAATCTCTTTGATTGATTGATTGATATATATATAGATCTATCTCTATATATATATCTATCTACATAGATATATCTATAGATATATCCATGTACATAGATATATCTACATAGATATATCTATCTATATATATAGATCTATATATAGATCTATTTTTTTTTAGTTGTTGTATGGTTTCCTTGGGGGCCAAAATGGCCCCCAGGGAAACCCTACAACATCTAAAAAAAATATTGCCCCCACAGGGGGTCGCCCTGCCCACGGGCGATCCCCTTTCCATTCATTTTTATTTTTATTTTATTTTTTGAAATAAAATAATTATAATCCCCCAGGGGGCACCTACCTTTAAAAAAAATATATATATATGCCCCCGGGAGGGGGGGGGGGGGTGGGGTTGTCACGTTTTCCAAGGGGGCCGACCCCCCCAAGTGAAATCCCTGGCGTCTAGAGGTGTTTCCTGGCCCCCGATCGCAGCACAGCTGCAATCGGGGGCCAGGAAATAGTTTCAGAAGGCCTCGTAAGAAAGGGGAGACTCTCCCCTTTCTTACGAGGCCTTCTGAAAGTGTCTCCTGGCCCCCCGATCGCAAAGTGTTTCCTGGCCCGAAGGCCTCGTAAGAAAGGGGAGAGTCTCCCCTTTCTTACGCGGCCTTCCTGAACGTGGGGAAGGCCGTTTTCCCCATTGGAGCAGAAAGCGGCCGCAAGGCTGCTTCCTGCTCCGATGGGGAAATCAACTTTGTAACTTCAGCGTGCCTCGCTGACGTCACAAAGGGGCGGGTGGGGGGGAGACACGGAAGCTTCCGTGTCTCCCGGGGTTATAAAAAAAAAAAAAACATCCTCGGGTGCGACGCACCAGAGGATTTATTAACCCCCTCCATGGTGTCGGCCACTGGTCGTGACCTGCACCAGGGAGGGAGTGTGGGCGTCGGCCAGTGGCCGACGCCCGCAGCCAACAGGTTAAACACTCCAAGGGAGTCCACGTGTTTTCTTGCTCTTTCTCTAGTCTTCTGTTTATTGTTCACGTACCCTCCACCCTTTCCATTATTGCTCGCCACCTCCCAACTTCCTTGAAATAAATGTTTTAATTTCACTCTTTTTTGAGGGTCTGGCAGCTGACATTTGCTGCCAGGCTGCTAGCATTCCGAAAGGTGCTTTTGTGCACCTCCGTTGTTCCCTTGCATCGGCCTACTGCCCGTTGCACCCCCACTCCTCTGTTGTTCTGTCACCCTTCACAGTCATTTAAATACTTATTTTTAAGCTACATTTTTTGTAGGGCCAGCAGCTGCCATTTTCTGGTGGTCTGTTCTTCTGTCCTAAATACCTTTCTATTATTGATGTAAGTGGCATCTGCCAACTTGGATCAGTAAATTAAATACAAATTTAAGCCAGCTTCATCTTTGTGGCATGTTCATGAGTGCCATTGCATGCATTTGCACACGTCATCATGCATGCATGCTCCAACAGATTGATGCAGCCTATTAATTGAAATAAGAGGAACTGCAGATTTCAATTTTTAAAGTGTAAGGTAAAAATAGCATAGCACCCCATTCATCCTAGTCAAAGATTCCACCTTCTGAGTTAGGTTCCAATTTAATCGTTGGTGGATAGGGAACGGAAACAGAGTTCATTCCCTGCCAAGACTATGATCAGCCTGCCCGATTTAAATTGGGGGATACCATAGTTTGATGATGGCGGAGACTACTTCATCTCTACAGTGGTCAAACCCCTCTGACAGCCCGATGGAATAAGGGTCATCAGAGTTTTGGCTATGTGTCTGCCTGCCAAATTTAGATGGGCAGACATATAGCTGTTTTCCAATGCCCATCATGTCCAGGAAAAGCTGGCTGTAATGGGCATTTAAAAGTGCTCAATGCACACCTCGCGATGGGAGGCATTTTTTTTAATTTCAAAAAGATAATCCCGCTCTGGGATTTTCTTTTGGAAAGAAAACAAAACTTTGTATATTTGCAATACAGCTCCATCATGTTGACGAGCTGTATACCAAAACTAGAACGTATTGGCAGGAACCAACGTAACAGTGGTTCCTGCCAATGCTAGAAATGTCCACTGGGCCAGAGAATGTTTCTAAATTTGGCTGTCTGCACCTCCATCAGAGTGACGGAGTAAATTACTCTGTCGCCCTGGTGAAAAATGGGCTAACCATCAAAATTTGAATCAGGCCCTTAATCTTTTAAGTTCCAATCCACCAGACGTGTACACAGCAGGATCCAGACCAGGTCCAGTTTCCACTGATCAACTGGGGCACTGCCAAGAAAAGATCTCTTGTAGCTTCTTAGGACCCTTTAGCTTACATAGGAGGTCACCCGACTGACTCTTGGAGTCCACTCCTTTATCCTGAGGACAACTCAGAACAGGTTCTTTCCTTCAGGGCTCCTCCCAGGTCACAGACAGCAGGTCTAGTCCTCTTCTGAGCTTCCTCAGGTCCAGCAAATGTTCGGGAGTGGTTGCCTGGAGGTGCCACATTTATACCTGGCAGAAGCTAATGGGTGGGAAAGACTCCTCGCCATGCCCTAACCAATGGGGTAAAAGTTCCTGGGGCCAACCCTACCCATTTTTTGCATTTCCAAGATGTCTTCAGCCACAGAGATTTGGGCTGGATGTGTTTGTGAGGAGTGTGCTATGGTAATCCTAGTGTCCTCACAAATATAACATTAAAATCAAGTTTGAGGCAGTCTCTGTACTCACAGCCACTGTACTGACAATAAACCCAAAGACAGACGTCTGGCTGGACAATAGCAAAGTCCTTCAGCAACCAGACAGCGGACCTACAAGAACTGTCTTGTCATCCTGTTCTCTCCCTTTTTAATTGTAACCCAAGTGTTACTCGTGACCCTACCAGGCCTATCAAGAAGGATTTGACAATGTAGTGTTAAAAAGGATGCTCAACATTCCCCACCATACATATTATGTGGCGTTCAGAGGAGCTATCTCTGCCCATTCATTTGGGCCTATTTTTTGCTCCTGAGACCCAGTTCACACCTATTTATGGCTAATTTGTGGCTGGGAGAAGCTGGAGAGCCAATGCAAATTAGCCCCCAGGAACTCCAGGCAGGAAAAATATAACTTTCTAAAAGTTACTCTTAATTAATATTTATTAAAAATCCAACATCACCATTGAATTGAACTTTTAAACTAATAAAATTGGTTGTTTCATTAATTTTCGAGATGGTCCCATTCCAGAGAAATAGTATTAGTACTTAGTACCACTTCCAAATGGGTCTCCGTGGGGCTTCCAGCCTTACTACAGTGAAAATTGCTTTTGGGTGCTAGTCAGTGTGAAGACATGTTAACAGTAAATTTTTACATGTCCTACTTTTAAATACCATGCACCTTGCCTAGTGGGCTACAACACCTACATAGAGGTGATTTATTAATATGTAAAAGGGAGGCTTTTACCTATCAAAATGGTTTATTTTGAGAGGCTGAAGTCTTGATACAGCCAGGCTACAATTCTTCTTCCTCAATTTGAGGTGCAGAAGCACACATTGGCAATGCAACCTCATTTGCAGTTCTGTCTGCCATGTCTCTGATGAAGCTGAGAACCTCAGTAGCAAACACAATGGCCCCCTGCTCTTCTCAGACTAGTGGACGTCACTCCTGTTGCTCAGAAACATGCACTTTCTGCTATGGTGGAAAGATAAGTAATCTTTAAACCAATGAAAACCTCAGAATGATTTTAAAGTTACCATAAGGTTCACATCCTCTAGCAAAAGTCTGCAGACTTTATAACCTTATCTTCCTAATTCTCATACAGATTTATCATGGCGAGCCCAGGTTCTAAGCGAATTTACTTTTTCCTACCCCTATTACCTTCATACGAACATATCAGCACAAAATAGTTATATTTGCAGAAAATTAAACATGCAAATACCTGTGAATTTTCATGCAGATTTGTAAAATTTGTCAAAGGGTTGATGAGATTCATGAAACAGCACTCAAGTTATTAAGAAACAAATAATAGCTTTTCAGTGGAAACGCTAACCTAACCCTACCTACACCAGTGCTATCGCTGTCTGTTTAATATATAAATCTTCCAAAGGCATCAATAGTGCCTTTTTAATTATGCTTAGGTCAGAGTGTCCAATGAAAAGGCATCATTTTGTTTTCTTAAAATTTTTAACACTGTCCAACAAATTTGCACATAAGTTTCCAAAAAAATAAAGGTCTTTCCATTTGGGTCCCACATGGCAAGTTTCTGTCAAATGGGGCCAAAAAAGTGGGATCAAAAAGGTGACATTTCCGTTTTAATTCCCATAGGATTTTTTGCTCTCTCGTACGGAAAAAATGGCTTAAAGAAATTACACCAAACGTGACATGAAAGTAGAATACCTTTGCTTGATTTGGTGCAATTCCGTTCAGTAGTTTCTGAGAAATTAGAATTAAAAAAGTATCCTATAAAAGATTAAAATACAGCTAGTGGGAGGGGCTGGGGGAGCACATGGACAACAAAGGACAAAGAGGAGGTCTGAAGCAGGAAGCAGACAATAGTGGGCCAATGGGAGGAGCAAGGCAGAAAGCTGACAATAAAGTTTTAGTGGGAGGGGCTAGGCACGCACAAGGACAATGAAGGGCCAGTGGGAAGCACTGGAGGAGCAAACTGACAATGGAGGCCAGGCGGGAGCGGCTGGGAAGCAAACTGAAAATGGAGGGCTGGCAAGAGGGGCTGGTGAAGCACATACATAACAGCCAGCCAGCCAGCAGGAAATCCTTTGAGAAACACATGTGTAACAGAAGGCTATAGGGAGAAGCTGGGGGATCACAGGGACAACAGAGGACCAGCAAGAGGGGATGGGGGAGAAAGCTGAAAACAGAGGGATGGCAGGAGTGTTTGGGGCAGCAGGTTTTGAATGGAGGATGGGCTATAGGGGTTGGGAAAGCAAGCTGAGAATGGAGGATAGATAGGAGGTGCTGGGGTATCAATTCAACAACTGAAATAGCATACAAGGCGTAGGAGGACACACACTACTCACCAGGGCTACAGGGGGGGCAGGGGGGGCAAGGGGACCCCTCCTTTAGTTAAAAAAGAAAGAAATTCGTTTGTGGCACTGATGCCACTATACCAGCTCCTAGTACTGCAGCGCAGCACCCCCTGTGGTAGTGTGGTAGCTGTATTGATACCACAGTACCAAGAAAACCATTACAAAAAAATGTAAGAGTCTAGTGATACTGTGGGCAACTAGCACTATGCAGGACATAGGCAGTGCGCAGTGAGAGTTAGCCACTTGCAGTGGGCTGGAGACAGGGCAAATGCACCACTGCTGAAGGCTGTGCACTGCAGGGATTGATCACTCATATCAGGCGGTGGTGCAGGGCCGGGCCGAAGCCAAAGCCATGTGCAATTGAGGTTTGGATCCATGCAAGGGGTTGGTTGTAGGGCTTGGCCGGAGGCCAAGACCTGGAGCCAACCTCCCTTCTGCAATGTTTAGTGGGAGGTTTGGCCGCATTATCCCATTAACGAGGTGATCGAAAACTGGGTCTAGGTGTACCCTACCAAGTACCTTGCAGTCTGAGAAGCGTATAGCACACTGTCACAGTCATTTGATGAGGTCATCAGTGATGTCATAAATAATGTAATTTAAAGTGTTATGGGTGATGTAATATGTGAGGTCATAAGCAGTAAATGGTGGTGGCACAAGATATAGTTAAGTTAGTAAACTATAACAGATGAATTTCAGTGTATTTTTGTTTTTTAAACCATAGTTTGCATCTTAATTCAACACATAATTATAACTTTACTTTAACCTTTGGCTTTTTCGGTGATTGTGTGTGTGTGTGTGTGTGTGTGTATATTTATTTATATATAATTTGTCAAATATATGTATATTAATATTTGATTTTTCTTCATCTCTATGTTTCCTCCTGGAATTTATTCCATTAATGTTATATGCAAAGTGAAGACAAAGATCAATGATAAAATTAGTTTGCAACAATGCAAGCTATTTTAGCTGCATTTGTGCTTTCTGCACATTCTACAGGCAAGCTGCTGCGTTCAAATTGTACTTTCTTTTTACCATCAAACTTACATTCTCCAAGGTAAGTTCCAATTACATTTGATAAGATTTAAGTACATAGTGATACTCTATTTCTGTTCATGGATCAGGACCAAGTTAGCAAACCCCACAACAGGGTCCCTAAAACCCCCACTGCACACATTCCAACAATGTGGGCAGAGGGGATTGCCCACTGGCGTTTTTTTAGGTGCAGGCCAGACCATGTTGCCAACTGCTGCAGCGCAGGGAGAATGGCTGTCGACAGCACCTATAGGTTGCCCATGGTAGGTTTTATTTTGGAAACTGGTGAATGTGTTACAGGATGACAAACCCACAGAAATTAAAGAAAGAAAGCAAGATTACATCGAAATTATCTCATACAACAACCACGTTATTCATAAAACAAAAATGGCTTTTATAGTAACAGTATCCTAACCATCAATACACAGGGTTTATTACTGAAAGTGTAATATATATATATATATATATATATATATATATATATATTTATACACACACAAATATATTTGAGCAAAAAAAGGAGGGTTGCATAAGTGACAGTGTAATTTTACCTCCCATTTAATTCGTTGGACTCTAATACAGAAAAACACTGGACTCTTAAGTATACAAAACTGGCATAAAAGTAGAACTTTACCTAAAGACATGCCTTTGGTTGGTTTGGTGTAAATCTTTCAGTAGTTTTTGGGGAAATAAGCATTAAAAAAATTATTATGGAAGGCTTGAAATTTCTGTACACTGTCAATCAAGTTAGAGATATTTGGTATGTTAGTTCGCGAATGTATGACAAACCCGGTATTGTGGACACAAATTTTAAAAAACACTCAATCATTTTAGATGTGGTAGCATTTTTGCTTGACAATCCTTTAAGGTTCATGAACCCTAACCTGGGTACGTGAACCTAGACCAGTCTGATTAGCTGGCTGCAACATGTAAAACAATATTGCAGACCCCTCAACAAAAGACTTGGGGGCTCATTCCCTGTGTCCTGAAAAATAAAAATGAAGTCATAAGAGAAGAAGGAGAGCATCTCTTGATTGCCTGGCTCAGGTGGCAGGGTCCTAAAGTGATATGCCCAGGTTTAACATAAAAAAAGAAAATTTCATTTTGCTGCGGGATTCACTGACCCACTGGCTAGATTTGTGGCTTACAGCATATCCCTCAAGATTTGCAAACTCTAGTTAAGAGTCTGTGAACCAATGATAAGTGTTCTTGGACCCCTGTTGAAACTTCCACTTTGTTTGCAATGCCTGTGATGGGTTTGCAAACCTCACTGAAAGTCCAGCAAGGATACACAGGTTGTCAAGGGGCTGTAAAACTCACAAGAGACTTCAAAAACCCTTATTTGTCTCGGTTTTTTAAAGCAAGGCTTGGTCTTAGGAATTGTTTGCCAATAGGGGGTTAAATAGAGGAAGAGGTCACAGGCCAGGCCTTGAGTACAACCCCACTGTGCACAGTTTAGCAGTGTGCAGTGACAGTTGGCTGTTTGCAGCAGGTTGGGCGTAGGTCCTAGCTGAAGGTCCATCCATTAGGCCACCCCACTGGGTAGGATTTAAAGCTGTGATCATTGATGAATGACCACCCTCAGGGGGTTGGTGCAGGGCCTCACTGCAGACTTGTGGACAATCCCTCTGCCGGCACCAGTGGTCGCCCACTCTGCTAAAGCAAGAAGGTTGTCAGCAGTGGGATTTGGCCACTCACAGCATATTGGACGCAGGGAACCGGTGGGGGAGCTTAGCTTTGTTTATAACACCTTAACCTATGTTTGAAAAGCAAAACTCTGAATTTCACATAAATAAACACAGCTAAAGACCAGTTACAGGTAAGCCATAAATCGCACATCACCCAAACAAACAAGAACTACTCCTCTAAATGCAAAGATTATGACAATGTTCAAAGACCTGATATCACCAATCATTCGAGAACCGATCCCCACGGATTTTGAAAGGAGCCTGTGATAAAAACAACTTTCATTTATCAGAAAAATATTTAGTACAACTTCTTGCTATTATTAGATGTCATAATTAAAATTAACATAAGCAACAAAATGAATAGTTCAAATGTGAATTTGAATAATGATAACATTTGTCAATCTTACTTAGAAACTATACGCAGGGTACATTAGAAGTGTTTACTTTACCATGCAACTACATTGAACCACAACAATATATCCTGTTTCAACTGCACATTAAACAAACATTGAAACTCAAGCAGTGTTTCTATGAGCTTCGCTCCTCTAGCTCCCTTTAAAGGCTCTGAGTTTCTCAGTGTCGGAAATAATCTGGACCAGTTGATGACTCATAATAATCACAATTTACTCAGGCTGTGAAGAGAAGCTTTTTGACTCCAAGCTCCAGAAGGCAGAACTTTCGCACATTTTACTTTCAAGGACGATCACATCTAAACCCACCTCTTGTGTACACCAACCTCAGGACACCACTGGAGCCGTCCGGAGACCTCGAAAGCCAGGACATAATGGTATACCCCCACATTCCACTATCACGTAACTGAGTTCCACAGACGTGACAAAGTGCAAAGTGTAAACAGTGTCACAACACATGAATAAATAGCCTCATCAAGGAGCAATACCCTTTTTTCAAAGTCTTTTAAAGGTCTCGTACACACAACGATTGAGGTTATATAGGAATTGTAACAAGATTTAAAATGATTCTAAATGGAGTATCACCTGCTGGCTGTTTTCTCAGAGTTTTTCTTGTGCCCTTTCTCTGATCGCAGGAAACGAAGCTAAAACAAACAAAAAAACACAAAATCACAAACGTGTAATCTTTTTCAGCCTTACTTGGAATTTCCTTTATTTTGACAGTGTTAACGTGTCCTTCTATATTAATTTATACACATCAGGACTCTTTTTAGGCCGATGAATCTTTGGACCCAATGGTGAGACACCGTAAGATGAGATAACTGATCAATATATCAAACAATATATCAATAATATTGTCAACATATATCACCACAATATATTTCACTTTAGACATTAGTTAAACCTTCGGCGCAACCATGACCTTTCAGTCATGAATAACCACACCTTATTGAATTTTTGTGAATTTTATTCCCTATTGATTACAATCTAATAGCAAATGTATTAATCTCAAAACCAAGAAGCAAAGAGCATGGTCACAATGTGGTAATAATGCAAAGATCACAGACATAAGATAGTAATATGAAGATAAACAAATCTAGACACATGAAACCTCATATATGTTTAGTTCAGCATAGCACCACGTCAGTCAAGATGAAATGCCTCATCTAACCATAATTAGCATCAGCATGTTGGACTTCATGCAAAACAATTTAGAACATCAATTTGGAAAACATCTGACTAAGGTCTCTAATCAAAAATACACAGCAGTTGGTACCTAGAAAGAAAAGGCAAATAAATGAATTTCAATAGCAACAACATAATTACCCTCCTCGGAATAGGTCAGCATACAGGATCAGTCTTCGTCTTCAGGACATCAGTTAGATCGCCGTCAGTCTATCTAGTCTAAGGGCAGGGGACACTTCCCTCATAAGGAGGAAAATGCAATGGGGCGACTAAGGGTGAGGATGGTTTTATTAAGTCTCAAATCACCAAACAGAGTGACAGAGTTTCTAGATGCAATCGATATCATTCCCTACCTAGCGCTCTCGAGTCTCTCGTGTCATGGGTTTTTATCCCTTTTTCATAATACATTCCCCCGAATTTCTATTGGATAGTCACTACACCCCACTATCTGTAACCTATCAAATTATACATTAAGTAATGCATTTGTCATTTTACGATAATTTACAACTCTTTGATTGGTCTTCATAATTGACGTCTTTCGTAGGTGGCACATCTGGGGTTACTTCATTTTCTGGCACGTTCTTCGGGTCAAGAGTTCTCTTTTCCGTGGTTCAGTGTCCTTGAAAGTGTCCATATTTTGTTGCAAAGCGTACAACTTTATCCTAAAGCAACTAGCAGGGGGATGAGAATATAACGGTCAATGATACAATAAGCGGAGAAAAGAACAAATGCTGGGTCATGGCCTTTTGCAAGTCAGCACACTGGAGAAACAGAAAAATATGCTTTAATATGAGAGCTACACAGCTAGTTTTTGACTCACGCTAACTTAAAGCTTATGGATTCTAATAAATGCAATCATCGTACGTGTTAACATATTCAATTAATCATAATTCAAATAATTATTTCTTACAGTCGACATTAGTTTATGCATGTGAAAATTCTCCACGTTTAAAATACGTTTGAATGAATAATATTAGCGTTGTTAATATAAGCATTTCACATCTAAAATAGGAAATGTTTAAACTACGCTCTCTCAGTCCCTCCTCTGATGACGCTCGTCATCACACAATCTTTCTCTTTGATCTTAATTTTTCACCTTGCGCATAATACGCATTTCAACATCTTGCCCTTTATGTGAGCTTTCCCATATTTCATTGAACATTTTCTCTCTTTCACTTTCTTCATTTCTTCTGGATCTTTTAGTCCAATTTCTTTTTACTTTGTCATTGATTTTACTTGCCCCCCATAATCCTAATAGACAAATCAAAACAATTAATAGACCCATCATAATTTTTGCAAGTACCCCAATCCAAATGTTGGTAAACCAGCTTCCCACTCGGGCAATTCCTTTCCCAAATTTCTCCCAAACACCAGGTTCTTTCAAATCCTTCAAGTCTGTACTATCTCTGGTAAGGTTAGTAAGCATGCTTCTAATTTTCTTACTATTATCTGGTATAAATGAGCAACAATGACGCTCATTAAGCATTTTGCAAACACCTCCACTCTTTGCTAAAGAATGTCTAAAGCAAGCCGATTTTGAAGAGTCATAGCTCTTTCTGCAGCAAGTTCAGTATCCATCAGGAGTATGGCTCCTGTAAAATTTGTCAGCATGTTATCCACTATAGTAGAGAACTTTTGAATTTTCATAGAATTCAAGATAACCCCCACTGATGGGATTATGGCTCCAAATATATCACCAATGACAGCCGCCACTGATTCTCGTTTTTGTCTAGGATGTTGTAATTCAGACGTTTTAGGTATTTGTTTCAAGTCATCAATCTGGTATATCTTTGGGAATACAATTCCCAAATAACATGTCCCATACCATCCCTTAGGGAGACGGTAATATGCATTTAGTCCACAAATATAATAGATTCCAGGGATCGCTGGATCTTGTCCATTTAACATAAAGGTCCATTTACTCTGAAACAAAAACACATGCCTACATTCACTCGTAGCCACAAACAAATTGTCTTGATCAGATTTTGGTCTATATATACAGAGCCTATCTACATGTAATGCATCTATAGCTAGTTTGCCTTGTGTTTTGATTGCAGTGTAAGCATAATCATTTGCATAAGTACGTTTTTCTAGTCCTTTTTCTAACCTTTCTTTCAGTGCTTTGCGTCTATCATCTGTGTGATCTAAAAAGCTTTTCTCTACAGGAGACAATAAGCAAGTCAAATTATTGCGATGCGCATAAGCAGTTCCAAATGTTAGTGTTGGCTCAAAGAATCCTCTAACTATTTTTATATCATGCTCTTTAGCTAATTTATTTAGGAATTCAATCACAGGCACAAAAGAAAACACAACATCTAAGTTTGAATAAAAGTATTGCACATGCTCTTGATTATAGAATCTTGTTAACAGCAAGCTGCAACTAATTCCATAAATAAGAGGGAGGCTATGATAAGTAACTCCCTCCTGCACAGATGAAGGAATTTTAGTACATACATAACAATCTTTCGCATCCATAGTTTCCACATACTCATTTAATAAGCGATAGAAGACATTAGTAAAAAGTTCCCCTTTTGCATTAGTTCCCTCATGCATATGTCTTGCATCTTGCTCAAATCTCTCCCACGGTGATAGTTTAGTAGTGGTAGTTTCAGGTTTCGAAGTTGCATTAATAGTTCCTTTCTCTCTCCATGGCATTCCCACAATCACTCCCACAATCATTACTGCACATACAACACCTATTATAAGACCTAACCAACCACACACCTTACTTCCTTTGCTACTGTAAGCCATGTTTGTATAGAATCAGAATAGCAGATCAACAATCAACTTGAGGAAGAAAAAAGGAAAAAGGAAAAAAAAAACTCCTTGCGTATATTGCAGCGTCTTCACTCACTCCAGGACCCTTTTTTTTTTTTTCCATCAATTCCGGTTAGCAGCTTGTCGTAATCAGGTTTCTTGAAAGTCAAATCCAGTTTTAGTGTCACTTCCAGTAGTTTCTAAAGTCTCTTTCTCTTTTCAGCTTTCACAAATTCAATTTTAGTCGAGTTTTTCCTTTGAATATCTTCAGGTACCGTAATATTGGCCTGGTACTTCTCGATCAAAACAGAATGCTAAGAATTCTTGTTGCCATTCAGAGGTTGTAGCATATGCCCATTCAGGACCTGTATATCTTCTGTTTGCTATTCTTTTTCTTTTTAGCCTTCGTTCACCTTGTTGTTCTCCTTCACTCAGATCATCTGCTTGTGAAGTATCACTTTCTTCTATTATTGTATCATTCGATACCTCTCTTATTTTAGGATGTGACTTGTCTGTCCAATTATCGCCTCTATGTGTCTTGGTTCGATGTTTTCCTTCAGGACGTTGGACAGCACCCTCCTCTTGTGATATGGTGTTTTCTCTTGACGGACCTGCAACTGGTTCAGGAGACTCTGACACGTTTCGATTTGTATCTACAGTTTCTCCTTCTCTTTCGTCTTCTGGTTCTATGCTGAGTTCGGACTCTAACCCGTACTCGTCTACTTCTGGGAGAACCTCTCCTTGGCTTAGTTCTCCTGCTGCCTCGACTGAGATAGGCACTCTGTCACCTCTCTCGAACTCATTGACAGTTTGAGGGACAAGGCTGTTCTCAGTGGGCTCTCCAGTAGTCTCAGTTCCTTCTTGACTGATCTCTGATTCTGAGACTTCTCTTCCTGAAGTTGCTGTACCGGAAACTTCAAGTTCCTCTTCAACAGAACACGTTACCCTTTTTGTGTGACTGGCATGTATCCAGTTGGGAACCCCGGCACACTTCACAGCAGTGGTGGTCGTCAATATTACTTGATATGGCCCCTTCCAACGCGGCTCAAGACACGATTTTCTCACGTGTTTCTTGACAACCACCCAATCTCCAGCTTGCAGAGAGTGACCTGGTTCGCCAATTGGTGGCAACGTGTTAGCTTCCACCTGGTGAGAGAAAGAGCGAATCACGTCAGCTAAGCCTTTGCAGTAATCCAACACCATATCATCTGTAATATTCACTAGTGCATTTGCAGGTATCGCTGGTAATCTCATTGCTCCTCCCATGAGGATTTCATGGGGGGACAGTCCCGTTTTCTTATCTGGGGTGTTTCTCATAGACATCAGTACTAGAGGTAAGGCATCTGGCCATTTCATGTTTGTGGCTGCACACATTTTTGCTATTCTTGATTTTAAGGTACCATTCATCTGTTCAACTAGTCCTGATGCTTCAGGGCGATAGCTACAATGCAGCTTTTGTTCAATGTTGAGTGCAGCACACAAAAGTTTAATCACCTCATTGTCGAAGTGTCTCCCCCTATCTGATTCTATAGAAACCGGAAACCCGAATCTTGGTATCAGTTCTCTGAGTAGTAGTTTTGCAACTGTAAGACTGTCATTCCTACGTGTGGGATATGCCTCAATCCAATGAATGAAAACACACACAATCACCAACACGTACTTCAATCCTCCACAAACAGGCATTTTGATAAAATCCATTTGCATTTTGTTGAATGGACCTCCAGCTCTCCCAATGTGGCTCAAAGTCACCACAGTTCCTTTTCCAGCATTCATCTGTTGACAGATGACGCATCTGTGGCAAGTGATTTCTGCGGCATGTCTGAATTTTGGATTGAACCAATCAATCTTAAAGGATCTGATCATGGCGTCTCTTCCCAGATGTGCCTGCCCATGGTATAACCGGGCAAACTGTGACAAAAGACTATTTGGCAGAACCAGTTTTCCCTCTTCTGAAACCCATAAATCATCTGCCCTTTGTACACACTGCATTCTCTGCCTGGAACGTTTTTCTTCCTTGCTAGCACGACCTTGTAATGTTTTCAGTTCGTCTAAGGTATCAACCACTCGTAATGCTAGACTTAAACTCGTGTCGTTTTCAGGTTGTGGTAACAATTCCCACTGCTCTTTAAACGATATACAATTTAATGCACAAAATCTTGCGACCTGATCTGCATAACTGTTTCCAATATACACAAAATCTTGTGATCTGGTGTGAGCACTGCACTTCACCATGGCAATTTCAAGAGGTAACTGAATCGCATGTAACAAATCTCTTATTTGTTCACTATTTTTCACAGGAGAACCAGAGGAGGTCATGAAACCCCTCTGTGACCAAAGTTGGCCAAAATCATGCACAATTCCAAATCCATATCTGCTGTCAGTATAGATAGTGACTTTCAAATTTACAGCTGTGTGACATGCCTTTGTAAGAGCTATTAATTCTGCCACTTGTGCAGAAAACACTTTCTCGAGCCAGGAGGCTTCGACAATGCCAGTTATGGTACATACTGCGTAACCGGCTCTCAATGTTCCTGCTGAATCTCTTAGACAGGACCCATCAACAAACATAATGCAATCGTTTTCTTTTAACTGGGTATCCTGTATGTCTGGGCGAGGTTTGGTACAGAGCTCAGTCACCTCGAGACAATCATGCTCAAATTCTTCCCCATCTTTGATTTCAGTATTTTCATTGGGAAGTAAGGTTGCCTGGTTCAGCACAGTGCATCTCTTTAGTGACACATTTGGTGACCCCATTATAATCGTCTCATATCTAGTGAGTTGTGCATTTGTCATGTGTTGTGTCTTGGTTCGTGTCAACAGAATTTCAACTGAATGTGGAACCATTACTGTCAGAGGGTATCCCATGACTATGCCTTCACATTGTGAAAGGCTTTGACCAACTGCTGCAACTGCCCGCAAACAACCCGGTAAGGCTGCTGCGACAGGGTCCAAGGTAGCTGAAAAATATGCTACTGAGCGATTTGCATCTCCGTGGACCTGTTTTAAAACAGACAAAGAACAAGCATCACGTTCATGACAGAACAACAGAAAAGGTTTCTCATAGTCCGGCATTCCTAATGCTGGTGCCCTGCACATGCATTCCTTTAATTCTAGAAATGATTCAAGCTCCTCTTTTGTCAAAGTTATTGTGTATGGCTCATCCGTGACTTCTTTTTCTGTCAATTTTATTAAAGGCTTTGAGATGATCGAGAAGTTGGGTATCCACTGGCGACAGTAGCCCACCATTCCCAAAAACATCCTGACGTCTCTTTTTGTTGTTGGGGGATTCATCTGCAAAACAGCTGTTATTCTTTCCTTTGATATTCTTCGAGACCCTTTCTCAATCAAATGTCCCAAGTATTTCACTTCTTTTTGACAGTATTGTAACTTTCAGGGTGACACCTTGTGTCCATTTTTTCCCAGATGATTCAATAATGCAATGGTATCATATTTACAACTGTCTCTGGTTTTGGATGCAATCAGCAAATCATCAATGTACTGCACAAGAGTCGAATTAAAAGGCAGCACAGGAGGTTCCAAGTCCTTCTTCAATATCTTATTGAAGATGGATGGTGACTCAGAAAACCCTTGAGAAATTCTGCACCAACTGTACACCTTATCCAGGAATTTGAAACTGAACAAAAATTGGCTGTCTTCATGAAGAGGTATCGAAAAGAATGCTTGTGATAGGTCTACCACAGTAAACCATTCAGCATCACAAGGAACCTGGAACATTATTACTGCTGGGTTAGGTACCACAGGGCAGCATTTTATCACAATTTTGTTTATTTTTCTCAAATCCTGCACAATTCGAACTTTCCCACAGGGCTTCTTTAAACCCATTATGGGAGAGTTACACGGACTGCTCAAAACTTCTTTCAGGACTCCCTGTCTGAGAAAATCTGCAATTATTTGTGACACCTCAATGAGGACATCCTGGGTCATGTGGTATTGTGGCACTTGTGGGAACACTGCATTCGGCTTTATCTGAACCTTGACTGGTTCTACTCCTTTTATCAACCCTACTTCTTTCCCAGTCAAATCCGACACTTTCTCTGTTACGGTCCCTTGTAGATCAACAGGTAGGTCGATCAAAGTATGCATTGGGAATAAAGTAATCAAAGGGTAGTCTTCATTTGTTTCTGGTTCTTCCTCTACAAATTGACTCTCGTCTCCCTCATCGTCACTGTTTGTCTGTACTTCTATTCCATCGTTGGAACAGGTAATCGAACATTTTGTCTTACACAGTAAGTCCCTTCCTAGTAAGGATACTGGGCTTGAATCGAATACAACAAATCTATGCAGGCCTTGGAAATTACCAATTTCAACTTGCACCGGATCAGTAATCGGATTAGTCAGGTACTGGTTTGCCACACCAACCACTCGTATAGTACGCCCTGAGAGAGGTAATCTTGGGACTTCTGCACTTCGAACTGTAGAGCGTGTAGCTCCTGTGTCGACCAAAAATGAAACCTTATAGCCCATTACTTTTCCCTCTACATATGGGCCTCTCTGATCCACCTCTAAAGATGCTGCAAGCCTGCACTCTTCACTGTCTGAGCTGTCATCTGACCAATCCTCATTCATGCCACTTTCACCTCGTAATGGGAATTGTTGCACAGTGTTATTTTGATTGGTTACCTGGCCTGTGACCTGCTGAGGAAGCATCACCTGTTGCTGTCCCATCGGAGCCATTGGTAATTGCATTTGCTGTCTAGGCACCATAAGAATCTGCTGCTGCACTGGTTGCATTGGTACTGACTGAAAACGCGGCATTTGCATCTGCTGCATGGGCTGTACCCCTTGCATTTGTACCAAATTATTCTGAAAATTCGGGTTTTGATGTCTCACTTTTGGACCTCGCAGATTTTGTAATGTACTGACATTAATGCTTTGCTGAATTGCACCATCCTGCATCATATTCGGACAATCCCGTTTCCAATGCCCCACGCGTGACATGGTGACATCTTTTTCACTCCTTGGCCGTCATTTTGAATAACAACATTATTCATGTCCGAACCACGGTTCACAAACCCTCGACCTCTGCCTCTTGGCTGTGCCTGAAACACACCATTAATTTGCGGTTGTTGCTGTATCATTTGCTGAACTCCATTTCCCTGTATTCCAGCTTGTGCAGCCCTTATCTGCATCACCATCACTTTCTTCTTCAACTTTTTCTGCTTCAACTCAATCTCATCACTACAGTATTTCGCATACTGCAACACCTCATCAATCGGTTTAGCTTGCCAACAAATCAAATGATTCTTAATCATCTGACTAACCTCTGGTCTCAGCCCTTCAACGAATCTAAACACAAGGTGATTCATGTCCTTCAGTTCGATAGTCTCAGTACCACTGTAATGTTTGAACGCTTTCAATAATCTCTCGTAATAAGCATGTATTGACTCCTTAACCTCTTGAGAGGTCCGGTCTATTTTCTGCCAATCGGTCACCTTCGGCGACACCTTTTGTTTCAAAAACTCAATTACTTTATGATAATATTTCATCACCTCTTCTGAAGGTGCTCCAGTCACCTTATCTCTTGCCGGCTCCTTCGTGGGCCAATCTACCCCTCTCTTGCACTCGAGCCACAAATCAGGCGGAACAATGATCTCAAAGAAAGTATTCAAGTCTTCCCAGAGACACTTTGCAAGCTTCATGAACCTGTCCGCTTGTTGATACCACTCGATCGGCTTCTCTCTTAGCCTAGGATAATCATTCGTAAAGGATAAAATGTCTCCTCTAGTCCATGGCACATGCACTAAAACACCACCAGCTGTCTCTCTCATAGGTAAGATTTTTACTGAATCCAGATTAGGTGAGGTCCTGACTTCATTGGACCCTGGACTATCTCCCTTTCCCTTATCTCTTTTCTTTGCCCATCGGCCTTCCCATTTCTCCAATGCACCCCAAATTTGTGCACTTTGCAACAGTTCTCTCAGATGTGCCTTCATGCCTGCAGATCTCATGTGTTCAAAATCTTTGGAGTCAAAATCTAATCTGTAACTTCTTTTCAAATGTTTAGTATTTCCGATATCGATATTGTATTTGTCTGCCAAATTCGCTAATCTCTGATGTACTTTGCCTACCTCTTTGGTAATCTTGGGACATAAGTATCTCAATTCTGCCTCAGTGTATGATTCCAACCTATTTACTCCCATTGTTCCTTCCACTAACTCGGCAGCTTCTGTCCCTAGTCGTACAAAATTCAAGTATTCGTCTTGTTTTTCTTTCTCAGGTTCAACTGTGGTTACTGTAGTCTTTTGTGAGGTACAAGTTTTCTCTAACCACTCATTTGACTGTTGTACTGTAAAACCCTGCAGTGAAATGTTCCCTGCATGTATCATTGGAGAGTGTGAAGTATTCGTACTCATGGTTTGGGGAGTTAAAACTCCCAATCCTGCTTGACGCATCGCTTCGAGAGGTGCCCCTACTGGACTAAGGTCCATCAAGGGTCTCAGTGGCTCATTTACTTGCTCTCCCGGGGCCATTATTTGTAGAGTTCTCATAGGCCCTCCTCTTATCGCTTCCTGAGTCATAACTCCCTGATCACACGTCCCTGTTTTATCTTGCGCATACAATGGCACTGGGGGACCAACAGTAATAGGTAACGATATAGCGGCAGGTGTCTGACTGAACCCAGACTTCTTGGAGCCGCAACACCATAGGTCTGCTCCAGTGTACCCGGTACAGGTACTAACGGTGGTCCCGCTACAGGGTTGTACCCAGGTATCAACTGTGGCGGTTGAGACATTAGCTTCGGGGTCGATTCAATCTGTATTAACTTTGGCTTTGTATATATCGGGTCTGGCGGCACTATCGAGTTCGTAGTAGTCCCAAGAACTGGAACATCAGGGTAAATTCTCTTTATCTGCGGTGGAGGCTGCAACTGTATCGGCAAGTCTGGTGCAGTGGGTACACTGACACCATTCTGTATCAAAGCTGTATCGCTAGTCTGTACCGTATCAGTAACTCCCTTCTCCTGCGTCTGGTTCCCAGAATCCAAGCTAGTGCTTGGAGCGCTGTTGCTCACCGCATACGGTGGCGGCCGATCATGTAACAATCTATCCATAAATTCCTCATCATCGGAATCATCTTCCTCTTCCCAGGACCTTTTATTTTCTTTAGTTTTGCCAGAATCATTGTCGGTTTTACAGGAGGCTTTCTTTCCCTTCGTCTCTTCTCCCTGGGTTATTGCTGGGAATAACTTCAACCCATCTACGATTCTCCTTCTCCACATTTTGTTCTCGTTGTCCCACCTAGCTTCTGCATATGATTTTTCTGCCCTTCTCAGCCTTCTCTGAAACCTTTCTTGTCTGTGTCTAAGAGCCATTAAGTCCCAAATTGCTAAAGCCTCGTATTGTGCCGGTCTTGGAGGTGGCTTCTGTGTACTTAACATCCACCTCAGATTTTCTAGTACCTTTGGATTAAACGTCCCATGCTCTGGAAACGCTAAACACCCTTCTTTTTCTGTTAATTTGCGCCACTGTTTCATCCATAAACAAGGTGCGACACCTTTCTCTTCCATCACCATGTAAGCCGGAGTACCCTCAGGTGGTGTAGGTTCCCCATCAGTTGCTACAATATACACATCTCCCTTTAGAGCGCTTTTGAATGCCTTGACAAAATTCATTTTTGCGATTCTTTTATTTCGTATTTAATCAGCAATGGCTTAGTTCCCAGGACACTCTTCACCTGCCCTTTCTCAACCTATTGCCTCTCACGGACGGCAGCCAATCCGTGCGCGACCCCTCTCGGCATCTGACCTATCTCAGCGCGGCACCACTGACGTCACACTCACACACACTGCAGCTGACAAAGTCTTGTGGCTTGTCCACTCTTCACTGATCCCTACAACTCATACGAACTAATGCAAATTATTGCGAGCACCTTAAAATGACAACACAAATCTGTTGGTTTACTACAGGGAAGGTAACACATTCGCTTCAGAACTTTACAGAGATTTCACTTGAAGCCTCGGCCGCTACTCTCTCCTTCTCAGTTCCCGCATACGCAAGCAGAATTCGACCCGCAAATTCTACTCTCGACTTGTCAATGACTCCTTCTAGTGCACTTTAGAATTTGTCAAATCTCCATCGAAGGTTTCATACATGCATCATAACTCAAACTCGACTTGTCAACCACGCCCGATTGACCTACTAAACCGCTCAGATTACAACATAAACCACATTTACCATCATACTCCGGAGTCTTAGACCTCAACAGGTCCGTACACAACAACCAACCACGTGGATAATTTTTGAGCAACAAGCGCTACATTCACATGAATTACGCCAACTTCCCTACTCTCATACTGTGGAGTACGCCTACTCCTGCTAAACAACACTTAATTTGGCCTAAATACACACAAAATGTTCACAACCACCTGCAAAATGCATAAGCTTAGGTAAGCGCAAAGACCCTAACCACGCACACTATGGTGCCGAGAACATTCCCAACTCATTTAGGCTGGCTCCGAGATCCCGGGAAAGCCATGGCGAACTTAGCAACCCATCATCTCTCCAAATTGCATTATCACAGAAAAACAAATTAAACAATGAAACTCAGTCCTAGGGCCCCCAAGGGCCAAACCATCGCTCTGCTACCAGAACTGTTAACGCGTCCTTCTATGTTAATTTATACACATCAGGACTCGTTTTAGGCCGATGAATCTTTGGACCCAGTGGTGAGACACCGTAAGACGAGATAACTGATCAATATATCAAACAATATATCAATAATATTGTCAACATATATCACCACAATATATTTCACTTTAGACATTAGTTAAACCTTCGGCGCAACCATGACCTTTCAGTCATGAATAACCACACCTTATTGACGTTTTGTGAATTTTATTCCCTATTGATTACAATCTAATAGCAAATGTATTAATCTCAAAACCAAGAAGCAAAGAGCATGGTCACAATGTGGTAATAATGCAAAGATCACAGACATAAGATAGTAATATGAAGATACACAAATCTAGACGCATGAAACCTCATATATGTTTAGTTCAGCATAGCACCACGTCAGTCACATCAGTTACGTCAGTCAAGATGAAATGCCTCATCTAACCATAATTAGCATCAGCATGTTGGACTTCATGCAAAACAATTTAGAACATCAATTTGGAAAACATCTGACTAAGGTCTCTAATCAAAAATACACAGCAGTTGGTACCTAGAAAGAAAAGGCAAATAAATTAATTTCAATAGCAACAACATAATTACCCTCCTCGGAATAGGTCAGCACACAGGATCAGTCTTCGTCTTCAGGACATCAGTTAGATCGCCGTCAGTCTATCTAGTCTAAGGGCAGGGGACACTTCCCTCATAAGGAGGAAAATGCAATGGGGCGACTAAGGGTGAGGATGGTTTTATTAAGTCTCAAATCACCAAACAGAGTGACAGAGTTTCTAGATGCAATCAATATCATTCCCTACCTAGCACTCTCGAGTCTCTCGTGTCATGGGTTTTTATCCCTTTTTCATAATACATTCCCCCGAAATTCTATTGGATAGTCACTACACCCCACTATCTGTAACCTATCAAATTATACATTAAGTAATGCATTTGTCATTTTACGATAATTTACAACTCTTTGATTGGTCTTCATAATTGACGTCTTTCATAGGTGGCACATCAGGGGTTACTTCATTTTCTGGCACGTTCTTCGGGTCAAGAGTTCTCTTTTCCGTGGTTCAGCGTCCTTGAAAGTGTCCATATTTTGTTGCAAAGCGTACAACTTTATCCTAAAGCAACTAGCATGCGGATGAGAATATAACGGTCAATGATACAATAAGCTGAGAAAAGAACAAATGCTGGGTCATGGCCTTTTGCAAGTCAGCACACTGGAGAAACAGAAAAATATGCTTTAATATGAGAGCTACACAGCTAGTTTTCGACTCACGCTAACTTAAAGCTTATGGATTCTAATAAATGCAATCATCGTGCGTGTTAACATATTCAATTAATCATAATTCAAATAATTATTTCTTACAGTCGACATTAGTTTATGCATGTGAAAATTCTCCACGTTTAAAATACGTTTCAATGAATAATATTAGCGTTGTTAATATAAGCATTTCACATCTAAAATAGGTAATGTTTAAACTACGCTCTCTCAACAGTTTTATGCGGATTACCTTCATAGGGTTTTTTTAAAGAATTATTTCCAACATCACCAGAAAAAGCATCTGTTAATATACTGCCCCAATAAAAGTAGAGTCATAGTCATGTTGTAGAGTACATTTTTGTTGCTACTGGTTGAATATTTGATTGTATAGTACAACATCTTTGAATAATTTATACACCTTATTCACTTAATAGATTAAAAAAACTTTCTCAGAGATTGTGCATTTTTTCACATCTATCAAAAAATAACCCCACGTTGTAATAAGATATCCTGATAACAATACTGACATTTTATCCTCTTTAGTACATATCTCTAATTTCCAAGAATAGCTTCAGGGTAAAAAAAAAAAATATATTAAAATACAATAATTAAAAAATAAAGTCAAATCTACCTCTTGATATTTAGAGAGCTGGAACAAAAAGTTGCCTTCCTTTTTCACGGAATTACACATTCTCATGAAGAAAGAGGTAAAACATCATCCATACTTACTGTGATAAACATATAACTTATATGTAGGCATAAGCAGAGTTCTGATACGCCGAATTCTGCAAAGTGCAGAAAAAACTCCGACGTACTATGTGCAGTTCCACAAGCGGCGGACTTTAGGTAAGTCGCGCTGTTCGCGCTTATTTTCAGTACCAGCAGTTTCTCCCACACTGTAAAGTCAGTGTGAATGGCATCATGCGGAGCGCTAGAGAGCGCTAACTTCTTTCTGCCACTTGAGTACATTGTATACTCGAGCAGAAGCTTTCTCAACGCGGGCGGTACTGACCTGCTGTGACCGCTCGCGTCTAGATATCTCATTCACGCTCGCCAGCAGAGCAATTTCTCTTGCAAGAGAAAAAAACTCTGCTCTGCGTCGCTTCACTGAGGTTTTCAGAACTCTGAACGGAGTGGGCAAAACTCTGTGAACTCTGCCGATAGAGCAGAATTGTTCGCTCACTGCTGGAGCTCACAAAAACCACAGTGTGGCTTGTGATACTTTTCGACTGTAGAAAACAGGGGCATAAATTGATAACATTCTAGTAGATGTAGGAGTATTTTTTTCTGTAAACAATTACAAATCATAGCAGGAATACAATAGTCAAAAAGCTTTTTACAGCTGTCCAGAGACCGCTATGAAATTGCTGGTTCGTGGATCGTTCGGATGGTATGTATTAGGAATACCCCCACTTTTGTAATCTGATTGCAAAGTGGATTTGGGCACTCCACAGGCAAACTATATTTTGAAAAAAGGCAGATTTTGCCCAATTCGCCTTTCGTTGGATTTTCTTTTCAACATGTCTGGCATTAGTCAAAAGATTTGTTCTCTTTAAATTATATTTTACTAGGTGTTTACCAATTCATACGTGCTTCTGGATAAAAAAGTACCAGTGCACGGTGAACAAGAAAATAATTCTCTAGTCACAAAAGCTGTGCATAATTTGATCAGCTACATTTTAAAAATCCTGCCGGTCAGTTGGTTGCAAACATTTTGGGAATAACTTCAGCTAGGAGCATTGATACTATGCATCAATTTATATATAGGGCACCTAAAAGAGTTGACATGCGCATGTGGACAACATAAACACTTGCCATGACTTGTGCAGATACAAGAAAGTTGTTCTCCATCCGGGAGAGCAACACAAAGTATCCTGCCCATAGGGTAGCCTGGGCAAAGCTTAGAAAGTCAATCTCAAAAGAAAGGTGGGCAGTAAATTATTTGCAATATAATCAACAACCACTGCTTACAGATTTTGTTGAGACCTAAAACAAGTATTATAAAGACAAAAAAGAGCTAATTTAGGATGTAAGAAACAGGCTTTGAATCAGGAGTTCAAAAAATGAACATAAAAATGCAAAAAAGAAGGGTCTAATTAAAAACTCTTTAAGTAAAATAGCATTGTTTGTTGTTATTCTATCTGATAGATATAGACACTAGAATGCTTATGGAATGGCTTTAGTGTAAGCAAAGTAAAACTCAAGCAGCCTCTCAAATACACTGTAATCTAAAGAGATGACAGCAAACCAAATATAAGGTTTCTTCAAAGATCTTTAGCATAAGTAGTGAATTCAGATGTGGTAACTGGCTGAACTGCCAGATCCAAAATGAATCTGGAGACAGTGGGTGTGATGTCCTTAGCTCCCAGCCGCATTGCATACAATAACTAAGGACCCTGAAGACCAGGGAAACCTAATTAACCAGCAATCTCATACGCAAGATGAATCTCGCTGACCCTTCCTGCTACTCTTTAACAAACTGCTGAACAGTGAACTTGCAGTAGTGTGTTTCCTGACCCAAAGTCATCCTTCAAAGATTTAAATTCTACTCAAATTGATTCTCTCATGATAAACTTCTACTTCACTTATACTATGATCCTGGTAGAAAGGGTGCAGGCAACATCAATTATCTGCTCTTCTGCGGAGTCTAGCAACGGACGATACCTGTTTCTCATATGTGTGCATTTATGTTTGTGTGCACAAGTGTTTTGTGACCCTTGCAATGCAGAATGTCAATCTTTTTTCTCAGAAACTTTTGAATGAAACAGGCAGAGCTCAGCATACTGCACTCGCTATCACATCCGAATGCCAACATCTCTCCAGTTGGCCTTATACAACTGCTGGTTTACTGCAGCAGCCATCCCAGCAGCCAAGTCGAGAGTGCTGGCCTTCTGGCCTGTGATCAGAGGATGCCAAGATCTGTCTTTTAACAGGCAACAAAGGTCTACGTTTTGAACTATGTTGTTCTTCTCCTTCTGACTTTGGGAAATGAGAGACTGGCACTCTCCTTATTTTTCACCCTTTCAACTCCATCTGCATCTCTGGGTTTTACAGATAAATAGATCAGTTGGTGAGAAGAAGCAGGAGAGCCAGCCTGTGACTACAATTAAATGTACTGGTCAGTAAAAAGGAGCATCATGGCTACCCTCTATCCCTGTAGTTCCTTCTAAGCAGGGTTCTAAGAGCATATGAACAAGGTCAGACTGGGGAACCAAAAACAGCCCTGACAAAAATGCTCACCATCCTAACTCCCTTTGTCTACTTGTGCTTCCTCTCTCTTTCCATCCATCCATTCCTTTTCTTTCTGTTTGTGAATTCACTCTAAACAGTCACCCAAAGGGAGCTGAGGTGTGTCCTGCATATCCTGATGGGTCTTCCTGGGCTAGAGTGGAGGGGGGAGCTGACACTTGAACCTGAATAGAGCTGTGCCTGTCCCTACACAAAGCAGTCTCCAACCCCCTGGAGTGTGTCTGAGGCCTGGACAGGGGAAGACAGGGTCTTGTGCACTATCAAGACTTTACGTTATAGTTTGCCTACTTCAAAGGCACAAATGAATATAAGTATTGGACTGCTGCTCCCACACTTAACAACACTTCTGGGCTGTGGACATTCTGCCAGAGAGAAGAGCTTGATGCTGGAGGAGGACCTGCTGCGCTGCCTGTTGCTTTGCTGTGCTGGCCTGTTGCTTCTACTTCTGCCCTGAGAGTTAAAGGACTGGACTTTGCTTTCTAATCCTGCTTTCAAAGGTTCTCCAAGGACTTGAACTGAGCTTGCCTCCTGTTGTGAAGTCTCAGGGACAGCAAAGACTTCATCTGCCAGTGCCTGGGCTCTTCTGCTGATAGTCCTGACTTGCCAAGTGGCGCCAAATCCAGACCCTCAGCCCTTGGAAGTGGAAGCTAGTGACCTAAAGACACCAACCTGCAAAAACAGGATGTAGGGAACAGAAGATATGATTTTTCAATGTTTAATTGACAAAAAGCACAAAGCGATAACAGCAGGAATTTGGTCAAGCTAAACTTTGTCAAAGTCAAAACTTAAGTCAGGCTCCATTGCAGCATAGAGAGCCCGGGTCCTGTCTGGTGGAAATTTTACCTTCTGACTTCTATCCTCATTGACCGGGCTGTCAGTGGATCGTAGTGCCTACTCGATCCTAAGAGGCAGTCACGATGCCGGCTGGCTGAAATATAGGACACTGAGGGGAGCCTCTACATTGGTGGGAATATTTAGTCTCTCAACGCTGAATGCAGGGGTACTTTGAGTAGTGAAATCTGAATATCAGGCCCAGGTCGGTGGCGACAGCAGAGTACTGCTCAGTGATGGTCCTGGTGAAGTCCTCTATGTTCGGACTTACAAGCGTTTTTGGAAGTCAGGCTCGTTTCAATGGGGTAAATCAGCAGGTTCAGTCTGACCAGCATTTCGATGTCAGCGGCGGTCTAGTGGTAGCCTCTGATCCTTTTTGGAAAATTCATAGAAAACGTTCCTAGGTCTCAGGGTCTAGGGTAAGGGCGAGAGAGTAAACTCTGATACTTATCCAAGGGCCCCAGGATCTTAGACCTTACACCACACGGGGGTCAGGATTCACTCCAGGGTAAGCCACCAGCAGGGTCAAGGGCAGGTCCATTTGGATCTGGACAGCTGGTCAGGAAAGTGGGCTTCTTGTAGTTTTTGTGTCCCTGTAGCTTTACAGAAGGTCACCCAACAGAGCCTTGGAGTCCATTTCTTAGTCCTGGGTACAAGTGGGAGGCGATCCAGCCATTGGGGTCTCTCTCCCCAGGCTCAGTAGCAGGTGCAGTCCTTCTTCTGTCTTCCACATATCCAGAGGTGTTTTCAAGACATGCTCTAGTCTGTCAAAATGGAACATGACAGAGTCTTTCTTCCCCTAGTCATCTCTGTGGTGTGTGTAAGTAAATGAGGAACCTCCCTGCAAACTAGTTCTGGAACAAGGTACCCTCCTCCGCCCCTCCCCTTCCCCCCCCACTGGGATTAGTGCCACTCTGGCTACTTGGAAAATGGCAAGGGCAGACCTAGATATGAGTTACTTCACCTGTGACAGAGGATGTCCCTTTGAAGCATGTGCAGTTGATGGGTGCACCCCAGAGCTATCCTGCCAGAAGGTCCTCTCAGCCAAAGCCCTTTTTTTCCCTTTCCTGGAAGCCACTTACACCTCCCAGCAGGATGCTAGGGGGAAGTTACAGATTAACTCTGAAAAGGCTACTAAAGGTTTTAGGCAGGAAAAAGCCAACTCTGTAAAAGTGCCATTTTCAAAATAGTGACTTGAAATCTGACTTGACCATCAGAGTGGATTTTAAATTCCTATTAATTTGTGTCCTTGAACCATGGGTCTATCTATTTCCAAATGGAACTTATGCATTATAAGTAAGTATAATGCAACCCAGTGCTTTTCTATGGAAGAATGGGAGAGCCAGCCTTGCAACAGTATAAACCGACTTTGGAGATTTTTCACTACTAGGACATGTAAAACTTAAGAACACATTTTTTAAATAACATGCACCCTGCTCTGTGGAAATTTAGGTCTACCCTAGGGATGACTTGTAAGTATTAAAAAGGAAGGTTTAGTCCTGTTAAAAGGGTAATTTTAACAGGTTGAGATAGCAGTTTTAAAATTGCCAAGATAGGCTGCTGTGGCAGGCCTCAAGTCATGATTTCCATGGTTGCTTTATTGGGGGCACAATTGGTACGCATTTAACTTACAAGCCCTGGGTACACAAAGTACTGTATACCAGGGATTTACAGGTAAGTCAATATGCCAGTCCAGGCTAAACCAATCGTACATGTTTTAGTGGTCAGAGAACATGTATTGAGGCCTGGTTAGCAGGGTCCCAGTGCAACAGAGTTATAAAAAACAGCAATAACAGACCAAATTGGGGTGTAATCTTGTAAAAAAAAAAAAAAAAAAAGGCCTTTCCTTACAATAACATATCATTACATTTCCATTTTACTAAGTATATTAATCGCATCCCGCAAGGAGTGACACTTTCAGTTCTACTTTTTACTATGGCAGAGTTGCTCTTTTGGAGGATGAAGGACCCAGAGAAGGACAAAAGTAAAGGGGAGCGGAAATGGTATGCATAAAGATGGAGGAAGAGAGCTGCCATGTAGGAAGAAAGAAAGATGGAAAAAAAGGAAAGCAATAAAATAAAAAAGAAGGAGCAAGAGATAGATCAAAGGGTAATGGAGACAGCAAGATAGACAGTGAGGTTAAATGAAGACAAGGAAAGAAAGAAGAGAGACAAAAGTGAGTGATAAAGAAAGAAAAAACGACCGAGTACTTCCTAAGATTCAGTAATTAAAAGCAGTCTTTTGGCCAACGTATGTAATTAGTAAAGAATTTAAATTAATTTGGGGTTTAGTCTGTTTGGAACTTGTGGCCCAGAAAGCTCAGAAAGAGACCTTTAGACCAACTTAGAAAAAGGTTTTCTAATGTGAAATACTTGAAAGGAAGAGACTAGAAGTGACTTTACTTAATTTTTTTCATAAATATATAGCTGAACATTCTCCCACGCTTTCTGATCACTTTGGAACTGGCATCTCTTCATTTCCAATCTGCTATGGTTGGTATGCTGTGCCAGGGAATGCGTCAAGATATCTTTTGACTTTTGTGCTGCTTATTCTAACTTTGCTTGCTCTAACTTTAGAAGGCAGCAGTAGCACCATGCAATTACCAATCAATTACTCAAGTGGTATTTATATAGCGCTGCTTCTCACCCAAGAGGATATCCAGGAGCTATACCGGGATGTCAGGCGAAGAGCCACTTTTTGAGTACCATCCTGAAGTGGTCAGCAAGGGTGAAGTACAGAGGTGGAGGGCGTTCTAGGACTTGACGGTGAGGTGGGAGGAGAAACGCTCTCTGGAGCGGCAACATCGGATGCATGGTACCTGTGCAAGGGTGGAAGTTCAGAACTGGGGACCAAAGTCTGTCAGTCTTCCATCTGGGTGAAGGGCCCTCACCCAGAAGCCAAGGACACTTGCCCTCCTGCCTTAATGCCAAGACTAGTGTGCCCTGTGATGAGGAAGAGAGAGCTTGGAGGGAGCGAAGTCCTGTGGGCATCCTGGTGGCTGGATCTTGATGAGCAGAAAGTGAGGCATCCATCCGCTCACTTGTGGAAGTTGGCAACTGCCATATTGGCTGTGGTGAAGTTACAGGCTGTCGACGGATAGCGCTGATCTTGTAGGGGCTGTTGCCCATAACCATGGCCCCAGTGTGCCAAGAAGAGGGCCACTGGGTGTGTTGAGGTTCTAAGCTGTGTGAATGAAACGGTTGGCCACAGCTTGTGTCTGTGAACCAGTGTACCAAGAGTGGGACACAGACTGGTTGGACCATCAGCAGGAGGATATAACCTGATTGGGAGTGCCACTGTGTAAGTGAGCCCTGCATACCAAGAGGAGCCCACTAAGACCATTGGGCCATTGCTATAACACTGGAGCCCCCCCGAGACCTGCAGAGGAGCTCTGGAACAAGTCCAGAAGTCACCTGCAGGGACACTGCTCTGCTTCTTTACTGACTTACTGCCATGAACTGTGAATCAGAAAGAGCCACTGCACCCAGGAGACTTTGCAGTTTGCAACTGCCGACCAGGGTGCTAAGTGTGAATTGCGGGCAAGAGAAGCAACCTGACTCCTGGACTCTTCAAAAGGCCGCATCTGGGGTAAGGTTGAAGCAGTGCTCAGACTTATTGGAGCTCAGTGGTTTACCACCAAAAGAGCAGAAAAACTTGCAAGGCCAAAGCCACACTTTGATGGATATCGCTAGCACCAGGAGCACCTGGGGTTATCCTCCTGCAATCCGCTAGAGCTGCAGGACATAGTGTGGAGGAGGAGGGGGGTAGAGAGAGGATCTTCAGGGATGGAGCATTACCTTGACCCGTCGGTAGAGTGCTAGCTAGCCTTGAGAAACTATTGTATGGATTCTTTAGTGTGATGTGTTTAGCTTAGTAAATACATACTGCTTTTTCCACTGAAGATCACTATTGGACTGGACAATCATCTTATTGGGGGTGTATGGGGGTACTTTGAGTTCGGAGAGCTTGCACAACTTTCACCTAGCTCTTCCCTGAAGAGCCCTTGACTGTTCAACCCACAGTATCACGGTGAGTCAGGTGCTGAAGCAGTAGTACTTGGTCCAGTTACTCAGGATCCATAATAGGGACATTGGGAGTAAAACGCCACATCCCCCATGGTTCAACCAGTAGCTCCTGCTTGCCCTGTGGCCCTCTGAAAGGGGTGACACCAATTATACAGTAATGTGTGTATATATAATCACAAATAATGTCGCCACATATATTGACTGCCTGAGAGCCCCCAGTATGTCAAACGGGTGTCCAAAAAGTGGTAATGTCTGTACAGCTACTTAGTTTTGTTGTATATGGTGTTCCAGTCATTTACTATACATAGGAGGCCACATCACCTTGTATAGCTATACAAAAGCTACTCTAATTAGTGACAGAAGTTCACTAGTAGCTGTACTGCTTGCACACACACCACAACAGTCACTGCTGCTGCATGAATGCTCGTTACTATTCGGGCTGTGCTGCAAGTCTGCCTACAGGTATATATGTGAATGGAAAAACCTACAATGAATCCGCTTTCTCCAATCACATTTCTCCAAGGCTAGCTCAGAATCTTCATCCAGTCAAAGGTTTTCCATTCAGAACCAAAGGACCCTTGACAACACGTATTGATCAGTAGTTCTGTACCGTACTTAAGTATGCCAGTTTAATGGGGGGGGGGGAACGTGATATGGAACACACTGGACTCCAAGTACATTTTTGCTAGTATTCACAAGCACGAGAAAAGATAAAACACAGCAACTCTGTCATCTGGCACCATCCAATGGTATGGTAATGTAAGTTGCCTCCATTAGTAATAAAAAGCACTGGATCTCGGGCATCCCTCTGCCCTCGCGCTTCCTCCTCCAGACCCCGTGACGACACTGCCTCAGGTTCCTGCTGCACATTTTATGCAACTCAAACGTGGCGGCCAGGAAAACGTATCTTCAGTGAAACTGGAGATCGAATGAAAAGGTGGTTTTGGGGGGGGAGCGCCATATTTGGCAGTCTCCCCCACGGGGAGTTTGCGAGACTGGGTTAGCCCATTTGCGCCGTTTTGGGCGTTGTTTGGGCTGTTTTTGGGCTGGGGGCTTTGGTAGCTGGGGCTAACTTATAAAGGGGCACGGACATTTTGCTGGGCCACCATTTTGTGGTGGTAGTTTGCCAATGCGTCAGTCTTTTTTCGTGGGGCAGGTTTTTCTCCTGTTTATTGCCAGTGCGGCAAGCGTTTGTTTTAGTGGCAGGTTATAGGCTGGTTTAGTTTTGGGAGGCAAAAAACAAAAAAAACAGAAGTAGTTAAAGTATAAGAGGGCTGGGCAGACGACAGTTTATTTTACCTGCGGCGATGGATACTGGCGTCCGTCAGGCACTCCAGTTGCTTGAAGAGGCGGGCCGGCTGGACTTGCTGGCGGAGGTCGGTGCTCGCCGCGAGCGCCCAGCGGGGTGGCGGTCGCGGTGGTGGCATGCTCCCCCCCACGCGGCAGCAGGAGCAGGCGGGTCACACAGGTAAGGGGGCTCGGGGTGGGAAGGGGGCGGGCAGGAAAGGCAGGCGCGCCTGCCCACCGAGTTGTGGTTCCCAAAGTGAGGCGGCCGGGCCCCTTGGGGGCACGGCCGCAGGCGAAGGCATCGAATGGCGGGGTTGGGGGCGGCATCGGGATCGATCCGCCCCCAGCCTACAGGGCCGGAGGATCGGTGGCATTGGAGCCGCGCCCATTTTGGGCGCGCCAAACACGTGGTGGCCTCCCCGAGAGGTCGGACCAATTTCAGAAAGCAGGGAGGGAGGAAAAAACCCACGGGGATACCCCGAGAAGGGAAAGGGGAGCGACTCCTGTGGTAGTGGCACGGGCGGTGCACATGGGGACAGGGGGGGAAGTATGTCAGAGGGACAGGATAGGGAGGAGGATGGGGGTGCGGTAAAAAGGGGGAGGGGGGGCAGGGGGATTACAAGAGGGGCAGGGGGGGGGACAACCCATGGGAACAAGAGACAGGTTGCAGGTGGAGGCTGGAGCAGGAAGATGGATGGGGCTTTCAGTGGGAAGGGAGTGAGGATGAAGGACAGGAGGAGGAAGAGGAGGGCAGCCAGGAGGTAGAGGAGGATGGCATTACCCTTAAGGTGCGGCCGCCTCTTCGGACCTACGGGGGGGTCAGGAGTGAAAGGAAGGGGCAGGCAGGGTCAAGTTCAGGCAGTGCGGACAGGGAAGAGCCTAGGAGAGGAGGGGCCAACAGGGGCAGGTCAGAAGGGGTGGGGTCAGTGGAAGGGTTCCTGCTCACCGACACCTTCGCAATTTTGCAGGGGGAGAAGAGCAGTAGTGATGAGGAGGGGGACCCAGGGGAGCCATGGGCGGGCTCTGAGCCCTGGGAAGAAGAGAAGGCGGGGCCCAGCGCGGCTGGCTGGATCGACTCTCAGCTTGGAGGTTCGGCGGGACAGGCCAAGGTCCTAGGACAGAAACGCCAGCCTGGATTGGGTGTTGCGCCCACCAGGAATTTGGTGAGTAAGGGGGAGCGGCCTGGCGGTGCACCGGAAAGGGGGCTCAGTGGCTTCGCGGCGACCGTATGTTGCGGCGGCGCCGGTAGAGGATTTGGTGAAGAAGGCGCGATGGGGGGCAAGGGTGGAGTGGTGTGACATGGAGGACAGCGCGAGGGAGGTACAGCTGGATTATGACGAGGATAGCGTGGAAGAGGGAGAGATTCGTGATGAGGAGGCCTGGTGGGCGACGGGGGGGAGTCTAATTCTTGTTGTGAGATGTTACAGGTGTCGGAGGCGAAGGCGAGGAAGGGAGCCAGACAGAAGGAGGCGGAATGCACGCCGTTGCTGCAAACAGGTAATGAGCAAAAAGCGTTAAAATCAATAGGGGTGGCGGCGGGGACGGATGCGAGTACAGGGGAGCGGCTGCGAAAGGGTGTCTATGTAATAGATGTGGGGGTCACCACAGAAGACGGGAAGGAGCGGGTAGGTAAAGAGCTGGAGGAGGCTGAAAAGAAAGAGACGGAGCATGGGGTGGGAAAAGTTGGGGGCAAATGTAAGAGGTTGCCGTATATGGGGACGGCGAAGCCTCTTGGGGCCCATCTCATGCAGGCGACAAAGGAAAAAATATAGAAAGGGGAGTACGTTGAGATCTTAAAGCTGTTACACCGAGAGGTTCGGGCGAAAGAGGGTTAGAAGGAGGAGGAATTTGAATTGGCCAAGAGGCCTAGAGTACCAGTCACGATCGAGAATTAGACGGCGGCGTTTCTTATATTTGCGAGCGTTTATTGTGAGCGATTCCCGGAGCGGTCAGTGGCGCTGTTAAAATATATGGACGTGATACGCAAGGCCTACTTGAACTATGGGGGTTATGCGTGGGCCCAGTATGATGAGGAGTTTTGGGCGCGTATGGCCGCGGATGAAGAAGCCCAATGTGGCGAAATAGACGCGGACCTGTGGCAACATACGATGGGTCCCGCGAAATTCGGAAAAACAATTTTCACAGCCAGTGGCTTACCAATTACGTATCGGCCCTTTCGGGATCGCCCCACCCAGGGTGGGGCCAATCTTACCAGCAACATGGGAGACAGAGGAGCATCTGGGGCTGCGGGTTCGGGGAAGAAGCCCGGGGCATGCTGGGACTTTAACAAGGGGTTATGCACGAAGGAGTACTGTAAGTTCAGGCATGAGTGCTCCAAGTGTGCGGGGAGGCATCCCCTTACCAGTTGTTACGGAGGAGCTGGTGTGGGACAACAGTCAGCGACAGGGGGGGTTGGTGCCAGTGCAAATCAGGGTCAGTCCAAACAGAAGGGGCCACTGTTGGGAAAAAGCTATTACGCCAATTAAACTTGACAAGTTGGAGTTCTGGGTGGGTCTTTACGGTAACGAGAGTCAGGGACAATTGCTGTTGTGCGGTTTTTCGGACGGGTTCGAACTGGGATACCGAGGTCCGCGGCAGCATCGGTGGGCGGACAATTTGCGGTCGGTAAATGGCAAGGAGGAGCTGGTGCGGCTCAAACTTGGCAAGGAGGTGGCGGAAGGAAGAATGGCAGGCCCTTTTGCGGATTGGCCTCTGGAAAATCTGATTGTGTTGCCTATTGGGGTAGTGCCCAAAAAGGAACCAGGTCAGTATAGTTTGATTCACCATTTGTCATGGCCGGAAGGATCATCGGTGAATGATTTCATTCCGGAGGAATTTACTAAGGTGTCATATGCCTCAGTGGACGTGGCAATGGCATTGGTGGAGGAATTGGGTCCGGGCACCCTCATGACAAAAATTGATATTAAATCAGCCTTTCGGCTGTTACCGGTGCACCCGTGGAATTTTGAGTTGCTGGGCATCCAATTTCAAGGCAACTGGTATGTTGACAAGGCTCTGCCCATGGGGTGTTCGAGTTCATGTGTACTGTTTGAATGCTTCAGCACTCTTCTGCAGTGGGTTTTTGTAACGGCCACGGGCCATAGGGCGGTGACGCATTATTTGGACGATTTTTTCTTTGCAGGGCCGAAGGAGTCCGAGTCCTGTAAGGTGGCATTGCAAAAATTTCAGGGCATCATTGTGGACCTGGGAGTGCCCCTGGCCCCCGAAAAGACGGTGGGGCCCTGCACGGCCTTATCCTTTTCGGGAATTGAGCTGGATACAGTGGCTATGGTGGCGAGGTTGCCTGAGGATAAAAAGAGGGCCATGTTGGAAAAGGTGACACACATGGTGATGAAACAGAAGGCGACAGTGAGGGAAATTCACGTTTTGTTGGGCTATTTGAATTTTGCGTGCCGGGTGGTACGGGCGGGTAGGACATTTTTCAGGAGGCTTGGCATGGCTTTGTCGGGAGGCACCATGCCGCACCATCACGTACGGCTCAGCGCAGGGTCAAAAGAGTACCTGCGTATGTGGTGTGTTTTCTTGGAATCGTTCAACGGCATTCCAATTCAAGCATGGCCGCTGTGCGATTGGGATGTGCAGATATTTTCAGACGCGGCGGGTCCGTCGGGCTTTGGTATTTACTGGCAGGGGAAGTATTGTGCGGAACAGTGGCCGGAAGCATGGCGCGCGGGGGAGGAGCATCGCCTTTCTGTAGTTATTTCCATTGGTGGTAGCAGTGTGTATTTGGGGACATTATCTACAGCACAAAAGAGTGCTTTTCAGGGTGGATAACATGGCAGTGGTGCAGGTGGTCAACCGGCAATCGGCTAGAGATCCGCAGGTCCTTCAGCTCCTTCGTGTTTTTGTTTTAGAATGTTTGCGCCGCGACATCTATTTCAGGGCAAAACATGTGCCAGGGGTGAACAATGACATAGCGGATGCGTTCTCTCGTTCGCAGTGGGAGAGATTCCGTGGGTTGGCCGTGGACGAGCGGGTGAGCAGGACGGCGATGCCGGTGGCGCTCTGGAGTATAGGCAGCAGAGGATTCTGCGATTGGTGGTGAATTCCTTGGCCCCGTCGACGCAACGCACGTATGTACGGGCCTGTCGGGCTTTTCTGGAGTCGGGGGCGCGTCGACGGCGACGGCAGCAAGAGCGGGTAGATGACGTGGTTAATTTCTTCATGGACATGGTGGATTTAGGACTGTCCATAGTATCAATGGCAGGGAAGTTGGCTTGTGTGGCTTTTATGGGTAAGCTGTTGTGGGGTTATGCTCCTTCAGCAGGGGAATTGGGGCAGTGCATTTTGGAGGGTTGGGCCAGGGAACAAGGGAACCGGACTAAGAAGAGAAAGCCCATTACCTTAGAGTTATTAGAGAAGCTTTTGCAGGCGGCGGATGCGGTTTGTAAGAATGCAGCCGAATGCGCCTTGTTCAAGACATTGATGTCTTGGATGTTCTTTGGAGCTTTCAGGGTGTCGGAGCTATTGGGTTCCGCAGACTGGGTTGGGGTTTTATGGCAGGATGTTTATCTCTCCCCTAGTGGGGTGGCAATATCATTGGTACGGTCAAAGACCGATCAGCAAGGCAAAGGGAGACAAGTATTTTTGAGAGCTTACCCCAAGGGGTATTTATGCCCGATGCGCTTAGCTCTAAGATGGCAACGAAATCTGACTGTCAAAGAGGGTCTGGTTTTTCGTCACGTGAGCGGTGAGGCGGTGTCAGCTAACCAGTTAATGTCAGTTTTGAGGGCCTGCTTGCGATACCTAGGTTTAAACGTGGCGCAATATGGCACTCATTCATTTAGGATTGGCATGGCGACAGAAGCAGGTCGACGTGGGTGGCAGAAGGCGGCAGTTTTAGAACTGGGGAGATGGAAGTCAGATGCATATAGGAGGTATGTGCGATAATGGAGTCAGGGACAGGGTCAATAACGATTTTTCTTCTTGATGCAGGTTCGGTTCCAGGGCCGGCTGTGCAGTCCTTGTCAATTTGGCTCGTGGGACACTCATTTGTGAAGTGGGCGGCGAAGCAATCGCAGTCAACTACTTTGGGGACCAATTTGGGGTTAGATAGGGTGCAGTATAGGGTACGGTGGGAAGGAAAAGGAGGAATGTGTTGGCAGGAGTTAGTGGGGACCTTGGAAAGGTTAAAGGGGAGGGGTCCGTGCCCAGATGTATTGATAATTCATTTGGGTGAGAATGACTTGGTAAAACGGACTGGACTAGACATCTTGAAGGACATGAAGAGGGATTTAGTCATGGTGTGACAACAGTGGCATGGGTGCCATGTCGTTTGGACAGCGTTTGTTCCTCGATTAGTTTGGAGAGGGGCGAGGAAACCCGGGCCATAGAGAAAGCGAGGAAGAAGATTAACAAGGAAATGCGGACCTTTTGTGCGGAGCAAGGTTTGGAATATCTGGAGCATTCTGATATCAGATTTGAGGATAAGGAATTTTTCAGGGGCAATGGAGTACACCTGTCCTTTATGGGCATGGAACTGTACCTGCTCCAATTAAAGGAAGCTCTTCAAGCAATGTTCAAAGAAGCTTAGGCAGATGCGCGGAAGTGACTTTAGACGCTGGGGGGGCAGAAAAGGAGAGGACGTCCCTGCGGGCCGGATCCTCTTCTTTTCTGGTGGCGGAGACCGAGAACGGGCACATGACAGAGGAGAACGGGCGGGGCGAAAATAGGACAAGACAAACACAGATTGGAAGAGGATGGACAGTAGCAGGGCTACGAAGATAAGATGGACATTTAGGGGCTGGTGACTTGCACGCTCAAGACGATAGCACCTGACTAGTAAGGTACTAGACAGATAAAACAGGAGCGGGAGATAAGGAGGACTGGACTAATGAGCTGCAAGTATAAAGAGGGAAAAGGGAGGTGGGAGGGGGGCTTAGGGGAGGGGGGAGCGGTTGGCAGGAGAGTTTATGTATAGTGAGGATTTAGTTTTGTAAGGCAAAGGCCAAGGGATAAAACACTGTGAGTGCACCTGTTTGTGTGAAGGCACTGGCCTTTTACACACAAACTGGAGTGAAGGGTGCTAAATTATCTCTCGCAATCCTAATTTGTTTAGCATTTTAAGAGCTAGAAATTTTCCGCATAAAAATTGATCTGCATGCAGAAATGTCCGCCATCTAATTCAAAGAATCAGAATGCGAACAATTCCGAGTTCAGATTGGAAGTACTTCCGCAAAGCTTCAGGTGTCGAATGTAGTACACTGCTGCTAAGGGACAGGAAAGAGGACATACGTGGGCGGATACCCATCAAAACCACCATGAACATTGTTTTTGAGTCCCCACATATGTGTTGCAGGTCCATTGCTATCCTAGGAATTTACTCCTGCAATGGTAAACGGGTTGGCATACCTCCATGCCGACGTAGGTCAGAGGGGTTTTCTACAGGCAAAAGCAGGTTCCTAGTGAAGGAAAGGACGTTTAAAAAAATGTTTGCACATATTTGTAATGCATTCCCCAGTAGATTATCAGTTGTGTACATAATTCACCAAAGTATGCATAGTGGCCTATGAGTAGACTTGGAACCCTACAATTTGCATTTATTTGGATCTTGGGAAGCCCCAATATTGACCAATCTATGCATATTGTAGGTGTACGTCAATGTTCTAGAGATTTGCACATTTTGTGTGAATCTGTCATACAGTGTGAGCAATATGCACTACTGACAATGGTATTATTATTATTTTTTTAACAAAGGTCTTGTGCAACCCATCCTTCAAAGTACAGAATTTGATTTCTGTCAACACCTTGAATCGTTCGTGTAGCCTTAATACTGGGGGGATGGACGGCAATATTACAGCTGAATATGTATTCCAAAGCAGAACAGTAAAATGTATTCAGACACAAATATATTCTTACATTTCCTGTAATAAAGTGGTTCTTACCTGGCCATGCTCTTTTCTTGCCCCAGGGCTAAACCAATGGCTGTGCGAGAGAAAAGAAAGAATGGTTTAACAATAAACTTAGCTAAAGCTCGTGCTGTCATATGATCGGCATGCGCGTGCTTTCCGGTGTTTTATCGTCCAGCAGGAAAATGCAGCCCAAGGCCATGCTTTACTTTAATGGGATATTTTATGGGAGCCTAAAAATTTGTACCAGTTTTTATTTGCGCTGAGGAAAATCACATGAGCGCTGCACAGCACAACCGCTCGAGGAAAGCAACACACATTTCATTAAATGTTTAGGATCGACAATGAGCAGAATCAACACACACAAAAATTTGTCAACACCTCCCCGGCACCCAAACACCTCATCTCATCCTCCATGTGTCCCCAGTGACCTTGCAAATATTTCCACAGGAGGATGCCATGGTCAACACTTGTGCATCAGGTACCAGAACAAGGGATGTTCAAGACTAGACCTGGCCAAAATTGTAATTATGCCAAAGTAATCGGAGGCATTTCATTAATTACACATTACTCTTGTGATGCAAAATTACTGAAATTATGCGAGTACACCTCTTTGAGTGATTAAGAATATTTTTGGAGCAAAAAACCTACTGCAGGAGGCTAGGAACAACAAACTAAAAGCCACCGGCTGCTGGCTACTAATGTCTGTATCCTGTAGCATTTAATTCTACTTTCTTAGCGCAAAATGCATCCTCGAGTCCATTTTCCACACGCTAAATGCTGAATTACGCTTCTCACACAATTACGCATAATTAAGAGGAATTTTGTGGTAATTGGAAGTAATAACATTGAAGAGAATTACGCCAGTTTTACCCACCCCTATTTAAGATGCACAGCAGCCCCGTTACGGCTGCTTTTCACTACCCTGCTTGTGGTAGAGAGGTCATTTTACTGGCTTGCATTAGCCCCTATGTTACCCTGGCTGCACCACTAAGAACTTTGGGACATCTGCACTGCCACTACAGTCAGCAGGCACAGGTTAGAACTTGTGCATGCAGCTTAAAAACTATGTCCTGCTCCCGTTTTACAGATTTACAAAGACAGGTTTTCTCAGGGTGATCTCCCATGTACTGGGAAGA
Source organism: Pleurodeles waltl (assembly GCF_031143425.1). NCBI lineage: Eukaryota > Metazoa > Chordata > Amphibia > Caudata > Salamandridae > Pleurodeles > Pleurodeles waltl. The sequence continues at coordinate 188,007,172 of NC_090444.1, read as the reverse complement.
ATGAAACACTGCATGGATGTTATAAATGTTGAGTTTCCACAATCTATGTAATGGTCTCAAGTTTACATTAGTGTTCATCGTGCGCTGTCTCTGAACTCCAGTTGGTCACTTAAATAGTTCTAGGGTGGACACCCATCCATTTTTTTGTAGGATTATCCAGCACGGCATTTGTTTGGTCTAACCCACTGCATGAACTAAGCTGTTGTGAGGCACCAAATGTCTCGCTTTTTGCAGCTTGCAGGGCCAGAGACGTGCATATGAAGGAGTGGAGCTAGGGTGACCATGCGTCCCAGATTTGCCGGGACAGTCCTGAATGTATGAATGAAGAATATGGCCTTCATGTTTATTTCTTCCCTTAAGCCTTTTCAAAGTACACACATATTGAAAGACTGGGGATAGCGGCACAGGGAGAGTATGATTTGCTCAAGATCAAACAGTTTGTTAAAGTTGCTGACCTGATGGTAAAGCAGTGCTATTTGTTCCAACTATTACTTTACAACCACATTACATTTTGGTGAATATACCTCGACTGGCACTTTCTACCCATCTGCCCACAAAGAAATATCAAGTCCAGCTTTATTCTCAACCACAAACATACCAATAGCTTTTAAACTGATTTTAAATACTCTTGAATAAAAAACTAGGAGAAGAGGGATACATTCAAAGTGGTTTCCCTAGATCACAGTTTTTGCCAAAGGGGGAGGACAGGATTAAATACCTTTTCTCCACAGTTTCCAACTAGCCGTCTACACCACAAGGGGTGTACCTGTAATTATGATGGAAATGGCATTGGACTAGACTTCCCAAGGAAATGCCACTGTATTGTGGGCCCATACTCAAGATTTATAATACAATGTGTATTTCTAGCATATTGAAGTAAAATGGTGAAGCCAGGATTAGATGTTAAGATTAGTGGTGGTGTTTGCTCACCACCAGTAAATTGCCCAGGAGGTAAATTACCCACCATATTAGTGGTCCTGTTTTTAGTGCGCTCACCAACTGTACTTTGCCTGTTACAATGTCGCATTTCCCAATATTTTCAGATAATGGGAAAAAATACAAAAAGATTGTGAGACATTTTCTTCAGGTCCTGGGGCAGTAGCTGGTTACTGACAGTAGATATATGGTGAATACTATTGTTTACAGTTGGTGTTTCAGGGCTTGAGGCTATTTCGCTCCATTTAGATGACAGTTAGTGTGAAAAAGTGGATTACAAGTTGAAAGGGATGGTAGTCCACTTCAAGTAATAATGGCACTATTCCTTACTAGTTCCGGTTAGGGCTCAATAATTTAAACATGAGCTCAATCCTTGGTAGCTGTAGCACACAGCAGACAGGCTTAACTTAGGCCAAACAAGTGTAACACATTTGTCTGTACCAAAACAATTAATAAGCATAAAACACAACACAATGAAAATCCCACTCCAAAGTATAAAAATGGAAAACATGTATTGAGCACATAGACACAAAATTGATGTAAGGAACACAGATATGTTTTTTCAAAGTTGTGGATGTTTCTACAATACAAAGTGGCAACTGCAAATATTTAGGTGCACTACACCATGTCAAAGTGAAAAGTTAAGGTTGCCCGAGATGGAGCGCAGGCTGGCTACAGGGACCAGGTTCACCCAACTGAGTCTTCTGACTTGGGCCCTGATTATGAGTTTGGCGGACAGGAACACCCGTCTGCCAAACTCCTGACAAGGTGGCCACCACTATAGTGGCGACCTCCCCGCCCGCCCCATTATGATTTTTCCACTGGGCTGATGGGTGGAAACCAAGGTTTCCGTCAGTCAGCCCAGCAGGAAAGTGGATCGACAGGCAGGGACAAATCCAATCATTACTTTAGGAAACCAGTACTCACTCCTGATTTCATGGGTAAATTCCTTTCCCTTATTTATTTAACTCATTTGTAAAGGACAGCAGAAGCTCATCATAAAACAATCCATCACATATTATATCTCTAACACCTAGATATAAATGTAACAATAACATCACAAACATATGTAACACAAATAAAAATAAAAATAAACAAAAGGAGAGTTATGCCCACCATCATTTCTTTGCATTGCGGTCGCTATTACACAACTATAAATGTGATCCACTAGGCTGTGATGATCAAGGGATTTAACTGCACCCAGCTGTGAAATACCTAAATATTTTTTCAAAGGTATTATGTAGTGCAAAAACAATTCTGCATATAAGTTAATTAGCTTCAAAGCCCTTGATCCCACTAGAAAGATGTCAACGCGTTTCGGCCTCGTCAGTCAGGGCCTCATCAGGACTGTCAGGGGGCACTGGCACCTCTACAAAAATTAACACAACAATTAAAATCGTACCTCAAATGGTATCAGCATCAATCATCTCCAAACGTAATGTGTATCAGTGTCAGAATTAACCCAAAATGGAACTCTATACCATCATTGGGGATTCTTTATCAGCACAATTCAGAAGAACTTGTCAAAACAAATCCTTACTGCCACCGCCGTCTTATGTATGTGCACACTCAAACTAGCAGTAGTGCCAAATCACCCACCGATAATCGCTGTTGAAACTAGGCATGCATTTTAGTCTTGTGGCCACCCAAGGTGAAACAGGCTAAAAGTTATACCTTTATTCTGTTTAGTTTCCACTATTTACAGATTACTGCATCTGCTCTCGATTTCTATCTGGCTGCCAGAAAAGGAAGGGAACCAAAAAGGAGCAACAACTCATTAGTGCTGTTGGACACCCAAGTCTGCGTGCAAAGGTGAAACTATACCATATATTAACTCTCTTACCTATCAACTCAAGTCTTACTTCCCAAGTTCAGGCGTCTATGTTGATTCGGTGGCAAACAGTAGGGCAGAACTTCTTAACGGATAAACCGTTTTCTCTATAAAGAATATGAAACACAATCGGAAACTAGAGCCAATCGTTACTTTTTCGCGCCTTAATTATCGAAGCACCCGAGGTGACTGCAGACAAAGACAACCAACTTACTTATGTTGTCGTGCCACACACAGGCAGTTCAAAGCTTTCGGATTTTCCAAGTACCTGGGACTTTGTGCTGTTCGCGTCTCACCTCGCAAAACGTCTCTGCGTCGAGCGCGGTGTCACTTAAGGTTTTAAGCAAGCTTGCACTAGCTCGCGTCTATTCTAAACCAGCGGAGGTTCTCGCAGATTTTGTGTTCCAGGAGCTTAACATGAGGCCAGTTAACTAGCAATTGTAGTCCACTCTTTTGGCCTGGGTTCAAAATGGGAGTAGATACAGCCCTTGGGGTCTCTCCCCACATGTTACAGTGTACAGTTTTCTTTCTGACGTCCATAGAGTTAAACAGGAACAGTCATTCTTCTGTTTTCCTCAGACCCAGCACTGCTGTAAAGAAACTATCAGGGGCACTTGTAGGCCTAGCACTAGCTTGTGAGTGGGAGTGACTCCCTGATCAATATAGAAAAAATTACCAGAGGCAAGCCTACCCACTTTGGCATCCTCTCAAGGGGATTTGGACCTAAACAATCCCACAGTTAACTGTTTTGCCATACTCCAGCATGGCAGAAAGTTTCATTCCATTGGCTGGCTATACCCCTGATGTGGTGTGTGACTAGGGAAATGAGGAACTCCCCTTGCAAACCAATTCTTGAACAGCCCCCTCCCCTCTTCCCTAACACCTACTGGGATTGGTACCTCTCTGGACTTTGAAGATTTTTCAGTGCCAGGACATGTAAAACCTAAGTACATATGCCCTAATTTTCAAATATCAGGCACCCTGTCCATTTGAAGCTTGTGCATTTAATATGTACATCCTCCAGGCCATCCTGTGAGGAGAAGCTCACACCTCCTCCCAGCCAAGGCCCTTTTGTTCCCTTTCCTGGATGCAATTCACACCTTGTAGCAGGCTGCCAGGTGGCAGGTGTGGAATAATTCTGAAAAGACTATCAGAAGCTTTAGGTAGTAAATTGTCTACTTGCTTTAAGTGGCATTTTCAAAATAGTAATTTAAGATCTGACTTTATCATCGGATTGTATTTTACATTACTATAAGTTGAGTCATTGATCCATGGATGTGACTAACAGAAGTCATACATTATAAGGTGTTACAATGTAACCCAGTGCTTTTCTATGTGACAGACAGCCTTGCTATAGAAAAAATGACTTCGGAGATTTTTCACTACCAGGACATGTAAAACATAAGTACATATGCCCTAAATTGTAAATACCAGGCACCTATAGAGTGAAGCTTATCTCCCCAGACCCGTTTCTCTCCCTGGCTTCTCCAGAAAGCAAATCTCCTCCCACCAAATGGCTATATTGTTTCACCCGGCCTCTTCCCACCTACTCAGAGAGCAGCTTGGCTCAGACTGTAAAAGGCTGACTAATCTGAAGAAGCTGCTACAGAGCTTCTTTAGGTAACTTCGGAATAGTAAGTTCTAAAACTACTTTCCTGTAGGAGTTAGAATAAATCTGACTTTGGCAAGTTGTTGGATTTATTGTAACCATTATTTTGGTACTTTGAATGATATTGTTAGCTACTTCCTGTTAGACCTGACATCTTTTGGAGTGTTTCCTGCTGTCTTTTTGCCTTCTGACCTCCTGTTTCTATGGTATTCTGGACTCTGTTTTTGCTGGTTTATTGTCTCTGCGCACTTTACCACTGCTGATCAGTGCTAAAGTGCAAGTGCTCCCTGTGTAAACTGTATTGGTGATTGGTTTAACCCTGATCGGCATATTTGGTTTACTGGTAAGTCCCTAGTAAAGTGCACCAGAGGTGCCCAGGACCTGTAAAGCAAATGCTAGAAGTGGACCTGCTGCACTGATTGTGCCACCCACATGAGTAGCCCTCTAAATATGTCTCGGACCTCCCACTGCAGTGTCTGTGTGTGCAGTCTTGCACTGCCAATTTGACCTGGCAAGTGGGTAAACCTTCCTTTTTACCACATGTAAGTCACCCCAGGGTGCTGTGCATTTAAAAGGTAAGACATTTACTAGTGTGTTTTACGTCATGATAGGGAAATACTGCCAAATTTGGGTTATACTATTGCAAGGCATATCTCTTCCATAGGTTAACATGGGGATTGCATTTAAATTCCTCTTGAGTGTAATTTCCCATTGGGAGCAGATAGAGATAGGAGTTTGGGGTCTCTGAACTCACAATTTAAAAATACATCTTTTGTAGGGTTGGTTTTTAGATTGTCTGTTTGAAAATGCCACTTTTAGAAAGTGGGCATTTTCTTGCTTCACCATTCTCTACCTCTGCCTGCCTGTGGAAGCTAGTTTGGGTCAGACTGACAGTTGGGTTGTTTGTGAATTCCCTCTAGACAGTGACACAAAGGGAGCTGAGGTGTGTCCTGCATATCCTGATGAGTCTCCTGGGCTAGAGTGGGGAAGGAGGAGTAGCCCTCTAAATATGTCTCGGACCTGCCACTGCAGTGTCTGTGTGTGCAGTCTTGCACTGCCAATTTGACCTGGCAAGTGGGTAAACCTTCCTTTTTACCACATGTAAGTCACCTCTGATGAGTCTCCTGGGCTAGAGTGGGGAAGGAGGAGCTGACACCTGCACCTTCACCTGAAAGGGCTGTGCCTGTCCTCACACAATGCAGTCCCCGATCCCCTGGAGTGTGTCTGGGGCCAGGCCTGGGCAAGGCAGGATCTTGTGAACAACAGAGACTTTCCTTTGAAGTTTGCCTATTTCAATGGCAGAAATGAGTACAAGTAGTGGACCCAAAACCCCAGCCTTTTAGAACACTTCTGGATCAAGAGGAACCTCTGCAGAGGAGAAGAGCTGTAGAGCTGGAGGAGGAGTACTGTCCCTTTGCTGTGTGTGCTTTGCTGGGTTGGCCTGAAATTGCTGCTTCTGCCTTAAAGGGGGGAAAGACTGGACTTTGCACAAGCAGGATACACAACAGTTTCCCTAAGGGCTTGAAGTAGAGCTTGCCTCCTGCTGGAAGTCTCAGGGATATCAAATACTTCAGGTCCATCTGGCTACAGCACAGGGAACTGTGTGTTTTGTGCTGCAACAGAAAAAAACCACCCCGCCATCAAAGACTCCGCTGCCTGCACCGTGACCTAATGACGACGCACGGAGCCGTGCCCGGCCCTGATTCACACTGCAACCCTGGTCTCACTGATGTTGCTATCTGACATCGTCACCAAGCCACTGCTTGCACCGTGACCTGTAGGCCCCACACTCCGCTTCGTCTTGCTCACACCACCGCCTTGGTATCCCTTCCGACCATGCTCTATGCTGACACCGACGTCACTGCCTGCTCCTTGGCCTAAGGACACCACTCATGATGTACACGGAGGAGCACCTTCCCGCACCGAAGCCACGGTCCACCAATGCCAGCGCAATCAACTCCAGCATTGTCATCAGACGCCCCTGTCTGCACCACGACCCGTGGGTGCCGCACAAAGCCTGCCATACCGCCGCCTTGGGCCTACCGATGACAGCACTTCAGCAACAACAATGCCTCCGCCTGCATCGCGATCTTGAGATACCATATGTCGCACCCCCCGGCTTCACACCACAGCCCTGGTCTCACCAACACCACAGGACACTGTCACCGAGCCGCTACCTGCATCGTATCCTATGGTCACCACACGTCACATCATCCTGACTTCGTCATCAGCCCAGAGTTCGATCTGCAACGCGTGTGACTTCAAGGGCCTGATGACCCCCTGCATGGACCTCCGGAACCAAGGCCCTCAGACGCCTGCCGACGCCAGTGACGCTGCACTCCGGATCTCATTGCGAGGATCACAAAGCCCTACATTTCCAAGGTACTGTTTGCGGGTCTTCCCGACACAGTAGCTGGCCCGCGACTCTGTGGTCGGCCTGTACTGTTGGATTTGTTGTTCACGATGCTGTTTTAGCCCTAGATGGACCTATCGACTTCAAGAAACTAGATTTTTAAGTTAATTCTTGTTAATTCTTGCAAGAGTCATAACTTTATTAGTGTATATTGGATTTTTCTCGTTTTGGTCTTGTTTTACACAGATAAATATTGGCTATTTGTCTAAAACTGGTGTGGTGTCCTCTTGTAGTGTTTTCACTGTATTACTGTGTGTTATGTGCAAATGCTTTACACATTGCTTCTGAGATAAGCCTGACTGCTGGTGCCAAGCTACGGGATCAGGGGTGATCTGAGCTGGGTATCTCTTTTACCCTGACCAGTGAGAGGGTCCCTACTTGGACAGGGTGTAAACTGACTGCCAACTAGAGACCCCATTTCTAACACTTTCCATCAAAAGTTAGACTTTATTACATGTAATAAAGCCTTCCTATACTAGCCTACAGGTCTAGAAGCACTACAATAGGGAAAACAACTTTGTTTTTCCTTAACAGGGCATATAAAACATATTGTACATTGTCCCTGCTTTGTTAACATGGCACCTTACCCTTGAAGCACCTAGGGAAGACCTTAGGGGTGACTTAAAAGTTATAAAAAGGTAATTTAGGATTTTGAAAGCACTTTCAATTCCAAAGTCGAATTTGGACATAGTTTTATTTTAAAACTATCCTGCAAGGTAGGCCTGGCTTTAAAATGACAGCAATGCACACATAAGTTCATTAAGTCCACGGGGGTCTCTATACCTACATGCCCTACTAAATACTGGGGATTTACAGGTAGGTTGTTGTGGGCAATTAGAATTATACAAGTTATCATATAGCTTTAGAGGACAGAGCACTGGACACTTTCAGAGTCAGCAACCACCAGCACAAGTTAAATGGGGATGATCAGAGCAAAAAGGATGACTTTCTTAGAGTTAGTCCCAATTTTTCGAGGGTGAGGCAATCAGGCTAGAATGCACTTTCATGTCAGGTGTGCTACAGGTACATGGCAACTACCCGCAATTGAGGACAAAGTCAAGAGGAAAGTGTTTGGGTTATAGGCGTATAGGGTTTGGAGCACAGGATTATGGGTTTTAGCCAGAAAGGTTAAAAGTTGGGAATATTGAGTTAAGGGTCAAGGGTATGAGATTAGGAGTCAAGGATTTATGGTTAAAGGTTTTGTGTTATCGGTATAGAGAAGAAGGTTTAAGGCATTGGGTACATGCGTTAGGGGTTAAGGCTACAGGTATGGGGTTTAGGCATAATTGCTACGAGGTCTGGGGTTAGACATTATGGGTACAGCATATGTGGTTAAGGGCATAGAGTTTAGGACATGGACTAAGAGTGTGGGGTATAGGTCTGAGCATTTTGGAATTAGGGTTAAGAGTTTAGGGAACAGGATTAAGGGTTTGGGGTATAGGATGTGAGTTAGAGGATAAGAGTAAAGGGTTTCCACTATGATTAAATGTGATTAGTATTAGTGTAGTTAGAAATCTTTTTCATTTAAGGTGTATTGATTACTGGTACAGTTATTTATTGCCTATCTGTACAAGAAAAATATATAAAATCTTGCTTTTCACAGTACCCCTGCAATGAATTAATTTCAATGGAGCAAACTTTGATTACAGAGTGATGTAATTAGAAGCGTAAAAATTAACTGGTGCTCTGTCTCAGTAACAAAACATCAAACAATAAGTTAGAACCCTACATTACTAGGTCATACCATAGCACTAACAGTGTTCTCCTAAAAAGGGGAAAATCACACAGGTAAGCATTCAAGTTGAAAATGGCATCGCAACAGTGCCTGTACATGACATTCCTGCTCATAGCATATTCCTAAAAATATTTATAGACATTAATTCACTAGTTTGCAAAACCGAATTTGAACTTTTTATTACTGTTCAAATTTGCTATTACGGAGTATTTTCAAACAATTAGGGTCTTTTTGTGATCTATTTGATATTAGGGATCATCAAGGATCTGTCACTATAAAAAAGTAAAATATTAGTTAAGTAGTTAATCACCTCAAGTAATAATCACAATCCTTATCAAAGTGACCCCTTAATGTCTCTAAAATAACCAGAGCTAAAATCCCTCGTACCTATGACACAGAGCAGACAGGCTTAACTTTGGCCAATGTGTAAAGTATTTATGTAGTAGTGAAACAATAATGAAGTCAAAACACAGCACAGTAACATTCCTAATACTGAATTTGAAAAATAGAGCATAATTTAATAAATGAAATTACACCAAAATGACTAAAACTAAATAATGGAAACCAAATGTATTAGGTTCCTGGGTCCACCCCAAACTACCATTCTGCAAGGGGAACAAAAACACCTCCCAACGCCCAGGTCTTGGTCTTTGCTCAGGGAGCAGTTTTCACACCATTCATTCACCAGCTAGGTTACAGTTGGAAGGTCAATGTAAATTAGCCTTTAGGACTTCCAGGCAGGATAAATGTGACTCTCTTTAAGTTATTTTTCCTCCATATTTAGAAAAGTCCAATGCAACTATTGAGTTTGACTTTTAATAAATATTAAGAAGAGTTGTTGAAACATTGTTCTAGCAAATACCTACCACGAGATAGCAAACTTTTCTGGGCCAGCTGGCCTTCCTACAGTGAAAATATTTTTGGGTGCTAGTCACTGTAAGGACATGTTAGTATTACATTTCTACATGTCTAACTTTTAAATACCATGCACCCTGGCTTGTGGCCTAGAAGGCCTAAATAGGAATGACTTATTCATATTCCAAAGGAAGATTTTTGTTCTGTCTAAAGGGTTGATGTTGGCAGGTTGAATTGTAGGTTTTACTCTGCTACACTCAGGCTGCAATGGTATTAAACATACATGCTTTTGGAAAATAATTAGTCCCAGAGTCCCCGAGATGCCCTGTAAGATAAGAGCATTGTGATGTATTTCAAAAGCCTTAAGCGAGTTTCGATTTTGTGTGGGGCTCCTTTAACTGTGCGAATATGGAAGCTAACAGTGGCTCACAGACTCATAGTGTTCCAGATCATCCTAGGAGTGGAAGACCCATTATTCTCTGAGTAGAAGTTATAAAAAGTATTAGCCATGCACGCCTGATGCTGATCATTTTGAATGAGCAACCTGTCAAATGTCTATCTTGTCATATTAGGCTCAGCATATATATTTTCCTGAGAGACATAAAATACTACTGGATTGTGCTCTGATGAGATATGAGTATAAAGCATCACTGAAATGTGGGAAGCTAAGGTTTGGGCTAATTAGGTCTATCCTGGAATATTGTTTATGTGGTGTAGAATAGTATATAAAACTTGGAGGATAAGCTCAGATATTTCACCAACTCTCAATTAGGTGATATGCCTTCATAATTTGTAGGGCAACTGCCCAGACGATAAAATATGAAAGGCCCTTACTAACTAGAAAATTCGAGAAGTAGATTTTTAAACATTGGTGGGCCATTATAGTAAGTACTTATGTGAAAGCTGCATGACCAAGGTAGCCTTCTGAATGAGATCCATCTGCCTCAAACTCATCTCAGAGAAAAAACTGAAATGGTGACCTTTTGAAAGAAAGCCTCTGCTTGGGATTCCACCTGGTGGCCAGCAGATCTCGGCTCCATACCTACTCTCACCGCCCATGTCACAAACTTAGGAATCATCCAAACCGATAAACTCTACATTACAACCCAAGTTAAGCCAAGTTTCCACGCACCAAAGATGCTGCAAAAAGTCTTCAAGTGGCTACCAGAGAATACTAGGAAAATGGTCACTCAGGCCATGATAACCAGCAGATTAGACTACGGCAACACATTCTATGCAGGAATCACTGAATAGGTTCTAAACCATCCAAAACACTGCAGCAAGACTTACCCCTCAACCTACCTCACAGCTCCCACATCATCCTACACCTCAACAACTTTACTGGCTCCCCATACACAAATGTACTCAGATCAAACTTGTTAGACCTGACAGCCCTAGGGTGGTCTTCCCCAACGTTTTGCTTGCCTCCCTCCATTTTTCTGATCTTGATATTTCTAGTTTTATGACTCTGCGTACTTTACCAGTGCTGCCCAGTGCTAAAGTGCTTGTGCTCTCTCTCCCCTGAACATGGTAACATTGGCTCCTACTCAATTGGCATATTTAATTTACCAATAAGTCCCTAATAAAGTGCATTACATATGCCCAAGGCCTGTAAAATAAATGCTACTAGTTGGCCTGCAGCACTGATTGTGCCAACCACATAAGTAGCCCCTTAACCATGTCTCAGGCCTGCCATTGCAATGCCTGTGTGTGCAGTTTCATTGCCACTTCGACTTAGCATTTAAAACTACTTGCCAAGCCTTAAACTCCCCTGTTATTATATATAGGTCACCCCTAAGGTAGGCCCTAAGTAGCACATAGGGCAGGGTGCTATGTAAGTAAAAGGCAGGACATGTACTTGTAGGTTTTACATATCCTGGTAATGAAAAACTACCAAAGTAGTTTTTCACTACTAGGAAGCCTGCTCATCTCGTAGGCCAGCACTGGAAATTCCCGTATAAACTTTTGAGTGGTAATTGCTGATCTGAAAGGAGTTGCATTGTCATGCTTGGTATGGTTGGAACTGCAGTGAGAAATCCTGCGTATTGGTGAAGTTGGATTTAACACTGCTATTTTAGAAATGCCACTTTTAGAAAGTAGGCAATTCTCTGCGCTTACTGCTCTCTGTGCCTTGTTGCCTGCCTGTCCCTAATCCACATCTGGTCTGTGCTGGTTGACAGCTCCCCTTGTGCATTCCGCCCAGACACCCATAAACACAGGACACTCAGCTGCATTCATCTGTATACTGATGGGTCTTCCTGGGAAGTACGGGTGGAGGGGCCCTCACTTACACTTCAAAGGGTAGTGGCTTGACCCCACACAAAGGACTGATAACCCCCCACAGATCTCCTGGCAGACAGGGCTGGGCTGAAAGGGAAACTGGTGCACTTCAAAAACCACTCTTTGAAGTCAAAGTCACATTTGAGTATATATATATACTGGGTCCGTGACCACCTAAAGTTGGACACTTCTGGACCTACAACTAGACTCTGTCAGAAAGGGTGCAGTGCTGCCTAAAGGACTCAACTGGACTGCTTTTCTGGAAGGACTGCTCTTCTGATTCTTGCCCTGCGGCCTGCTGCTCCCTGACTTTGCCTTCCCACCTCAAGTGATCGCGAAGGGCTTGTCAGCTTGCCTCCTGTTAAGACGTCTCAGGGCCATCAAAGACTTCACCTAAAAGAGAAAATCCACGCCTCAACATACCATACAGGAAAAATCGACACAACGCCTGTATTGCGGCTGAAAATCCACCCAACGCCTGCAGAATCAAAGCAGCGCTTGCAAAACAGTCACAGTCCCTGTTTCACTGCGGTTCTATCATCACAGCGTGTCTGGATTTTCCACGCATTGTCCCTGGGCAACGATTTGTCATCAACCCCCAAGCCACAGTAAGGAACCGAGGCTGCATGTCCCAATATCGACGCATCACCTTTCCTGCGAGGAAAGAATCGACACATCACCTCCCCTGCACAGTAAAGAACCAATGCATTGTTTTGCTTTTCCGGCGCCTTACTTACCCTGTGGTCCACATCGTCTTTGTTTAAAGAGATACATCAATTGATTCCTATGGATTAAGACCTACTTAAACCTCAACAAAGTTATATCTTGACCTCTGTCGATTGGACAATTGTCATTTTGATCTTGTTTTATTCAGATAAATATTATCTTTTAGATATATATTATCTACTGTTTTTTCTAAACTGGTGTGAAGTACTTTTTGCGGTGTTTTCACTGTGTTACCGTATGAGTCATTGCACAAATACTGTACACATTACCTTCGAAGTTAAACCTGCCTGCTCTCTGCCAAGCTACTGGTAAGCAGAGGATAATTTAGGTTGTGTTGTGACTTACCCATACTAGGATTGTGGTCCCTACTTAAGACAGGTTTCATAACTCTGCCAATTAGAGACCCAATTGCTAACAAAACTCTTTACATATGCCAAGCCCTACACAACATAGGCTCGACTTAACCCAACAGCAGTGCACACTCCCATCAACCTCTCAGACAACTCTGCTCAGCTGGACTGTCACTTGCACATGTTACTCGCATAGACAAAAACTGGAGCAGAGGATGCAGCTTCTCGTACATTTCTTCCAAAGCATGGAACAACCTCCCACATCACTTCAAAGCCACCTCATCACTTCTTAAGTTCCGCAAAAAGATGAAGACTTGGCTCTTCAGATAAGTTTCGGGGATACAGCTGCCTATCGACCTGTTAAGCACCTGGATACATTCATGGGTGAATAGCATGCTCTACAAACAGACATAGCATTACATGTAAACGTCCACCATCTCTGCTCCTTTTGACAATTACCCAGTCCCCATTTTTGTTGGAACAAGATTTTAGTCACAACCTTGATCTAATCAAAGCTAGAATGGCCACGCTTCTAGTTGAATAGTCATACATGGAGAAACCAATCAGTCTATAGCCAAACATACATACAGAACTGGCCTCTGTAGTCACAGAGTCTGAGGCCCATATGGTGTAATTCAGTTTTCACATGTTGCACTTTAAAAGGGGCATTGAAACCATTAGCATTCCTAGACAGACTGCTAATGCACTGGCTAAGCTGACTGCTGATTAGTCATTTTATCTGTGTAGTGTCAGTAGGAATGAGTTTGTATTTGTTGCTGGCATCCTGTATGTATTTGTCTGTTTTTTCCAGAATGATCCTATGACGAACTGCTCCTCCTCTATCAACTTTAGTCATCCTTACTCCAACTACCACACTATTTCCTCTGCCACTAGGTCTGTGCAGGTTAACAAATCTGGCTAGTCCTACCTCTGCCACTACCCAGCCCATTCTTTATATTTCATGGCTGGCTACGACATGCTGTAAGAAAGTACCCGCCACTTAATCACATTTTTACAGCAAAATACAAAGCCTACACTTAAAGTGACATTTATCCCATTCCTTCCCCTCCTTTCCATTAGAGGATGCAAAATATGCAATGTCAACCATTATCTGACAAGATGCTCTTAGACCATTAAGTTAATAATTATTTAGCCTGATATTCTGAGGTACATAAATATACAGAGTCTTTAAAGATGATCTTAAGCTTTGCAGGTTCCTGCAGGAGTGCTTGTGTATTGACTTCTTGAAATTGGGTAATCAGTCCTTCAGGCTGCCATAACAATATCACCACAGTCTGACATAAGCCCATGAGAGCATACAAGGCACCTCCTCCACCCTGCTCGGAACGCTAGGGCATCCAGTTTGATACAATAATTGCCTAAAGATAATTGGACTATATAAATCAGTATGTTGCGGAGTCAATGATCTCTTTTTAATTTATTCAGTTTACAAAAAGCAAATTGGTTTTGGTAGCCAATGTCCGAGTCACACAAACTAGGAAATGCATGTTGAATAGTATGCACAGTGAACCTTCAAGGATTGTTACCGTCACAGAAATCATACTATCTGTTACAGTTTTCCAGATTCTCCACTTTGAAAGAAAGATCTTTAGTCATCTTGTCATGTTTCTTGGAGTGAGGATCTACATTCTATGCCATGTACTCTAGATCTGAAGTATTCTGTTCTACCTGAATGATTCTAGTGCCCAATGTGTGGACTTGTTTTGACACCTTATGAGTACAAATGTCCATAGTTAAATGAGACATTTTGACTGAAGTGCAGTACTTTTTATGCTCCTTTCTTTGCAAGCAAAACGGGTTATATATTGAAGTTAAGGTAGGTTGTTACTGCTGCTCCTATGACCCCTTAATATCCAGTTATTTAAAAGCTTCTGGTTTAAGAGGCACCCGTGCCTGCTGAAGAAATATACCTTTGGTTGGATTATTAGTGGAAAGATCCCACTGGAGTGGTTTCATCTCATCTTCATCTGTCCTCGCAAGGCCCATTAGTTTTGCATTTATTTTCTATTTGGCCACTTTAGTCATTGCTGCTTTGCTCTGCCAAAATCTGACCCTAAATTAGCACCAGGACCAGAGTCAACATCAGACTAGTCTAATAAGGATAATAAGAAGGTCTCTGAAACTGCTGTACATTTTAGCAGTGACTAACACGATGCTGGGCGTGACCCCTGCCACCCTCTCTTGAACCATATAAATTGTGGGCTTTGTCATGGATGCTTTATGACTGGCACTGGAATTGATACTGGTACAAGTCTGGCGCTAGTCCTGAATTCATTTTTTGCAGTTACAGCAGCCCCCGGGAGCAGATTGTTTTATGATAGCACAGGTGCAGCCCCACCTAACATTTTCTTGCATCCATTTTTGTATAACCGTATTGGGTCTCTCATGCATAGCTGCCAACAAACTGAGCACTGTCTGAGTTAGCAACATGCTTCCCCCTATTTACCGTAAGGCCAAACGCACTCCTTATTTCCATCTGAGCGCTTATGTCGTGGGGAGCAGTACTGGAGATGGCTGCTTTAGGAAGCCATTCTGGCACTTCCATTATCCGTGGATATTCTTCATTTGCAGCATTCTGCAATGCACTGGAAGCCATTATCACCATGCGCTCTGTGGAGCTCTTATGCAGTCCGCAGTGGAATCCTCAGGCAAGATTCTCCAGTATCTGACATTTTCTTCAATGCCTGGTTTTGGACAGTGGGGAGCGGGTATACTTTATCCAGCATGTCTATGGATCTAGACACAATCTGGGATGCAGTATGTCCAATGAGCCAGTACATTGCTGGGAAACCCCAGCTTCACTCTGGTTGGACAAAGAGAGACTGCCAGACCTTTTATTGGCATCTTGTACATTATTGCTTTGCCTACTACATTGCTTAATTTTCAGCTTTCTGTAAGTGGTCTTTCTCTCATTTTGGTCTATCTCTGGAGTGCAGGACATTCCTTTTTAGATTGTCTCCCATACTGGGCCACCAGAGGATATAGTGATGCAATGTAATTCGTTGAGCTCATATGTAGGAGAGAGCTTCATTACTGTTTCATTATGAGTGAATTTGTAAGCTTTTATTTCAATCCAGCCTTGTGGAATATCATTGAAAGGAAATCTGTGTCCTTGTAAGAAAAGTTACATGTAAATGTAATGTCTTCATAGTAATGTAAAAAGCAGAACTAAAATAAAAAGATTTTAATATATTCACTGTGAAACAAACACGCAGACTACTCTACAAACAAGCTACTAAAACAACAAGGATCCAAAGCTCTTCCAAATGTGAACCTGTGGTATTTACTGTTCCCGTTTTCAGTGTCCTTAAGTGTGAATTTTGTGTGTGTTGCATCTTGTAGCTCCCTTTAGAATGTTTAAATTCATTTAGGCAAGTGATTTTATGTTGAGGGCGAAATTGGGATCATCTAGAGCCATCTGTGGCGTCACAATATCTGAACTGGATTTGGAGCTATTTAACACTATTTCCAGGTCTGAGCATGTTTTCATTCGGGACTTTTTGATCTTCCAAAATCACAGAAGATTCCTTTTCCATAGTTAACCAATACACTTTTGCTGCTCATAGACCACTACTCTTAGTTTGCATCCTTGGGAAGTTCTGAAATTCAAGAGCCATTATTTTGATGCAGCCATGCCATTCTTTATTCTTCAGGGTATCTCTTGGTTCTCTTGAAGGGTTTGTCTACATTCGTCATTATGAGGTTTTAGTCATTTTTCCTTTCTTGTAGAGTCATGTCATAAATGTGTGGCACGCCTTCCTTAAAGTTTATACTGTATGTATTCTTTCTAATACAGGCCTTGTTTTCAGCCCTATTATTTTTGGGCAGGACATGTCTTGAACTGTGAACATCTTCCTGTACTCAAGAGGCGCCTTGTACCTCCCTCTAAGTGGGATTTGAGGACTACTTCATAGCACTGTAATTATCAGCATTTTGAGGCTTCGGCTTTTACACCATTATAGAAAGACACCTGAATTTCTACATTAATTTGTCTGCCTGATAATACTATCACACTTAACAAGACACTTGTGGTGGTCTCCTCTTGCAGGTTCTCTTGCTTTGCTTCTGGAATCTGACTTGGGTGCTGCATTTGTGGAGAGGGAACTTTTTTTTAAGTGGTCCTTAGGCTGTGTGGCAGATTATTTTCCAATACAGACATGCTATAACCATTGGGTGCGACTGCAGTACATCTTTGACATATGTAGTGGTACCACTAGCTTGGACAGATGAATTAAATAGATTTCTAAGCTTGTTGACCTGAGTCAGGGATCCATGCAACTTGTTTTTAGTATTTTGGTTTTCTATGTTTTGACATGGCCGTTTGTCAATTCTTCGACAGAACGTTACCACGATTTATTTTTACTTTACGAAGGAGTTGTCCGTGGGCATGGAAATATGGTGTCATTGAATCAGCTATTAATGACCACAAAAGTTGCAGTGTGTGATTTTACACATTAACTCAGCTGAATACCTTTATGGCAGCATTCCTCACCCACTGTCATAACCTATATTTTAGGCTTTCCATTGATGGCCATCCCAAGATCATCAAAAATAAAAAAGCTATTTCTTATCTACTGCCTTCAAACAGTTTCCATTGTATTCTGTTGCTATTTTCTATTAAGGACACGAAGTAGCTTGGCAGCGGCAAAGCATTTTGAACTGCTCATTCTTTCAAAGGATGTAGTTTTCTCAATGGTTTCTGAAAAATAGGAAGGCCAACGAAAAGATCAGTGATCTTTGAGTCAATACTAGCTCAAGTATTTATAGGACTCATCCCACTTGACCTACTCCTTCCAATTATGCGATAAGTTCTTAACAGCATTTTATTTGGTTACATGTTTCTTTAGGTCACATACAGTGAGTTTTACTTTAGTATAGCCTCAATGGGTTAGAACTGTGAAAAATAGGACAAAGAAGTAATAAATACTTGTGTATCAGTAATTCTGTAATAATGGAGTCCTGATTTTATCTTCAATCTCCAATGCCTCTCTACTGACCTCCTAAATGTGGAAGTTGAATGTATCAGATCTGCCTTGGGGCTATTGCCAGGGAGCTAATAATGTGCCTTTCAGATTTCTGAGGTCACGTGTCATCAAGTTTCCCACATGAAGATGTTTGCTTAATGACAATTACTGTGGCATGAATATTAGGACTTGAGAATATGAAGAGCTTAAAGATAGTCAACGCTTTTCTCTTCTTTATCAGGGTCTCAACTTCTCCATGCCTGAATCTACTCACTGTAAACTGAAAATGTATAGTTATATTGAACTTAATCTAACATCAGTATTAATTTTAGGATCTTGACATTCATCACTTAACTTAAAGAACAACCTAAAGAGAAGAGCATGTTCAACCTCTACAACATTTCTGGACGTGCCAGAGAGGAGGAAGTGTGTGTTGAGAGTGCAATATGGATGACAGGAGGTATGAATGATGTACATTTGATGGGGATGCATAGGTGGAATATTTGGTTTGGATGCTTGTGGCATTTGGAGTGTCAGTACAGCCAGCAGCCAGATGATGTTACCTGTCACTCCTTTAAATACAGTTCCACATTAAATTGCCATCAAATCTTCTTCTGGAAACGTTGTGTTTGAACCTGTGTGTCTCTCCCCTATGTTGACAACAATAAGTCAGGAGCAGCAGGGAAAGCATCCATCCTGTGGACTGCATAGAAATCAGTGATCTGGTTGTTAACCATAGCGCAGAGCAGCGATAACATGGTCATGGTTCAGTCTGATTATCAGTGTTGGCAGAAGGGATCTGCATTCGCTGTTGCCGGTAGGTGATAGTAAGTGCATTGCTTTGTTCTAGAACCAGGCAAGGAATAATGTACTTCCACAATGAAACCATATGTTAGGGCTTGCATGGAGCATGACCTCCATGGCCCTGCTATGGCGGCCATCTTGCCTAGCTACTCTGGCTGCTGCAGTTACTAGTTCCCACTGAAGAGGGAGTTTCAGAGTATCTACGGCACTCCAAAGCCAGCGTTTCTTCCCTCCACTATCTGCCATATCCCCTGAAGAACAGATGTTAGAGTTTACCATTGGGTAGCAAGAGGTGCTTTTGTGCTATTAAAAAACTAAATAAGGTTTTAGTTTAATTCCTACATGATGAGACAACAGTTACTACCTTTTTTATTTTTATATGTCCCACAGACGCCTACAGAAACTTTACTTACATTTATTTTTCAACAGTTAAGATTTTGAACTAGTATGACATTAAATATTGCATGTAGTATGGTCAGTATCCATACCCCTATTTCTGCGAACACTTGGTGAGCTATTGGAACAAGCAGTCTGGTTGAACATTTTTAAAAGCATGTTAAAGCTTTAGAGTGTACAGACTGTTTGAACCAGCGGAAACTTCGATTACTCTATGGGTGTAGAGAAGTTAAAAATGAAAACAATTGGCCAGGTTGGACAATGCTGATTGTTTAGATATGTTCACTTATACTGTCAGACAAATGGAGGGATGTCACAGGAAACATAACACAGTAATGGAGAGAATACAAGTTTCACTTAAGGAAAAAGAGAGAGGGGGAAAAGTGATGAGTATGTGGACCACTTGGGTCATTAGTTGCCACATGTGATTTTGAGAATAAATGATAGGGTCAAGTATAAAGGGATCAAATATTGATGAGATGAAAAAGTATAAAAATTCAAGAGAGCTTGTGGGTATGCCACCACTAATATAGCCACAGGTATGGGGCAGTCAGAATATTACATTTGAATAATGTTGGCATAACACCAATGATATCGCTGTAGAGAACTAAAAAAGAAGACGCATCAAGCCGAAAAGTATAAGTGATAGTTCAAGCAAGGAAAATAAACAGGAGAAAAAATGCTGTAGATTAAGCAATTCCAATCATATGGGAAATTCAGGAAATTGTATTCAAGTATTCGATCTGTACCAGAAATAAGAAAAGAGGGCATTTCAGTTCTGTGAGGGAGCACATGAGGGAGTCAACTTAACAAAATCCCTGATGTGTTGAGCCTCAATCATAGTGTTGTTTTAAATCTGAGGAGTGGTGTAGTCAAATGTAAACCATTACCTCCTTTCTCACTAAATTAGATGACAAAGAAGTGTATCTAATATCACTCCAGAAGTAGTTTTTATAGCTGGGACAGTATTGCAGTAAATGAAGAGTGGATGCAAGTATAGGTCACTGGAGGCAGGCAACACATATATGTTGAAATATGTATTACCTAGGAGATTAGTACAGCAGTTAAGCAATCATGCATGTGAGTCAGTACCCCACCAGCAGCTTGATGCTATTACCTCAGTCTCATGGTAGCTTCTGGTTTCATCTGATAGACCCAGAATCCTGAAAAACCACATGATTTCACAGACAGAACCATGACAAGATATGATATCTGGACAAAGAAAAATCCAAGAGACAGGCACGAGATAACCATGGAACAGGAAAGTATTGCCCATGGGTATTAGGCCTGGTGGATATTCAGGCCACGGGACTGAGCTGTCAGGGTTCTTTTGGCATGAACTTCTATGGCAGATGAACGAGAGCAAAAGTATATGTGGATTAGAAAGGGGACACTATTTTGGGCTGCCCCCAGTAGGAAGAAATAGGAAGAAGGTTGGATCTGAGAATATATCCCTGGTCTTTAGTAGAGACAAAGCTGATAAGGAATCAGGTGGTTAATAGGGAAAGCAAGGATGAATTTAAGAAAATTATTTTACAGATCATCAAAGAGAAAGACTATGTCTATAGGTTGCGAGAGATGTTCGCCACTGTGTTTAGTTAAAGTATAATGGGCTTGAATTTTGCATTATTTTATAGGACGGTATAGTACTAGTTAAACATAAAGTGAGAATCATTTCTCTGACATATAGGAATAAACTAAGGATAATGCTGATCGACCTCAGTAGAAAATTGATCTCCCTTGATTTGGCACTAGTAGTGATTTTGCTGATGGGGGTGTGAAGCTTGAACAATTTCAAATGGGTGGGCAGTCAGCACTCACCAAACATTCAGCAGTTGCTACCATCAGTGTGTGGTGTATCTTTTACCTCTCTGAAATATGTGAGCACCAATGGCCAGGCAGAATTGAATCGAAGTATTTACCAGCATTTATAAGTCTGGAGGGCACTTACCAATATTTTAAGATGACTTTTGCTTCAAACTATGCCACTTTGGTAGTCCGCTGTTTAAGGAAGGAATGACTGGACTCTGTATATGGGGCATTAGCCTTCCGTAATGATATTGTGGTCTCCAGGGGTAAAGAACACGAACATGATTAAAATTTGGATTAAGATTTACTGTTGCTGGAAGAGAAAGGTCCAAACTTAAGAATGGACAAATACAAGTTCAGGTGTACAGAGTTGGAGTATTTTGGGCACAATAAATTTAAAGAGTGGATTAAATCACTATATATCCATGTAAAACGGTTAGTACAAGCAGCTGACCACGTAGCAAAAGAACAATTAGCATATTATTTATAGTATAACAGAGTATTATCGAATATTCATAAATGTTCAGAGAACTACTTACACTTACAATGCACTTGTAAAAATGCGGATGGGGTATCCGTCACGCTTGCGATGGGGTACCCATCTGCCAAACTCTAAATCAGGTCCTATGTTGGCTCCATGATGGCTGAAGGAGATATGTGCTAGGGACTAAATGACAAAGTAGGGAGACGTACGAAAAAGAGAGAGCCAGGAAATATCAAAACGGAATGAAGAATTTTATAGCTCATAGAAGAAGAAAGACTGTAGATCATTTGGAGGATGTGAAAATGAAAAGCTTTGATTATTGACTAATTTTCGAATGTGAGAAGGGTTGAGGTTGGTAAACTATGGAACCACGGATGGTTATCAATTTGCAGTGGAACTTTATATAGGAAGAGGAAGAAAAGGAGAGGTTTCCAGAATTTGTTGGGATGAGAACGACCACTGCATGCCCAACTGCATGCATATCTGATTCCCTCACTTTTATTTCATCCCTGGCATCACCCTTACAAAGGCTGTCAGTAGACGCCTAGGTCTGCCCATGACTGTGAATGATCCTGGACCTACTCTGAGATCTGGAGGGATGCAAAAAGCATACCCTCATCATGGAAAGACACCCTATTGCTTGAACTATATTGTCAAGACAAATAGATCAAAGGTAGAATTGTAAATCTGTATGACCACATATCTACTTATTTAGGCAATGCAATGGCAGTCAATACTGTGGATTCGATAATTGTTTCTGTTCTCAATATTGTGACATACAACTGGTGAATCTTGCTTTGATTAGCATGCAAGCATCGGGTAAAAAAAAATCTTATGCAAATTGAGTACAAAAAGTCTACTGCTAAGAGCATGGAAACAAAACTTGCGTCAGTAAAATCCAAATGGCCTGGAGCATGTATATAAATAAAATCTGAGCAAAAAAATGTGTAACTGGAATATTTATAGAAGAACACGATAGCAGGAAAATGACCTGTTAAAGCCACTACGCTGGTAGAACGGTCACAGGAAGGTTTTCTATTCTCTTTGACAAGCATTGATAATTTGACAATCAGAGTGAAGTATGACATTAGAGAGCAGAAGGGAATGAACACTGAAATGGTTACTCACTCATGGGGATGAGGCGCGTGTGAACCGTCTGCCAATCGCTCGCCATTGCCAGGTACTGCAGTACCAATCTGGACAGAAAATAGAATTATGGCAATCATTGTATATTTGATGTAAATTTGTGAAAAACAACACATATCATGCAATGTTTACTTCTGCCTGAAGTGTATTATATGCTAAAGCATTAGTGGAAAACCTAACTGCAGAATACTTAGTCAACACAGACAAATGGCAAGAGTATAATATGAAATGCCAAATAATAAAACCCCACTTAAGTCTGACAGCCTTATATAGAGCTTGGCGGACAGGGACTTCATCACAGATATGGCAGATGTGCATCAGTCATAGTACTAGTGCTGTTGCCTCTAGGACACTTATATGGCGGGTGAGAAATCCGTCATTTGTGTGATGCAGTAACCTGACTGCCAATTTCTATTTAGGGCCCAAAATCTTGGTTTAGAATCAGAACAAATAAGCACATCTGAACAAGGTACAAACACTTATCCAGGAAACCTAGATGTTTACTAAATTTGAAACTGCCCTAATGCAAATTTAGATTTAATGGAGTGGGGGTGAGAGATGCTTGTCATAGTCATAAGGGGTATTGTGAAATCAAACAGCTGGGAGGTGTGGTTTGAGCATTGTATTCAAGCACCAAACCTCATGACAGACTACCATCTATCAGGCCAGATATTGCCTCCACCCGGAAAGTGATCACATAAACCAAATCTTCAAAAACTGATAAATATGGTTTAAGCTAACCAAAGTACATCTTTAAACCCCGAATTTGAAATTCCCAATGTTCTTTATTTAGTTGTTTAGCAGCAACGCCGTTAATTTTCCCAGCTCACCATCAGAAACATTTC
The DNA here is from genome assembly GCF_031143425.1 of Pleurodeles waltl. NCBI lineage: Eukaryota > Metazoa > Chordata > Amphibia > Caudata > Salamandridae > Pleurodeles > Pleurodeles waltl. The sequence continues at coordinate 187,983,968 of NC_090444.1, read as the reverse complement.
AATTCATTTTAAATACACATGTTTATTTCTATATACTTGTACCCGACAGCTGCCAAATGATGTTAAATTAAGAGAGAAGCAGTGCAGATATTTCCAAAAGAATGTCAGTAGACACAGTAAGGAAAAAAACAATTATGTAAACCATCTTCTCTGCCATGAACAGGAGGAAATGTACAAAGTTGGCAGAAGGACCTTGTGTAATACCATTCAAAGGATATCATTCAACGGGCTTCTCAGAACTGAATTCTCCTTTCAGCTAGTAAATTGTTACACGGATCCATGTTTACATTAAGAAGAGCACAGTAGTAATCTTAAAGGGTTCTTTCCAGTAGCAATGCTGAAGGTCCCTTCCAATGCCGGTGGATAGACTAGCATCCCTCATGCTTGTCTACGCTTACAGTGGGCCGCAAGTTTTCTGGCTAGTCAGTCCCAGATATCAATCTTCTACAATATTGGCTCTGGCTTATGTTGACTGTTTTATGGGTGTTCCTTGGGTATCTCCTGTTCCCCATATTGCTTGAATGTTTAACCCTGCCCTTAGCCCTAGAGTCATGTATTCAGCCTGTGCACATTCTTCTGCTAAAGATACTTAGATGTACATCAAGGTCTGTAATGAGTGAATCTTTTAACTACTGGTTTGTCGCTGTAATCCAGAGATTAGTTTGAAGAAATTCCCAGACTTTTGCATACAGTTCATTGCACAGATGAGCTGTATGTGGGTGGGAATTTTGAATTACTTCAAAGCCAAACTAACTCTTTATTATGTATAACATACAACAAGTGGCTATGCAGATGGTTTGCACTTCTTATGTGTATACAAAGTAAAAAAAGTCCAAAATTCATTAGTACATAGGTAGTCCTTCCGAGGGTGCCAAGCTGGTATCACACCCAACCACTCCGGGTGTGGTCTTGTCAACCGGAACCAGTCAACAAATACTAGTACAATGTTCAATATACCATGGCACACCACATTTATTCCTGTAGTACATTCAGAAATGCTGAGTCATAAGTAGTATACGTGCTGGAATTTTAATTCTTCCAAGATTCAGAAAACTGTACAAAGAACAGATAATCCAATGAAATAACAGCCGACATGTGTTTCGTCACAGTGACTTTCTCAAGGCCAGATATGTATGTCTCTCAAATAATTTTACCCTCAATAATAGGAAACATTATTGACTTCAACATTTTTGAGGGCATAATATTCTCAATAATAGGAATCATCATTAAAATCGAGATTTTCCTTTGAAATAAGACACTTATTTTCAGTCACATTACTCTTACAAGTAAGATTACTTCTATAGCTACATGTTGAACAGACAGTACAAACCAGATGAATAAATAAAATTAGCTTAAATTTTATATTAGTAATGCATTGTAATTCTTTATGATGGTTATAAAACGGAATAACAGAATTAATGCATACATTCTCCTAATATTTGGACATACACCAGGTGGTATATTCCTGATGAACGAGGATATTGTACTATATCAGTGATTATTTGCAATGCACTACAAAACCCAAAATGTTCAGAAGTACAAATTATATTTTCGTTTACCATGTTGTGTAAATACTACGGTTCGGAACATAAGTAAAACTGCTGAACGGATTTACACCAAGTTAGGCAGGAAGGTAGATCTTGGTTCACAGATTGTGTTTTTGTTTGTTTTCATGTAAATCAGTTCAGTAGGATTTGAGAAATTAATATTCAAAAACATGTGTAAATCTGGATGGTTTGGTCAAGGATATATATGTATGTTGCTAAATTTGTAAATAAAAACATGCCGGTGCCCAAAGGGCTGCTGCAATTAAAAGTGCGAACACAGAATACTGAGGCAGCGTAATCCAGAAGCCATCTCGGGCCTCTTCAATCCACTCACAGCTACTCCCTGCCCCTTCAGCTCATTCTTGCAGCTTTCTCCCATTGTGCCGCTTTTTCGTTTTTCTCTTTCTCCGGCTTTCCCAAATGTGTCTTTTGGTCGCAGTAAATGACTGAGGCAGAAAAGTAGGTGCTGGCCCTCAAACACAAGTGCTGGTGCTCTGCACCAGAAACAACAAGCACAAATTAAGCATTATATATAAAATAATAATATTTTATATAGATATATATCTCTCTCTCTCTCTATATATATACATATATATATACATATATATATATATATATATAATATATATATATATATATCTCTATATATATATATATATATATATATCACAAAAGAACAGTCCTGTGTTTCTTCCAGCGCTTGCCTATCAAGGTTGGTGCGCAGTAAATGGGCACAGGACCCATTTCATATATGCTCCATAAGAAATTCAAACTCTGGCACTCCATGCAAATTACTGGCCTTTGTTTATTCCAAAAATTCCATTGAACAAAACATAGGGCGACGCGTTTCAACCATCACGGTCTTCTTCCTTGGCCCTTCTTACAAACATACAACTTTGCATGGAGTGCCAGAGTTTGAATTTCTTATGGAGCATATATATATCTATATATATATATAGATATATATAGATATATATATATTTTTGGGCACTCCTGCCATGCACAGTTTTTTGTTAAAAGGTGTATTACATTGGTATTATCAATGATGTTATCAAAGATGTCATGAGTGCCGTAATTTGTGGGGTAATAATCAGTGCATGGCGAGGGCGCGAGTTATTGTTACCTTAGGGCACGAGTTATAGTTACTTGGGATAACTAGACAAGTTAATTTCTATGGTTTTTCGAATTCTATTTTCTAACTATAACGTCCTTGTAACTTTCATTTTTTTCAGTGAATTTCTATGGTATTTTAGAATAATGTAGTTTTCATTACTAATATTAATCCAACCACCGCCCCTCGGGCCAACCCCTATAAAAACCCAACTCCATGCCTTTAGCCGTGTGAATCAGGGATTGGCCGCAGGGTCTGGCCTCTGGCCAGACCATGCAGCCATCCCCTATACCCACCCAAACCCATGCCGCACACGGCCTTTGGCCGTGCGCAGCGGGGGTTGGCCGCAGGTCCCGGCCTGTGACCAGATGCTGTGGCCAACCCCCCTAACCACTCAACCCCACACTGTGCAAGGCCTTTGGCCATGTGCGACATGAGTTTGTTGTGGCCTGTCTCTCTCGGTCTGAGAATAGGTGTGACAGGGTGTACCTGAGTATGAGATTGCCTGTGAGAATGTTTGTCTGGGTGTGAGAGTGGGTGCATCAGTGTCTTATTGGGTCTGTGGCTGGGTGTGTCAGTGTATGTGTGGGTCTGTGAGTGGGTACGTGAGGGTTTCAGTGGGTCTGTGAGTGGGTGTGTGAGAGTCTGCATGCGTCTGTGAGTGGGTGCGCGAGGGTCTGAGTAGCTCTATGGGTGAGTGAATGTCTGAGCGTGTCTATGAGTGGGTCTGTGAGTGGGTGCGCGAGGGTCTGAGTGGGTGTGTGAGTGGAAGAAAGAGAGAGAGAGAAAGAGTGAGAGGTATAGAGATAGTGAGTTTTTAGGTTTTGATGAATGATATACTTAGAATGAGATATTTCTGGACAAATTGAAAATAAAAATTTATTTGTCAATTAAAAAGAGTCAGATCACCTTTCAGTATGCACCTTATACTTTTGAAGTTTAAAAGAAATAAAAGAAGGAAAATGACCACGGGCACACCTGGAGTAGAATTCTCAACTTTCAGTGCGAGGGTCAGTGACCTTAAGCTTTATGCCATAAGTGATTGCTTACTGTGATGCTTCCAGACATACCAGTCAACCCACACATATGATTGGAAAGAAATGTGAATGATCCATCACTAGGAAGGATTAACAGTCAAAACACTTGTAAATAAACAAACACACTGCCAAGCCATATTAGGATTTGAACATTCAGCCCACTGAGTGATAGCACAAGACCTTCACCATTAGCCCAGAAGTGACTCTGTTCTGCTCTGCATTCAAACGTAACTATAACATTCGTCCCAAACAACTTGCTAGTCTTACTCTTTGAGGTCATTGCATGAACAGACCATTGCAATTACTATCTCTATCACACTCATCCATCCCATTATGGGATGGAGGAGAGAGAAAGTGTGTGTGTGTGACAGGACCGCGGGAGGAGCCTGGAGGCTCCAGTGGTCCTAGCTGACTCCCCACGTCCTGCGGGACCTGGCATTGCTCCCACAAGCAGGGAGCTCCTTTAGTTAGCAGCTCCCTGCTTATGAAAGCATTGGTTTCACCTGTCTCCCTGCAGGCATATTTGCATGCAGGGAAATAGATGAAAACTCTGCATTCTGCCATCGGGAGCTCCCACCAAGCAAAAGCAAACAGCTATGTCCTGGGGGTGGGCACTCTGGGACATAGCAGGAGCAGACTCTGGTGGGTGACAGTCCCCAGGGCCATTAATGGCTTATTAAGGAACTAGCCCTGGGGAAATAGTAGTACCTGGGGCTGTGGGCGAGTGGGGCAGACCCCAGCCCATATTTTATCTATTGCCATGGGAGGTGGTGGTCCCTGGGGTGTGGGACCGCGCCCCCGGCACATATTTCCGTGACACTTCCCCCACTCAAATAAACCATTATATCCCAGGTAGGTGGTGGTCGGCAGGGGGGCCATGCGCCACCCACATCTAAAACATAAATCGCCCCAGGGAGGTGGGGGTCTCTGGGGCCAATTTAAGCCGAAGGAGGGGGGGGGGGGCGTGCACCACCCCTCCTTTCAGAAAGCCCCTGGGACCTGGTCCACCTGGGAGTCACATAAAACAAAAGGGTGGGAGACCGCCCTTTTAAAAAAAAAAAAAAAAAAAAAAAAACTTCTTTGAAAAATCAGCAGATCCAGATCCACTTATTTTTACGAGATTTAAAAACAAATGCTTTTTAGGCCTTGCGGGGTCCATCCAGGACCTCAGTACCAGAGCTAAAGGGACTCTACCCTGGCCCCTTTTGTTATTTTTTCACTTTTTTGTCTGGGACTCGGCTGAAGCCAAGTCCCAAGATGGCTGCAAACACTTCCTGGATGAAGTGCTGGCAGCCAATCAGATATCAGCATGGGGACAGTCGGATCCACGGAAGATCAGCGTGCCCCGATAGCTATATTTTTTAAACTCTAATTTCTCCTAAAATACTTAACAGATTAACATCAAATCACAAAAAGCACGCTTTCTGGACCAAGATCACTGCCAAATTTAATGTAATTCCGTTCAGTGGTTCGGATTGTGGTCATGTTCAAAAATTTGAAAAATCCTATTGACATAAAATGGGGAAGACCCCCCTACATTTTTCTTGGCCCCCGCTTAACGGATCACCCCGAAACTTTCAAATCCTCAGCTGAACTGACCAAAGTATACGTTTTGAAAATGTTGTGAAGATTCGTCAAGTGGCGCCAAAGTTATTGGCAAAACCAAAAATGCTCCGTCCATGGGAAAAAAAAAAGTCCTAGACAGCCACTAGGTGACATATTATCATATATGTCAATTGGCAGGATCTAGTTTGATGACAGAGTGTACCACACATTGAAGATGTTCTAAATCTTCCAATAGCAGGTAGAAAGTTGTTGAGGGACACTGTTAAGTAGGAAACACATCTGTATTGTGTGGAACAAACTAACTTCTTTGTTAATTGATACCCTGTGGACCTTCACACGATCAGGAGGGTAGTCCACCAAAACAGACCAAATAACAGAGAATCATAATTTACTTTACTGGTCAAACTCAATTACCTTGGTTTTACCAGCATGAACTTTGAGGGGTACCTAAAGGAAGTTCCTGGTAGTGTTGTATAAGTGTAGGTCAACCTAGGGACCTGCTCCTTCATCCCACACTATAGTCTACGAACAATGCTAAGCCATCCAAAACCAGAAAAGTAAATGAGGATCAAAACATTAATTCCCGGTAGGTGTCTGAGATTTCAAACTTTATAGATGTTTTGCCACTGGTTGGCAGCCTAACTGCAAAGAACTGTAAATATAAGTTGGAGCTCCACCCCTCTTATCAAAAACGTACAGTGACACAAACTTGTGTGGGCCATTTTACCAGGCTGCATGAATCTGGAGATGCTGCAGATTTCCCCAAAGATGGAACTAATGCGGACATCCTGCTAAAGCTCTGGTGGCATACCCTATTGATAGTGGCACGGTCTGCATGAAATGCCCCCAGCAAACCAAGGATTCCAGAGATGCAGATTTAGGGTGTGCATTAGCTTCTCCCAGCCCTTCACTAGAGACTGGAGGAGAGCGGCTGAAGAAAATTGTATCTCTGAAATTAAATGTCGCTGCCTATCAAGTACTCTTCTTTGCTGTGATAAGGCTTGCTTGTTTTTTTTTTCACCTTTGCAATACTCCCTCAGTCATTGTTTGCACATTTACTATAGTGTGAGCATAGACCTTGATGCCCGGGAATGACAGACAAAAGCCCCTCTTTCAGAGTTAAGGGTGCTCATCCTTTCCACCACGTAGTTGACACTTCTCCTGTTTGGGTCTAGATAGCTGAAAGATATCCTAAATGATCATAGGTTGTCCTTGATCTGGTAAGTAAGCATCTCAATTTCCCTTATACGTCAGTCTACTGCATGGATCATTCGGTTCCTGGATCCGATTTTTCAGTACAAGGGCTTACCAAGTCACTAGGACTTCCAGGTAACAGGATATCCATAGTTCTGGGTACTAACAAACACTAATGGCCTGAGTTTAAGTTTGACAAATGGTACTCATGTTGACAGAGGTGGAAGAGGATATTACAGGCTACAGTCTATCAAATTTACAGATGAGATTGGCTCAGAGGTCAAATCTGTGGCTGCAGTTCTCTTCTGGAAACAGAGGGTTTGTTGGATGGCCATCATCAGTTTTCACAACCATACAACTAACTTTTAACAGTTTTTTGTTTCTCAAAAACAAACCCCACAGTGGGAGTTTGTTACTGAAAACCAAAACACTGATGACTCCCACTTCTTGGGAGTTTTCTCTCAGGGTTCAGGGGGGTCATTGTTGTTTTTGTAGCCCTGTCAGGCTTTTCCTGCCAGTGACAGACATAAAAAAAGGTAATTACACCATCCACACTAAGTGAGGCGGGGAGTGTTATGTCCTTCTTCTGACCGCCCCCTTCTCCACCAGGCTGTCAGAGAAAGTTTTCTATCAACAAAGTCCATGAGTGACCACAATGACAGAAACCTTACAGTTCACCCATCTCTCAATGAGGCAGGTGGACTAAAGGTTTGGCGGACTAGGTGGTTTGTTGCCTTTGTGATGCTGTACTCTGTTCACCAAACTCTAAATGAGACTCAGAGCCTAAATAGAGAGATAAGCAAGATAAGCAGATTTTCTGGCCCCATAATAGATTAAAGTGAACACTGAGACACTTGATTAGACCATCTTAGAAACTTTTTCTATTCTCCTTCAAACTGCACCAACAATATTCTGTGTTGTTGTGTAAAGCCAGGTGTTCAAAATCACTCACTAACAGTGAGTAATATTTTAAGATAAATTGGGTTATTAGTTGAGGGAGATAAAATCCTTTTCAAGTTACAACCACAATCCCAGGCAGGGTGAACCACAAAAAGTCACCCTTGCTTCACCTTCTGGTATCTTGCCACAAAAACAGTTGGGCTTAACTTAAAGATTGTGTAAAGTATTTACATAGTTCACAGACAGTAACAAAGTGAAAACACCACAAAAGAAAACTCCCACACTAACTTAAAAAATAGAGTAAAATAATAAATAATATTACATCAAAATTACAAAAATTAGCTCAGTAGAACCATAGATACTGAATTTCAAACATTTAGGAGGAAATAGAACCTATAAGCAAATTGCTTCAATTATGGTTATTTAGTGAGTCGCGCTGTGTCATTTCTGATGAAGTCACATGGCTGGAGCTGGAAATGTGTGGACTTGTGTTGAGATGCATTGATTTCAATGAAGACACCAGGCTGGACTTGTGTTGAGATGCATCATGCTGAATCAGTTCTGCTAAAGCCACTGGTCAGGAGAATGCTGTGTACCTCTAGCTCAGAACAGGAGGTCAGCTAGCTGAATGGTGGAGACACTCTGGTAGTCCTGTGCTCAAGCAGATGGCCAGTCTTGAGGCAGCAAAGCAGTCCTCAGGCTGCAGGGCAGTCCTTTAGCCGCATGGCAACCCTCAGGCAGCAGGGCAGTCCATTGTCTGTAGAGTCCACAGGTCCTAACCTGGTGCCAGCCTTGAAGTGAAGGACCATCTTGAGATTTCCTATCACAGATCCTTCTGGGGTTTCCTTTCTCCATGCTCTAGTCTCAGGATGTCTGGGGTTACAAAGGATTGTGTGAAGTTCTTTTTTGAGAGCAGGAAGCAGCCCCTGTTGAAGCGCAAGTGTTGTAGTTGACAGCTCCGTCCCAACCCATCTTGTCAGGATGGTTCATCCTTCCAACATCCATTCCCCCTTTCTGACACTGTCTGGGAGGAATACACAAAGGCCAACTGAGAACTATACCTAGTCATGTGACTCAGGACACAGGCTGCAGGCACCAAGAGGTTAGGACAAGAAAATGACAACTTGTTAAAAGTGGGATGTTAAGAATTGTGACTTAAAATATGTCTTCACTATCAAAGTTGGCTTCACATTGCAATTCAATTGAGTGAAAACATGACATTCCTACCCGATCTCAGTCAAAAGGTATCACTTATTAAATATAATAAGGTAACCCAATGCTATCCTATGAGAAAGGTAGGCCTTACAGTAATGAGAAATTAACTTAAATGTTTTTCACTACCAGGAAATATACAACTTAAAGGTTAATGTCCACCTTTTTAAATACAATGCATCCTCCTCTATGGGCTGTTTAGGGCTTATCCTAGGGGTACATCTTCTTAAAAAGGAAGATCTAGGCCTGACAAAAAGTATATTTTGCCAGGTCAAAATAGCAGTTTTTAACTACACACAGGCTGTAATGGCAGGCCTGACATGCATTTCAAAAGGCTGCTTAGGTGGATGGCAAAATAAGTGCTGCAAGCCCACTAGAAGCATTAAATTTACATTTACAGGGCATGTGCACATCTAGCACCATTTACTAGGGACTTACAAGTAAATTAAATGTGGCCATTGAGTGTAATCCACTTTTACCATGTTTTAAGGGGAGAGAACAAGCACTTTAGCATGGGTTAGCAGTGGTAAAGTGCACAGAGTCCTAAAAGCCAATAAAAGCGGGTTGAGAAGGTGGAGGCAAAAAAGCTTGGGGTGACCCTGCAGAGAGGACCAAATTCAACAACAATGTTTTACCATTAGGATCACAATCCTCCAGATTATTTTGCTCCTTTGCTCCTGAGCAGAATAAGATTCAAGATCATTTAGTGATCCTGATCAGTATGTAATGTAGGTGCTCAGTTTTTTTTTTATTGAATTTCATTGTGCTTTTTTGTTTGTTATTCTATTTCTCCTTGTTACTTTATTTGGTTACTTTAAATAATTGGAGTATTAGTTGAGGGGGTAAGAAAATAATAATCACAGTGACAGGGTGAACCAAAAAAGACCCTATTAGGTCCCTATTATACCCTCTACGTTTGGACTTGTACTGTAGAAGAAGAGGAAGCAAGACTTCACATATAGCTCGTCATTTCAAGTAAACTTTAAAAGATTGCCTCTTGTAGTGAGCTGCTCTCAAGTTGACAGTGGTGTCCGATAGCTTTCATGACTTCAACTGTTGTAGAAGTGGTACTGGGTACCAGGGGTGTGAGGAATCAATTTCACTCCAATTATGATTTGTCTCATTAGCTTCTTCTCCAGGATTGGACTGGCATTTTGGGCAGTCTGTCAGTTGGGCACTGCCAGATGGGTCAGCTTGAAAGCCCTAGTGTATAGACTGATTATGTTGATCCCGTCAGGGCCCACAAGGCCAAAAAACAAAATCCCACCGCCTTAGGCCATTTCAAGCCGGCCCACCTGCAAGTGCGACTATGCCCAAAAGGCTAGTCATAAACTGCCACTTCCCCCAGGATTGTCTACTTTCTGGTCTTGATTAAAGGTGGCTCTTAGTTTGAACTATCCATTCCTGAAAGCAAGCCCTTGGCCACACTGGTATAGGGCTCTGGGCCGGATTTACCTAGTCAATAATTAGTTTCAATTGTATATTTGTTAGTTTCACTTATAAAGCTGTTGCACTGCTGAAATCAAAATATGGGAGAATGCCGCTTTCCATAACAATTATTGTTATTTTCCCAATATGGCAACTGCTCCAGGTAAAAAAAATAAAAAAAAATAATAAATCGCTGTCAAGCAGAGGATTTGAAGTGGATAATGATGAAAAGTCCATGTGGTACAGTATCATCATAAATTATGATGGGACTTGTGGTCAGACCACAGAGGGGAATCTAAGGATAGACTGGACTCTGCGTTCTGATTGGAAACAAATTACCCAACTTCCTGCAGGAGAAAACTGTGTTCTTGACTTTTTAATTTCATGCAACTCAACCAGGTCTGAGAGAAACGTTTCTGGAAGTCAGATCTCCTTTAGCAAGTCAACCCAACAAGCAGAAGCCAAGCTTGTCTGTTTTAGTCAATGGTGGTTCTCCTGGCAGAAAGTTGGCAAAACATTTCCATGTCTCAGATATTGCTGTTTGGGGACAGAAGGAGTACACCCTAACACCAGGCAATGGTTCAGGGCCTGGGGAAGCACCACTTTGGGGTCACAACTCACTCCAACAAAGGCCCATAGCAGAGTCCAGGGCAGGTTCAGTTGGTACTGGTCAGCTGGGCAGTTGCAGGAAAAGGCCTCTGGAAGCTTTTTGTGTCCCTGTAAATTGAACAGGAGGTCTGCCAACTGACCCCGGAAGTCACTTCTGGGGTTCAAAGAAAGCAGATCCAGTCTTCCTTCAGGTTCTTAAGCAAACAAAAAAGTCCTCCTTCTGATTCTCCACAGGTCCAGGAGGTGTTCTGAAAATAGTACTGGGGTGCCACATTTATGCACAATGACAGCCTGTGGGTGAGGTGAACTCCTGGTCACTCCCTAATCAATGGGGTAAAGCTCCCGGGAGAGACCCTACCCAGTGTTGCAGCACTTACTGTATATTTTACTGTAAACTACCCCACAGTACCCCACTTTTTCTAAAACCAACAAGGCAGAACCCTTCTTCCACTGATCAAAGCTCCCTCTGGCCACCCAGTGGCGTGGCTATGGAAATAGGTGAGCCCTTCCTTGTAGTTACTCTGCACCAGTTCAGGGGCAATTTCTCCTGACCCCTGGATTTGGAGCACAGCTAGTTGGTGGGACAACAAAGAGAGGGCTGGACAATGTCAGCTGCATCAGCCTGTGACAGGGAAGGTGCGGTTGAATCTCAGGTAGGGCTGGGCACAACTCCCATGCAATCCTTCTCAAGGAAGACAAACACCTCTGCACACCTAAGCCTTTTGTCCACTGTCTGGGAGCAATCCACATCTCACCACAGGGGAGTCATTCCTCAGTCATGTGACACCAGACATTGGCAAAAAAGGCACATTTGCCACAAGCAGGAAAATTCCAACTTTCTAATAGTGTCATTTTCAAAATAGTAATATAAAATCTAATTTTAAGTTTCTATTGAAATAAGTTCTTGAATCATTTCTCTAGCTGCTCCTAAACCGAATTTAAGCATTATAAGTTGTTCTAACGGGACCCAGTGTTTCCAAGTAGGAAAGCTATCACTGCTACAGGAAATGTTAAACTTTAAATACACATGCCCTACTTTGTAAATGCTAACTACCCTGCCTGGGGCACTTGGTGCCTACCCTGACGATGACTTATAAGCATCCAAAAGAAAGGTTTAGGCCTGATAGGTTTATTTTGAGAGGACGAAATAACAGTATGAAGCTGCCCACCCCGGCTGCAATGGCAGATTTACAGAGCTGCTTTAGTGGGTGGCACAATGAGTGCTGAAGTTCAGTGGTAGCATTTAATTTACATGGCCTGGGTACATATATACCAAATACTAGGGATATACATATATATTAAATGTGCCAATTAGGTATATGCCAATGTTATAATGTTTAAACATGAAAGCAGTAGAACTTTACCCCTGGCTAGCAGGAATAAAGGTACAAAAACGAGTTCAGACAACTATCTGGGGGGACACCACAGTTAAGAAGTTTGATTGCAAGAGTTACTATTTTCACAGCACTTGTTTAACATATTGGAGGTATTATGAAAGAGTTAGGGCCTGATTTAGATTTTGGCGAAGGGTTACTCCATCACAACTGTGACAATAGCAAGTCTGCCGAAATATAAATCCCATTATGTCCCAAGGGATTTACATTTCGCCGGACGGGCTATCCGTCACCAGTGTGATAGAGTAACCTGTCCCCGAAATCTAAATCAGGCCCTTATTTTTTTTTTTTTAATAAAAACCGTGGTTACAGAGATAACAATTGTACTTTACTAAAGTTACCCTTCATATGACCTACTTTGAGTTGGCTCTTGATTGCGGGACAACGCGTGTTGCAAATAAGTGCATACAGCAGCAGCTTTGGGTTCTAAGGGGAGGTTGTGGTAATTGATCCAAGTTGAGCTATTCTTGGCAGGTAAGTCTAGTGGTGGGGGGGCAACTGCCCATCTGTGAAATTTAGGAGGAGGCAATAACAACAACTCAGTTCTACATGTCTTCACCCAAGTCTGCCCACTTCTCACTACTGAAAGCAGTTTCCTTTCCAGGGTCCTGGCAGGAATAACTGACAAGGATGCACTAGTGCTTAGTTCTTCGTTGTGCAACGTCCGCAATCCTCTTGAATCATATCACCAAGGTAAAGCAGGGGCCGGGGAGAGTAGAGAGGGGTGCTCCACAAATATCCTGACACGAAATATGGGCAACGTACTAACCCACTGTGTGATGTAAGTCACACTGCCTCGTGAAATAAGTACCTGTTCATAGTAATTTAGTTGGGTTATTTTTTAGCTGGATGCTGCCAAGAGGGATAACTTTGGCACAGAGATCTCTCATCCTGGGATAAACAGTGGTCTTTAGGAAGGTACCTGAGGTACATTGATTAAGTGATATTATTTTATATCATCTGGCTGTAAATCAGTGGGTGCATTTTGTGAGCATTTCCTACTTGTAAACTGTACGCATTTTTACATTAGATCTATATAGTTTGTTTGCTAAGCTTGCTATATAAATAAAAATGCTTTTTAATAGTCTACAGAATTCAAAATGGTTCCCAACCTGGCACAGTACCTCCAAATTAAAAGTACTTTACATATGCTTATATCATTGTTGTTCACTGGGAATGTTAGAGAAATTTTAATTTATTTTGATGAAAACGGTGCACTTTTAAACACTACCTCTCATAACAACGTTCAAAGATGTCTAAACCAAAGAGACCCATTCTATAGACACAGGAAGACTGAAAGGCCAAAGCCAGTAAGTGGGACTGGGACCTCTGACATGTAGGTTTAACACAAACCTCAGGTAACGTTTTACTGCATTCTGCCTAAAAGTGTTTACTTATGATGTTGTATGCACCACTAGCTATCTTTCATACAAATAAGTATGATATTTTGAAGCAATTGCACTTCGTTTTTCAACATACCCAAGAGAGATTTCTGCACAAATATTAACCTGTAGTGTTTTGAGACAGGACAACAAATTGTAATAATGCACTTTTTTTTTTTTTTTTTAACTCGACTTGTTGGATTTACTGGAACTCAAGAATGTTCTTTGCTCAAACTTCGTAAAAAAAAACCACATTGCCTGCTGATCAGAATTCAAATGAAATACTTTAGACGATTGGGTCTTTATTCCACCAAATGATAAGCTCCCGCTGAAAGAAGGCTATAATGAAACTGTCATTCAAACCCTAACCGCGGCCGCACTTGATTTGCTTAATGCATATATCGTACGTCTGTACTTAACAGTCTTTGGCACCGAGGCCGCGCGCGCCCCTGGTCCGCGGAGCCGCAAACAGGCCGAGGCACGGGGGTGGGATAGGAGGAGGGCGCGGGTTTAGGAGGGGACGCGCCCTGCTCCTGCATAGTATGAACAGGAAATGATTTAATCACATTAAAACTTATCATACAACAACATGGCCGCCAGCTCACAATCAATTGATTGGGATGTTAAATGGAGACCTGGACACAGATGGTAGAAATGTGGCGGCTGTGCTCCGGTGCCGTGCCCTGCATTAATCTCGAAATGAGGTTTTCATGCTATTCCAGTGGGCATCCCTGGAATATAGTAATCCATTTTCTACACTATGGCTATGAGAAAAGCCGACTGTGCCTATGTCATGCTTAGTTAAAGACCCGGGATCACATTATCTCATGCTAGACCTGACACTTTTATTCAGTTTACACTCTGTCCCGTGCAAGGCAACTTATTTCCTTTGCCAGGGATGCTGACAACCTTTTCCACACTATATTAATCTTGTTTACTGGCTTATCTAGATACAAATATCAGAAAACTGAACTTTTTATCTGGGAGAGAAAATAAACAACATGTTGACAGAAGCAGAATCTATTTTCTGGGATAAAATTGCTTGTTTACCCGCAGTCATGCTCATGGAACATGTTGCTCTCAGGCTGGCCTGAAATGGACCAGCTGCAATCGAACAAGCTGGGGGTTTGTATCAGCCGCCTGATTAAACAGTGGGCCGCGATTTTTTTTTTAAAGGACGCTGTGAAACATACTTAGAATTACTCTATATAAATGTATCTCTTCAATCTAGATGACTGGGCGGCCAGTTTGTTACTCAAGCTGCCTAGTAGGGTTTTAATATCTATGTCTGTCTCATTACAAGAGATGGACAGTTCATTAGTTATAGAACAGAAGTACACCAGTGTGATAAATTACATGATCAATGGTGAGCAAGCCGATAGCAACAACTGTATGGTGTGTTACAAACAAGATAAACATTTCATATTTTGTTTTTAATGTTATTCAATTCATTTGATTAAGGGAGGGCTCAATTACAAGGCTCCACAGACTAGTCTTTGCTCCTGTGCTAAGATATGCATACAATGTTTTGGAAATAAAGAAAGACTACTAGTCGAGAGTTATTGATTATGATTGTGGCTTGAATCCCAGTATCGGCTGTGGACGTAACATTGTGTGCTCTGTTGCAGACACAACTGGTTAACAACAAGAAGCTCTGTGGGCTGTCAGAGCTCACTTCTTACTAGAGTGGAGTCTCATGGTGGCCTGGCTGCCCATGGCCCGATGATCTCAAGCTCTCTTCAAACACTACTGGAGAGTAGCCAAAGATAGATTGGTGGAGGAGGATGATGCAAGAACTGACCTGAAAGTAAGCTCTGCAACTGAAAAATGAAGTGCAATACATGGGCTTAACGCACAATTCAACTCAGCCATATATATCTTCAAGAGATGCAGGTATGTGCTCCACCTGTTCAAGAGATGCAGGTGCGCACTGGGGCGTTGGATGTGCGACTCTTGGAGAACTGAAGAAAGATAAAGGCTTTTTGGTGCAGTGAGGACTAAGACCATTGGTATCTGGAACCTCTGAGTAAGCTGTGGGGGACCAGGAGCAGGATTATTTCTTCAAAAACCAAGACACTAATAAGGAGGGCTGAATCATGGGATCTCCTTTCTGGTGCCATACTGATGAAGTCAATATACCCGGATATTAGTTGTATTCCATCTCTAAAACCCGTTTCTCCATTTGCTGCCTGCAAAAATACCTTCTGTTTCTGAAACCTAGGAGCAAGCTGCAGATTCAAGTGAGTTGTTGAGCAGCAGGACATTTAACAAAAGTTTCTGCTGTCAAAATGTTCTAAGTTCGGAGCGTGGGAACTGGTGGGCCGCCGAGATGGGGCAGGAAGTCGACTGCTTGGTGCTATAGTCCGGAGACAGGGACGTGTCAGAAGTTAATGGTGGCAAATCTGGAGCTATGATTTTTGGAGTGCCTGGCATTCCCTTTTCCCATGCAACAAGACCATTTTTGAGTCAATCTGTTACAGTGTAACGTCTTCCTGTGGCTATATGCAGTAGCTCTGTAAAACAGAAAGGTTATAAGCACCAATGCTGGTCATCAGATGGCTTAAACTTAAAACTAATTTTAAGAGTAGGAATCTACATTGAAACCTCATGACAGAAGACAGCATGGTTTCTTATTCAAAAAGCAACATGGAACCAATTTCTAGGACTTGCTTTGGGTGAACCATGGCTTTCTGCAGACTCAGGACATCTAATGAAGGTCCAGGAGCGCCAGACTCATGCCACGTTTTCAGGATATCCGTGTAAGATGTATTTCTATACAATGAACATAAATATTTACCTAGTCAGTGGCTATCCCACAAATCTGGCAAGGATTCAATCTTCCTGGGTACCCCATGTCTTCGTTATTTGTTATTAATTCAGGGGAACCAATACACATAATTCTACCCCTTGCAACTTTTAACTGCAGATCGTGGTGCTTTTCATGTCTGCACAACTAGGACAGTAAAGTAGCAGCATCTCCTTCCGATTCTTTTTGTGTTCATCTACGAAAGGTTCAGCTTGTGAGAATGCCACATTAGAACGAGGCACTTCCTTTTGTCCTCTGTCTGCGTCCCCATGGCCAGTGCTATTAACAGGCACTAAAGGGTCAGCACACTCTGCTGGCTGCATCCCTTAGGTGCGGATGCTGGATTAATGAGAAGCGTTCAGGATGAATAAATATATGTGGCCTTGGCTCCTGTCGACCCACATCTCTCAAATGAATCAGTGTTGTTGTCATATTTATAGAATATAGTTTTTTTATATTCTCGGTGTGGGCGTGTAGAGCCAGGCATGCTTCCCTACCAGAATGTGAAACAGTGCTCGTCTCATCCAGTTTCCAGAGTAACCAACATCTAGGGTGGTGCGGTCATTCCGTAGGAGCCTCCTCGACCATAGAGCTCACCGAAGCGATCTCCTTCACCTGGTTCAAGTCTACCCTTCAGGACCACCTACTGTGCCCTTCCCTCTTGCTGAACTAGACGTACTTAATACAAACTTGAATTAGTCATGAATATAACCACATAAATGAGTCTCCCATAACTTCCTCATACCTAACCTGCTGTGACGTAAATCTTTACTGAGTCTGCGAACACTCTACACAAACGTGAAGCACACCAGCACCCTTGCCTAGGGTCAAGACCATGCGATACAAAAATAAATACATAAAACACTATTGCAATTTAGCCAATCAAAGCACCCCCTCGACCCCATTCACGCTTTGAGTCTGAACTGAACAACTCTGAACAGTGATTATTAACACCTGAGTCAGCCCCTTTAATAATACTGCATCTAAGTTTTAGATGGATCGGCCAGAAGCAACGCTATCATTTGTTCAGCATTTGGAGGGGCGTAGCTTCATTAGGGAAGGGGGCAGCAAGGGTGTTACACCCCATAATAATTTTAATATTATGTGCCAGTTTGATTGTTGGGAAATCTGTAGTTCACCCCCCAATCTTACTGACCAAGCTGTGTAAGACCCTGAGCATGTGCAATGGCAACAGGGAGTAGGGTGCAGGAGGGGACCACTAGACGACCACTAGATGCCAATGATAGCTCTTTTTCTATCCAAAGGAGGGACAAGTGACCCGTTTCCCTCCGGGCCACTGCACCCTGGCTACGCTACTGACGTGTGCTTCAGTTCTAATTGCAGCAGGCATCACTGGGAAGCCCCACACATGTGCAGCCTAAGTGCCATGACCTTCAAGCACACAGCACAACAAGCACCAGAAATCCCAGAGGGCATTCAAGCACTGCATGGTTTCCGAAACTCGACGAACTAAGGGAAATGCTAATAATCTGAAGGTGAAACAAGCATTTGCAAAGCAATGGGTCTTGCATTTGCTTGAGTTAGAGCTACTGGAGTTGTGGACTTTTCTTGCTACATAAATTGGTCTACCCTGCCTCATAATTTGGTCTTTTCCTGACACATAATTCCAGTGTCCCTGCATATAACTAAAGCACTTCCATGTACCTTCTTCCTCTATCTGCAGCCAAAAATGAAAAATGTTTCCAGTTAGCATCCTAATTTAAATCTGCCATGCTAATTCCAATAGAATACCACTTTCATCATCCCACCATCAGAGTTGCTGGCTGGCTAACACAATTCCCCCAAAAAAGACAGCACAGAGCAGTAACAAGAGAAATAAACTAGAAGGGTCACCCAAACATATCACATGCGTTCAAACAGGCATTGTGTAATAAGGATATTAAGTTGGCCTGAATCATTCTCATAAGGAGAGATTAATAAAACATATACAATTATCATATAAACCCAATAAAAACCTTTATCAGAAATAAACTTTTGGCATTCGACTGTAATGCTCAGAACAGCCCCTGGAGAATACCACAATGAAAATAGCATTTGTAAGGAACATGGTCATGCAACCATATATTTAGCCCCTAGACGGCTTACCCACATGAAAACAAAATGACTGAAAGTACTGTAGTATAACCATATATTTAGCCTCTAGAGGGCATAGTGCATTACACATTTTCAGGACGCTAGCAGGCCTACTACAATGATATTACAAACAAGACCCTTAAAAACGCAAAGTACTCTCAGCTGTAAAATAAAACTTACAGCCATGAAAGAGGTTAAAAAGACATTGAATGGGGGGGGTATTATTTTGGGGTCCCCACTAACCTATTGTGGGGACCCAGAGATGATCCAGACAAAGATCAGGTTGTGGTGAATGTTTTTGAAGGTGGTCCCATTGTCCTAGGACCACCACAGGCTGAGTTATGAGCAAAAATGTTTAAAGAATGCCCTTCAAAACATTATGGGATGACAGAGTGCAGCAAATATTGTAGTATGTGGACTGTAATGCTCAGAACAGTCCCTAGAGGAAACCACAATAAAAATATAATTTTTAAGAAACATGGTCATGTAAGCATAGAATTAGGTCCTAGAGGGCATAACACATGAAAATAGAATGGCACAAAGTAATGTAGCGCAACCATATATTTAGCCCCTACAGGGCATAGTGCCTTACACATTTTCAGGCCTAGCAAGCCTACTGCAATACTAAAACCCTTAGAATACAAACTACTCCAAGCTGTAAAATAAAAGTTCCAGCCATAAGAGAGCTTAAAAAGGGGCTGAATGGGGGGAGAGTTTATTATTTTGGGGTCCCCACTAACCTAGTATGGGGTCCCATAGATTACCTAAACGAAAAGAGCACATTATGCTGAAAGTTTTGGTTGTGGTTCCATTGTCCTAGGACCACCAGAGGCTGAGTTATGGGTAAAAATGTTTTGAAAAAGAATGCTTGCAAAGGTTAATAGGGCAACTTTTCCTGAGTGCAGTGAATATTGAAATACTGGCTCTCAAGCTGTGCTGGGAGAGCCCTCTTGCAGATTTCTGTTTTTTTAGTAAAACATTTATCAATTGTACTTTTGGGGGGGAAGCTATGGAGTGTGAAGGAGAGAGTCAAAAGAAATGACTCTGATTAGGTAACAGTGTGAACAATGTGACCAGCACTCCAATACCACCGATGGAGTTAGCGCTGTTGGCGCTATGAGCACTGTGAGGGCCATGACTGCCATGAAGCACAAAGGGGAGAGACAAAAGAAAACAAGCATTTTCAATGCAACGGGTCTCGCATTTGCTCGAGTTAGAGCTATTAGCATTGTAAAGAAGAAAAAAAAATACAGCGCAATTGCGCTGCGTGAAAAATAAACAGATAAAGTAGTCCGGACACCATGCTGAAAACATCGAGCCTCGTATGTTTTTTGTCGTTTACCGGTGCTGTGTAGGTGGGTAAACACCGGAAAAGGCATGACGTATGCATGCCGTTCACAAATGAAAGCAAGCGTATTTTAAAAGGCAAGCCCACGAACCAATGAAAGTGACTGATGTGACATGGGCGTGGTTGGAACCCAAAGAGAGATTACAGAATGCGCTCGCCCATAAAAAATAGTTCATCCACACTGAAGTATATCGGCAATCGTGCAATTATCCATGTAATAGGGTCAGTCTGCAAGGATGTAACAAGACCGCCCCAAGGTAGGACAAATATATAGCAATTACCAATTACACCAAGGGATTTTTAAAAGGCAATCCCACGAATGAGTGAAAGTGATGGACCTCACGTGGTTAAAAGCCCACAGTACTTACAACAAGTCAAAGTGCTTGCGCGTTCAACCTAAAAATATCTATTTTCTTTGTACTCAGCATGAGGGTTCTCTTCCACAGCAAAGCCCTAATGGACACAAACGAAAGTCATAGTATGACAAGTACTTCAACTCATGTGCGCACAGTAAAAGGCCACAAAAGGAAGAACTTAACATGATTTAAGCTGCAGTCCCAATGAATCACTGCAGCTACACAACATATTGCACACAGGGGTTTAAATGGGCAGGTGCTCAGTACCTGCACTTCTTTCATTAAAAAGACAGATACCTGCATTTCATAGAAAAGTGCAATATTTATAAAAGAAGAGTAGTCTCGCTTCCCAGTAACAAACAGGTACCCTTGCATAGCGAGTATAAACATTTTCATATTTCCATTTCAAGCACTGCCTACATATACTTTTCAAAATCTTTATGGTATTTATTTTATTTCAGCTTTTGCTCATTAGGTCAGGCATTCGAGACAGCTTTAGCTGTCTCACTAGACTATTGTTTTTTCTAAAAAAAAAAAAGTAATACACAATAAACATACAGAGAGAGAGTTTTGGCCAGCAGACTGCTTCCATTGGTCTTTTAAATTCTCATTCACATTTTGCTTCTGCCAACTCACAGCACGGGTCAATGAGTCAGCCTTCTTTACCTAGTGGCTCCCTTTACTTTGAGTGACTGCACAAAGCTTGTGTACATTGTTCACATCTGCTTAAAAGTAGTTTATTTTCAGTAACAAAGCTGGTTCACAGTGCACATTTTTATTTTATTGTGTTTTATATTAACTTGAAATAATCAGCTATTTATTTTGCCTACACTCCTTTTTATTAAAGATTGTGTTATAAACTATTTAAATGACTTTTTAATATTGTAGCTGCCTTCGATTTGTGTGCCTGGTTAGGTGATGGTTTAATCTTGTATCTTTCAAAAGTAACGATGGTAAAATGTATGGTGAAAGTGAAAGGATTCTTGCTGAAAAAACATCACTCGTGAAAAAGACACATAAATTAATGTTTTTTTTTTTAATTTAAATTATAATTGCAAGCACGTGTTGGCCATGTTTAAGTGGCAGCTTGTCTTTTCCTTTCTAATTGTCTTGCATATGCTTGCAGTAAAACAAGATACCCATGGCATGAAGCCTCCCAAGGCTATACAAGCAAGCATTGGCAAAGACCAGACCTACTCGTTTTGCCAATGCTTGTTCGTATAGCACTCAAGGCACTTTGCAATCATTTGAAAGCTACTAAATGCAAGTAGGCGACGTCTAGTGTGCCAGATGCAAAGGGTGTAGAAACAATACGTTTTTAGTCCTTTCCTGAATTTCATGAAGTCGTCTTCGAGTCTTAGCGATGGTAAGAGAACTTCGAGGTGATAAAGACAGAACTTCGAGCAGATGGAGACTTGGCAGTTTAAGATTATCCTCCAAAACAGCTTTTATTTAGAAGATTGGATGGCAGGCAGTTTCAGGGATGTCAACCTTAGGCGCCGGTCAGCTGCTGCTTCTAAAACAGCTTGGTTTTGTGCAGCGTGGCCTTTTGTACGATGCTTTAGGTTCAAAATTACACATGTAAAATTCACAGGGAAAACAAGCAGATACACTTGCATCTTGTGGGATGGGTAATGTTAAACAAGTACTTTGAAGATAATGATATAGGGAAGCATATAGAGATATTCATAAGCACCCTTGTTTCTATCCCATGTTTTACATCTAAAAGAAATGACATTACCATAACACATATCCTATAGATTTATATTCAACTGTATCAAGAACTGACAAGGACACTGCAGATCCACCAAACAATATACATAGCTCGCTATAGTTTTGCAAGTCAACCTGAAAATGTCACTAGTGTGGCTGCATGACATCGAGTCATGGGTAGGGAAGGGATGAATTAATATTTGTGAGGAAACCCCACCAATGCAGATAATCTGCACATAAATTATGAAGCAATTGAGACAATTTTAGTGATATGTCAGAGAGGAAACAGTTGTGCACCAAAGAGATCTGCCTCGTGATCAAATGACTATAACTGATCAATCACAGGACTTTACCCCTCATTATAAGTTTGGCGGGGGAAAAGGCCGCCCGCCAAACTCCTGCGGTTTGGTTACTGCCAGTGCGGTCCCCTTCCTGCGGCCGCTGTTAAGAGTTTCCCACTGGCCCAGCACACAACATTGACGCCAGCTGGTAACTGAGCCAGCGGCAATGTTGCAGTGCGTAGGGTGCATGGGGCAACCGCCATTTAAACACCAGCGGAGAAGAGGGTCGTAATCCACAGGGCAGCGCCGCCCTGGCGGATTGGGACCGCTAGCACCGCCGGGCTGTCATGGGGCCGAAAACTGGCGGTGCCAGCTGTCCGAGCATGGCAGTAACACCATGGTCATAATGTGGCTGCTGGACCGCCATATTGACGACGGTCCAACCGCCACTGTGGCCCTGGCGGTCTGTAGTCTGTAGACCGCCAGGATTGTAATTAAGGCCTTTATTTGGAGAGGAGAATTAACATTTTCACCCATCTTTCCATGTCCCTGTTTCAGATGTCTCAACTTATTGAACTACTTCACAGCTTGCATCACACCAGGCAAAACTTTATGCTGGGATGATCCACATATGTCCAGGAACCCTAGGTCTGTGCCAGATTTTCCGTTCACCATGGATGTAAGTTCTATATAGGTTCACTGAGAGCAATTTTATCTTTTGTGGACCTCATACAAATCTGACCCAAATCTGGTCACCAACTCACTATTGGACCTTTGTTGTACACCCTTAGTACGTGTGATTGCTGAACACCAAGCTATGTCCTTTTTCTAGCCGATAGGACATGGGGTTCAATCACAAACGCTCACGTGCTTAATGTAAACTCCACATCCATTACAAATCTGTAGGGTTAGGAAAATGCTAAAAATATTTCACTATTTTTCCCTTACACAACATGCAGTCCTACATTACACATTCTCTACTTTTCCCCCTTACATGACAATTCTTCCTACATGCTATAAGTTACTGCACAATGTGCAGTAGGTTCATTTGGAAGCATGTTAGATTTAACAGAGTACATCAGCTTCATACCCCCATTCAGAAATTGTATGTGCATGACCTATGCATACTTCATGTACATGTGGAACACAGGCAGCGATTCAGAGAATTAACCCAAGTTATGCAGGTGTACATGACAAATATTTCAAGGCAAAAGAATAACATAAACCTGGAAAATGTATCCAAATTGAACCCTGGGTATGCTGTATTATATCCATATAGGTCAAGACAATGAGGAATATTTAGAGAAGGTGTCTCCAACCAGTCAATCATGAGCTACCGGAAGCTTGCCGACAACTTCAGAGTAGCGTGTGGCCCCGAGTTCCTTTTTAAATAAGCGCTGGGTCAATAAAGCTTATTTTATATTCAATAAACAAGTCTTGCATTTTCTTTTTAAAATTAATGAAGCCTGTGTTTATTTTACAGTTAGGCGTTTTCATTATTAGTTGAGGGTTTGCTCCTCTAAATCTAATTGTGGTGGATGCGGCTCCACCTATCTTACTTTGCACAGAACCACGCTCAGGGGGCACTGCATGTCCGCACAGCTGCAGTAATTTACGACTTCAGGCACTGGCTTGCCACTTGTGCATAGGCCAGTGTGGAACTAGCAACAGCCTAGCACTGGAGTCTTGTGAGAAGCCTGGAGCAATGTCTGTTGGCAGTGCTGTCATCCAGCTGTTGAAAACTCAGCCTGATAACGACTAGTGCTGTAGTCCGCTTTATGATCCAGGGTGGGGCACGGAGGTAAAGAACTGAAGGACTGAGGTATTTAACTCTTATACAAAAATCACTAACTCACTATTGGACCGTGAGAGCAAAATGATGCTTCTGAATGCTTTTAAATGGGAGAAAATTCAAATGAGCAGTTAACCTAATGATTATGTTAACACTGCATTTTCTGACATCTTGTTTCATAACACTGCCATAATTATAACTCAAAAATACAGCCATTTTTTAAATGGGAGAATTAAAGTGAAGAAAAATTATTCGTAAAACATTAAAGGCCGGATGTACGTGCAACTGGTCACAACTTCCGCCTAGTATTTTTGCAACCTGTATTTTATTTTATGAACTATTACTAGGTCGGTTCACAAAAAAAGATTTGTAGGGGGTTGCAATTCGACCTACCTCATGAAAATTAATGTGGTAGGTCCCAAATTGCAACCCACTAGGAAATGCCGTCATCACAGGGATGGTGGCTTGCTAGGTCAGCAGAACATCATGTCTGTGATTGCTTTTAAAAAAATAAAATAAAAAGAAAGTATAACTAACGTTTTTTAAAAGAAGGTAGTGGTCCATCTTAAAGAATATTCTTTCAAAATTCTCAAAGGGGAAGGAGTTGCTTGGGACCCCTATCCGTTTGCGAATGCTTTAGCAGTACTTTTCAGTGGTTGGTAAAAATTGAATGCTTTGCAACTGTAATTCGGTTGCAAAACATTAATGCATATCACTGCAAATTTTTATTTGGAAGGGGCACCATAAACACGCCCAAACTGTGATTCTATAACATGTTGTGAATCGCAGTTTGGGTATCATACATACCGAAATGCCTTTTTGCAGTTGAAAACATCCTGATTCTGTGAATCTGGCTGTGATTAACCTCAAAAAGGATTTGTACATTTAGCTCTAAGTCCTAATGTTTTATGAAACATTTTTCCCCTTTAAATCAAGTCTAATATTTTATGAAGCATTTTTCTTCACTTTAAATTTGTCCCACTTAAAAACTGACTCTTTTTCTGTTATCTATATGGCACTTTCTATACTGGTCACTGGGAGCAAGGTCTCTGTGGCTTGTACACGCAACACTTTGAAATGGGAGAAAATTAAAATGATACATTTAGTGGAATCCATATAAAGATAAAGTAAAATCTTCATTTTAATTTTTTTCCCATTTCAGAGTATCACATTTACAAACAACTGGCATCTTGCTACCAGTGGCCGGTAGACATGGTGCCATATTTATAACTGAAACATACAGCCATTTTTTTTAAATGGAAGAAATTTAAAGAGAAGAAAAATGTTCCATATGAAACATTTTTCTGCACTTTAAATTCTCCCATTTACAAAAAATGGTAATATGTTTGTGTTATATATTTAAAGGTGTCACATCATGGTGAAAAGTATATGTCCTGTGCCAGAAGTACATATGACACAGGCTCTCGGTCACTCATACACATATATCTCATTCACACACACGTTCATACATCTCCACAGACCACGCTGCCACTGACCACATGGTAGCCCTGTCAAAACACCCCTGCAATCAACTTTACTATAGACCAAAGGGGTTTAAGCGCCATTCAGGTGAAATGTGGACCTGCCATATAACCAGGACCCCTGGAATTAGGTGATTTTGTGAAAGCTTGTTTTCCTCATAATTATGGATTTGCCACATTTGCCACATAATCCATCATATGCTGCATAATCTGCAGATTTTAACAAAAATAACGGTTTCTAGCTCAGATGGATCAAAAGTTAATAAAAAGGTGGCAACCTGTGTTGTTGCGCCGTGTGAGGCCCTTGGCAAAAAGGTTCACTAGTCCCCTGTACATTGCTTATTGATGTATTAGGATGCTGAACTGGTACTGAGTTGAAACCTTTGTCCAGAGTGACAGTGTTAACCAGCATAAAAATGGCAAAATAATGAAGTAATACTACTGAAAAAAATGTGCTCCATTACGACACATTCTTTGCCTTTCTCCTTACTTCATACGTAAGTCAACCCCGCAGGATAATTTGTTCATTCCTTCCTGCATATTCTTTTTTTAATTGAGGTGCATTATAATAATTATTTCTGTGACAGTTCTTCATTGAAAGGTCTTGAAGCACAGTGACAATCCAAACCTGGTGACATTCTTATCATTGTTCAAAGGAAATTAGATTTAAAACCAAAGAATTTGGGAACGGGGTGTCTGGTATCAGTGAGCGAGTTGCTTGGCCTTTAGTAGCCCACGTTGATTCACTGATGAGAAGTAACTCTCTCTACAGAAAAGGTTGGAGATCCTTGATTTGGAGTTTTTCGCATCATTTTATACAATTGTGTAATATTTAGCTAAACTTTCTCACAACATAAGAGGAAAATCAGAATACAGCAGCCAAAAGATATCTTGTCATGAATCTCCTTAATATAAAAATACCTAATATGTTTTTGTGTTTCTAGGGTTCTGGTCTCACAGTGCACAAAGACTATCATGAATTTTCAAAGTTTTTTGCTGGATACTTGCTTGGGGGTTGGTACCGTTGGGCTTCACTCCAAGATGGCGTTAGTGTGATTAAGCTTCTTCCAGAGATTGCTGTTCTTTTCCCTACCTCATCAGCCGCAGTAATGCCCAACCCGCGTCACCGCTGGCGGCGCTGAAAGAAAGCCTGTTCAAAACTGGCTAATTAATGTGATTTAGAAAGAAATTTTAAGTGATGTTCTTATATTTATGGTTGGTGGTCCTGCTTACTTGACCAAGTAGTGATCCGAGAAGCAATTCTAAGGTAGGCTGAGCAGAGCGGCTATCGGATGGTTCAAATGCCACATTCTAGGTTTACAGATCTTTTTGTGGTGTCCAATCAGCAGAAACTACTGTCACATCATTGGCATCCCGTGACACCTGAAGGTCTCTGAGGTTTTAGGGAGAGAGGAACTCTCTGGACATTATAACAGCCTGAACCATGGCAAGAAAAGGCGTTACCGTCCTAGCTCTGGTGTGAGGAGGGAACAACAGGTATACGAATGAGTTTTCAGCTGAGATGGAGTATTCATCCTCCCTGGTGATGGAGTTCTGCTTTTTTCTCTACCACTAGGTGACAAGGGCAGCAACGGACCTCAAGGTGAGGAGGCAATCCAATTTAGTGCAAGTGACATGCAAGCATTTTATAAGGCATAAGCAGGAGCTGCAGTTCTTTTCTGGTTTAACTTTCTGTAAGGATGACAGCAGATGTTAGCAGTTTCGAAGTCCCTGGCATATAGAGACATATGGTGACCATGCTCCTAATCAGATACCATTCCAAAATTATTTCATGAGATATTTATCCTAGTACATAAAAGTAGGTGGACTGGGAGCTGACAGGTCTAACATTGGGAGCCAAGTATATTGTAAGGCAATGCCCCATGCAAAGACCATCATTAACAGGGAGGACTGAAGATCTCAGCCTACACTGAGTATGATCCACAAGTCACAAGCATATATCATAAAGAAAGGGAAACTGAAAAGATCCTCAGGTGTCTGCAACCCGACAATGTTGTCCATGTGCAGCTACATTATGTACAATATACACTGTACGCCTACTGACTATCGTAAAGGGATTTCCACTACGGATGGTGGGAAGGGCAGATGCTTGGTATAGAGGACAATGTGTCCTCCTAAGCTTATTATGTGTGCATTTATGTTCTCTTGCCATTTTCATGAGGTGCTTAATCCACGTCATATCCTGTATTTTCAGTCAGCTTAATGTTCCCTGGATTGATCCATAAGTCTGTATGCTGATTTACGACAGTCCCATAACTTTCATTTTTAAGAGGGGAGCGTTCTGTGAGCATCTAGACGTTTCCCTCTCAAGCTAACAGAACGGTATCCATCTAGCACAGTCCGGATACCTGTATGATCAAACCAACTCAATTACCCGGGATGCCTCAAATACCAACACTCCACAGAACAAAGCTTGGCTCAGCAACGTCAGGAAAATAAAGTACACACCCGAAGAACAGAGGTGCAACGCATGGTTCAAGTATCTATACCTTTAAAAGAGGTTTGCCTCTAGTCAGTCCAATCAATCATAGAGAGGGGCCAGATCACGGGGAGTAGAAGTGTTACGGAAAAGGAAGAGGAGAGAGCAGGAAGGGCTCAAAAATTCTAATTGATACCAAGCTGCATCCTCCTGATCTATGTGAATTTTACATGTGCTGGGCAGGACTGCTGTTACAAAGCCATCTTGCCCCTTGTGATGGAATACATGAGCCACTCCACACTGAGGTTTCGGCTGACCCGTTGTTTTTTCAATCCAAGTTCCAGTTGGTCAGTCTAGGAGTTACCCCTGGGATATAGCCCCTCTTCCCAAGGATCATTCAGGTGGGCAGTGCCAATGCCAATCAATCTCTTACCTCTCACCTGTGCATTCTATTACATTTTGATTTGAAAATCCTATTTAAGCTCCAGAAATCACATGAAGGTGGGCCTTCAGCGGGAGATGCAGGAAAAAATAAAAGCCCAAAACGCTTGGTCTCAGATCCTTTTCTTTGACAGCCAAGAGAGGATCCATCCATTGTATATCCTGGAGAATTTTAAACCAGCCACAGAGGATGAGAAATGTAAAGTGAACCACAAAAGTTGATGATGCTCTACCTACAACGATAAGGGAGCAATACCCTTCTACAAACAGCCCAGCTTCACAGATTAAAAATACGGGATTCATTTTCTCAAAATCCACTGCACCAAATATCCACAAAAGCTCCAAAAAATATACCAAGTATCATGCTTCCCTTACAATGAGCAAAGACTGCAACTGAGGTCAAAGAGACAGGGTAAAAGACAGGGAAAGTGACTATTCCAGATTTCCATCCAAATGAAAGTTTCAGAGATGCAGGCCCAAGGGTATACGAGAAAAGTAATATTGTGCTCACCATTGTTCCAAAAATTGCACAAGAAGATGCTTGTGACATACTGCGGAATAAATCTTCAGGGTGGTTTAAAGACTGTTCAGCTGCGGTTGGTCTACCGCTAGGAAATGAAGGCTCTACAGTGTATCCACATTGCTGGATACTCTCAAAGAGTCACCATTATTAAAGGTTGTGGACCAGTAATTCGCCCCCGAATTTCTGTAGCAAATCAGAGAAACATAAGACTTCTATGCTGAAACTAATTGTCAGCCATATCCTAGCCCAATACTTCTCAAAGTTCAACAGGCAGAATTAACAATTTCCAAGATTAAATATGTTTAAGATACTCCTGCCACTTTTGTGTTCTTCCACTTAAGGTATGAAATCTTTTCATTTCAGAGTAGTTGATAGCCCATTCGTGAAATAAATGTCCTCAACATTTTATTTGTTCCTAATGTTTGTTTTCCCCTTCCTTAACGTCACCCTTATACTTAATATTTTACAAGGACGATCCTTTCATATTATGTTTAATATTCCTCTATTCCTGCATATTACTGTGGATTTCTCCATATTTAAATTAAAATAAGTTCGTAATATAGTTTCAAATTCATTCTTTGTTTTTAATGTAATTTTCGATGTTCTCTTTTTAGCTCCCCTTTACCTTAAACTCCTATCTTTGAATCTTGTGCATAAAAGTCTAGGAGCCCGAAAACTTTAGTATACTCGACTAACTCAAACTTTTAAAAACTTAAAAAACGTATTGATATTGTATATCTTGTCTTTTTAATCAGGTGCTGTCGGAAAAACGATGGTGCTTCTGACCCAAGGCCGTGCATTTTAATGTTTCAGCCAGTTTCGCTATCTGTCTCAGCGCCAGACTTCCTCATCATATCAATAATAGTTCCTCATCTCTCGAAGAATGCTACAACAGGTATTGTTCATCTGAAAGCAGCGACATCCTCAACAAATATCACGCAAGTATGGACATTGTATTACAATGACAAAGAGCTGAGGTTGGGGTGGAAAGGTAATATGGCGCTACAATAAACCAAATCTTAAAGTCACTTGTAAGTCATGAAATCCACCAGGCCTCTAAATTCAAACGAGGACTCTCAGATTAGCAGATCGTCATTAACAGTGGGCAGACATCTGCTTGATTAAGGGAGATGTTTCGTCGTTCTACAAAAACAAAGATGCCACCTGCGTCGATGTAATGTTGTTATGAATTAGGCAAAACATTTTTTTTTTTAAATGTACAACATCCAAAAAAAATACAACAAAAAACAATTGTAAAGCCGGAGCAAGGCTTTGCAGCGCTTGATGAAAAAAAAATACACACACAAGCGTGGAGTCAAGCAGCACTAAAGGCAAAAAGCGCCTCTGAAAGCACCTCTGGTGCAGCGCCGCATCATATTAGGCAAGAAGGGATGGTTCAGGAAGCGAGCCATCCCTGTGGAAAAGGCCATTAGCAGCAGGCTCTCCTGAGAGTGCCGAAGTCAAGCTAGCACTACAATGAATTACCCTCCACTCGAGGAGGGGTGGTCCTGCAGAGCAGGGGCTGATGGGAGTGACATTCCTCCCAGAAGCAGATGCTTCTCGCATCGGGCCCAGCCTGGGACACGTTCATCATTGCTGGGCTTCAGCGTGTGCCGGAGGTCTGCATCACCAGGGGTTGTTACAGGCAAGCAGCTGTGGTAACAGATGCAGAATCAAGCACAGGCAAGGCCAGTGAGGCGACACCAGTTTCGGCGCGTTCTGTTTTTACAGGGATGACAAAAAACAACTACAATACCATTACAGTGACGATAAAACCACAGGGAAGCGATGGTTTGCCACAAATAATGTTTTCTCGCGGTTCTCTGCAATATTTCCCAGAGATGTAACAAAGTTAGATTCCACAGATATAGAAATCAAGATTTACATCTACGCTTTACGCGGAAGCAGGGGAATCTGGAGTATTCTGATTTGAATAAGTACTGCTGTTGCTTCAAGGACACTCTGTGTGATTGCTCACAGAGAAAAATGCATTCACCCATTCCATTTTACTTTCACTTTCGCTTGTGCTGACATGGAAAATGGGGCTCTTTCCTTTGCCCAACCTGGAAAGACGGGAACTCCTTCCACCTGCAGGAGTACTTTCCCAAGCAGTTCCGGAGTGGGAAAGGCCATGCCAAACGTCGGTCCCTGCCCACATTCCATCACGTGTGTGGTACTTTTGTGCATTTTGCATGGTAATTTTCCTCTATTACTAATATGCCTTGCTTCTTCTTTCGCCCAATGTCTCTCTTTCTTTGATGTACTTACTGGGAATGCAGTGCGCACAAGAAACACATAAGCAGCATGTTTCTAAGTGACAATGGCTGCTGCCTACTGGGCCATATAACGGCAAGTAGTGTTTTTTTATTTTTTATAGCGCTTCGAGTCTCCTGTGCACAGAGCAGTGGTCGAAGTGGGGGATCTGAAGGGCACGAGGTGCCCATACATTTTTGATTTTAGAAAAACAGTTCCCCCTGCTTTGTCTGGAAAGATGACAGCCCGGGAAGGAATTCTGCAAGTTGAAATCCTTCAGCTGACGTGTACGGCAGGGAGTCCGTCCTGTGCTGTGAAACCGAGCGAGGCGCGATAGACAAACAGGCCTTCGTGCCAAGGCGCCTCTTTCCCTGAAAGAAACATAAATGTGCGCAACTGGTCAATTTGCAAATTAAGAGGTGTTGGGAAAACGGCATTCGCTTTAGTTGATGAAATCACTTTAAGCTTCTTAGGTGCGCGTTTGTTTAAGCTACCAGCTAAGGTGTGGAGTGTATGCTTTTAAATGACAGTTGCAAAAAAAAAAAAAAAAAACTTTGCACTGTGTACATTTGGGTATTATTAAAATCTATATTTCGAAAGCACAATTTTCTCTTGAACCTTTTCCAGCATTCTGTAGCAGCCTCTCATATTGTGAGTAACACAAGTCTAAAATAATGAATATGTTCACAGTGCTTTCTGTCACACATCAGACTGGGACCTTGTAGCACTAAACACACACTAGTCACTATTCTCCACTGAGTTCTGTGGCACTTTGGTGCAGTGCACTAACTAATAGAGGTTTTATCTTGTCTGATAGTGCATTTCTCACTGGTTAACATAACTTGAATTTAATTTTCATTTAAGCTGTGTATTATTATATATGTAGTGACCTGAGGGTGAAAGACCTTAAAAAAAAGTTACACTTTACTTTGTTTTATTAGACACACCTTTGACCACGTTTTCACTTGCATCATCTGGTCTGCGCACAGTGTGTTAAAATAACGACGTGCACAAAGCGCGTGCACGATACTCCTGCAAAGATCACCAGTGGAACAAGCCAAAACCTCCTATGCAATGCCGTCTACTGCCCCAGTGTTTGCAATCTCCTCCTGGTGCTGAACTATCATACAGGACTGATATGCATCCGTGCATTAACGGAACCCGTTTCATAAGCCCCCACTGCGATCGACGGGGCACTTACAGGAACATCCAGCGCACAGTGCAGGGAGACCGGAAAGGGCCGTGCCGCCGCTAGTTTGCGAGCAGCACAGCACTGAAGCAACAAAGCCGTGTTTTATCGCTGTGGAGTCTTTGGTAACAAGTCTTGAGTGGCCTCTGCTGGCTGACCAGCAGCAAATCGCTCTCACGAGCGGAAAGGGAGGTTCCGTCCAGCTCTGACTTTTTTTTTTTTTTTTGCAGTTCTATGTCGCGGGAACTCGACCCAAAGGTACTCAAGCGATTTAAGTGAGCACCAGTAACGTTACACAAGGACACGTTCATTTCGGTACACACGGGGAGATGAAGTTATTTTCCCAGAGGATGATGAGCCGACGCCGAGACTCGAACCCGGTTCCCCGTCTTTAAAGTCGGGAGCTCGGGCTGTTACGCCACATCCTCCCTTACGCTAAAGGTTTTTGCGCGCGCCGCAGTCGGACTCGCACAACAGCTAAATATGAGGTTATTTTTCTTAAGGTACTTACTTTGCACCAGCTGTTAATGGCAGAACGGCGAAACAAATATAAAAACAGCGATGGCATGATTCGAGGCTCCCCAGAAAATTGGTCCGGCTGCGCTCGTGCATTAAATATGCGTGACGAGGAGGCTGCGAGAAATGCAGTTATTGCTTTGGTCCCGGCCCTTGTTATACGTGCTGCTGCGCGGGGTTTGCACCAAGAGGCGACATTTAGTATCGAATCTTTGTGAGCCCTCCGGATTATTCGCGAAAGCTTCATCGCAGTTGGAGCCAGCGCGTTTTCAAAAATACTTTTTACCAATAATGTGTGTGACAGCCTATATATATATCACTCTGGCAAACAATAACTTTTTTTAGTTAATTATGTGGAAGAGCGGTTTGTGGCGGTAACATATTTGAAATAAAAATACACAGTTACGGCAAAATATTGTTATGCAAATTTAAGAAGGTGCCCGAGTGTTACGGCTAGGTTGGCTGTTTGTAGCTGTTTTGTTTTTAACTAAAACAATCTGAGAAGTAAATGTATGCCACTTCCACGATTTCCAAAATGTCGAAAGAGACATGTTTCACATTGAAAACAGGACATTTTCGGCCAATGGGGATTGACAAGCGATCACAACTATTGATTAAAGAAGAGTTTGGTTGTATCCAAGGTCTGACTGTTTTTTGGGGTGTGCACCTGCAACTTAATATTGTGACTTGGCCCTTTTCAACCACACATGTGCCGCAGCAGGAGAAAACGCTTTGAACTTTGTTCCCAAAATGGATGGAAAAGATTGCATCAATTCATGGAATAATCTCCAGAGTCTGATTCACAAAATCATGATCTGTGGAATTTTATCTGTAGAGGAGATGTCCGTAATAAAAAATGCAGAATGCCTACGGTGCCAATTCAATTCTAAAGTTGTAAAAATGAACAAGCAGGTGTTCTTCAACCAAAGTATCAAGGCCAATGCTCGGAACAACCACAGAGCCCCATATTTGTTAGCTTTCACAAATATTTGATATACATCAATGGTTCCCAACCTTTTGATTTCTGTGGACCCCCCCTTTAACATTAATGGAAACTAGGGACCCTCACTGAATCATCATTGTAATACAGGGACCCCCACCTGAGTCATTAGTTGCAGCTGGGAAACTAATTTGTCAATATTTGTTAATATTTCTTAATGTTCTAAGCAGTTGCGGACCCCTGAGAAGGCTTCGCGGACCCCCAGGGGTCCCCGGACCACAGGTTGGGAACCACTGACTACATGATCTAAACGTTCATGCTTTTATAAGTGTGTGCCTGGCTGACCCAGGTGCAACGGATGCAAATTAACTTGCATCCCAAATTTATATAGAGAGTTAAGAAATTGGATTTTTTTACATGTTCCCTATTCATTCTACAGTCAAGCCTTCACATGCAAAATTATGGATTTTCGGTGTTTTTGTTCCCTGCCTTTCCTGCCTGGGCATCTGAGCCTAAAGAAAGGAAATTTGGTAAAGAACATGAAAGTGCAGAACACCAGCCCCCATCATTTATGGGAGCGTTGGGGATAGGAAAGTATTAACATTTTACATTATTCCCGAAACTGTAAATCATTATTTAAATACCAGCATTCAAAATATAAAAGACCGTCCTCAGGACAATCTTCGAGTTATGGGACCTGTACTCCACACTGGACTGGTCTTGTTTAAATGGGGGGTTGACCAGGCAGTGGTGCACAACTTTAATATACACATTCCTCTTGGATTAGAAGTTTAAGAATCTGTCAAAAATACAAACTGACAGATTAGGCATGATATCATTACATTTTTTGTTTATTTTATATTGCATACACTTTCAAATGATTGTTGAAAGAAGGCAATCCGCCATTTTGTATTGATTTGATCAATTTGTGTGACAATTTCTGCTGTCCTGTGGTAGTTTAGAAAAAACGACTGCTTGAAATGCATCAGTTAACACACTCTGAATGGGAGCACAGTTCTAAAAAAAGGTTAACTGTATGAAAGCCAACGCAGTCAAACAAATGTGAAACTGGCCACGACAGTGTGGAGAGCCCTAAAATCCATGGCCTAAATTCTAGTGATATTAGGCACTGAACCCCCCCCCCCCCCCCCCCCCCCGAAAGACCTGGTTATCACTGAAATAAAAAAATAAAATAAAACATGCACAGCAGGTGCACGTGCCATAAAGCTGTCAATGGACCTGAGCGGTCTAGTACTCTGCATTCAGTGCAGCCCCTGTCTGTCTTTTAATTGCACCCTATTAAAAAGGATTACTGCAAAACATACCCGCCTAATGATGCCGAGAGGAGACTGCTTTCAGAAGGCACATTATTGTGCTCACATGTAACACTATCCCCAGATATTTCTGCCCCCGTTCCAGAGTTGTTCCTCATTTGAGAATTCAGTCCCATTATCTGGGCTGCGCGGAGGGTTATCTAGTTGACACGTGAGCTGACCCCCTATCTCGCCAGAAACCACTGGGATATGACACAATGACCCACAGTAAGCCTTGATTATTAGCCTGAAAACTATACCACATAAACGCATCCACGGGCTGAGAATTGGCTCAAAAATATGTCCGCTTCACGCGTAACATCACATAAGAAAGTAGGATCAAATTATTATCAGTGAGCGGCTGCACGCGGGCTGTGCCTTAAGTTCACAAGTTTTAATAGCTGAGAAGAAGGGCACAACTGGCCACACTCACTGTATTTATTTATTGTGCTTTTATTGCAGACAACGCAGTAGAATAAAAACCCAAATTTTCCATGTAGCCATAAAGTATGGGAATATTTCACGGTTCCCGCTGAAATAAGGATTTCATCAAAAGAACAACAGCCCTGTAGAATAATCTGCACAGCTTTACCACTGTCAGGGATACTGTGGCAGGGAGAACTAAATGATGCAATAAGGTTATCTGAATTATGTGGCAAAAGGGCAAATTTTTCTAGCAGTATTATTTTCATTCACTTTATGAGTTACATTTTTGTGATCATTCGCAGACTGTGGCAAATGCAACAAATGGATAATTATACAGTATATGCTTCAGGCATAGAATTGCATGAATTCGATGGCCCTCAATTTTGCGCATTGTTTTATCAACAAATTATTCATGAAAGGTAAAAAAAAAAAAAAGAAAGTATTCTAATTCCCATCATGCCTGACGTTAGGCCTACTTTAAGTAGGTTTGCTTTTTCAAATCAAGCAACCAAAAATAAACATGTAACATAAAAAAAGACCCAGTGGGTAACAATGTGTAATAAGGTCCTACAGTGCCATTTCAGGGTTCTGTTGACTTTTACAAACCACTCAGCATTGAGCCTTTTGGTTTATGACGTCATCAGTTCCCCTGGATGTAATATTACACTACATTACACAATTGCCTGTTATGCAGTCTCTAATTGAAATTTGCAAAAGGGCAGTTATGGCTAATTTTGCTCTTTGGCTTACAGCACCTTAACATATACTGTATGCCTAATAAAAACCTCTAAAATTCACTTAAAAAACACAGGTAAAATGCATAATTCACTTCTCTGACATGAAATCCATAACTCACCCAACAAATGTGATTCTCACGACCTCACTCATAATATGACAGATGACCACACAAATGACATTTATGGCATCACTGATTTCATTCCACCTCAGCACTGACATCATGAATTATATCACAATTAATATACTATCAGTCTCATGCCTTTGTTTAGGGAAGAGTTGTTATTTAAAGATAGGTTGTAAAAATGTATTGGGCTGAATATTGTGGGGTCATAAGCAGTGCTCTTAAGCAGTGAATTGGGTAGATGAGCTTTGGTTTTCATGGCAGGGCGCAAGGAATTGTTTCTGCATTGTTTCTCTAATTAACCGAAAATGGCCAACTTTCAGTTTTTTTGATTTTTTTCTTCCTAACCATAAGTGCACGTAAACGGTGGTGTTTAATGGAAGTTCATTGTTTCTTTAAACATACGTTTTGGGGTTATGTGCATTAAACACCATAAATTCCCTAACAGTTATTTTACGAACATTTTTGTTTTTTTTTACATTATATGCTATATCCATGTTATATGAAAGTAACCTCTGCTATGTACTGCTGCATGGCCAGGTCTTCAGCAATGTCGTGGCCCCTGTAGCTCTGTGTATTTTGTGTATTAGATGTTGTGAGCTCTGAAGCAATGTCCACGAGCCCATGGCTGGTCCTGAGAATTGCAAATTAGACATTGGGATTCGCAGCCCCCAGGACCCAACTGGGGAGGGTGAACATGGCCTTGGGATTTGTGAGCCCACCTCGAACCTGGGTTTGACATCATCAAGATCCATCTAGGTTTTATGAAACCGGCTTCTGGTTTAGCGTAATTGTATTTTAAATTTTGAGGTGGGGGGAACCTTTGGGGCTCCCCTCAAATGTGCAGTGGGTCAAGGACGTCTCTGTGGCCCCTTTTATCCAATTTTTCATTTTTCCACCCTCTACTGTAATGGTGCCAGCAACAGGAATTTTCCTGTTGTGACCATCCAATGTGTAAGCATGGATTGGCGACCCTTAGCTGGCTTCGGGTACTCACAATGTACCGCAGGAGAAAATGCTGCCTCGTTAAATGATATTTTTTTCATTTTCATATTACTAGGTTTGCGGACAGTTTGCGAGCTTGGGTTCATGAAATTTCCGCAGGCCAAACTTTGCTATGATCTCTGAATTAACAGTCAGAAAGAACAAATGTTTTCGTCAAAGAACACTCAACAGCTTTTAAACTCATACACTTCTCAAACACTCTTCAGTTAATTTACACCATACCAAGCAAATGCACACCTCTGAGTAATGTTGTACTTTGATGCTAAGATCGATGTAATTCTATCCAGCCATGTTTACTGTAGTAGAGAGCAATTTTTATTACAGGAAT
Organism: Pleurodeles waltl; assembly: GCF_031143425.1. NCBI lineage: Eukaryota > Metazoa > Chordata > Amphibia > Caudata > Salamandridae > Pleurodeles > Pleurodeles waltl. The sequence continues at coordinate 187,946,484 of NC_090444.1, read as the reverse complement.
TAATATTGAAAAAGGTTGTGCTCCAATTGGCATGCTGAAAATATATGATTTGTGAAATTTTATTGGAACCTTGCTTGTAGATTCGTCAAACGGCCGCAAAGGTATATGCAAGTCAAAATTGGTGTTCCAATGAAAACTCCCTTACTAGAGAGGCTAGTGCATCTGTCTGTCTGTCTGTCTGTCTGTCTGTCTGTCTGTCTGTCTGTCTGTCTATCTATCTATCTATCTATCTATCTATCTATCTATCTATCCAGATGACACACAGAGACAGGTAGATAATTATGCCCTGCCAATGATAATAAGTGGAGCAAAATAGGTTATTTTGGAAAAGTGCATCAATAAACACATTTGTACTCATTCATTACTACACAGTAAATGTTTAATTTCTCCTTATTAACACAGTACCGTCAATCAATCAATCAATCAAGGAGTCTTGTAGAGCATGACATGTCACCCCGGGTGGTCTCCCAGCGTTGGTGGGTTGTTGCAAGCCTCATCCGGATGACGCTGGCAGTCAAGGAGCCAGGTCTTGAGCTGCTTTCTGAAGTCCACCAGAGAGGGGGACGTGCACAGGTGGAGGGGAAGGTTGTTCCTGGATTTTGCGGCGAGGTGGGAGAAGGGGCAAACTGCGAAGCGGTCGCAAAAGATGCAGGGGATGTGGGTCTGGGCGAGGGAGAGTGAGCGGAGTTCTATGGTCTGTCGGTCAGTGGAAAGTAAAGTGGTTGTTGATGTAAGCGGGTCCAAAGTTGTGGAGGGCTTTGTATGAGTGTATGAGGAACTTGATAAGGCATCTTTGCTGGACGGTGAGCCAGTGGAGAGCCCTGAGGTGAGGAGTGATGCTGGTTCTTCCTGGGAGGTCGGGGATGAGTCTTGCTGCAGCATTCTGGATGGTCTGGAGGCGGTTCAGGAGTTGTTTCATGGATCCAGCATATAGCGCATTGCTGTAGTCGAGTCTGCTGGAGATGAGGGCCTAGCAGACTGTCTTCCTGATTGAGATGGGGATCCATCAGAAGATTTTGAGGAGCATGCGGAGGACAGGGAAGCAGGCAGAGGAGACCGCTGATCTGTTGCTTCATGATAAGTTGGATGTCCAAGATAATTCTGAGGTTGCATGCGTGGCTGCTGCGGATGCAAGGGGGGACAAGGGTGGTGGGCCACCACATGTCGTCCCAGGGGGAGGGCTTGTTCCCAAAGATGAGGACCTCTGTTTTCTCGGAGTGGAGCTCGAGGCAGGTAGCGATGTCAGTCATGGTGTTTGGAAGTTCGTTCTTGTGGTGGCGTTGTCACCTGTGAGGGATAGGATGAGCTGGGTGTCGGCATAGGAGACAATGTTTAGTCCGTGGGTACGAGCGATGTCTGCTAGTGGTGTCATGTAGGTGTTGAAGAGGGTGAGGCTGAGGGAGGAGCCCTGGGGAACACCACAGATTATGTCTTTGGGTGCAGAGATGAAGGGTGGTACGTGGATCCTCTGTGTTCAGTCACAGAGAACGGAGGTGAGACAGTTGAGTGCATTGTCTTGAAAGCTAGTGTGGTGGAGTCTAGTGATGAGTGTGGTGGGAGATGGTGTCGAAGGCTATTGATAAGTCGAGGCGGATGAGGGCAGCAGATCCCCCAGGTCGAGGAGGCATCTGATGTTGTCAGTTTCTGCGATCAGGGCAGTCTCAGTGCTGTGATTAGGCCAGAATCCGGATTGGGATGGATCGGGTAGGTTGTTGTCTTCGGGGTAGTCTGTGAGCTGGCAAATGATGGGCATTTCCAAGACTTGGGCGAGGAATGGGAGGAGTGGGATGGGGCAATAGGTTTTGAGTTAGCTGGCACTGGCTGAGGATTTCTTCAGGAGAGACTTGGCATCTGTGTGCTTCCAGGTGTCGGGGATTGTGGCTGTGGAGATGGAGGCGTTGAGGATTTCTGTGAGGGAGCCTCCAATAACCTCTCTTCCTAGGTTGTAAAAGTGGTGGGGGCAGGGGTCCGAGGGTGATCAGGAGTGGATGGAGGACATGATGGGGGATGGAGGACATGATGGGGGATGGAGGACATGATGGAGATGGTGTCTTTGGTAGAGAGCTGCTTTCAGTCAGTGAGCCAGTGGGGGAGGGAGGTGTGGGTTTAGGTGCAGGGGTGGTTGAGGTCAGTGGGCTGGGGGTCGAAGTTGCAGTAGCTGCCGGAGAGCTTGTGGTGAAAGTAGTCCGATAGCACGTTCCAGAGGGCTTGGGAGGGGTGGATCGTGTTCTCTGTAGTGGAGGGGCAGGATAATTCCATGACGATGCTGAAGAGTTCTTTGCCATAGTAGGCGCTAGCCTCAATGTGTGTGGTGAGCGCTTCTTTCTTGGTCTCTATGAGTTGATGGTGGTTGCTGTTGAGAGCAGATCATTAGGAGCTAAGGTTAGCGGGGGTCTTGTTGGAGCTCCAGTGTCTCTCTAGTTTCTTGCAATGACGTTTGAGGGTCAGAAGCTCTGGGCGAACCATCTGGCTTGCTTCGTGGGTCTGCTGCTGGTAGTGCTGTTAAGGGGGTGATGGTGTTGGCTGCTGAGGAGATCCAGTTGGAGAAGCTTTGAATGTGGAGTTCGAGGATGTCTGTGGAGATGGGTCTACATTCTTTGAGGGCAGCGTTTGGGGAATGGGGTGTCTGTGACTTTGTCCCAGGTGCGGCAGGGGAGGGCAAGGGGGTCTCGCCTGGGCTTCTGGCTGACTGGTGAAGTGGACAATGTGGTGGTCAATGTGAAGGTGGACAATGTGGTGAACTGTCCAGGTTACCTCGGTGGCATGGGAGAATTTGGCTCTGTCGCTGGTGGAGAAAACTTAGTCCACTGTGTTTCCTGCGCTGTGTGGGGGGGCAGTGACCAGTTGTGAGAGGCCAAAAATGTGCATGTTTTTGAGGAGGTAGGTGGAGTTTGTGTCATCCGGGTCTTCTAGATGGAAGTTCAGGTCCCCTAGGAAGATGTAGTGGTTGGAGTCGATTGCCAGGGGGCCATGAAGTCCGGGATAGATTTGCAGAAGCTGTGGTGAGGATCTGTAGGCGAGGGTTCCTCTGATGGTGGTTTTGGCATCAGGTTTGATCTGGAAGTTGAGATGTTTCATGATCTGTGTTGTGTCGTCGTCCACGGCAGTGCAGTTGAGTGAGCCCTTGTGGATAATGGCGATGTCTCTGTCGTGTCTGTTGGGGTGGTGGATCATCTTGTATCTGAGGGGTATCGCGTGGTGATGTGTGGTGCTGATGCAGTGGTGGGAACAGGGTCAAGACTGATTTGCATATGGCTGGGTCCAAACTGGAATGGCATGGGCAGCAAAAAAACGATGGATTAAACCCAGATCTGTGACTGGGGGTGAATGTTTGACAATGTTCAGCATTCCGTCCATCAATTGTTGTTTTTGCATTTGTCGCCCTAAGTGGGAAGGGTATGCCCAGACGTGGGTCCCGTGCTTCCCATGCCACTGGATTCAAGCTAGCCTGGCTGATGAGGGGTGAAACCCCGAAACCGGTCCCAGGATGCTTGTTTCCAGTCCAGGGAAGACCTGGCCTAGCAGTTCGGGCTGGACTGTTCCCATGGGGAACAGGGTCAAGACTGATTTGCATATGGCTGGGTCCAAACTGGAATGGCATGGGCAGCAAAAAAACGATGGATTAAACCCAGATCTGTGACTGGGGGTGAATGTTTGACAATGTTCAGCATTCCGTCCATCACTTGTTGTTTTTGCATTTGCTGATGCAGTGGTGAGCCAGGTTTCAATGATGAAATGACGTCGGGATGAGGGTGGTTATGGTGTCCTATTTTTCCATGGCATGCTTGCAGAGGGATCGGACGTTGAGTAGTGCACAGTGGAGTTGTGGTTTGTTGCCAGAAGTCTGCTGGGTGGTGATTGAGGTGGGCCCTAGGTCACAGAAGAAGCAGCATTTGTGGCAGAAGAAGAGGCCTTCTGTGGATCGAGGTGCAGCAATGCTGCAGTTGGTGTTCCGGGTCTTAGGCATGAGGTTACAGATCTCGTCAGAGGAGTACCTGTGGCGGGCTGCAGATCCAGGGGTCTTGGCACTGGGCGCAGATGGACTTGCCTTTGGCGTGCCAGTGGTGCGGTCACACAGTGACCGCCATTAAGTAGGTCCTGGGAGGGAAGGGCACCGAGAGAGAAGGGGGGGAGGAAGGCGCAGGAGAAAAATGATGGAAAACGGTAGCGGAGCAGCTACACACAGAGGAACAACAATAAGCAAAATAACTAAACCAACAGTGACAATGAAAAGAACAATGAATGGGGACTAACAGATAACATTTCTGGGACACAGGACATACCACAGGAGGCAGCAGATAGCACAGAGCGAGCTGCAGCGGGGAGAACAGGACTCAGGACCCTTCTCAGTGTGGTCGTGCAGCGACTGCCAGTAAGTGGGTCCGGGGGGAGGGAGTGCGGGTTGGGGGGGATGAGGGCCGGAGGAGGCACAGGAGAAAAACGGCAGGAAAAGTAGCAGGGGGCAGTGGCAGCTACACGCAGAATAACTAAACCGACAGCAACAACGAAAAGACAAACAAATGGGGATTAACAAGTAACAGTCCTGGGAGACAGGAGATACTGCAGGAGGCAGCAGACCCAGGGAAGATCAGCATAGAGCGAACAGTAGCGGGGGAGCAGGGTTTGGGACCTGCTTGGTGGGATCGCGCAGCGACTGCCATTAAGAAGGTCCGGGGGGGTGCAGAGAAAGAAGAGCGGGAGGAAGACGTGTAAGAAAAACAGCGGGAAAAGGTTGCGGGAGCAGCTACAAGCAGAGGGGCAACAATAAGGAAAATATCTAAACCGACAGTGACAGCGACAAGACAAATGAATGGGGACCAAAAAAAATAACAGTCCTGGGAGACAGGAGATACCACAGGAGGCAGCAGACCTGGGGAAGCTCAGCACGGAGCGAGCTGCTGTGTGTGGGGGGGCGGGGGGTTTGAGGGGGTTGGCGGGTGGTGGTTTGGGGGAGAAGCAGGGCTGAACCGACCTGAGAAAACAATGATTATTTTCTTTTAAATTCCATTCTAGAATCCGTTGACAATAGAAAACTGGAGCCATACATGCAAAGCTTATTTATTGTGATATTCTCCTGGCGCACAGATTTGAGGCCTTCTGCTCTGGGTATGATTATATACCTTTGTTTAAAACTACTGCATTTAAAGAGACAGCATTAATGCAATCCATACATGCAGATCTGTCAAGTTTAAAATGCTATTTGTTACCACTGTTGAGCAAGGGCAGAATTATCATGACCAAAACCAGGCTTAGTAGCTCGTGAGGCACAGCCCAAACCCACAGTCATGAAAAACCAGTAAAGAGCATATTTTTTCTTCATCAGGCTATGCACTTTTCCCCAAAAAATTGACTTGCTGTTCCCATAAAAGGCATCTGGTGCAAGTGTATATTTTCCTAAATGAGATATGTTTTTTACAAGCCTTTGGCTACTGTGTAAGGCCGTAATGAATACAAACTGAACACAAATTCAGAGGGTGGACGACTGAGCCATGTGTACTTACCTGACCAAGTGCGACACGAGTTGTCACCGGCCCGCAGACCCCTATTGACATGCACAGGGTAATTTCTTTAATTTCAAACAGGATATTTTTCTATTAATTTTAGTAAAAAATTAACAGTTCCACTTCTGTGACAGAGAGGCTTCCAAAATATTATTCCAGTCCAATGCATTTCAATTTAAAGATCAAGCTGAAACAGGGTTTAAATGTCAGGAGGGCACAGATTATGGCTCTCACAGGCTGTCAGCTAAGCAGTATCTTAAATGAAAGCTAATAATTAGCAAGGAGTCGGGAAAGAGGCGCTTTGCATTTCAAAGACTGATGGCCTCTCTGTTCTGATTACAATATGGTGTGTTTCATTAAGTATTCCATTCCCACATGCGCACACTTCCTGGGACCCATCTAGTGTTGCCAGATTAGGCTATTTCCCGCAAAAATGGGCAATATTTTTCCTGCACAAATGCGCAAATTTTTTCCCATTTGTGCGGGGAAAAACTGAATTGGCGGGTGTCTGATTTTTGGGCTGATAATTGCCCTTTTAAAGCTGGAGTGGTGCCCAGTTATGGCAATAAAAGTAAAATCGCCGCTTTGCTTGTGCAGTGCCCTCACTTGTGCATTCATTTGGAGGGACTTGAGCCCAGTCAGACGCTGTCATTGAACAAAGCAGAGGAAGCAGGAAAGGTATCTGCTTGTGCTACTCTACAGGGCCCCATGCCCATCCTTAGACTTCGCAGGCAGCAGGCCCACCAGGCACCAACATTAGCTCAAGCTGGCACAGATGAGCCTCCCTAAGACTCCTTGTTCGGAACCAGTGACACCATATTAAATTAGGTTTAGAGTGTTTTCTGTAAATTGTTGCTCTGTGCGGAAAGGAGTTGTGCTGAACTTTCTTCACATTTTACATGTTGCTTTTTATTGGTATGGTTTGTCACCAGGATGGAAATTTGGCCTAGCGGACAGAGATCCTTACATAATTACTAGGGGTACCCTGTCCACTGCCTGTCTTTGGCAAGCAAAGCACTTAATATAACTTTGAGTTCACCTTACATGAAAACAACTGCAAAATTATGTGTTGATATTTCGCCAAATGTTTTCCCGTGGCTTTCTTATGCATGCGACATAGGAGCCTTGTACCCCGCTCACTGCAGGGCATAATTGAGAGCTCTAGAGTTGAAGCTGAAGTTAAAATCAGTTTCAGTCTCTCCTTGTCACTGTCATAAAGGTGTTAAGCATACGTGATCATGTACTCCTTGGCCTTGTTGGAGGGATGGCTATTTAAATGGCAACTGTAATTTTCCACATGTGGTTTCGTAGTTTTCAATTTCATGCAACTAAGTGTGTGGGTGAGTTCAGAGAGTGGATGGATTTTTGTGATGGGCCATGATTGACTGTTGAAGTTGAGGCTAAAAACTCTGTGGGTGTGTTTTCAAAACATCAGTCTCTGTCAAAAAGGTTTTCAAACTACATGCTCATCTAATCCTTGCCTTGGCCTCTCTGCAGAGCGCACAACGCAGTGGTTATTTAAGCACCAATTAAAATGTCCCCATAGGTTTCTTTACTTTTGTTTTTCATGCAACATGACAGTCTTGTATACTGTTTACTGCAAAACTAAAGGCTGTGTCATAAATGTGTTCAAACAACATGCTGATTTAATTTCTGAATTGTGCAGAGGTAGTAGAGAGATGGTCAAACGAGAAATCGTGGGAAGGAAAAGAAAATGCAGCTTTTGTGTGTGCAACTGGGTAGTTCAAAATATTTCATACGCAAATGGATATGCCCAATTGAAAGGTATTGTAGTTATTAGGTAGTACACAGCCCGATATGAGAGGCACTGGTCTCTGGAAAGGAGCTGTAGACTGACCACAGTAGCATGCAAAGAGGGTAGCTCATATGTTTTCTCTCACCAAGGTCACTGGAAGTGTTCACTGACCCCTTCTTGTGCCAGACCATACCAGGTCACATCACAGCCCACCGCGTCATTCACTTCCTGTGCTATTTTGGCAGCCTTTAGCCTGTGCTCACTTCCCCAGTCCCTGTTCGTCTCCTGGACCTCATGCCCAGCTTCCCAAAGTACTCCCCTCTTGGAGACTTTAAACCCCACACCTTTCTTCTACTTTCTTGTATCCCTTAGTCCCTGCTCCTCTCCTACAGACCCAGTGCCCTACCTACTCCAGTTTGCGCTCCTTCAGCTGGTGTTGGAAGCCTCTGAGCCATGGCACTAGAGGACTTGCTGCTGCCCAGTTGTTCAGCCACAGATGGCCGAGAGAACAGCTGTGGAGGGAGCTCAGCACCTTTGTGAACTGCAATCATTTTGATGGCGACTGTGAGTCAGCAGACAACAGGTACTGGAGGTAAAGATGTGTAATAATCAGATAAAGCTATTCATGCAGTTTTATCAGAATGAACCTATTGTCTGCTAAATCCCTCCTTGTGGTTACACTTGACGGTTTACCAAATGTCTGTTAATGCACTCATGTCATGAGTAATTTAATGTGCAAGGGTGAAAGCAGTGCATTGCAAGGGTGCAAGTAATAGTTTTGGGTGAATTTCAGAGGTTTTGTTAGTTTCGAATGGTATTGTTTACATTGTCACCTAACTATAACATCCCTTTAACCTTTGTTTTAATCAGTGAATTTCTAAGTTTTTTTTAACGTAAAGTCAAATATTCTTTCAATTATTGACTATAACTTTAACCTTTGTGTTTTTTCAGGGAATTTTTAGGATTTTCTTCCCTCCATGGTCCTTAGTGCATAGCCCTGCCCCCTCCCTCTTGCCCACCATGGCTATTGTGCTGCTACTAGCCCACCCGCTTGCAATGCATCGCCTTTTGTGCTGCTACTGCTCCCACCCACCTAATCTATGTGGTCAGCTTGGTGCCCCTGACCCCCTTCCATCTTCCCTACTACTTGTTCCAATTTGATGCTCATCATAAGAAGTGAGTGACCATTTTTCCATGTTTATTTCCATTTTTAGTGTGTAATGCAGTGGATAATTCAGGCAATGTGAATTTCACATATTTGCTTAAAATAGAAATGTATGATTTAAAATGTTTGCTTCAGCCTATGATTGCATTATTTCAGTGTTAAAATTTTGGGCTACTTTTTGGGCTAGGACAGGGCTTAATTTGGGTTGGTAGTTCAACAGCTTTGGGCTTTAGAAGGCTTTTGAAATCTGGCAACACTGGACCCACACAGTGCACGGGAGTTACGGTCGTCAAGCAAGGGCAAAGGTCAGCATGAGCGGTGCACTATACTGTTTCATACCGAGGGTGCCCACCCAGAACAGAAAACTAGTGCGGCAGCTGGCTAAGAGAGTTTCCTATCTCCCACCACCCTGCTTGCAAACATGAGCGTTTGGGAAGTTAGACCCTCCCGATTCCTACACCCTAACAAGCGTGTTTTTTTTTTTATGAAGCTTGTGTTATATAATCCTGCATTGACACCTATATTTTTTTGTAAAGAGTTATATGCAATATTCAACATGACATCAGCACAGCCCTCCCCCACACTCCTGGTGAGTCTGTGGAGGATGCTGAATACTTTTGATTTTGGCGTGGTCATGGCAGCTGTATCCTTTTCTTTTAATGAAAACTGATTATGTCCCTTTGGCATACATGCAAATAGACCAGACTTAGTTGGGATACTCCTGATATTTGAAGCCAACACTGGCTTTATTTTAGCTGTCTCCCACGTGAAACGTCTTCTGCTTCAATAAAAGTCAATGGGGAGAATACATTCCCCTGATTTTTTTTTCAAAATCTCCCACTTTCCTGTTATAAAACATTGGCATGTGTGCTTTTGTTTCTCAGTTATTGCAGCAAGCATTTAGCCACGGATATGTTGAAGGCGGGTAATAATGACGTCTCTGTTTAAATACAGGATTTGCGCTTGCGGGGCTTGTGACCCCTCTCAGGTATAATGTGTACTAGTAGCTGGCCTCATGTGCTTGTGGTTGATGATGGGAAGAGAGGCATTTTAAAGAGATCCTGTGACAGTTTGAACATGTCCAAGCACAACTATTTGGTCATCACACCAAAGCGCAGAAGCAAATGCTACAGTGTCTCATTGAGAAATATGAAGAATGGAAAGATTTTGGTTTCCAGCAGATTAGAAAAGCAAGAAAAGCAAGAAAAGCAAATTTACACACACAACAACCCACATCCATGAATACTGAATTTTATTTTGTGTTTTTTGTTTTAAATAATGATATATATATATATATATATATACATATATATATATATATATATATGTAGAGAGAGAGAGAGAGAGAGGCTCAAGCCCAGATTTAAAAAGGAATAGAACATGAAAGCTATGGTAGCAGGGTGGTAAATTAGATCAGAGACTGGGGAAGATGCTCAGATTCATCAACAGTGAAGGGGAATGAAGATGTATGAAGCTCTACAATGAGAGTAACCTACGTAGTAGAATTAAGTACAAGATTCTGTGCATCGTACACAGGCTGGTGCTGTCACCTTGCTGTGTCTGCAGGACACCATGTACTCAGCCCTGATCCTTCATTTGACAACACAGTGTGTTCTGTAGGTTGTAGTCTTGGTTGGCTTCCACTGAACCAATCCCACTAATGCACCTGATAACAGTGATTTGCAACAGAAAAAACAAGGAATGCAAACAGTGTGTGCCAACATGGAGCGAAGTGGCAACCCTAGTGTGCACAAATGCCAACTAATACAGTATGTGATGCCCAGCACAGGAACTTTTACTGCACACCCGGGACTTGCAAATTAATTGGGAAAACTCATCAGTTTTAGGAACTGAAATGGAAAACGTAACAATGCATGAGTGAAAAAGGTTCACTGCCCATTAGCCTTTTTCTCTAAACAAGCAATTCTCAAAATGCACAGACAGATAAGGAGAGAACAGGGCTTTGGTAAAAGGAGTTTTGAGCAGCAAAAGTGTTACTAGCAGTGCTTGAAATTGAAAAATTAAAGTGCAGGTACTCTGTTCCGAGAAGTGCTGGTACTCTCCAATAGAAAGTATTACGTTTTTCTTGAGATGTGCCGGTACTCTCCCTCTCAAAATAAAAAAAGTGCTGGTACTCAGTACCAGACAGTACCGGCCCATTTAAAATTACGTACTTTAGTATTAGTAAAAGTGAAAAGAGGACACAGTCCCATTTGTAATTGTTGTGTATGAACAGCCCTGCCTATTCCCATTTTATTCCAATGTTTGATGTTTTGGCGCCAATCCACAAAATCAAGTAAGATACATAAAAATACTTCAGGAGTACTACTTTACATACGTCAAAGTATCTTTGTAAATAGGCACCAATAGCAGAGAGTCTGAAGAAAGGGCTATATGCCTCAGCTCCATATACGAGGAAGATATTTCGCCTCACGCTTAGAGAAAGTGAGACGATAATAACGCATCTTGGCAATGAAAAATATTTAGTTCCCTGATCAGTTCACCTGAAACCTCGCAGCTCCTTGGGGTGGAGCAAACATTAGCTTTGCTACCAAAAGCTGTCCATCTTACCAGCTGTCACGAGTAACCTGACGGTTCCATGTGACTGCAACCCCTGTGACAAGGCGGGCTAATTTCACACCAGAAATCAAATTCGGATTCCACCTGCTTCGCCTTTCTATTAGATTGTCCATGGACACAGCCACATGATAAAATACCTGGCAAACATGCTCTCATGCCCAGCACAAGCACTTTATTGCTGCGGCTCGCCCCTGACATGATAACGTATCTAAGAGAGGGAAAAAGTTAGACGGGGGATTTTTTCAATATTTTCCTCGTGCTAGAAGGCAGGGCCGTGAGTCACAGAGATCTCAGTTGACGAAAACTGTGATGGTGGGTGTTGATGGCCGATTGCGCACAACAGGGCCATCTGACTATGATAAATTGTAGGACCCGGGTGTGCGCACTGAAAACGCACTGCGGCGGACGTCACATCTCAGCCGTTGGGACGCACAACAAAGGAATGCTACGTCTGCTGTTAGGATTTGTTTTTCTTTATAATCAGAGGCGGAACTGACACCGCTGCAGCGCGCGGGGCCCGGTCTCTTACCCCTAAAGCTCCCCCCACCTCACCGTGTCAGCTCGAGGGTATGGCCCCTGGCCACCCCCACCCCAAGGGTTTCCTTACCCCACTGTTTACAATATTTCGTGTAAATTACACCCAGACATACATACTGCAAGGCATAGGAGCGCAGTGCTTAATTTGTGCTTGTTGTTTCCGGTGCTGAGCACCGGCACTTATATTTGAGGGCCGGGGCTTATTCTGCTGCCTCAAGCATTTGCTGCGAGCAAAAGACACATATGGGAAAGACGGAGAAAAGGAAACACGAAAAAGCGTCGCAAAGGGAGAAAGTAGAAAGCTGCAAGAGTGAGCTGAAGGGGCAGGCAGTGGGCCTTTACATGGATTGAAGAGGCCCGAGATTGCATCAGGATTACGCTGCCTCAGTATTCCGTGTTCCCACATTTAATTGCAGCAGCAGCGTGTTTAAGAGGAGGGCTTTGGGCACCGGTACCTTTTTATTTACAAATTAAGCCCTGTAGGAGCGTTAGGAGACCATACACAGGAATGGAATGATGTTCCAAGCTATTCTTGGTGTGTCATGGCTAGTCTTAAATAAATGAGGTCTCTCTAACCCATCCTAACACAGCTTGCTTGCCACAGGTGCTGTCGAATGCAGGCCACCTAGATAATTCCATCTCATTCAAATTTCTACCGCTCCCCCACCCCGCAATTCCTATTTCTTTACCCGACACTTGAAGGTTCTTTTACAACTCTGCTTTCTCTTACTGCTGCTATTTTCCTCCTTCTGTCTCCTTTATCTGAATGCCTCTTGCTCTGGATCAAAGTAATATCAAAAATATATCCCGGTCGCAACATTGTGTTTCAGAGACCACCACCTGCAACAACCTGCACAATGTGTGTAAGTGTGTGGTGGGTGGTAGTGTGCCGTGTGAGTGGTTTTATCACAGCGTGGGAGCTAGAAGGGCGTGTGTGCATTGCCAAGTGGTTCTACTATAGAGGAAGAGGTATGAGTGTGGTGTGGATTTGTGAGTTGAGTCTGTATTTGTGTCAGAGTGTTGGTGTGATTGATATGTCTGTGTCCATATATGTTCAAGAAGAGAATCTGGAAAACTTTGGGGCCGTCTTGTAAGACATTAGTCCTTGGCTCATCTACTCCCTAATGTAACAACTCAATACAGAGTTCTATTTTTGCAAGCACTATGTGGTAAGGTAATGGGAAATGCGAACCATTTTTAAGTCTTTTAATCAGCACAGTACAATGGAGAACAAACTTTTTTGTACCAACAAACCCTTTATACACACCCCACGACAAAGTCCCTAAACCAAACAACCATTGGCAAAGCCAATAGGTCTGTCTTTGATGTGCTAATGAATGTAAAACAGAGACATTCACAAATGCTGTTTACATGTATAAATGCTGCTGATAACAGTACACCCTGCACTGTTAGCTTTGCCAGTGGCGGGGAAAAAGTGGGAAAAAGTATTGCTTTCTGTATAGAATGCACATAGGAAATAAAGAAATTAAGAGGACAAGGAATATGATAATTAAGTTTACTTTTCAGATGTAAAATACTCTCTCATGAGTTGCAATGGAAGCACTTCTTGGAAGGCATGTGGATAGCCCAAGTATCCAACAGAACGAGGTGAGAAAATTATACTCTTCTGTGTCAAACAACTAATTAAAGGAAATAGCAAGCCCGACCTAACAAGGGTATTGTTGTGGTCAAGAAGATGTTTTTCTCATGTCCCACTCTTTATTTGTCAGACTGCATTGATGGAGCTCAAGCCATATAGATCCATAGGCATCTTTGAGAACAGTGGCTCCATAAATATTCAGTACTATCAGACATCTTCACAGTAGAGGCTACCCCCTGACAATTATATATGATCGGCGCTCCAAAGACGTTAGCAATCCTCATATGTGCAACACAGGATCCTGTACCTAAAAGGGTTTTGCTGTAACAACTATAATCCACAACCAAAGCAAGTGAAGCTATCAATAACTACTGAATAATCTTTTTATAATGGTATTTGTGCATCACTTGATTACCCTTATCTCATGAGCGCGTGGCATGCAGTGGTAGCTCAGGCCTGTATATGCCTTAAAATTGCCTTAAAATTAAAAAACACTTTATGACACTGCGAGGAATGGTTTGACAGAGAATGATTAGGCCTCTGCACATACAAGGGATAACAAAAAAACAGTATGAAACACTAACCTTCAGGCTGAAAAGCTACTTACCCACAGTAAAAGTGTATATAAACATATAACAATCATTGATTTTGAAGCTGGGGATATTTACATTTTAAAAATAGCACGTTATTTATTTCATGAACTATTGATATATGTTCACCCTCTCAGCAAAATTGAAAAAGATTGACTACGTGGAACGTGTTAAGGGCAACTGCCATGCAGTCCCTCTGGCACAACACAACCGCAGGTCGAAGTTTTGTTCCCGCGTCCTAGAGACAATTTTCCAGCCCACGCTCAATAAATAAATTTGGTATCAGCTCTCCCAACCAGGGCTGCGCAATCCTACGTCCCCCCTCCCGCCCCAGACCTATGATAAATGGACTTATTTTCCCAAATCAAACACTTGAATTTAAATTCAGATGAGTTAATGCAAAGGTCAACATTGTAATCAGTTCTTTTGATCTTTATAGAATTTCTAGAGTAATACATAATAAATCTCAAACAAGGCAATTTGCAGCTCTCTATGTGTGGTGGGTAATAAAAAAAATTGTAACGATTAGATTCTTTATGTACTTAAGGAAGGCTGTATAGTAATAGCTATAGGGATGCACTGAAAACAATGGCAACATATAATGGCGAAAGCTGCAACTGGTTGGTTTTTTCCCTTCATAATATATTAGATTTACATATTGCACGTAAAAGTGGGGAAAACGTTTTTGCAACTTTTTCCATGGGATTCTACCTGGTATAAATAACATACAAGCATGTAGGCAGCCTAATATCACATTTATCTCACTTACTGAGCGTGGGGAGGGGCTGCTTGACCCCATCATGACTATGCTACGCATGAGCAACGGGCCTCCTCTGAATGAAATGTGATATTACCATACACGCTGGCATATGTATGAAATATATGCCATAGTGGCCGGTGCAATAAGCCATTTATCGTTTTGACGCATGCGTAGGTGGAGCTTCATGGTTCACGCACTGGCACGCCTCCCGCGAGGCAAGGCGCCAGCATGCAGCATACAACACCCCTGTCTGCTGCATTTCATAGTTGACGTCCCAACATGACACTGAGAACGTGGGCAAACAATGTGAAGCATAGTTTCTTAAGGAAATGTGCTGTAGAAGTTGAATAATAATGAATTGTAATACAACCCAGGAGCCAGAAGCACCAAACCTTAAAGGCACGGACGTCACTTAGGGGTCACTGGATTGCCGCTTGCGTCCCCTGGCACTGCCTTTGCGACCTCTGGCCTCAGAGGTGGCAAATTTAGTGCCAGGAGAACACTGGCAGCTCGTCCTTATGCACGTTGGATGAGGCTCCTTTCTCGTTTTCTATCATTTTTTAATTAAACTAATAGTAAATAATGTTTCATTATTCTCTATTAGTTTAATAAAAATACAATTAGGTGCACTATGACCCCTCCCTGGCTGCCTAGGTAAGTACAAAAATGCTTTTAAATGCATGTAGACTGTGTGCTTGAGGGTGTGTGTTTGCGTGCGAGAGTGTGTGTGTGAGTGTGAATGTGTGTAAGTGTGTGTGTGTGAGTGAATAAAATTGAAGGTCAAAGAGCGTGTGATATCACTTGCACTACCCCTGGCATTTAGTGAATTGACGTTCATGCTCAAAGGGAATATATTTAGCAAAAAATTACAGAGCGATCTTGACATGGGAGATTGAATTGTTCTCTAGCATATATTTGTTTACACTGCGTAACATGCCATGTAGTTGTTTACACTGCGTAACACATACCCCTAACCCTAACCTCAGAGGGGGCCTACACTCTTCAGCCCCCCTCCCCATTCAGGCCAAAGCCTATGAGGATTTGCGAGATGTTGGAGACTCAGGGTTGCAGGGGGCTTAACACTTTCTGCAGGGAGGGGGCAGTATTTTAGCGTTATGCCATTGCACTGCACAGTATGAATACACTTTGTTCTACTGTTTCCTTTTTGTTCAATTCATTCTTAACATCGTCTAAATAAGTATTTTTAAAGCGTGCACTAGAATCTTCGAAGAGTAGGAGGGGGCTTTTAATTTCCATTTCTGAAGTAGGAATATATAGAATAATACGATGTTTAACTGTGTTAAATGTAAGTTCCTAAGTTCAGCACAGAACCAAAACAGGCCTTTGACAAAAAAAGACAACAAAAAAAGACATAAGAAAATTGTCCCACATTGACAAATCAATTTTCAAGATATTTTGCAACACATTGTTATAGTGCTTGTGCCCTGAGCTCTGGGAAAATTGTGGAAAGGGGTGTGCTTTAAAGTGCACTGGACTAGTAACATTGTTTAAAATTAGATGTGAATTGAAGGTATATTTACAGTTGGTATTGGGATTATCTTTAAATCATCCTTAAAGGACCTCTGGGGTAATTTGGTGGGAAATGGGCATTGTAAGGCACAATATTAATTTTGCACCCATCCCAAAAGGAGGAGAGAGATGGGGACATGTGTATGAGTTTGTAAGAGCACGTCTTTCTGTGTGTTGGTAAATGCTTTGCGAGCAGCATTAAACTATAAAACACATATGACTGACTCTCCTGTAACGAAACTGTCCTACTTATTTTGTTAGCCACAAACGGACTTCAATTTAAGAGAACGTTGCATGCTAAAGGCACATGTTGTAGACATCTACATGCACACAGTGAGTTTTGGTGTATAACAGTGGTAAGGCGGCTCAGTTGCGTAATGGGCTAATTGTAGATATATATCTGCTGGTCCCAGGGGTCAATAACAATAAAATGTCTTAGGGGGTTAATGCACCGGCTGCACTGTGCTGAATGTAACTTATAGGTCACAAGTCTGAATCCCAGTAAAATTTCTTAGCTGTTTAATGTGTTCATTTAATAGATTCTCGTGTAACACTTGAATCTCAAATTTTAATCCTAGCTAAATAGCTTAATGCCCCATAGCTGCTCCTATGAACCAGTCGCCAATGCAAGTGGTAAATCTTTACTTTTTCTGCCACCCGTGATGACCGCCAACATGAAGCTCTGATGAAGACCTGCTTTTCACAAGTGGCAACGCAAGATTTGCACTGCAGTAATGACAGCTCACGGTCACCACTGTTAAGCTTCAGCAACTACCATTCATGATGCCTGACTGGCTCTTCAGTCTACAGCAATGACAACCCGCCCCGCCTGCTCTTCGTGCTACAGCGACCACCATCCACGATGCTCTCCCACTTCCACGTGGCCTCCTCCACCGTGAACGGAACTCTTCACACCAGACTTTGAGAAGGTAACTCGTTCAGCAGGACTAACCTCGCTTCATCATGGTCGGTCTGAGCTTGTGACTTTCCCCAGTCTAGTGCGACCAGAGGACTGTGAGTGGCACTTAGTACTTTTAAGTGCTATTGTCACATAAAACTTTGATACTTCATATCTCCTGCTCTACTGATTGGATTTGTTATCCTGGTATCATTTTATTTAATAAAATATACTCTATTTTTCTGAATGGGTTTTGGACTTTTCTTATGTTGTGTTTTCACTTTATTACTGTTTAAGTGCTGCATAAATACTTCACACATTGCTTCTAAGTTCAACCTCACTACTTTATGCCAAGCTACCAGAGGGTGAACCAGAGGTTAATTTAGTGACTTTTGTTGTTCACCGTGATAGGGATTATGGTTGTACCCAAGTGGGGGTCCACCCCTCTCAACCAATAATCCAATTTCATACAAGGAGCCATCAGACCAAGAGCTCCCAGAGGGACATTGACAAAACTGTCAAGCTCTGTGAAGTTTACTAAGGTACAGCAGCCCCATTACATTTTCTCCAGGAGCAGCTTACAAAAACACAGATTTCTCTGGCCCCAATGAGAAACTTTTGATGGGGTTTGGGTTGTCTCCCTCATGTTGGTGTGCTAACCCCAGAGGGGTCTCTCTGGCCTACTGACCTCTAAAATGTTGGTGGGTTTTTTCTCGGCCATTTCTGACAGATCCTAGACATTGCTCCTTCTTTTCATCAACAGGGAGCTGTAAAGAGCTTTTCACATTCCCTTGTGTTCTAATTCCTGATAGTCGCTTTAGCCTGGTGGTTTAATGCAATAGCACTCCAAGGCCTCCAGGGCAGACTGAACTCTCTGCCTGATCTCCCCATATCTCTCAGTCTCCTCGCTTTTTGCAGGGTGCTTGTTTGACAGACGTCAGTGAAACCTACTCCAGAAGTATCCACCACAAAGCCAGTCCAGAAAAGTACCAGAAAGCCCTTTCCCTCATGTCTTCTAGCAAGTTCACCCTTTGCTGTCTCCCAGAGAGAGTGGGGAAGTAAGTGCCACTGGCTCCAGAGAGAGAATCCAACAGAGTCCAGAGTCCAATAACTACAAGCCAAGAGCAAACTCCAGGCATGGGTCCATTAGTGAGAAGGTGGATCGTTCCTCTTCTGTGATCCACTCTTCTGTCAAATGCCTTATCCCGTAAGCCTGGGTTTAGAATTGGAGATGGAAAGTTCTAGTAGTGGACTTCCCTGCACAATCCCAAAATGCCATATCATCCCTGCACCCCAATTCACATTTTCTGGGAGCTGTCCACATGCTGTCATACTACCCTAAATAATATTGTGGGATTTTCAAAGATGTCAGAATGAAGTGATGGTCCGCAAGACCTCTTCTATTAGTTTGGACCTGCCACTAACATGCAAGATAAATCTAGTTCCCTCCTTCCAACACTTCAATGAGAAACCCTAGCTGAGACTGGTGTCAAAGTCCGGCCTTTTCCTCCTTTGTCCCTGTGAGAAAGACATGTCCAGGTGTGATAGTGAGTGTCACCTAATTACCCTATGCAGGTCCTATATCCAGGCAGAGGCTTTGAACTACAACTGGCCAACAGAGTAATTAACATGACCTAGAAGGCTAGTTCAAAACCAGAATATCACTACACTGTCTCAGCAAAGTATCACAAATGTCAAAGTACATAAATGAATGAGGATCTAAAAACTCAAAACACAAATATGAAGGAGACAAGAAAAAAGATGGCGGACAGATTATAGTGAGCTAGAATAAAAAAAAAAAAAATAAAAAAAAAAAATAATATATATATATATATATATATATATATATATATATATATATATATATATATATAAATGTCTGGCGGACTACATGGCAATGATTAAAAAGGAAAAAAAAATACTATTTTACACAGAAGATAGAAGCTGCAAAAATCTGCTAAGTAATTATTCCAGACTCTTAAAAAAAAAAAACTAGCAGCAGAAACATCGAACAAACTGGTTAACCCATCAAGGGGTTTGTAATACCTTAGCTGAATTCTTTCAACATAAAGTCGAAGATGTGTACAACAGATTCTGAGAGTCTACTCCCTCTTCCTCCACTAATCTGACCCCTCCTTCGAACAATTCAATATACTCACTAAGACACACAAAGTGCGAATCACTCCTGAAAGAGTTCACCCCTCCTTTCTTGGAGGAAGTTGTGACCTTGTTCAACACGGCTAAATCTGGTTCCCCTTATGACCCATGTTTAGGAAAGGGATCTTTCCTACCACTTGGAAGAGAGCACTGCTGTTTCCATTAATAAAACAAGCATTTTCAATGCAATGGGTCTCGCATTTATTTGAGTTAGAGCTATTAGCGTTGTGAAGCAAAAAAAAAAACGCAGCACGATCGCCCTATGTAAAATGCAGTGCGACTGCGCTACGTGTAAAATAAACAGATAAAGTAGTCTGGACTCCAGGCTAAAAACATCGAGCCTCGTATGTTTTTGGTACTTTACCGGTGTTGTGTAGGTGGGCTAAAAACCGGAAAAGGCGTGACGTATGCATGCCTTTCACAAATGAAAGCAAGCGGATTTTAAAAGGCAAGCCCACGAACCAATGTAAGTGACTGACGTGGCATGGGTGTGGTTTAAAGACGACAGAGAGATTACAGAATGGACGGAGCACTTTGTGCTCGCCCATAAAAAGCCCACCCTCAACCCTTTGGACCCAAATAATTATTGTACCTTATCGTGGCTACCTCTCCCAACCACAATTGTCAGATCACATTTGGCATAATAATTCATTAGATATAACACAATTTGTATTCCGCAGTGGCCATAGTAAAGAGTCAAAATTAATCAAAGCTATGGAGGAGATTAGATGGTCTCTGGACCAGGGAGGCAAAGCAGCCACATCCTCTTAGATCTATCAGCAGCCTTTGGTACTGTTAACCATGGGCTGTTGATAGATCAGCTGACTGCCAATGGTTTTACTGGGGTGGCTTGGGGGGGGGATCGTTAATTTCCTTTCTCTTGGGTAGAGAACAGTCAGTGGTGTTAGGTGGTTTAGTTTCCCTGCTTTTCTCACTCCCTTACGGGATCCCCCCTTGGTCTTCACTTAGCCGTACCTTATTTAATGTCTGTCACCCCCTTTGCAGAAGTAATCCGCTCATATGGTTTCTTCCTTACCTCTTATGCTGATGACACTCAAATCGTCTCAGTGGCCAAAGACGAGGGTCCACATTCTATGATTGCATGGTGACGGTCAGTTCCTGGATGAATAGGAACTGTTAAAGGTTAAATTCGGAAAAAATTGAGGTTCTGCTATTTGGCTTTCATTTGTCTTTTTGGACCCCTTGTTTGAGGCCGCAGGATTTAGGGGTTCTTCCGTCACCAGTATCTAAAGCCTGGAATTTAGGGATAGTAACTGACGACAAACTCACTTTCAGTGATCAAATCAATGTGGTGACATCCTCTTCATTCCATAAAAAAGATCCTACTTTTTATTCCCTCAGAGCTGCAGAAAACGGTAGTCAGCTCGCTAGTACTCACTAAAATAGATTACTGTAACAGACTGAATCTAAATCTTCATCAGCATTTATTGAACTGGCTACAAATTCTTCAAAACGCTGAAGCAGGACTACTATGAAAAATTCCAAAATATTTGTGTTTAAATCTATCAAGAAGCTACATTGGCTTACAGTCAGACAGATGATTACTTTCAAATGCTCTATGTACCGCTTATAAAGCATTACATAATCAAGGTCTGGATTTTCTTAAAAACAGTTTTCGCTGATACGTTCTAGGTAGCACATTAAGTTCCACAACAGACAAATGTGCTGTAGTCTCCAGGTTTAAAAGACCCTCCTGGGGTGGAAAAAGTTTGGTAATTAGAGCAGCAAAAGCTTAAAAATCTCTCCCCCTGCATATTAGTGCCATGACCAACCTACGTATGTTTAGGAAGGCTTTGAAAACCTGGTTGTTCAATGCAGAATGAGCTTCAATCCTTTTTGTTTCTTGGTCTTCTGCATAGCAGCAAAGCTAGCGCCAAGACGCCTTCGGGCAATCAAGTGCTTTATACATTTTATTCATATTAACAATGTATAAGAATTAAAATTAATAATTTCAAATCATTTGTGTCAAAGCCTTAGAGTCAGAGGGGTGCAGCTCAATGTGGTTTGTGTGTGAACTGCTTTGCGGTCTATGGGCTACTGAGTGAAACTATGAATTTACTAATAAAACAAGTCTGCGGCTGATTACAAAATGGATGCATAGCAGGCACACATGTATGTCACATGAGAAATGTTGCCTGTCTTGTACAGTTCGCCCAACCGGAAAAATGTTCAATTGCAAAACCTATTCCAACAGCCCCTACTGCAGCTTGGGTGCCCTCTTCCTAATCATTCTGCTAGGTACATGTGCTGTCCGGTAGGCAGCATAGTTCCACAGAGAACATTATTACAAGCTACTAATATAACTGTGTGGATTTCTGGACAGAACAAGTACAGATGTACGGTAGCAGAAGAGAAAGCAAGATTTCACATGTAGCTTGTGATTACAAGCAAACTTTAAAAGATTGCTGCTTCTAGGGAGCTGTTGTCAAATTGACAGTGTTGTTCAATCTATTTTGCTTTGGCTAAAATTGGGTGGGGGGGGGGAGCGGAGATATAGCATTATTAATGCAGCTCTGTCTCCCAAGGGAGTGCGGGGGTCCACTTCATCCCTATTATGATTTCTCTAACTAGCCACTTCTTCAGGATTGAACTGGTGTTGTGGGCAGGCTGTCAGTCTGGTACAGCCAGGTGGGTCGGCTTGAAAGAACCTGTGCATGGACTGGTTATTTTGGTCCCGTCAGTGCCAAAGAGACAAAATCAAAATGTCCTACACACTGGTATTTTCAAGCTAGCCCATCTGGCAGTGCCAGACTAACTAAAAAGACAACACTGACACTTACGCAGGATTGCCTACTTTCAAGTCTTGCTAAAAGATGGTGCTTCAGACCATCCAGTCCAGAAAGCAATTCCTTATCAAGCCAGGAATATGACAGTGGCTCAACCTAGCTAGTCCATCTTCAGTTTCCACTGTATATTGCTTAGTTTCACTTATGAAGATGATGATGTGCTTGGACCGCTAGATCCAAATAGGAAAGCATGCAGCTTTTCTCAACAATTCTTGTTTTTTTTCCAATACGTCAACTGCTCTCGATAAAAAAAAAATCGCTGTCCAACAGAGGATTTGAAGTGGACAATGATGAAAACTCCATATGGTACAGTGGCACCATAAATTATGATGGGACTTGTGGTCAGGCCACAGAGGGGAATCCAAAAATAGGTTGGACTCGGCGCTCTGTCTGAAAATAAATTGCCCAACTTCCTGCAGGAGAAAATTGTGTTCTTGACATTTTATTTTCACGAGCTGAACCAGGTCTGGGGAGATGAAATACAGTATGCAGCAGCTTTTAATTTAGAAGTCGTTAGTCCGCCAAGACACTAAAATGCATGGAAATCTGCATGGGTCATACTGGCCCCAGGCACTTAGATTTATTATGAGAGAAAAAAAATATGAATGATGGTGTGCCGGGTGACCTGTACCCCTGCTGCTTAGCTGCATTTAAGAAGGGATGGAAATAAGGGACGATCTCCCTGTAACCATTCCTGGAGTTCTGTTTAAACGTTATACGAGTTAAAATGCAAAAAAACACTTTCAAGGCTCACAAATCAACAGCCCGGATGTGTGGGATTTTAAGTGTAACATTAGCAAACGTGTTTAACCACAAAGGGACGCTTACCAAGTATATTCGTCTCTCTTCGGCTATGATCGGGGACCCGTTTTATCAGAACGGTAGCACAAGTAGATCCCGGATGAAAAACAAAGCCCATGCTAGGTAGTACAATTATTTAAAAAAATAAAATAAAAAAATAACAAGGTCGAATAGTTTTATTAAGCGAACATGAAATTTGTGTGCCACTAACAAAACATTCAACATGGAATAGAAAAAGCTGGTTAACATTTGTTAAGGAATAATTTATATTGATTTCAAACACAAAAAATATAATCAGTGCACCATATCTGTTTTTCACAACAATCTTTTAAAATGGCAAATGTAAAAACCCGATTTGGTGTCATCATGCTTCGAGTGAAGTATAATTCCACATTATCTAAAAAAAAAATATATACAAAACTGAAAAACTAGTACTGTGGAAGATTTTAAAGCTAGCCCTAAATTTTGAAAACATAAATGCATTTCTTGCACGCCTTTTCACCTAGCAGAAACAAACTGTTCTATCAGAGCACAGTCTTGCTACCGGTGTGAAAAAAAACATACATTTTTTTCTTCAGTTGGCATCTGTTTTAAGGCTCCAGGTATTTTTTCGCACACTGGTCATATCGGCTTTCAAATGAATATCCAAATATTCAATTGTTAACATTGAAGAATTAACAGACCTCTGGGGTGGAATCAATCAAGAATGCATTGATTGCCTTGTTACCTTGATTCATTCTGTGATCCCATAGAAATGTGTCAAAATCAAGAGAACATGTGGACAGAAAAGTAGAATCGCGTGCATGCTGTTTTCTATTTCTGTCAGGGGCAACACTATATACGTTTCAGTTCCCAAATGCTCATTATGTAAATCCACCCCAACTCTTTAGGTTGTTTTTCCAATAGAAAAAGAGATCCATATTTAATATAAAAACATTGCTAACGGTCCAAGGATTGTGGCCTAGGAATTTGTAAGAACTGAACAGTATTTTTAAAAGGATCAAATCATGTCTTTCACTAAAGCTGCGATATTGTTTCATCAATAAATATAGGAAAATGGGACTTCTGAAATCACGTTATATGGGGAACCTATTATTAGTCACAATATAGCTTAATTGTAAGAAGACCGTATGTCTTAATGTTACCTGCAAACTAGCCAAAAGGTTGGAAAAGAGATGAGAGATTGTCTGAATTTGAATGCTGTGCCAAACTGTACGAAGCCATATTGTCCCACAGCATGAAGTGATCAGATATCTGCCTTGGATGATGGACAGCGCTGGTTTCCTGAGCACACAACAAAAAAAAATCCCATTTGCTTCCCACCAGATGGGGCCTACTGGACGCTGAAGCACGAGCAAGCCATCTTTCTTGGGACCCCCTTGTCCGGCTCTTCCGCAAGCCCTCTCTGATAATGATGGATATCAAGGCTACAATAAAGTGGGTGACAACAGCAGCCTTGTTATGGCTGCCAGTCTTTTCGTCTTGTCATTATTACACATTGAAGATTTATTTGAGTTTATCGCTGTGCACAGAGTCCAGACATTTGCAATTCATCACAGAGTACAGCAGGTTCGAAAAAGTGGCCACCGCCATAATTGCCACCTCCACCTGCTGCTGGAAATGATGAGGTCACTTGCCGGGGCGCAGCCCAGTGTACATTCAGCTCCGCGCGCTGCGACAGGGAGGCCGGATAACATATCTGCGTTTTTATGTCGTTTGCACTGCACTTAGCACCATTTCCATAGGGATGTTGTGATTCTACATCAAATCTGTATAGGAATAGCTTACATGGCCGATGCGCGCCCCGGTAAGGGATCCCCACGGATAGCATGTGTCGCATCTGCTGCAGATTCACCTATCAAGATGAGCCATATTCAAAACATAAGCTTCTAAAGGACTCTGGTGCTCCTGGGTCAAGAAAGTCTGCTAACATCTAACGTTCATCCAGCAGGTATGAACAACAGAGTGAATTAATGTGGTCACAAAGTGACAAAATGTGATGATAAACTCTACAAATATTTAAAACAAATATAAAATATATGCATTAGCAATCGCAATGTACAATATACCATGTAAAAAAGCCAGACTGCCAAAAGCATAACAAATATAAAAAAGGAAGGGAAATGATGCTATTGAAAAGATGTGGGCAGCGAGGACGAAGTTCGAATAAATCTGGCTTTGCACCATCTGTCCAATAGGTCCTGGTCCATGGTAGCTTGTTGGGATCACCACTGGTTATGTAAATGAGTTATATTTAGATACAAAGCATTCCTATCAATTTCATGTGGCTAGGCTGAACACCTGGCATGGATCCCACTCAGCGGGGTCTAGACCCTGGCTATAAACAATACCAGGCAATTAGAGGCCAAGCCCTTTTCACACGGGTGCTGCAGCAATAGTGCATCACTCTGGTTTCCCTTTGACAGAATCTATCACTGAATTCTACAAAGCATGAAATCGAATGATCACACTTTACGGAGCCCAGTAGCGCTCACACCGCTGCAAGCTGTGGCAGTGAGTGCATGCCGCCATGCAGTGGCATTCCCTGACAATTAGGCAAAATGATGCTGCTGAGTTGCAAGATGTGATGCGCCACCCTTGTACGCGTCTGCGGCGACTGACTCACAGCACCTTCTGCCAGTCCCCGTCTCCTCTGAGTAAATTGAAATGGAGAGTCAATCATCTAAATCCCTCTGAGTGGATTGGCTTTTGCAGTCTTTGGCATGCTGAGATTATCAAGTAAGCCCCGACTATAATGTGGCATTTGCATTCCGCTTTGCTTTCTTTTGCACAGGAAGCGGTACTGTGTGTATGCAAAGAATACACTTATGTTTGAGAGAAAGAGGTTTACTAAGACGAGGATCTCTTTGGAAAAAATGATTTCACTTTCCATGGTAGTGTCATGCACTGCTTTAATCCACCTCTTGAAATACATCCGCACAAAGTTTCAACTCATGCACAAAGTCATTATGGGACATCTTACCAGATGCACGACAAAATTCTAAAAGTACGGAAAGAATGAAAAATTCCCGCACAATCATTAATGGAGGTATGGTTAAACATATTGTCCGCGCTAAAAATGGAAAAAAAGACACACACGTCGACTAGGACAAGAGAGAAAAGACCTGAGGGCAGCACTCAACGACATGAAAGTATTCAGCCCCAAATACAAAACTTCTATAGCTGCTTCATATCAATATTCCAGCAGCTTTCAGTTCAATCTTCGACACAAAAGCAACCACACCTTATTTTCTTACCCTGCACAAGTACCGCAATTTGTTTTTCGTGTTCTGTGCCAAACTTAAATTCCCAGCGATTGCATATTAATTATCCAATGTTAAACTAGCAAATAGCACGAAATAGGTTTTAAATGTAAAAGAGTATGATATGCACTATATTGGTTTAAGTGAATTATAGGTGTTGGATTGGTAGAATGTGTTTTTGGTCTTTTTTTTTCGTAAGAGATCTTGCGACCCCAAAACAGCATTTTTTAGGAGTGTCACGGCCTCGAGCACAGCACGTGAAGGAGATATCTGAATTGTTGAGTGGCTCTGCAGTGGAAGAGGAGGAAATGTGCAATTTTGAGAAATGGCTTACTTTTTTAGCATGAAAACATCAGTCTCTATAAAATGCCACAGTTTGACACCAAAACAAAATCCTATACTCATGTTAGTACATTGGACAGTCTTAAAACGGCCTCCCTTCTCTTCCAGGCATTGCACTTCCAACCCCAAGCTTGCGAATACACTCAAGGGACCATTAATTAGGCTCACAAATGCGAGTCACCAAAACATCATATGCACTGTGCTTTATGGGTGATTACTAACCAATTAAAGAGTTCAAAGAACTAGGGTCACAATCGACACCAATGATTGAGTCTGAACCCCAGACATGCTTGCACACTGGAGTTTGTGGCGCACCTTTTCAAACGTGCATTAGAGCCGAATGTGATGAATGAACATAGATGCAATGGGTAAGCAACAGCGCACTGGCACAACAGCCTATAACTTTTTATTCACACCCCTATTGTCTTCATTTGTTGGGCTGTGCAAAGTTTAAAGAAACTGACTTTAATGTAATTCAAGAGGCGAGAGTTTAGCTTGGTCACTAAGATTGGGGGTGTGTGAGCTTTAGACGTCCCAACAATGAATTGTGAGATATTTTGGTATGGTCCACTATAGACAAGCAGGGCACATAAGAGGGGCTTTAGGGGCAGTGGCAAGGGAAACGAGTATGGATTGATGGGGTACCAAATGAGAGAAAGTACAATATTTGGTAAAAATACCCATTTTTGAAGACTTTCAAAACAGAAAGAGGGAGTGAGTGTGTATGTGTTTTTGTCTGTGTGTGTATGGAAAAATGCCTTGTGAAATCTGACAGACACCTCATCAGACCCAACTGAGAGCAGCTGTACCCAACTACTGAACAGAAAATACAGTTATTAGAGGGTGTAACACTCCGAACACCCCCCCTGAAGCTACGCCCCTGAGTTTAGGACAGTTGAAAGTCACATTCGTTTTAATACTTTATAAGCTTTGCATCAAAAGCCGGTATCTGGCCCCTTCCCTATGGATGTAGTCGCCTTGGACTAAGAGTTGTCTGGTTTAGACAATCAGCACTGATCATACATTTGTGTATCATTTATATTTTTAAAGGGAGGTGGGACAATAGTTATCACTTTCAACCATATTCTCACTGCATTTCCAAAACGATTACTGAGCAAAATAAAATGTGACACCACAAAATCTACAAATACAGGAATTTCCATTATTATCTGCATGTGTACCCACTTCCTCTATCTACAGAGGACAAAAAGTGATGAATGGAATGCTTGAATTAATCTCAAACTGTGGTATTTATCCCCAGGGCCCATTACTGAACTTGGGGCCGTATTATTTCCAAACGAGAGGTTCATGCAGTAGTAGGTAATTCTCTTATTACCGGATTCTATTTTGAGCATGAACTTCCTGTGTTGGGATGTAGGTAAGTTCTCCATGCATCATATAAATCAGTGTAGGGGTTAGATCCCTCTTGGCTGGCTGTTTTTTGTATTTATTGTGAACAATCCTCACTCATGTTAGAAAATGAACTACTCTCTCTGTCTTGACTGGTCAGCATCGTCTCCAATCACAGGATGGGCAATGAGTATGGCTGACACTGTTGAGGGTGGCTTCACAGCTCTCCATGAACAGATACCACTCATTCTTCAATGTAGCAGGTATGTCATCATGTGTTCTCTTTACTGTCTCGCCATCAATCTATAGACCCTCAACAATTGCACACGGCTGAAGTGTGAGCCAACTGCTCAGTGTTAAAAATGGGGTCTTTGGTTGGCAGTCAGGTTACCCCCTGTTCAATCAAGGACCCTCACTCTTGTCAGGGAAATGGAGAAACACGCTTAGATAACCCCTGCTTACCCCCTTGGTAGCTTGGTACAACCAGTCAGGCTTATCTCAGAAGAAATGTGTAAAGTATTTGTACCAACACACACAGTAGTACAGTGATAACACTACAAAATGGTTTAGAAAAATAGGCAATATTTATCAAAACCAAACACGATCAAAATGACAAAAATCCAACATACACAAGTTAAAATATGAGTTTTCAAAAGAATAAGACTGTTACTCCACAGAAAACAATGGAAACCATGATTTTGCACAAAGTTCCTGGTTAGCGTAAAAAATAAAGCCGCACGGACGAGCGTGAGTCGGAAAAGGCAACAATGTGTCGATTCCTTCCTCGCAAGGGAGGCCATGCATCGTTTCATCTCTGGTCAGGTTGGCGATACGTCGTTTTCCTCCCCCGCAAGAGAGCGATGCCTCGGTTTCCGGACATGGCACCTCAGATCCGTGCAGAGTCTTATTGACTTTCACACCCAGGGACGATGCGTGGAAAATCCTGTTGCTCGGTGTTAGAAAACCAAGCTGCGTGGGGTTTGCATTGTCATCAGCAGCCACAAGCGGGTGTTGCATGTCATTTCTCCAGCTGCGATGCAGGTGGAGCGTTGATTTTTGCTGTGAAGCAGGCGGCGCGTCGTTTATTAGCCACGTTGCAGATGGTGCATCGGAAATTTCCCCTCACGGTGTTCTGTGCATGGATTTTCAGCTCTTTTCTGCCAACTTCCACCTTTCATGTGCCCAGGGACTGGATAGGACACAACTTGGTAGGGCAGGAGTCTCAGCAGAGAGTCCAGATGTTAGCAGAGGAAGTCTTTGATGGCCCTGAAACGTCAAAACAGGAGGCAAGCTCAGTTCAAGCCCTTGGAGATTCTTCACAAGCAGGAATATACCACAAAGTCCAGCCTTTGTCCCCTTTCACAGGCAGAAACAGCAACTGCAGGATAGCCCAACAAAGCATAGTCACAGGCAGGGGGCAGCACTTCTCCTTGTCAGAGGTTCCTCTTGAATCAAGAAGTGATCTAATCTTCAGGGGTTTTGGGTCAAATACTTATACCCCCTTTCGGCCTTTGAAGTAGGCCTACTTCAAAGGAAAGTCTCTGTTGTTCACCAGATCCTGCCTTGCCCAAGCCAGGCCCCAGACTGTTTTGTGTAAGGGTAAGCACAGCCCCTTTCAGGTGTAAGTGACCACTCCTCCCTCCATTCTAGCACAGATGGCTCATCAGGATTTGCAGGCTAAACCCCAGCTCCCTTTGTCCCACTGTCTAGAGGGGATTCACAAACAGCCCAACTGTCAAACTGACCCAGACAGGGAATCCACAAACAGGCAGAGTCACAGAATGGTTTAAGCAAGAAAATGCCTACTCTCTAAAAGTGGCATTTTCAAACTAACAATCGAAAAACCAACTTCACTAAAAGATGTATTTTTAAATTGTGAGTGCAGAGACCCTAAACTCCACATTTCTATCTGCTCCCAAAGGGAATATGCACATTAATAATATTTAAAGGCAGCTCCCATGTTAACCTATGAGAGATAAAGGCCTTGAAACAGTGAAGACTGAATTTAGCAGTATTTCACCGTTATGACATGTAACACACATCTGTACATGTCCCACCTTCAACATACACTGCACCCTTCCCCTGGGGCTATATAGAGCCTACCTTAAGGGTGCCTTACATGTATACAAAGGGAAGGTTTAGGCCTGGCAAGTGGGTACACTTGCCAAGTCGAGTTGGCAGTTTAAAACTGCACACACAGACACTGCAGTGGCAGGTCTGAGCCATGTTTACAGGGCTACACATGTGGGTGGCACAACCAGTGCTACAGGCCCACTAGTAGCATTTGATGTACAGGCCCTGGGCACCTCTAGTGCACTTTACTAGGGACTTACTAGTAAACCAAATATGCCAATCACGTATAAGCCAATTTACACATGCATTTTACATAGAAGCACTTGCACTTTAGCACTGGTTAGCAGTGGTTAAGTACCCAGAGTATCAAAAACAGCAAAAACAGAGTCCAGCACACATCAACAACCTGGGTAGCAGAGGCAAAATGTTAGACTTGGCATCCTTGGCATGGTCTCCCCTAACAGTCAGCCACAATCTTCGGGCCCTAAACAAGTGCACTGGTTTAAACTGTGAGCCCAAGCTCAGTTGTTGCACTCAGTCCTGGCTGCCCTCTATTCAGCAGTTCAGTTTCTTCTGTCCTACCTGATAGTGCACCCAGGCTTTTATGGTGCCAAAGATCAGTCTCATCATTGCTCCAGCAGTGTACTTCATACAATGACTCAGTCTCCCGCCAATCAGATATGCTTTTGTACTATACTGTGTTTGTTTTATTCACTGCTTCATCCGGTTGTACTCTTTCACATGGTACTGCACTTCCTTCTTTCTGTGTCATTCCTCCAGTTTTGTTCATCTGCCAGTGGTCCCCTTCCTTCTCATTGGTCCATTAGCCCGGCCCTCCTTCTGGTATCATTAAGTTCTGCCACAAATCCCACCATATCTCCAGTGTTTTTGCCAGCTTACCCCTTCTGGCATGCTTGAGCGCTACCCAACCTTTCTTCTGTTTCCTCCTCCTCGCTCCAAACAGATGCCAAACAGGACTGTACATGCATTCTTTGCAGATATCTAATAACCACCAAGGGCAGAGAGGGGAATGGAGTAACTAACAGGGTACATCCCCTATGCTATGTACTCTGACCAGAATTACCCTTGGAAAATATCAACCAAGGAAGCAGAAGTAGTAATGTAAGAAAATGTGAAATGCCTCCTTTCTTTCAAGAATGGCAACCCTCACCGACCATTCATCGTAAGGCATTTCCTCATACTGGTAACAGCAGTCACCAGTGTGGGATACAACACTGTGGACAAGGGGAGAACGTATGGAGTGTTTTCAAGGGCGCCTCTCTTATGATTGGTGTAGTGGGGTTAAACCCAGCTGGGTAAAGAGTAAAGGCTGGGGAGTAGATCCTGCGACCTAATAGGGCTGAAATATTATCCTGACTTTTTAATTACACCAAACGAGGATGCAAATAAAGCCATCGTTAGTTTTTTTTTTTTAGCAACAAATGTATGCATTTACATCAATACACAATACATTTCCAAATGGCTATATTTGCCCGTGAGTACTCCTGGTAAGATTTAATAGTTCCAGATTTACGTGAGTACTCTTGTAATGTTTTGGTAATTGAAAATAATCCGAAATTGTATCCAAACGTAGGGCTAAACCTTTGGGGTACATTTCCATCTTTCTTTGTGAATCGAGAAGTATATCTCTAAATCACCAGTTTTGTCATCCCATACCAAATACTGCATTTGCATACAAAAAAAAGTAGAACAAATATTTTTAAAAAGTGTTTTATGTCCTTTCTAAATACATAATCCTACTTATCTGAGAAGTATGCAGATTCTCAAGCAGTATATGTGTGCTGCAAACTCTTGTCTCATTTGTTTCTATTATCTGGGTACCCCTTTAATTACACATGTGAAGTGTGACAGAATCCAAAGACAGGGTTGAGTTCATTTGAAAAAAGAAAGAAGAGAATTGTAAGCATGGGTGATAAGTGCTTTTCTGATAAGGCAGTGGGTCTCATTCCTTGAGCAGAAGGGCCGTATGAACATGGAAATCAGTGTATATCATTGTCTCGTAGAATGAGGTACACTTCTTCCCAAAACATGGAGCCACGTCTTCAGGTAAGGGAGAATTCAAGTCTCACAAAGATCCTAGAGTTATTGAGGTGGGCTCAGGACTTTTGAAAACAGGTGGCCAGTCGGGGAAAATAATTCTACTGCAACAAAAGCGTGAAAGCCCAGGTGCTTCGTCACATCATCTTCACACGCACCTTCATCATTCAGCTATTAAAGGGGGGTGCAAAACCAATTGCCTATTTTGCTGTGTAGTTCCATGTCACAGTGTGTCCGTTAAGGCACAGGAATATGGACGATGTGGCAAATTATATGACAAAAGAAACGTGAAACCGCTCCAAAAGGGGGTTACCTCACAGACTCTGTAAAGGCACAGTCTACAGCCAGTAAGCTCTTATAAGACCGATCATGGCCAGCATTAAATTAATGACTTACGACACAGAAGTAGACTTGAGGTAAAAGCAAAACTAGGGGAAGCATGAGCTTGGAAGTTTTCTATCCAATCTAGCCATCCCCAATTGAGAAGACGTGTTATATCTCAAGTCAGTGGGGATGCGAGAGGACCGTAACAATACATTGGGGATCAATGTCACATCATTCACTGGTTTATCTTGCAAATGGACCTGCCAGAAGTCCATAGAGGTATTTTGTCATATACTCTACTTTATTTGCTAGATTTTATTTTCAGATTCAGAACTCATGGGCCGGTAGTAGTTTCTGCTATGAGTTCAACAGATTTTTACCATACTTGTTTTAGTGAAGCACATGGTATCAACAATGTGGTGAACACTACATCCATTGTCTCGTGCCAATTAAGGACCAGGTATAAACTTATTTTTCACGATTCTCTTCATCATGCTGTTTTTTTGATGTACATTTCCGAATGTACAATGTATGAATGCCTTTTGAGGGAATTTCATATATGAGTGACTGCAGATACCTCAGAAACTTATGAATAGTTCCTCAATTTGACTTTGATCATCTTGGAACTGGGTAATTCTGTTACTATATGGATAGAACTATGATGGATAGCATTCACCAAGTACCCAGACACTTGGCATACTGTTGTGGGGGTACCAAGATAACACGTTCACACTGTTCATGTTGACTTTGCGTAGTTTGTTAAACTGCTTCTAGGACATTCTATTTTGGTTCTATGCACATCCCATGGGTCTGAAGTTAAAAACTCATTATATACTGAAAAGAAACCTGTGACAGTGCATAGGCTGGGCAGACTTTCCTAGCCCTGATACTAAATTGAATATGGGTTCACTTAGCAAGAGTTCAAGTCTGTAGAATTCTAAAGCAGACTCGTCTAATCAGTGAATGTCTAGCAATTGAGTGGGAGGACTAGCAGGATCATAAAGAAAGCCAATGCCACATACAATGAATGTATGCATGTAAGTGTCTGCACAAAGTTCTGCATGTTGTATGCAGTCATCTACATCAGGGTTCTAAGAAACAGACCAGCCAATAGGGCATTAACAAAGGAAATGCAACCACCATATTGTTTGCTACTATAATGTTCACAGTGAGATCTGCATCCAGGCCGCGTTACATACCTAATTGCACATCACCTCTGCTTGACTTCAACGCCCCACGGCACTCCCTCTTCTTACTGCTGTTGAAATTTTCAACTACAATGCTTGGAAATCCAAAATACCATATGACCTTAAGCTCCTATTACAATTTCCTCATTTCTTCTCAATCAGGACTGTTACTTGACCTTAAGACTTAATATGATCACAAGCTATGTGCTCTCCATGCTCCACTGCCTGATCTTCAGTGCTGTTAATTGACCACCATCAAGCTCACACTATGGGCCTGTTTTTATCTTGACGGTATTACTGCCAAACACACACTGTACCTAAGCCACATGGCAACGCGCTCTACACCGGAATCTCAAAGCAGCTCCTCAGAAGACTACAAACCTTCCAGAACACTGCAGCCATTCCTTGAAGGACCCACATCTCCCCCCCACCTCAGAGACCTCCACTGGTCCCCATCCAGAAGAGATACCAGATCAAGATCCTCAGGCTCACCTACAAAGCTCTACACGACAAAGAACCTTCCTACATGAACTATCGACTGAGATTCCACCTGCTCAAAAGACCTCTTCACTCCACCCTCACACCCTCCCTCCTCATCCATTGCAGATGCAGCGGAGGCTGCTCCTTCTACATCGTCATCAAGACCTGGAATGACCTGCCTCTGCACCTCCAAACAGCACCCACCCTAGCAGACCTCAGAAAGTAACACAAGACCTGGCTTTTTGTCGGAGACTCAGTGCCCTCAGTGCCCAGATACCTCTAGGGGTGAAAGTGCTGCGCTATACAAATGCTGATTGATTGACAAAACCACAACAACCAACACAACTACACACTCATGCACACAAACACATTCACACAAAAGCACAACTACACACATCACAACAATGACCGCCACACAAGAACAACACTCACCTGAATGTTGCACACAGCAACACAACACACAACCAAAAAGGCACATAGATATCAGACCCATATGCAATTGGCACGCATTCTGACACATTCACATCACTCACTCAAGCTCCCTCCACCCCAACCAGCCAATCCAATCACACACGTACCGACTCACATACACAACTGTAACAACAACATCACAGGTACAGGTCCCCTTGCACTGCGCACACATGGACACAGTTGACAAGTGTGATTGTAACACCACTGTGGTGCCAGCATTCGTGTGGCCATGAATACTAATACCAAAATGACATTTGTACTTTTTTTTGCAGTTTTATATAGCGCAAACTCGACCCACAGGTACTGGCGTGCTTTAGATGAGTACCAGTTATAATACACAAGGACACATTCATTTTGTGGTAGGCAGAAGGAGATTGAGTGATCTGCCAAGAATCACAGGATGTTGAGCCCATGCCAAGACTTGAACCTGGTTCCCCAGCTCCATTGTCAGCAGCTCTGGCCATTATACCACATCCTCTCCCCATATGTGATATGTGTTTTGTACCAGTGCTCCCCCATCCATGTGTGACACAATTGTGTTCACGACATATGCATGTCACAGTAATTTAAATAAATGACTGACACGTATATGACTGCAGTGGTCCCGAGCTCATGTGCAGTGACCACACAGCATACACAGGCAATACAGGTTCCCTACATTCAAGTCCGGCTATGGGGGGGGTCGTGCTTTCCACGGTGTCCAGTTGAAGCACGACGGAAGGTCTTGACCAGTCATGTCCAGTCAAAAACAGAAGTGGAGTCAGGAAAAAAGGTACTTTTTTAATCTCATTCCTTCCCCAATCCACCAACTCAGGGGTGGTGGTTGGATGCCAAAGTTGGCTTGGCGGCAAGGCACATCCAAATCTGCGGTAAAGGTGGCTGGAGTCCCACCAGCATCCACGCTGTCAACGAGGGTGGAGTTTCTTGGTGGGACTAATGAAGGCTATCGCCCAATGGACCTCCAACAAATCTAAATTGGGCGAGCGGACTGCTAATGCAGCAGACAGGTTTTGAGTCGGAAAACCAATGGAGGGGCTATTAACGTCAAAATCTAAACCAGGTCCTATGTGATTTAAAGCCTTAAAGCTTTGTGACTACAAAACACATATTGGCTGTCACCACTTATCAGTAAGAAATCAATATAAGTAGAAACAAATAAAATAAAATTTGATAAGCGCACTACTACAGTCTGTGAATTAATGAACAAAATACCCATGTCAATATTTTCCAAAACTTAATTGTAATTTTCTGTGAACAATACATTGGTTGCATTCGCTTTGGTAATGCTCATATTCATTTGGGTCATGGGTACACACCAACGAAAATCTTATGCTAAATAATTCATATTTTTGTCGGAGTATCAAGACTTTGGGGTCCCAACCCACAACTTTCAGCCCACAAAAAGATAAAAGAATATGGTGCGCAAAACAGAAAAACCCAAGTTCGGCTAAGAAATCCAAGCTATGCCAGACCCATTTACTGACCTAAATAAAGTAAAAAGTGACAAGAAGTTTGACAATTCCAGACTGGAGAAAGCAATTGCTTCTAGGGTGAATGATAGACTAATAAGGCACAAGACTAATATTTTCTGTACCCGGACATCAAAATTCTCAAACTAGAAAGGCATTATAATGTAAAGTTGAAGTAATGGTCAACAAAAACTGTAGACAAGGAGGGATTAGACAAAGGTTTAACATTTCATAAAATGATTCCCTTGATAATAAGACTCGTTTAGAGACCAGGTTTATGTTGCTGAAGAATTTGTAATACAACACATGCCATTATTGTTGTTCAAGAATCGTCATCTTTACTCACGGTGGCTGGGTTGGGGTTGGGCAGTGGTGTAGCAAGATTCACTACGGTCCTCACGCAAGCAAGGAAAACAGTTCATCATTCCCCAATGTTTCAAAGTAAATGACAGCCACAATTAGGATGTGGTGGACCCCTCAAACACTTGGGTCTCAATACCACTGCACCTGCTGCACCACTGATAGCTACGCCCCAGGAGTTGGAGGTAAAGGGAAGTCCTATTTTTTGAGGAAGTGTTACGTCCGCTACTAAAGGCTTCTCCTCTGGTGGTTACACAACAGTGGTATTATCTCCAGCAAAGGGGAGAGGCAATACCACAGTGGATTTCCCACAGACAGAGAATCTTCGTAAATGTCATGACTTGCCAGGGGATTGGAAATTGGTCAGAAATGCAGCTGACACACTACTTTCTTTTCACACACCGACTCTCTGTGCAAAAGTGGCTGGGGTGTGACGGGTGCCTGACAGCATGATTCTGCATAATCACTAAAATTAGAACGTAGGCCCATTCCCTCACCTTTTTTGTTTCAACGCCTCGATTCGCACACTTTTTCTTGGTTTCCTGAGATACTCGTTTCTGTTTGACATCTGCACAGATTATTTGCATCTCTTGCTGATTTCACTAGTGTCTCTCTATTGGTCCTTCCTTTGAATTACCAGCTCCAGGTCCCAAATTTGCGTTTTCGGGCATCTGGTGAGTATGTTACATAACAGAGAAGCCGGGGGGCTTTATTTTCATTATCGTAATTGCCAGTGAAAAACATAACTGTCTGCAGAGTGTCTGTTGTATGTTCATCTCTCCTTGTACCCAAATATTTCTGCTTATACCTATCGAAGTCGAGTGTAACCCGTATCCACTTAAAACAGGAGTCCTGGTAGTGCAATTATATGTGGGCAATGCCTCTGAGCACTGTGAAGATTGTCATCAAACCTAAATCCATATAGCTCTAGATTAGCAAGCAAATGTTTTCCCCAACCAACAAGAACATCGAGGCATGATTTAACCATTTTATAATCAAATGGTCTCAAGATTAGGTACTGCCCACCTGAAAAACAACGTACCTTTGGCAGCGCTCTTTCTGGTGGGTACTGTATCTAAATGCAGATTTCTAACCTTCTGAAAATTAGCTGGGAGTCAGACTGAATCTGGAAGTTATCATAGCAGTGCTCCAGCGCACCACTAGCTAGCGTTGTGTGGCTCTGTGTTGGCCTCGTTCCACCATAGAAATGATTGAACAGAGCCACACATAATCACGACCCCTATAAACCAACATCAGTTTCTTGACTTTTTCCGCAACCTTGGACACAGATCATCAAAAAACACAGCTACCAGTGCACAGATCTCTAATTTCAGACCTTTTTGGACGGCAAAAGGAGGCACAAAGGGAAGTGGGGGTGGCTTGGCTTGGCTACAGATAGAGTATCCACAAGAAAACACTGTTGCAGGAGGTAAGTAACTTGTTTTTCTGATGGACACTTCTAAACACAGATTCTTCACCTTTAGCATGGATACAAAAGCAGTACTTCCCAAAAGGTGGAGATTCTGTGAAGTGGGCTCAGACTAAAGGTCATTCAGGACCGAACAGGTAAAATGCCTTTCCATCGGACCTAGACATCTAGTTAGTAGTGCTTTGTGAGCATGTACAGAGAAGTACATGCCATAACTACAAGAGATGTTGAGAACAGACACGCTGCAGGCCAACACAGTTTTAGCAACCTTGGCCCTAGTGGAATGAGTCCTCTGCCCTTCCAGATAGTGCTTCTTGGCCAATATGTATCCGGTCCTAATGCAGAGGACTGTTCCCCAACAGAGAGTCCTTTTCTGCACTGTTTTGCCTTTCTTTGCTACTGAGAACCTCACAAATAGATGATCGCCCAATGGTCTTTGGTGTGATCAATGTAACAACTCAGAGCTCTCTTGGGACCCGGTCGATGGAGTCTTTCCTCCTCACTTTGAGTGATGAAGTAGAGCAAAGAACATGGAGAAGGTGATGGTTTGCCCAATAAGAAATATCATCACATAAGGTCTTCAACATTAGTTTTTGTGGCAAAAAAGGTGGTATATGGCAGCTGCAAAAATAGAGCCTGGAGCTCACTCATGCAAAGAGCTGAAGTGATCACAATGATAAATACTGTTGAAGGTGTAGCAA
Source organism: Pleurodeles waltl (assembly GCF_031143425.1). Taxonomy (NCBI): domain Eukaryota; kingdom Metazoa; phylum Chordata; class Amphibia; order Caudata; family Salamandridae; genus Pleurodeles; species Pleurodeles waltl. The sequence goes on along the minus strand of NC_090444.1, from coordinate 187,908,295 downwards.
ACAGTTGTGCATGAGTGCGAAGGTGGTACACATAAGAAAAGTCAGGACAAAATTGAGAACTCCAATTGGAAGGGAACGTGTTTCAAACCTTTGCTAAAGTGTATAGAAACAGGTGATTTAAACAAGGACAGTTTTTCTTACAGAGACACAAAGGCTGAAAGGGAAGACAAATGACCCATAAGAGTGCCAACTGCGAAACCTTGCTTATCCAAGGATGAAACAAACAGTAATACATTCAATCGTTTGGCTTGTAAGAGGTCAGTGTTGCAGAATTTACACTAAGCCACATATTTGTCTCGGCATCTAGCAGAGAAGCACTTTGTAGAAGTGCGTCTGGATGCAAGGATGACATGCACAACCTCAGGTAGCAGATCAAAAGCACTCAACTGTCAACACTCAATCTCCATGCAAGGAGATGTAGAATCTGGAGGTGCGGATGCAAAACCTTACCCTGCTGCTGAGACAGAAGATCTTTCCGCAGCAGTAGACTGATCAAAAGACAAATGCTCAAGACCACAATTTCCAGAGATCATTCTATCCTGGCCCAATGCAGAGCCACTAGAAAGACTTGGGCCCAGTTCTTCTTCAGAACTCGGGGCACGTAATGCAGTGGAGTGGCTGAAATGCATATAAGATGGATTCATTCCTGTTCCTGGTGACTGTCGCTGGTCTGATTCATTGAGACCTAGTTCTGTTGATTGAAACCAGGCACTTAGGATGCGATTCAATGAGAATGTGAGTACTGTTTTGACTTTCCAGATTGATTATTTTGTTCCTGTTACTTTATTCATTCCCTGAAATTGGGACCGGGTAGGTCCTGTTGGCACTCTTTCACACTTTGTCCTGAAGATGGTCTTGCAGACTTTTAGCGCAAAGAGTCCGAAACGTTGACAACGCACCCACTCTGACCAGTATTTAAACAACCATAATTTGAATGGACATTCATCTCTGAATTAATTATGGTTTAAGAGGCATATATTGGTTGGGTGGATTTACCCATTACCAATGATCGCTATTCAATGAATTGAGATTAATATCCTGAGATTATTAGTTGACAATTGTGCTTTTATGACCCTTCATGATCATTCAGTGAGTTTTGATATATGTTTGTTCACTGCATATATTGAATCATCTTCTATATTGTATAAATATATTTTTGATGATCTACTTAGAGCAGTGGTTCCCAACCTATGGTCAGGGGACCCCTGGGGGTCCGCGAAGCCTCCTCAGATGGTCCATGACTGCTTAGAAAATGTAATAATTTTAATAGATTAGGTCACCAGAATTCAAAACGTTGGGAACCACTGACTTAGAGTACACCTTATTATACTGATTAATTCGCTAGAGTTATTTTAAGATTGTTAGACATTGGATTCATTTGATACCTAATGCATACACTGATACAAAAAGTTCAAACAATACAATGTGAATTACTCCTTTCAGGAGCTTCTTGTTTGGTTACACAGTGTCCAAGACAGCTCCCATAAAAGGAAGTCTCTGCGTAGGAGTCAGGTGTGAATCTGGCTCTTTGATCCAGAACCCCAATGATCTCATGAGGTTTGCTGCCATGTGGAGGTGGTCTCCGACTGACTGTGGTGAGCCCACCTTCAACAGCCACTCATCGAGATAGGCGAAAACTGGTATCCCCCACCCTTCAAAAATGGACAGCGACCACCGCCATCACTTTTGTGAACAACGGGCGGGGGCTGGTAAGGACTAAGTGGAGCATGGCAATTTGAAAATTCTTCTGGCTGACCCTGAACAGCAGGTAGCGTCTGTGGGATTGTGGGATTGCAGGATAGGCACATGAAAGTACACATCCTGAAGGTCCAAGATTACCATCCAGTCACCCGGACCCAGAGAAGACTGAGCTTAGACCAAAATAAGCATTTTATATTTGTCTTTCCGGTGGAAGCATTCATAAGGTGAAGATCCCCTTCTTCGACACACAGAAATAGCGGGAGTAGCAATCGATTCTTATGGATTCCCATTCATATGATGACCCCCTTTACCAACAGAACTGGTCCACATGCAACCAGATGGATAGATGCTCCACTGAAAGCTGCCCTGATGTAGCAGGGAACTGAGGTAGGTTGAAAAGGAATGTTAGGGCAAAGCCCTGCTAAACGACCTAGAGGACCAATCTGTCAGATATAATGGCCTGCCACCATGGAAGAAAATGTCTGATCAACCAGTGGCTGTGCACCACAAAGAGCAACCTAAGGAGGCTTGGAAGCTGATGCCACACAAGTGGAGAACTGAGTGGAACAGTGAAGCTAATGACCTGTCCAATGTCTGCTTGATCCCAGTCCTCAGTCCATAAAGGTGTGAGGTGACTGCTGCAGTGGTAGAAGGCTTGGTCATGTATATAAGCCAGCCCCCTGGGGTAGCCTCGACAGGATTGAAACTTATGAGGAAAGTTCCAGGCATAGGAAGAAAGGTCCATGGAACGGTCTGTGGGCTCTGCTTTCTTTAAAGCTCTTGAGGGCGGAATAGACAGGACCTATCAAAAAGCATATCCATTAGAGACATCTGTGTGTACCCAGAAAAACCAGTGGAACACATCCATATGTGGTGGTGAATCATCACACTAGTGCACACCAAATGTCCCAAGCAGTCAGTTGTATCCATGCCAGTCCTAATGACGTACTTTGCTGCATCCTGGCTGTCCTGAATGGTCTGAGCCAGCAAGAGCAGCAAAAGGGCCTGCATATAACAGCTTAGTAGGCAGACTGCATTGACAGATCTCAATGCTATGCTGGAACGAAGTAAACATCTGCTTTCCAAATACCTAAATCTTTTTTGATTTCTTGTCCAGAGGGGTCATTGGGAATGCAATAGGATTAATTTTGCTAATGGGTACTTGTACTGCCAAACTCTCAGGAGTCGGGCGATGTGTAGAAAAGTCCGGGTCGCCCAGTGCCGGTCTATGACCCCTGGCCACCTGCCTGTTTAGTGGTGGACAAGGTCAAGGCTAAGTATGCATAGTGTCTCTTTCAGGGCTTCATAAAGTAGAAGTAAGGACTCAGAAGAGCTGGCCTGGGATGTAAAACCTCTATAAGAAGATTGCCTTTGCTTCCACTAAAGGTAGATTGTCTTTGCTTCCACTCAACGTAGCTGTTGATCCAGGACCTCAGCTGCACACCTAATCACCATAGGATGCACTCACTTCTGTCGGGAGTCAAAGGGGTTACACCAACCCTGTGTCCGGGGAAGCATCAGAAGCACATTCGGCTCACAGTTGGATACCAGATTTAGCAGGGGCTTGACCTCCAGCGCTGGCAACATTGGAGCCAGCATCGGTGAAGAAACGACTGGTGCATGCATATCCTGGCACTGGTGTTGGTGTGGAGCCAAAGGTGTGTTGAAAGGGCACAGACAACACTGATGATTGATCCGCCGGCACTAACTCAACTGGAGGCCACTGGAATCTCAGAGCCAAAAGGCATCCATAGCTGGCCAGAAGAGTGCAGAAAATATGCAGCATGGCCTACTTAAAGGCCTTGACCTGCTGCGGCATCGCCAACGGCTGGGAAATTTGAGACGCAAAGGACTAGTTGAGGAATCTGCTCCGAGATCAGAAGCAAGATCAGTTGGCACCTTGTTGCCCTCCAGACTTCTCTCTGGACAGAAAATGGCAGAATGGGGTGGAGTCCCACTTTGACTTCTTATGCTTCTTATGCTTCCTCTTGTATTTGGATTTACTGGACAACTATTACCACAACAAGGACCTGTTGTGGGAGCAGCATTGAGAGTGGGGATACATTTGTACCCTCGACTTGGAACGGCAATAATGCAAGGGGACTTCTTTTGGTGTCCAGTAATGTACAGTTTCACTTCACAGTGCAGGAGCGACTTTGGAAACATGGTGACATATTCTTCACACAACTTGGAGTCATGCCGGAGTATGAATTCCAGAGGGCCAGTTGTTGACATCTGTTTACCAAAGTCATGGCATGGTTAGAACCCTCTAGCCTTCAATGGGGACACTGTTCCCTTGCACACTGGAAAGAACTTTGAAAATAATTTGTCAACGGACGTTGCGGGAGTTCTAGATCCATGTAAAAAGGCACAGAAGAAAGCAACTGGCATCGATGTGTACAGGTGGCATTTATATGTAGCTCCACTCTGTCATTTATAAGGCAGAATGAGCCATTGGGGAGTCGCAAAATGCCACCTAGAGATGCATAGGAACACTTCCATGAAATGCTCTAGATCCAGTCTAGGGAATATTATGAAGGTAAGGGATTTGGGGTTAGAAGTATCTGTCAGAATACAAGAATCATTAATCAGAATTAACCACACACTCACCATGAAATACCATCTGATTGCTCTACTACTCCTCAAGTGTGAAATTAGTTATTAGCCTTGCGCCCCGTAACTCATGTCAGATATATTGCCTTGTAGGCCACACAGTTTCATATTTTACAGTAATATAAAAATGGTACTTTCTGAATTGTTTGCATTGATATACCTCATGAAGTCATTCTTTTCTGTTATTTTCGATTGCCAAGAATGAGAAAAGGGATTTGTGCCCGATTCAGAGAAAACGTTGGAAATTTGCACCCTCAGCTTTCGGACTATGCATTGGAGCAGATTAACAACATATTCAAGTTAACAATTCCAAAGCTGTACCTTAAAACCTGTAAGAGCCTAGGGTGAAAATGTCCTCACATGAAAAGCTTAAAAAACACCTCTTGTCAACTGCAAAAGAGGGTTTACACATTTAAGAAGCCTATTTGGGCATTTAAGCAAAATTTACATTTATTTTAGAGAGTGCGCCGCTACCCTGGAACCAGAAGTCCTGATGTTAAATAAAGTGGGGTGAATAGCATGGATAAAGACAAGATCTGTTGAATGACTGATGTCCCTTAGGTAGAGAGGAAGATTATTCCAGGCTTAAGGAGCAGGATTCAAGAAAGCTTGTCTACCCATGCTGGTCTTGCGGAAGCATGGGAAGTTCACCCTTATTAAACATGCATTGGGAAAGCCAAAAGATTTGGCCGGGCAAGCTTGTGTGATCGTTATTATTTCTTTTATTGAAAGCATGTCACCAAAATAATAAAAATAACAAATCCATGCTGCTGCTTAAACATGGGAGTGAAATGTCTGCAATGCAAGAAAAAAATGAACATCTTATAAAATGTTAGCACAACAGTATGGGTGCATTCTAGTAGGCAAAACAGATAAAGAAACTTTTTTTTTTTTTTTTAATGACCATTACACAAAATCATTACTCTTACTGCTGCAAAGAAAATGCACTGTTGCAGATATAGTTAATACTAACAACAGTAAGTACAAAAAAGAATAAAGACTGTAATGGAGAAAAAAAAAACTTTGGCAAAGTAAAACATTAGCCCACCAGCCTTGCCAATGAAGTGCACATCTTTTTCGGTGGATGTGTATGTGTGATCAGGAAAATGTGCAAAAACACTAACGACTGAAGAGGGCTGAACCATTGCCCATGATGTTGGAAATTAGGTTATATTGTGGGCAGTACAAATAAAAGTTCCTTAATTGTCCTCAGTGGGAACCAAACACCCCATTGTAGAGCTTGACTCTCACATGGTAGTGAGGGGGAGCAGTCTAAGGCTTACTCAAGGGGGGTGGTGTGGGCTGGTAATCACCAATCACTGGCACGCAGTAATAACACTCAAGAAATAATTGTCCAGTCAGTACTTTTTCTTTAGAAAAAGGAGAAGTGCATTTATTTCGCACGCACTACTAAACACTATGCAGTAATTTACAAATATACATTGGCAGATGAAACATACCATAGATGATCTTGTGTAATCACTGGTGACCCACTAGAGGGGTCACCCAAATATATTAAGTGAGTTCCAACAGTCATTATGAAATCACAAGATATTACTTTGGCATAAATCATTGCCATCATGGTGACAATACTGTGCCATTAAACCATATGCAATCATCATGAAAGCCCAACAAAACATTTATCAGGAATTAACTTTGTGTTTTTACATTCTTTCAAATATTTGACATTGAACTGTAGTGATCAAAATAAACCCTAGAGAGTCAAACAGCATAGTGAAAATGCTTTGAACTGTAACCATACAACCAGAACCCAGAGGGCGTAATCACATGAACACAGTATCATGAAAAAGATTGCAGTATAACCATATCTTCAACCCCTAAAGGGCTCAAATACATAAAATAGCATTACAATGTAACCATATCATCAAACCCTGGAGGGCATAGTGCATTACACACTTTTAGGCCCCACAGGCCTTCTAAAATGTTATCATCCACAAGACCAATAGAGGGCAAACTAATCCCAGCTATAAAGCAAACACTCCAGCAATAGGAGAGTTTAGAAATGCCTTGAAAACTGGGAAAGGTGATGATTTTACCTCCTCCACAACTTGGGGTAAGAAACCAACAGATGATCCAGGGAACAAGAGTTTGCCGTGCTGAGTAATTTAGCGGTGGTCTTATTGACCTAGGACCACCACAAGTGAAGATATGGGCAAACTTTTGTTTATAAATGAATGCCCCGCACAGCATTATGGGGTGAGTTTGCAGAGTGCAGTGAATATCATAGTATTCTCTCTCCCACTGAGCCGAGGACAGCTGTGGTGATTTTGTTGTTGTTTTTTCCCTTCATATGCGGCCTCGTGCCGCATCTCTCATGCCTTTGGTGGGGGTGCCCAATCCCACCAGGCACCCCAGATATTGCCTTCATTGGACAGCAGCAGGGGAAGCTGACACCTGGCTGCCCTTGCCAGCTCCATGTGCCGTCAGCACAACTGCATGCTGCAGCGGGAGCCAGCAGCCTTTCTGTGCCGATGGTGAAGGAACCCTGTTGCTGCCATCCCAGGGCCCAGTGATGGGGTCCTGGGCCCCTCCTACCTCGGAAGCGCCATTGTGCTTCCCTGTAAAAAAAGAATACAAGGGGTCGGGATGGGGTCCCAGCCCCTGCACTATAAATCTGCCTGGGGGATAGGGTTCGCAGGCGAGCTAAGAATATGAGGAGGGAGCCCCCACACACGCCCTACTACCCAATAGAATAGATGTACCTTTCTTGCGTGGGAAGGCTATTATTAGCACGGCAACGGAGCCCCACGCGCTTTGAGGGGGAAACTAGGTCAAAGGTTGCCAAACTTTAAAATGCCATAACTCAGGCCCCATTGGGCCAATTTTGACAATCCGGGACTCATTTTACTCATGAAAGCGAGCTCTATCTATCAGGGGCAGCTGCAACAAACCTCCTCACAAACAGTGCAGTCCTCCAAAAGTTGGTCCTACTGGTTACCTGCACCAGTTCTCCTTTGTAGCTTTGTTGGTGGGCGTAGAAAAGTCCAGGGCTTCCCCCAACTGGCCCTCAGGGGGAGTAAGGGGGCAACCTCACTAGCCCTTGGGAAGGCCCCCTGGTCCTGGGGTCAACCAGGCAGAGTCCTAGGTCCTGAGTGGGGGTCATGGGCTTCCTTCTTCCAGCTCTCCATGGCAGTACCAGGATCCAGCAGAACAGTAGTTGGAAAATCCGCAGCAACACAAAAGGATGATGGACGGAGTGCTGAACAATGCAAACACTCACCCCCAGTCACAGATCTGGGTTTAATACATTGTTCTTTTGCTCACCATGCCACCCCAGTTTGGCCCCGGCATATGTAAATCAGTCTTGACCCTGTTCCTCATGGGAACAGTCCAGCCCGAACTGCCAAGCCAGGTCCTCACTGGACCAGAAACAAGCATCCTCGGACCGGTTTCAGGGTTTCACCCTTTATCAGCCAGGCTAGCTAGAATCCAGTGGCACGGTGAGCAAGGGGCCCACGTCTGGGCATACCCTTCCCACTTAGGGCAACTTTAGCAACACAAAAGGATGATGGAATGGAGTGCTGAACAATGCAAACACTCACCCCCAGTCACAGATCTGTGTTTAATCCATCGTTCTTTTGCTCACCATGCCACCCCAGTTTGGACCCAGCCATATGCAAATCAGTCTTGACCCTGTTCCTCATGGGAACAGCCCAGCCCGAACTGCCAAGCCAGGTCCTCACTGGACCAGAAACAAGCATCCTGGGACCGGTTTCAGGGTTTCACCCTTCATCAGCCAGGCTAGCTTGAATCCAGTGGCACAGTGAGCAAGGGACCCACGTCTAGAAAATCCGCAGCCAAGACATAGTCTTCCCCTGGTGTAAGAGTTTAGAAGGGAGAAGAAGGTTCCAGAAGACAGGCACCCCTAACCAATCCTGGGGTGACGTATCACCTCTCTACCCCCTGTCCCAACCCGTCTACACAGCATGTTGGGACAATCCAAAATGGCACCATCAAGAAGCTACTGGTCACATCAGCTCCTGGAGTGTCAGCTCCACCCCTCGCTGACATCACTGCCAGGGACTTGCACGCTAAATTTTCAAGGTTGTATGATATAACCGTGAATGCAGAACCATGCATGGCTTAACAACGTGGTCAGACCCATGACCACGCATGCCTTTACAACAAACTTTGTTCTAAAAGCACGTGATACAACCCCGATCCCCTTGCCACATCCTAAACCCTAAAACCATCCCTGTCCTCAAAACTACCCCACCCTGTCCTAAAAACTACCAGACCCCCTGCCCTAAAACCTACCCTGTCCTAAAAACTACATTGACCCCCTTTCCCCTGTCCTAACCCTAAAACCTACCCTGCACTGTCCTAAAACCTACTCCGCTTTGTCCTAAACCCTACCCTGTCCTAAAAACTACCCCACCCTGTCTTAAAAACTACCCTGACCCCCACCCTAAAACCTACCCTGTCCTAAAAACTACACCAACTGGTCCTATAAAACTACCCGGTCACCCGGCCCTAAACCTACCCTGTCCTAAAAACTTCCACACCATGTCCTAAAATCTACCCCGATCCCCTGCACTAAACCCTACCCTGCCCTAAAAACAACCCTGACCCCCCTCACCCCACCCTAAATCCTAAATGCTACCCTGCCCTATCTTAAAAACCACACTGACCTTCATCCCACCTTCAACCCTAAAATCTACCCAGCCCTAAAAACTACCCTGACCCTCCGCCCTAAACCCTAAAGCCCGCCCTGCCCTAAAACCAACCATGCCCTGTCCTAAATTCTACCCTGTCGTAAAAACTACCCCACCCTGTCCTGAAAAGTACCCCGACCCCTGCCCTAAACCCTAAAACCTACCCTGTCCTAAAAACTACCACACCCTGTCCTAAAAGCTACCAACCTACCGTCCCCACCGTAAACCCGACACTGTCCTAGAAACTACCCGCAGGCTCGCCCCCAACCTCAAACCTAAAACCTGCCCTGCCCTGCCCTAAATACTACACTGAACCCCCCGCCCATCCCCTAATCAAAAAAGCCAGCCTGCCCTGTCCTAAAACCTACCCTGTCGTAAAAACTACCCCACCCCAAACCCTAAAACCTACCCTGTTCTAAAAACTACACCACCCCGTCCTAAAAACTATGCCGACCCCTCCGCTATAAACTCTAAAACATACCCTGTCTTAAAACCTACTCCGTGTCCTAAAAACTACCCGTCCCCCAACACTGGCCCTGAACCCTAAAACCTACTTTGCCCTAAAAACTACCCTAACTGTCGCACCGCTCTAAACCCTAAAACCTACCCCACCCTGACTTAAAAACTACCCCACCCTATCCTAAAAACTACGCCGACTCCCCATCTGCCCTGAACCCTAAAACCTACCCCGTCCTAACAACTAGCCCAACCCCTCACCCTTAATCCTAAAACCTACCCTGTCTGAAACACTACCCCGCCCTGTCTTAAAACTACCCCAAGCCCCCTGCCCTGAACCCTAAAGCCTACCCCATCCTGTCCTAAAAACTACCTGACCCCCCACCCTAAAACCTATCCTGTCCTAAAAACTACCCCGACCCCCACCCTGAACACCAAAACTTACCCCACCCTGTCCTAAAAACTACCCCAGCCCCTGCCCTAAACCCATAAACCTACCCTGCCCTAAAAACCACCCTGACCCCCGCCCTAAACCCTAAAACCTACACCACCCTGTCCTAAAACCCACCCCACCCTGTCCTACAAACTACCCCTATCCCCATCCTGAACCTTAAAACCTACCCCACCCTTTCCTAAAAACTACCCAACCTGGCCCTAAACGCTAAAACCTAACCTGCGCTAAAAACTATCCTGACTCCCGCCCCGCTCTAAACCCTAAAACCTACCCCACCCCGTCCTAACAAGTACCCCACCCTGTCCTAAACACTACCCCAACCCTAAACCTTTAAACCTACCGTACCCTGTCCTAAAAACTCCCCTGCCCCGCCCTAAACCCTAAAACTACCCTGACCCACCCACCCTGAACTCTAAAACCTACCCCGCCCTATCCTTAAAAATCCTCCCAGCCGCCCTAGCTCCACTTACCTGGCCGCCATGTTCCTCTCCAGGCTGTTCCTGCTGTGTGCCTGGACCACCCATATGCATGGTACCTTGACCACGCATTTGTGTGGTTCAAGCAAGTGTAGTAAGCGTTGCTCTGGCCGTGTACAAAAGGCCGTTTCCAGATTTTTAGGCGGTTGCGCCTAATAAGGAGTCAATAAAGCACTACGCGATGTGCAGAAACATGGCTACTAACACTCACAAACAAGTCTGACTGCTGCACTTTGAACGAGTTGAGCCTCGATTATTTAAATTGGCATCCTCAGTAAAAGTTTTGCCATAGCCCATCTTCAACTTGATGTTCGACTGGGCCAGGGCTCAGAGGAGAAGAAAACCTTAAGAAGCAATTGTATTTATATTCACTGTGAAGCTAAGCTGGGTGACAAGAATGACCCCGAGTGGGAGCGGGGTCTTGGTGCTCACATAATAGCGCTGTGAATGGTCCATGGTTTATTGCTCTTCGAGCGTTTGAATTTCCATAAACGTTTCAACTGACAAAAGTGCACAGTTGAAGTCTGTGCTAGTAAAGATACTGCTACGATTAAAAAAGTATTGCAAAGCCAATAGGTTTCACCTTTGTTTTTTCTTTCTATCTAACCGGATTGTAAAATATCAGAAAAATGTTGTAATAATGTTTCCATTTTAATGTGATAAACCGTTAATGGTTTATCAAATTTGAAACAAACATTATAACATTTTTGTAATATTTGTGTTCCAGTTAGATAGAACGAAAAAACAAAGGCAAAACCTATTGGCATGACGCGAAGAAGGAAGAAGAGAACCAGCTCCTTGCATTGACTGAGAGAGACAGAGAGAGAGAGATGGAGGTAGAGCTAGGTAGGTGTAGGTAGAGGTTGGTGTAGGAGTAATGAGTAGATAGAGGTAGCTGTAGGTAGGTGTAGATAGAGGTAGGTGTAGGTAGAGGTGTGTGTAGGAGAAATGAGTAAATAGAGGTAGGTGTAGGTAGAGGCAGGTATGGGTAGAGGAAGAGGTAGAGGTAAGTGGAGATAGAGGTAGAAGTAGGAAGAGGTAGGTATAGGTCAGAGGTCTTCAAACTGGGGGGCAGGCCCCCCTAGGGGGGCCTCAAGTGATCCAAGGGGAGGGCACCAGACTCTGGCCAAAAGAAGTATTCCACAGAAAACAGGCCTTTGTTTTAAGCAGAAGCATGTTATTGCATTTTTTAAAAGGTATCAATACTTAACTGCAAGGTTTACATAGGTCTAGACATATTTAAATATTGCAATCTTTATCAAATAATTGAGAAAAATTCTGAGGGGGGCCAATGATTTTTATTTTTCAAATGGGGGGGGGGGGGGGTGCGGCATTAAAAAGTTTGGAGACCACTGAGGTAGGTAGAGGTAGGTGTAGGCCACACTGCCCGAATGGGGGCAATAATGCATAGGTGTCCACTGCTAGAACTGGAGGTAATATTGCATAGGCTGCCCCTGCCAGTACAGGAAATAATAATGCATAAGTTATCACTGCCAGACCGGAAGGCAGTAAGACATAGGCCATCATTACCAGAACTGCAGCATATCACTATCAGGGCTGGACGTGATAATGTATATGAAGTTACTATTGCGACTAAACGTAATATGCAGATGACAATAAGTTCAATACTGGGGCAGCACTTCTAAGGATGTGACTCAACATATTGGAAATACCACTGCCAAAGATGATAGATAATGCACTGAAGCATAGCATTTGGAGCTGTGCTCAATAATGCATAGAGCATCGCTTGCAGGGCAAGAAGCAACATTGCTTAAGGGCATTAATGATAACTGGTGGCCATGATGCATAGGGACTTAACCAACCATTTTAGTGGCTGTTTCCCACTATTAAGTTACTGCTGAACTGATGCCATTAATACATGGGAACATCACTGTCAGCCATAAGTACATAAGAACAGCATTACCAGGAGATGCTCATTACAAAGTCATATATGGGCCAATTGTCAAGGAGAGAATGAGAGCAGGGTCGTATGAGCTAAGAATTTATTGACTGCAGCAATCAACAGCTGTGTACATATTACAATACTGAAGTGACACTTAACCATCTACATAAACACTTGTGATTGGATGTTGTTGTCTGTGTGCATGCGAATGATTGTATGTCGGATGTATTTCATTAAAACCATTAAAACCATTAAAACCATTTAGAGTGAGTAAAGTGTCACGCAGAAATGTGGTATTGGTTCTGGAGGATATAGTGCAAAGATTAAGGACATTGTTGGTAAGGGCCATTCAGGGACACATACAAAGGAAATTCTGTCACAGGAGTAATGGTGCCGAAATGGGATCTCTACTGCCACAGGGATTACACCGGCACTCATTTTTGGAGACCAGCATTTACTTTTTCATCATCAGGGTTTGACCCAGAGCAAGAGAGAGAAAGGTGAAAATGTGGAATGAAGGAGGAAGAGAAAGATGGAGAAAGTGACAAAAGAAGAAAGCAAGGACGACAAAGGAAGCAGTGGTTTTCTGCTGGGTATTTGAATCTGATGAGTTCTTCTGCCTGACAGCATCTTGAATGGCAGCTTGAACTTAGACTTTCACAACCACAACCCCTCTGTTGTTATCCACAAGCCCACACCACTCTGGTGCATCTCTAAAATATGTTCATAGCTAGGTGTACATCAGGCCAAGCAGAAACTGGAGGTAACCCTCGCATGTGTGCACGCCCTCTCCCACTTTCGCCCCATAAAACAATTATTTAGTGTCCCTTTTTGTGAATTTAGGAGCCATATGGAGCAGCATAGCCGAAGTAGGACTAAGGTGCAGCAATGTTAAGGGGATGTAATACGCACGTGACATGTTCTCATATGCACAGCATATCGCAGCTTGTGTGTGAGGAGGCCCCTGTACGAATATCTCTTTAGAACACACATTGTTTTACAGTCCTCACCACATCCCACATGCACATTTGGGGATCTTCAGAACTCCCAGCACTGCATAAATAAAGCTATGTGACAATATAAAATGAATTATGATAAACATGGAGAACTTGCAGAGGTCATGGATGTCGACGGCATGGCTCCGGACTAGGATTCTTATCAGAGTATTGTTCCTTTCAATGTGATGCTACGTTTAACATACACAAGCATGCAAGGGACACTGAAAAGTGGTGTTCTTTGAAAGGCAGCTTTCTTTATACTTTGCTTGTTTTACTCCTCCTGCTAGCACTGCGCGCTTTAATGTTGCACTGTCTGAAGTGCCTGGGACAACTGTACCAATTCCAAGCACAGGGCAGAACACGTTTACACCGATGTTCATGGGGTAACACGATTCCTGTCATCCTCAAAGTGACGGGACCGACAACTGTTGTTGTTTGGTACTTGTTTCCATTTTTGAGACAGCATGGGGCTTCGGCTTCGCAGCGAGAGCGGAAGAGCACTGGCCAGTGTCCAATGGGAAGGACCTGAACGTGTACTTGGTCCACAGGCAACCCAAGGGCAAGAACGGCGAAGACGACAACGAAGACAATAGGAAGCGAAGCAGGATGATGGGTTGGCCAATCAGAAGCACGTAAAGCAGAGCGGCGTTGGTGTAAGCCAATGGTAAGTTTAGGTAAGTAAGGGGCTGGTTCTAAGCCCCTTTTAAGTTTTATTATTATTATTAACAATAGATTTTGCAAGCAGCACGCAAGTGCACATGCAGGTGAAATCTAAAAAAGAGGCAATGTAATTTTGTTCATGTGCTTGACTGTAAACATGCGGAAGCAAGGACCGCTCAGACAGGAACAAAATGGCTGGTGTTGCCCTCTCTTCTTGCGTCCCAAGTAAAGACATGTCAAGTGGATGAATATCAACAATCTTCAAGTGCGAACGAATGATTAATTAGTCCTTGGATGGATTTCCTGGTGAATAGCACCCACACATTTTACAAAATACCAGAGATGCTAGAACAAAGAGACTTCCTGTCTCAAAACAGCTAAAAAGCGGAGTTCCCGCCTAATTTGACTGCTGATAAAAATCAGCTCCTAAAAAAAAGAACATCATTTGCAAATTGAGCAAGTGGACCCGATGCTAGCCATATATAATCAGTTGTCGCCTTCCAGCTCAATTAGCCCTCATGTAAAAACGAGGCATGTACAGAGAAATGAGGTTTTGACATTATCTCTGCCAGCAAGATAATTACGCAGCCTTCATTTAACAGTAGGGCAACACAACTGTAGCAACAAATTAACTCAGCTCCATTTGCAATTCATGGTGTGTTTTCTCATTTAATAACATTTGTCTTCACCCAAAAATGAATGCTCCCATTAGTTTTCTCTTGCAAAGCAAATACTCAGTTTGACTCCATACATCACATCGCCAACGAACTACGTTTATCTCAAGAACTTTGGGAACCTTTGTCTGAAAATAATAAAATGGGATTTCTGCTTTGGTTGAACAATTTTCTTGGTTAACAGCCAGAAAATGATGCAGCAGGTGTCCCTGGATGTAATGTAAATGGACAAACGACTAATGTCTTCTTTAATTCAGTTACTCGCAAAAAAACAGAGTAATTTAAAAAGCTATCGCGGGGCAATGCACAAACACACGGGCTCTAAAGCACATTTCACCAAAAGTGCAATTCAGCCGATGTAGAGGGTGCAAGGAAATACTATTTAATCTGTCGTTCAAATATAGCTGCTCTCACATCATTGGGGTAGAGTCTGAAAAAAACTGCCTTAAAACGTGGTAAATCGAAATAGCAAACTATAAGAAGAAATTGATTTATTTTTCAGCCACAATATGCCACGAAATAAACATACTGCAGCCAAAACGTCTGCCACATATAGCCTGCGGTAAACAGATTAAAATCAGCATCAAACACGAGAAGATCCAGCCATCCAAGTTTAAGGATATGTTAAGTGGGCACACGTGGTATAGTTAAAGGAAGTAGATAGGTCATTTAGGTGGGTTTATTATGCAAGAATTTTGATATAAAATCGTTGCATAATTCAAACGTGTAAAATGTAGGCGGACGAGTGGGACGAGGGTACCAATGCCCGTCTCAGAGTAAAACATGTAGATGGCATTTAGGCACATGTGCATCCTCATTTTGACCAAATTGCCAAGTAATGACTGGTAAGAAATCAGTTGGTAAGTGGAAAATAAAAAGGGTGCTGTGGTGGCAAGACATTTGAGTTAAAAAAGCACTAACCTTATCTTTATACCTGTCCCCACCGACACTAGTCACAAATCACTTGCGAAAAGCAGCCCTGCAAGTTCAACAAAGCACCAAGAAGGCATAATCCAATGGTGTCCTCATTATGAGCGCCTTATTTCCTCTCTAGTTTATGCCCACCGGACCACTTCACTCGACCACTTGTTCCATCACACATAGCCATTTATTTGTTTTAGCACAAAAAGCTTTTGTCTACAAACGCCACTTAGGCACATGCAAATAAATCCAATGGAGACAACTATGATCTAAACAGGAGGAGAACAGGGGGGAGGGGAGGAGGTGTGGCCTAGTAGCTCTAGATGTCACCTTTGGTACTTGGTGACCCCGGTTCCAGTCCCCGGATTCTGGGAAAATCACTTAATTACCCTGTGCCTAAATTAGTGTAAAACATATTTGTGTAATCCCCTCTTAATGTACACAATCGTCTCCCAACCCCTCATGTAAAGTACAGTGCTTCGTTGCTTCACAGCTAGGCCTGGGCTATATACTTAATAATAAATAAATACATATGTATCAGGAAGTACACAAATGAGGGACCAAAATAGGGCACACGTGTATGCATATGACCTCTGTAATTATGCGATTCTGCAGTTGCTGCTAGTTTTGCATTATTGTGGATTCACCGCATTTGCTGCATAATTCATCATATGATGCATAACCTACGGATTTTAACAAAATATATTTAAAAATTGTAGCTCAAATGGATCAAACGTTATTAAAAAGGTGGCAACATGTGTTCGCACGCAGTCAAAGGCCCTTTGCAAATACTAACTGGTCACCTTGCAGTTGCTTATTCCTGGATTTCAGTGTTAAACTGGTGCTGAGGTGAAATCTTTGCCCAGACAGTATTACCATATGTAAAAATTATAAAATAATGAAGGAACTCTATATAAAGTGCTGCATAATTTGGCATTTCTTGCTGCACAATTCAGTCAGCCTTGCTGCACAATTCAGTCAGCCTTGCTGCATCATTTGGCTCTCCCCTGCAGCGTAATTCCAGTGGTGCGGCCTGCGGTGTTGCCTGTAGATTTCGAGAAAATTACTTTAAGGGCAAGGAAACAGCAAGAAATATTACAAATGGAACACAGGTACCTTTACGACAAAGGACTCGTGCATGGAAAAATAATAATAATAATATTAATACTACTACTAAGAATAACATAACCACTCCCATTATAGTTATATTTACTTTTCCTAGTTTCCAATGGCTCGGCCAGACTGGTAGTGGATATTAATACTAATGTTTCTACTCTCAAGAAGCAATCATATGAAAAACGAAGGCCTGACCACAATGGCTTCCATAATCCTATTCTGTTTTTCCATAAAGGGATAACAATCTGGGCACAAATCATGGATATTTGCTTCCGAGATTTGGGGCAGAAAACCCCTGCAACAAATCACTGAAGTATGCTGCCCAAAATGTAATTTTGCGTACAAAGTAGTGGGTCGAATCGTGGGGATACTGCACATGATTCTCAATTTCTGGATGTGCACATTGTAATCAGCTGCAAATTGTTCATTATCTAATTTAGAAATCAAAACTGGCAGGGAAACAGGGAAAACATTATCAGTTTAAGTAAAGACAAATTCAGCAGGAAAAATGAGGGCATAACGAGATTACTTTGATGGACAATGACAAATGGAATTTACACTCATTCTAGAAAGTCAAAACATCAATGCAGAATAAAATAGGTATAAACAAAGCAGCAGCAAATACTTCCACCTTGAATTAAGCATACTGACTCAATCCCTCTAATCGCTCCTACCTGCCATACCGCTTGGTAGTATCAGTTTACTCAGGCTTTAAAATGCTTACGCATTAAACTTGTGCATGCCCAGTCACCCTCACTCCACCCATGGAGTGTAGAATGCCCTCGATTCATTGAGCCAAGATTTGTGGGTGGGGCAGTCAGGCCAGAGGTGGCCTGTCATCTCCCATTTCTATCAGGTTGTTCGGGCATAATGCATGACTGATTGGTCACTGGTTCTCTTCATTTGCTGTCGATCTTCTCTTATGTCCCTTGCTGCCTGCTACAACAGGGTAATGGTGTATCAAGAGGACCTGTCTGAAGGTATGAGTCTTCTGGTATGATTCTGTTTGTTGGTAGTGCTTCACTAGAGCAGGACTGGAAATCAAATGTCGTCCTGGACCAGCTAATATCTCACTGGTTGAGCACAGTGAGTGGAAAAAGCCCTGGCAAAGAGGATTTTGGAGTTTTCCAGCTAAAGAAATTATAGCCAAAGTGGGTATTTTCCAGCAATTTCTTGCAAATACAGTTATTTCCATTGACATTACCAGATATGGGTCAATTCTATACCTTTTCTCTCCTCCTGAGAAAGAAATAAGCTGGATCGGCATAAAAAGAACACTGCAAAGGAAAAACTCAAGCTTTGCTTGGTGGCAAGAGACAAAAGCCTCCGACCGAAAAGTGAAATACAACCATCGGTGGGAACGATTTACAAAAGCATGTAAAAGCATACGTGTGGCCAAATGCTTGTGAAAATTTAAGTCTTTACTAAGCAACAATTCACAAAATGTGAAACATCTGAGTTACACACTGAAAACCTCCACAAATAAAGTAAACCACCTACAAAAATCAACTTAGGTATATGTGCTTCCAACGGTATGTCAAGGTAAAAGTCACAAAAATGTTAAGTAAATGAGGTGAAAACCACACAGACTTACTTTGGCGAGGTAATCAGAAACATATGAAGTCTGGTCTTTCAATATGTAATTGTATTCGCACCACAATGAACTAGTCATGGGGTGATACAGGAAATGTGGAAAGCACCATTTGTATAGGGGATATGCGAGAAGATGAAGACACTACCAAAAAAAAACAGTTCCACTGAGAAAAAATAATTTTAAAAGATGTATTGAATTTCATGCTTTCTTACTATGGCTTCACATGCAGAGTCATTGAAAAGCAGAGTGACTGCACAGACGGGTGGAGACAACAATCCCATTAAAAGCAAGGTATACACATTATGGCCCTCATTACAACCCTGGCGGTCAAAGACCGCCAGGGCTGTTTTGTCAGAAGCACCGCCAACAGGCTGGCGGTGCTTCCCTTAGAGTTACGACCGTCGCACCGCCGGGACCGGCGGTTTCCCGGCACGTTGGTCCCGGCGGTTGTAATCCCCCAGCAGCGCTGCCCAGGGGATTACGAGTCCCTCCTACCACCATCCTTTTCATGGCGGTATGAACCGCCATGAAAAGGCTGGCGGAAAGGGGAGTCGTGGGGCCCCATGCATTCCTATGGTGTGAAGCCATATGTCCCACATTCAAGGATATCAATATAACCGTATAATTTAACCGAAATCAGAACAGCCACCTTTCCACCAATATATTTTCTACTAAAATACATGAAATATTTCATTAGTACAAAAAGTTTTGGTGAACTGTATTTAAAAATAAAAGGCAGTAACTGAATGCAAACTTGGGAGGACAAATATATTTACTTTTCTGTTGTGGTTTGCATTGCCACAAGTACGGCATATTACAAGTATGGAAGACAACTGCCACCTTCCCCAAAGGGAAAGAGCGAGCTTGATTCCAGACTATAAACAAATGGAACAATCACTGGGTTGTTGGAGTGAGACAGGAAAGGAATTGAGGTGGATGGGAGCCAGGAAGCATTCCTTATTGACTGAAACAGCACATCACTTGTCAGCTAAAATATCCTAACGTGGCTTCAAGCTACAATATATTAACGTAAAAGTAAATATATTTACTAGGTAGTCTTGGTGGGGATCTTTTGAAACATTGTGATGTAACTTTTACACTGGGGCCTGCAGTAGCATTCCTCCTTGGCATCAAATACATGTAGATGGACTTCACAAAATACTTGTCTGCTAGAAACACTGAAAGCTTAGGTGGAAAATGTTTGTATCAATGGAGAAGTGCTTATTTGATACAGTGTCTCCCAACAAAACAAAACATAGTAATTAGATGCTGTTCCTCATCTGCCAGAGGCTGGTACTCATATGCCAATCTATTTATCTGGGATTTTCAAAGCACACTCATATTCCAAAGGGTACCCTGCCATTGAGATCTCCTGGTGCGGAGCCACAGTTCCCAGGCCCGGGGCTCCTTGATGCTGAAGGCCAAGGTCTTTCTTCCCCAAGGGCTGTGGAAATCGCAGAGGCTGCTCCCTCTCAACAAAGGAGGTGGGAGGGTCAAGATTATGACAGATACATCGGTTGCACTCCTGATCCCACGACGTCTACAGGGGCTCCCCTTGCAGATGATCACAAATTCTCTAAGTTGTTCTTAGAGCAGCGGAAACCTCCAACCTTCCAGGCACTCGCTGCAGTGCTTCAAGCATCTCACACTGGCTTCTTTTGGGATAATCTACTTCTATGCTGCACAAATTTAATGTTGTATTCTACTGGTAATGACCTCCAGCCAAGAGGACTCTTGTGGGCCACCTTCTTCAAATGTCTGGTGCCCCTACTTTGTCCTTCTTAGCAGCAACTTGACTGGGAAAGTTGACCCAGTCCTCCTGTCCACCTGTGGTGGTCTCTCCACTTTTCTTACCAGCAGAACCTCATAGTCCTTCACAATAAACCCCTCTCCCTGTCTGCACTCCCCATGTGTTTGGGCCAACAGCCCTTTTGCAAGTAGCCAATGAGTCCAGCGGGGGCTTGTAGTACTCACTTCGTGGGCAGTCACAAACAGGACAAATTCAAATTTTCTTTATGGGTTCAAAGCAAGTCCTCCTCATAATGGTCCTGAATGGCAGCCAGGGGCTAGTCTGACTAGCCTTGGAGGCAGATTGCACATACAGTGCAGGAATAAAGGACCTGAGAGGAATGTGCCATGCCTTAGATATGGCTAAATCAACAGGGCTTCTCTGTTTTCCTATTTCAGCTAAACTTCTTTTCTCAACCGTTCCAGTGCAAGGTCTGAAAATTGAGGTGGAGAGTTCTAGTATGTGGGCATCGCCTATCAATATCAGTGATGCCACATCACCTTTCCATTCCTAAGTTGCACTTTCAGGGATCCGTCAAATAGCTGGTCACATCTTATACAGTATTCTGAGTCGAAAGAAAGATAGTGGCCACCTCCAAAAGTGCAGCCTTTCTCTCCTGTGAGCCAAGGTCCACCCATTCAAGCCTGGTTTCCTCCCTCCAAGACTTCAAAGAAACCTCCTGTGGCTGGAGCCAGAGGTCTCTGCCTGCCCTCCCTTTGTCCCATGTGGGAAGATTGTGAAGGAATTTGACAGGTATGTGCAGCTAATTAGCTTGTGCAGATTTGATCTTACCCCCAACACCCTTCTTTTGTTAGAAGAAATCCAATGTCTTCCAGAATGGGCCTATTGCTTCAAGGAGGGTATGATCTGCCCGCAAGACAGCAGAGTAATTATTTTCCCAACAAACATGAGTTCTTGTTTCACTTGCTTAACTTCAATGCCCCTACCCTTACCAGCACATCCTCCTCACTTTCTTAGTGTGATCTGGAAGGAATATCATTCGAGGAAGGGTTGTGGCTGGAAGGAGGTGACCAATTTAGCACTCAGGAGCTATTAGAAGGGGGGAGCATAAGAACAGTCTCCCAAAAAGGTAATTTCCATCTCTTGTTTGCTCAGGATTGACTATGCTCCCTTTTTTAAAAAGGAGAATGCAATGGCAGGACAATGTGACAGCGTGGAAAGGACTGTACTATGCAGATGGATTCCTAGAGGAGTGCACAACTGACATACATCAGACTGTGGATCCAGCGTCCCACAAATATCCCCAAAAGGATTCCAGCATGATTAAGGCATGGCCAGGTAAGTACCTTTAAAGATTTCCATGAGAATTTCATTAATAGGATCCATCAATCATCAGTGAATAAGCCTTACTCTCCACTGCCACCTGAATACCTGGGCCTAAAAAGATGGATGGCATATACTGCTTCTTTACTTTACCCAGTGACACTCCCTGCTATCTACCAGTAAAAAGCATTGGACCCACAGCAAGGTGGAGTCAATAATCCCACACTGCTATAAGGCCCCTACTCTCAAGTGCACTTACAGACACTAATTTCTTATTGCTAACTATCAACTCAGTGTGTACTACATCAAAGGACTACCATGTTAAGCACTGAAGCTGTACCCCTCTCGTTGGATTTGCAGTGTGATGCAACAGTTATATCTGCTCTAATTGAACTTAGAAAAGACAACGCTATCTTACAAAGTTATAGACATTTCAGTGCCATTGATTACAGCACTGGCCACCTAAAACACAAGATACACCAAAGCAAATATGACTTTCCTTCAGTTATGTGAAACTTTAAGATGTATGACAGGCATGTATGACAGGCAACCGTTGGTTAAAAAATGCGTTTCCGATACACTGGTCTAATTCTAAATTCAAATTTACAAAGTACAAATGGCTGCCTCGGTTGTGGGACACCATCTCAACACAGAGATGCCAGCCAGCAGCAGCCATTACTGCCAATAAACGCACACAAGAAGACATGCGTTTTAATTCACATATAAAGAGATTTGTTTTTGCAGCAGTTGCCCAAGTGTTATCGCTCTCATCATATTGAATGCTTATCCCAAAGATGTCCTCCCTTACCCTCCAGTAGCGCTTTGTCCTCTGTAAATGAACCCACTATCACACTGCTTTCCCATTATAACTAAGGTGTGGGATATTTACAACGGCTTTTGTGGGGATAAACTAAAAACCACATTACAAGCTTAAAAATAAGTGTGGTTGTCGGGGAATTACAACAACAACATCCAAGAAAAAAGGCTTTCTGGAGCTCGGCTCCCAGCAAAGACGAATTAAAGAGCAGAAAAGTAGATGCAAAGAATAGTTAGAATGGCAAGCCGTGATTGCTGGAAGGCTTCCAATTGCTACCTAGAATAGACGACCTCTGATACACATCTGCCCTCCTTCAGCGGGGCTGGGGCGGCTTGTCGCACAGTTTCACAAGCACAACGTTTTTGTTCCGATAGTGAGCTTCACACGCCTCCATGAAGCCAATTAGGTAACATGGCAATTTTCAATCTGATGACTTGCCCAGCCATGCCTGTCACTGTACATTATGCTTTTTGCAAAAGCAGCTGTGTCACTTTTTCTTGTACAGTTTTGGGGTGACTTGTGCTTTTGAACTGCCAGACTGAGTTTGGCCTGAACACAAAGCCACATCCAACTTCTTAGTAAACCTGGAGTGTCAAGCTTAGCCCTCGCACTGTTTTGATACAGCACTCGGGCCAATGCACTCAAGGGGGGTAATCACACCCTGGGCAAAGCAGTCCCGGTTTGTGGTGTGTTTATTGGGTGCACAAGTACTGCGCCGTTCAGAATTTCAAAATACGGATGGTTGATGAATAGTATGGGGTTTCCTCTGTCTTGACCGGTGCACACTCCGAAGTTCCGCAGTTTGCTTACACAATTTGCCAAAGCTTTTACCAAGAGTAAACCATGCGGCCGAAACCCACGGGCTGAGGAATTAGATCCTGAGTACATTACCTTCATGAGGGCTCCTGAGTAGGAATCCACTGGGCTCCAGCATTGAGGAGGATAGGTTTTCTAATGTCGCACCGTGCTCATGATTATAAATGCAACACTTGCAATACAGAGCAACTGGCTTAGAGCTGGTCAGATCAACTGAAATGTGTGAACTCCTATAAAACATGTATTGCGAGAAATATGTATCAAATAGCCTGCTTTTTGCATTCGAATAAAATGCGAAGTTAATGGGAAAGAGGGGTAGTTTGGAGGAGGAGGGTTGACTGGACTAAAATAAAACCCTGAAATAGACAGGTGACAGTGTCCATCACGCCAGTAACATGACGAGCCCAGTTAACTAGGTCCCTTTTAATAATTAGTCTCATAACGGAAGTTTAACTTTATGCATTTTGAACGTTCATTAAAAATGTGGGTCGCTTTATTAAATGTTCAATCATCAAAACTAAATTCACTTTTTCTTCAAGAATCAGTTTCTATACCACAAATTTCACCCCACGCAGTTATAAGTGGGCCGGTGTCACAACACCAGATTTCCCGGGTGTGGGAACAATGGACCTGATTTCACCGGCCAGAAAATCTGTCCTGTAAAACTGCCTTTGGAAAGACTGCAGGGTTATTCTTCAGCTGCCACCTGACCTCTAGCCAAGGCATGGTATGTAAAACATACTCCTCTTGCCTCATCCAAGCCTATCCTTCACCCCAGTGCCTCACACAGGAGTCCTTGCAGATTCACCACCTGCTTGGAGTGGATTGTAGATGTCCCCTTAAGCCTCCTCAGATTCGGAATTCCACCTGGTCACCCTGGGTCTGCAGTTATTCGCAGTTCCAAAAGGGGCAACTCATAATTGCAGGGATTCTGCAAAGAGATTCTGGCCGGTATCAGAAATTCTGGCCACTCAGAATCTCCACACAGAATTCCACACAAGTTGTAATCAGGTCCTTTCTATTAATCTAAAGCAATATAAAAAATGTTACTAAACATAGCATTTTTAGCAAATTTAGGTTATGCGCTCTACAGGCAATCAAAATGGCACTTTTTTTTTCTTGCGTACCATGTGTAATTCTCGCGATCTGTACTGCTTTTACATATGCTACGAGAGGGTGGCGACCTGTATGATAATTGAAACTTTCACAATTCATTTCATCACTAGACCGCAATTTTCACTACCAGTTAGTTAGTTACCTATAAATGATCTTGCATACCTTTCCCTCACGACTCTGTGATGTCCAGGTTCTGCAAGGCGTGCAGTGAATGCTGCTAAAGCTTTGCATGCAGCACATATGTCACAAATCCTTTGAGACATTTCTGCTTGGACCAACTCTTCTGTAAGTAAAAGCTCCACAGCCCTCTTGGGGGTAAGGAAAGGAAGAAATTGCACGAGCTACAGAAGAGCCCATTACTGGGAACTACACAAAATGACACTTGAATGTTTAAAATTACAATAAGGCCTAATGTCGGCATGTTTATTCATATCAAACAAGTAAGGAGTCTAAGCAGAGTGCTAGCTATGCAGCAGGCCCAGAGAGGTGCACAGCAGACCGAGTTTTCAGTCCTTATCCAGCTTCAATATACACTTTAGTACATACATATGGACTACATAACAATGAATACTGCATTGTCGTCCTACAATGCAACTAAGGTTTAGAGGTGACACTAAACCGGAAGCAGAGTAGTTTGTGAATAGCACCAGTTGCCTAAAATGGACCAGCCCACATCAGTCCATAAAACACGTTCTCTGTAAAGTGCTTTTATATAGTATGCAAAGAAAATAGACACCCGAGGGCCCACATTGGTTGAAATCCATTCGCCAATTAATTAATGCAGTTTTTGAGATCCATGGCATGGGATCACTCCTGGTGCGATTGAGACCACTGTTGCTGGTGCATTAACATGAGGCCAATGAGGCCAATATATCACATATGCCGTACACATGAGAAGGAATGTCATACCCAGTGAATAGGAATCAGATTAGTAAGGCATCTCTACCAACACAATTACTGCAACAGTAAAGACGTCAGTTTAAATGTTAATAAAACAATGCAGTAGTAGACACTAGGTTAGCTACGTATTAGCCAAAATTAGGTAAATTTAGTGCACTTTCAGCAACGGTTCATACACGTCACCACTGACATATTTCCAATAGGCAACAATAACAATTTCCTGTATCTAATTGAAACAAGAAAAACATTAAAAAAAACTCAACATCTGTCCCCTTAATGAAGACAAATGTATTGCCTGATATACTTAAAAAATATATCAGACAGGTGCTGCCAGTGATAGAGATTTTGAACTGGATTTTATGTTCGGAGTCATTTTGTACCTTTTACTTTCATACTGGTCCAATGCTTGTCTACTTTGAAAAGGAGGGATGGGGAGAAACGCTGGATCAGTTTTTAATTAGTACTTTCATGTTTGTTTTTATTCTGCATGTGATAACTGCTTTATTCACATTCAACTTAATCTACTTCATTTCCCGATTCTTCAGGATACACCTTCTCCTTTCAGAAGGAGTTGGAGATTTTCTCTAAAGTATGTCATTACTCCTATGATTTACCCATTCCTGCCCACTCGTATTAGGCTTCAGCCATTCTGGCCATATTCCTTTCCTTTATTATCCTGGTTTCCTTTTCTGTTCTCTTCCAAAGCTGCAGTGCTTATGGCCTCCTGGCCATGCTGACTCCTACTGCTCATTAAGCGCTCCCCTTGATCTCTCTGTTCTCTTCCTGCCACATCACACTGTCATTACCGCCTTCTGGTCATTATTCTTCCCTCCGCTCGTTGTGCTCCCTTGGAATTAAACTCCCTTTCTGTCTCATCCTGCTATGTCTTTCCTGTCTGAGACGTTTCCTTCTTTTTTAGGTCGAGCATGCAATCAATATTGTGGGCTTTTAACCACGCCCACTGCATGCTCATCACTTTCACTCGTTCGTGGGCTTGCCTTTCCAAAATCTTTTGTTATCATTGGTAAATGTTTTATGTTTGTCCTTCCTTGGGGCGGTTTTGTTACCATCTTGGACATCGACCCTGTAACATGGATCATTGCACGTTTGCCTGCGAGCAAGCTTTTTTCCTTTTGTGTCTCTCCTTCATGCTCATGGCAGCCGTGGCGCTTTAAATCAGCTTGCTTATGTCAACTGTTTTACTTTTCATTTTCAATTAATGTGGCTAGAAAAGTCCAGTCAGACATTTATAACGCCAATATCTCTAACTCCCGCAAATGCGAGACCCACTGCATTGCAAATGCTTGTTCTTATCGTCACCATGAATTACTTCATGGTGACGATGCCCTCTCGAACTAGGCTATTACTCTGATATCTGCTCTTTGAAAACTACTAGAGTTACCTTTCTCCACACCACGCTGTGTGTTTGGCCTCCTAGTCAAGGTTCCTTCATCTGTCCTGAAAGAGCTCTTCTTAAGCTTTTATTCTTTCTTCCTCATCTCCTACCTGGAAGTTTACACTAGAGGTCAGGTTTGACACCTCTGTTGCGTCAAAGCTTTCTTGGGAACCACTTCCCTTTCCTACTTCCTCCTGCTGTGCATTTGTGCTCCCAGTCCTATTTCTTTCCTCCTGTCTCCTTAAGAATCTTTCCTGATACAATACTCCTTTTTCCTCCTCCTACCTTGCATTTCATCCAGGTCAAGCATATTTCCATGCACCATATCAACTTGAGGGCATCCAGAGTTATCCCCTTTCCCTGTTCTCATGTGGCATTTAACCCAGCTCTCCTACCAACAGCTTGGACATGAACCCCCCGTCAAGAGTCTTTCCACAGTAGCGTCGTCTGATTTATGATTGTCAGATGAATATGATCTCAGTATCTCATCTCACAGTCAACCACTGAATATGGGTGTCCAAAGAAAAGGGTGAGTCCTCTGTTTGAGGAAAGACCTAGAAAGTACTTGGGTCTGGCAGAACAGGTGCAAACCGAAGACCTATGGTGATTTGTTAAACCTGTGGAAACCGACATACTATGAATTTAACATAAAGGTAGCCACTGGATAACAGGACTGGGATTCCAAGTGTCATCACACCGATAATAACATGACTGGGATTCCAAGTGTCATCACACCAGATAGTTCCTTGTTTTCATCTTATGTGAAACGATGGTACTGTTTTAATAGGTATTTTAATAGGTAAATAATATCAACAAGAGATGATGCATGAGTAAGCTCACACCAAATTATAGCAAATAAATATGCCATAGTATAATGTTCCAGGGGGGCACAGGATATCAATTTGCAGAGAAGGATTCTTTGGCTGAGATGGATAGTATGGACAATACAATACTAGACTGAAGTACATAAGTGCATAAGTGCATATCACCAGGTCGCTCGTAGTTGATCATAGCAGCGTTTACTGGTACTGTGAATGTGAAGCTACACAGGAAAAACCCAACAGATAGGGAGGCCGTAATGAGGCCATAAGCTAAAATAACAAACTCTGAGAATTCTGTGCAAACCATATTCAGTAGGATGGCGGATGTAGCATGGAACTGTAAGAAAGTGGGCTCCTGGATGAGGGTGGTGAAATCCTACTCAAGCACCAACCACAAATCTGGTCATAGTGAAGTCACAAGCAAAACCCCAAACTAATATGCACTCAACCCTCTGGTAGCTTGGCAAAGAGCAGTCAGGCTTAACTTAGATGCAATGTGTAAAGTATTTATACAGCACTTCAAAAAGTATCAAAATGGAAAGACAACACAAGACAAAACCCACACTTTAGAAAAAGAAAAAGAAAAAAAAAGCCAACCGTCGATATCTGGTCACACTAGACTAGGGCAAAGATACAAGTTCAGCCTGACTCCGAAAGAGCGCAGCCGGCTCCAGGGACCCTGTTAGGACGCTGAACAAGTGTACCTTTAATACTGGTTGCGTAGCTGAGTCCAGCACTGTGGATGAGTCATCAAAGTAATGATTCATCGTCAAAGATGCCATTGACGAGAGACTTGCGTTATGAAGGTATGCATCGAGGATGAGCCGTGCAGTGTTTGTTCTTGGGCAGCGATGCTAAGCCTTTGCGTCAGGGAAATTAATGCAGCAGAGGCGATGTGTCGGTTCTGCTTAGGATTGTGCTGCAAAGCGGTGGAGGTGTTGGTTCTGCTGAAACCAAAGATGGGCTGGAAGAGCACGTTCAGGCCCACTTCCAAGGGTCCAGCACTGGGTTGGCAACACTTGGCAAGGCTGGACTCACAGATGTGATGGGTGGTCCTACGCTGAGTGACAAATCAGTCCAGGTGGTACGCTTACCAGGTGGGAGAATCTATCCTGATGTTCTAGTCAGGTGGTCAGCCACTGTGATCCTGAAGTGACTCTGGGGTCCTGGGTTCAACAGATGCAGGTCCAGTACTTCTCATCCAGGCAAAAGGGGAGCAGACAGCAATGCATCAGTCCTTCAGAGCAGCAATCCGGAAGAGTGCCAGTCCTTTCAGAAGCACAGCAGTTCTTCATGGCAGAGTCCCAAGTCCAGAAGTGAACTGAAGAACTAGATCTAAGGGTCCAATATGTAATACCTGGTGCCCACTTTGAAATAGAGGAAGCTTCTAGAGCTTTCCACCCCCCCCCCCCCTGAGGTCTCAGGCATCCCCTTTCTCCCTTTCCTGGCCCCAGATTGTCTGGGGTCACAACAGACTAGTGACAAACCTTTTGTGCGAGTGCTCAGACAGAGCCTTTGTGATGTGCAAGTTTGGTAGGTGACACCTTCTTCCCTTGTTAATTCAGAGTGGCCCACCCTGCCAACACCTATTATCCCTTTGTTAGACCTGGCATCCCTGGCGTGTTCTTACCTCTTTTATTTGCCTCTGCTTCCCATGTTTTGACTGTGTGCTGGACTCTGTTTTTGCTGTTTTTGGTTTTCCGGGCACTTTACCACTGCTAATCAGTGCTAAAGTGCAAGTGCTCCCTGTGTAAATTGTATGTGTAATTGGCTTTTCCATGATTGGCACATTTGATTTACTAGTAAGTCCCTAGTAAAGTCCACTAGACGTGCCCAGGGCCTGTAAATCAAATGCTACTCGTGGGCCTCCAGCACTGATTGTGCCACACACGAGTAGCCATGTAAACATGTATCAGACTTGCCACTGCAGTGTCCTTGTGTGCAGTTTTAACCTGCCAATTTGATGTGCCCGGCCCAAACCTTTCCATTTTATACTTGTAAGGCACCTCCAAGGTAGGCCCTAAGTAGCCCCATGGGCAGGGTGTAGTGTATGTTAAAGGTGAGACATGTACTGGTGTGTTCTACATGTCCTAGCAGTGAAATACTGCCAAATTTGTTTTTCACTGTTGCAAAGTCTATCTCTTGCATAGGTTAACGTAGAGGCTGCCTATAAATTTCCTTAAAGTGCAGTTTCCCTTTGAGAGCAGATAGAGATAGGAGTTTGGGGTCTCTGAACTCACAATTTAAAAATACATATTTTGGTAAAGTTGGTTTTTAAATTGTTTGTTTGAAAATGCCACTTTCAGAAATTAGGCATTTGCTTGCTTAAACCATTCTGTGATTCTGCCTTCTTGTGTATTCCCTGCATGGGTCAGACTGACTGTTGGGATGTTTGTGAATCCCCTGTAGACAGTGACACAAACGGAGCTGGGGTGTAGCCTGCATATCCTGATGAGCCATCAGGGCTAGAATGGAGGGAGGAGCGGTCACTTACACCTCAATGGTCTGTGCCTGGCCTCACACAATGCAGTCTCCAACTCCCTGGTGTGTGTCTGGAGCGAGGCCTGGGCAAGGGAGGATCTAGTGAACAACAGAGACTTTCCTTTGAAGTTCACCCAGAAAGGGGTGTAAGTAGTGGACCCAAAACCACAGATTTTTAGATTTGCTTCTGGAACCAAGAGAAACCTCTGCCAAGGAGAAGAGCTGAGGAGAAGTGTTGCCCATGCCTGTGACTGTGCTTTGTTGGGCTATGCTGCAGTTGCTGCTTCTGCCTGTGAAAGGGGACAAAGATTGGTCTTTGTGGTAGATTCCTGCTTGTGAAGAATCTCTTAGGGCTTGAACTGAGCTTGCCTCCTGTTTTGAAGTCTGAGGACCATCAAAGACTTCCTCTGCCAGCACCTGGACTCTGCTGAGACTCCTGCCCTGCCAAGTGGTGCCCTATCCAGTTTGTGGGCCCTTGAAATGTGAAGCTGGTAGAACAAGGACGGAAAACCATGCACAGGAAGCCATGTGGGGAAAATTTAGATGCACCACCCACCTTGCTGCTGGGAAATCGATACATCACCTGCATCACGGCTGGAGAAATGATGCAACACCCGCTTGCGGCTGCTAAAAAAAATTACGCAAACCCCACGCAGCGTAGTTTTCCATCACCGTGCGGCCGGATTTCCCACGCATCATTGCTGGGCATCACAAATCAATGCAAACCTGCGCAAATCCGAGGTGCCCCATCCGGAAATCAACGCATTGTCCTCTTGCGGGAGAGAAAAATGGAGCATAGCCTACCCAGCCAAAGAAGAAATGACACACAGCCTCACTTACAAGTAAGGAATCAACGCATCACTGGTTTCTTTCACACACACTCATCTGTGCGGCTTTATGTTTGACGCAAACCAGGTACCATTGTTTTCTATGGAGTAAGATTCTATTATTTTGAAAATTCATATCTTGACTTGTGTATGTTGGATTTTTGTCATTTTGGTCTTGTTTGATTTAGTTAAATATTGCCTTTCTATACTGACTTGGTGTCCTTTTTGTGTCACTGTATTACTGTGTGTGTTGGTACAAATACTTTACCCATTTCCTTTGAGATAAGCCTGACTGCTTGTGCCAAGCTAACAAGGGGGTGAGCAGGGGTCATCTAAGTGTGCATCTCCATTGCCTTGACAAGAGTGAGAGTCTCTGCTTAGACAGAGTGCAAACTGACTGCAAACCAGAGACTCAATTTCTAACACCCTTCATCTCACTGTCTGGAAGCACCAGACAAAGACTAACTGTCAGCTACACCTACTCATGTGACCCAGCATCAGGCTACAGGCTCCAAAGGGTTAGGGCAAGAAAATGTCAACTTTCTAAAAGTGACATTTTCAGAATTGTGATTAAAAATCCAACTTTAACATTAAAGAGGGTTTTAAATTACAATTCTTTAGACACCAAACTTGACTTGTCTACGTGCTGGAAGTTACAGGTTATTAAATGTACTAACTCAAATGTTACCCTTTGTAAGAGGTAAGGCTTGCATTAGTAGAGAACAACTAGGTGTTTTTCACTACCAGTACACGTAAGACTTAAAAGTACATGTCCTACTGTTTAAATACACTGTACATTGCCCTTGGCCTGTTCATGGCCAACAGTAGGGATGACTTATATGTATTAAAAAGGAAGGTTTGAGCCTGGCAAATGTTTTTTTTTTTTTGCCAGGTCGAAATGGCAGCTTTAACTGCACACACAGGCTGCAATGGCAGGCCTAAGACATGTTTAAAGTTCTACTTAAGTGGGTGGCACAATCAGGACTACAGGCCCAATAATATAATTTAATATACAGTCTCTAGGTACATGCACTAACACTTTACTAGGGGCTTTAAATTAAATGTGCAAATTGGATATACACCAATTATACAATTTTTGAAGGAGAGAGAGACGTAGAAATTTAGCACTGGTTAGGAGTGGTGAAGTGCGCAGATTCCTAAAAGCCGACAAAAACAGGTTGAGGGAACAGGAGAGTGAAGGCAATAAGTCTGGGGGTGACCCTGCAAACACGGTCAGTTCCTACTGGAACGTAGAGTATAATCTTTAGCGAAGCTTTATGAGTTTTATGTATATTTGTCAATTGCTAAATGTATCTTACCTTATTGGTGTCTTCTTCCATTACCCAACTACTAATAACAACATCACCACTAAGTCTGTCCAATCCCATAAGGGTCTTTAATATACTGGATAACATCTCTTTGTAAAAACTGACTACCATTGATAAAAAATGGTATTATGCCATTTGCTAATGCAATCAGCAGTACTTCATGTTACAG
The DNA here is from genome assembly GCF_031143425.1 of Pleurodeles waltl. Taxonomy (NCBI): domain Eukaryota; kingdom Metazoa; phylum Chordata; class Amphibia; order Caudata; family Salamandridae; genus Pleurodeles; species Pleurodeles waltl. The sequence goes on along the minus strand of NC_090444.1, from coordinate 187,876,309 downwards.
GTTACCAAACAACTTATATGTGGTAATTCAAGATTTTATAGATATATATTTATTAGTTAAGAAAGTGAGAAACCATCAACCTAAAAACTCCCCTCGTTGTTTCAAGGTAGTCCTAAAATAAGCTAACCTAAAACAAAACGCTCGCTAGATCACAAAAAAAGGCATGCTAGGCATGCCTCTTAATTCAATTCATATGCTTCTCATGTTCAGGAAAAAAAACATTTGCTCAAAAACCCAAAAGTTTAATACTTCCAACACTGTGGAAACGATTAAAGCCTTTGGGCCTGATTTCGATTTCGGCTGACAGATAGGCCATCCACCGAAATATAAATCTCATTATGTACTATGGAATTTAGATTTCGGCAGATGGGCTATCCGTCACTGTTTCACCGGAGTAACCAGTCTGCTGAAATCTAAATCAGGCCCTGAATTATGTACTTAGCAGGGTTAGTCTGCCAGGTTAGATGTGGTAATCTCCTTTGTCACTCAGTTTAGGCCCACCCACCACATAAAGAGATTTATGTTTGCCTGGCTGAATTTGTTGTAATGTAAGTGCATCAACTGGTTTAGTGGATTCACTTCCATCACTGTCAACCGGTTCTAGATTCTATTTTGCTTCTCAGCAACACACCCACAAAACAGATATTTGATGCTGAAAAGAAACATATACCAGTTCCTAGCACACAGGGAGATTTTTGCCAGCATGTCATTTGTATATTTTGCAACTGGCAAAACCATGCTTCGCTTGATGATCCAAGGAGGAATCAATCAGTGGTAGTAGTTCTGCCCTAAACAGGCAAAGACTACTTCCACAGCAACCTGGGGACTCTGTGTTGGACTGGCTGGCAGATTAAGGGTTTCTCACAGCACAACTGAGGCTCGGTTGGGGAAAACGCAAAAGGTCCCCACCGCTAAATGAGATAGGCAAGCTGGGTTTGGCAGGGCTTCCACCCTGCTAAATTCAAAATGAGATCCTAAATATTTTACCACACAGAATGCAGTACATCTCCTTTCATTCACACAACACATCAGTTCTGGAATATAAATGTGGAGTACTGCAGAACTTGACCCCTAAACCTCAATTTGCTAAACATTTGTCTCCTATCTCTGCCTAGCTTTTTGAGATTTATCTCAATAAACACTATCAATGACACCAGAATATCTTGGGATTGAAGTCTTTCTCTTATGCTCACCAGCTAATGGCTGTGGGCTGTTAAGTATGAATCACTAAAACCATTTCTAAAGTAAATGTTTGAAAAATGGAATGCTTTGCACAAGGTAAGCCACATATATAATGTTGTCTCTTCATCTAACAACAACATTGAGCCTATTTCCTAAATGTCTTGTTCTCCTAGGTTCAGTTTGGATGGGAAAATACATTTTTCGCAAGGGCAAAATCTTATTCCTGAATTACAGAATACAGAATTTCTTTCTACAGAACAAGCTAGATGATTTGGACTTCCTCTCCAAGTTACTTTGGCCACAAGTTCTCCATTGGACTTTTATATTAAACCTCCTTTGCTGGTGATAAAACTCTGCAGAACCCTGATAGACTTCAAATACTGTCAATCTCTGGTAGTCTTTTGACTGGAGAATACAACACCCCAATTTATGACTTCTCTTAAGAATGCCTGGCAGTAATCCATTGAAGAAAATCTCCCTTTCCGAGTTGGAAATTATATATGGAATAAAGTACCCCGTCAGACATTATAACAGTATAAAAAGTCACCAAGGAGTTACATGACAATATAGAGGAATGGGTCCAAAGGACAGTTCCTTTTAAAGGTTATGGAACTCAGAGGTGGCTTGCAATATCCTTATCGTGTACGAGAGAAAACCTAATTATAATATAAAGTAACACTATCACCTTTCACACAAACCACTTAAATCTTTGATGCACAGCTCTTTAATATGAAGAGAGAGCATGTTTGCAAACATGAAGAATACAATTAGAATCTCTGGTGCAAAATTGAACACCTCAAAAAAGGTAATAGATGTTTGTTGTAAAAAGATGATGGAATCAGCTTAATACCAGTCAGTTCTTTTAAAAAATAAAAAAGGTGCAATAGAAACATGCAGAAAGATTCTACCATTTCTGTAGTTACCTAAGGAGTGAAAACAATACATATGTTGCCATAAATATTTCCTTTCTGCTTGTCGCTTTACAGCTATAAAAACAGAGCAGAAGCACAACATACAAATTTCGTTTTGTACATTAAACTACTGCTTTAATTATGCTCCATGATATGAACTGCCGGTTCCCTGGCTGCTAGCTAACTGCTAGCTGCTAACTGTAATAAGTTACATTTACTCGAGTTATGATGGTATTTCTTTATAATAGGTGACAGCGTGCGTCATAAACCTTCAATTAAAAAGAAATTAGAGACAGGTTTTTATACAGGGATTGCAGAATCCTATATATGATATTCACCTTTTACCATTTTTCTTCGGCACAAGGCTTCTTTTTCCTTCCCCACAGGCATGAAAGAGGCCGCCACACCAATATAACTACCATTACTTCAAATCTGACGGTCATTTGTTTTTTCCCTAATGCACATCTATCAGAGGTGCTGATACTGAGGGCTACGGCAGATAGGTCCTTCCAATGCATTTTAAAAAGATTCAAAGCCACCAGGGGTTTAAAATATCTCCCTGTCTTTTTTAACATGCAACAATGTGTTTCCCTTCTGCAGCTCATTGACTGCTTTTGATGTCTAGTGCCACATGGAACTCACGACTCCTCATCTGCTCACCGTTATCTTTTTAGCCCCCTCCCAATTCTTTTTTTTTAAAAAGGTGCTTGTTTTTTCCTAGGCCTATTCCATTACAGTCTTAATTCCAAATTACCAGATTGAGGCACAATAGAAGAAGTGTGCATTGATGCCATGGTGATCTAAAGATCTAGTCACTTCTTGTCTGCAACATAGTTTATTTCACTGTCACTTTTTGAGGAGTTTTATTTATAAAGTACTTCCTCTGACGGTTTGGCCACTTCTAAGTGCTGTCAGATGGTCAGAAATACAGTTTACGATTGTACGAGGAAGTTAACAATCCACTCGGACATGATATCTAATATTTCTCAAATGCAAGTTCTATTAAATAACTCAGTCCGGCTTTCTTTGTACAGACTTCTATTAATTTTTTATTTCAGTTGAAGACAAGTAGGAAAAGTTTGGTTTCCAAATGTTCCCTGCACTGGGTGTAGCTGGCACGGAGCTGCATACAGCTACAGCCCTGGCCCTTGTACAATCAGTGATCTACCCCCAAGTTTCATTTTGGAGGACTTTTTTACTATATTTATTAGTTTTTTTTTTAGAACAGACAACTCAAGAGAAAGGAAAACTATAACAAGAGAAGTAGTACTGCAAGGTTCAAAACAGTTATTCTGGAGTTCGGTAATCCTCTGCGTGGATACGTATGAGCATGGACGTCAATTCACCAAAACGCAAGGGGTAGCATAAGTGACATCACACGCCATTTCATCTTTACTTTCACTCATGCACATATGCTTACACACATTCCCTCATATACACACAGTTTTACATAAGCACACTCTCAACCGCAAGCATGAACACAACATACGTTTAACAGTGTTTTTGTTTTACTTCCCTTAGGTACCAAGAAGAGTTATATTCCAGCTAACTGTTTTCCATGTTTTATTACACTAATAGTGAATAGCATATTATTCACTATTAGTGTAATAAAAAAAACTGTTGGAAGAAAGTGGAACCTTAAGCAACGTCTAAGAGGATGCGCTGCCCCTGTGTTGCTAGCATGGTTTTGATACCTATGAGGCCAAGGGTCCCAGAGGCAGTGCCAGGGGTCGCAAACGGCAAGCCAGAGTCGCAGCTGCGACCCCTGGCGACCCCTAAATGACGTCCATGCATAGGAGCCGTCCAAGCATGCATGGTGTCCTTAGGCAATGACCTCACATGTGAGGCCAACATAAAGACGTACCTCGCATCATGCAGCCACTATGACTCTTCATTAGGAGGGCACGTGCCAGGTTAATGAGAGTCTCTGCTGGTCTCTGACACTGCATGAGCGGGGGCTTCATTGCCACAGATGTCCCATAAGGCCCGGTAGGCACTGAGGGGGTCCCAAATGTTCCCAGAGGGGGAGCAGATGTAACAAGGTTTAAGTTTCTGCAGGTATGCACACCTTTTGTCCCAGTATGCTTTGTAGAAAGTGCGGAGGACCTTAAATTTAGTCATGGCATATATAGGGAGATCGGGTAGTGGTTTTGAGGAGCAAGTTTGTTGTAGTCCTGCTTGGGAAGTTCATGGTGCAGTCTGCCTACCTGGTTTTGAAGTCTTTAAAGACCGGTAAGGAGCTACCTTGAGTAGGGATGGAGAATAACAATTAAGAGAATTTTAAAGCAGAACACATAACATTCCAATGCCAGTGTAAAGTTATCCACACTTTGCCCTAAGGCACTTTAACACAAGGAAGGCACAAAGCATATTATAACACAACTTAGTGCCCAACTTAACACAGGTAAAAAGGGAAAATAAATTGACACTCACTCATAAATCCACATATGTAAATAATAAGTATTACAGCATAAACGGGGCTCAGAGGTAGGGTGTTGTGACCGAAGGTATATATACAACCATAAACACACTCCTTGGGAATTCATTAACAAAATAAACTCTCAGCATTCAATCAATGGTTCTTGATATCAGTGTTATCACGGATCCTGTCTTTATTGTTTTGCTGCCCACTGCCGACACGTGTTTCTTCGCTTGGGCGTCTTGCCCCACGACTTCCTCGGGGCTCAAAGAGTACTAAAGTCACTGTATATACAATCCTTGACATATCAAAAAAGTCCAATCCAACGCCGTCTCAGAACTACTCTTTAAAGTAAAGTCATCCCAGTACTTGTTGCCTGTCAGTGTAAAGTTCAGCATATTCCACGTCTTGATAATCCGCACTGACCGCAAGTTTGTGGTATGAAGATACACGCGGCGAGTACACCTCTAAAAGAGGAACTTTATTTTGTTAATGAGTGCTCGTGGATTGTGTTTATTAGTGCACAACTTAACATTCACTTCACAACATCACTTAACACAAAACAACATACAAATCATGAATAACACAACAATATGAAGGAACAACTGGCCACTTTTTTTTTTTAAAGTATGGTATTGCAGTTTGTAGTTATTAAATAACAAGATGTCTAATATTTATGATTGTAGATGCACTAAGTAGAGGCATACATGAATATGATCTATAAGGTTGAATATTTTTCCAAACTACTTTTTCATAATTCGCAGTGTAATACCTTTCAGATTACATGTGCAGCAAGACATCTGCGGCAGCCCTCAGGAACATGTCTACTGAAAAGGTACGCACCTCCACCTGCGGATTGGGCATCCTCCCCTGCCAGTCCGGACCAGCATAAAAGCCATGGAAACCGACATAGCGGGTAGGACAAACTGCTTTAGTTTCATTCTGCAAAACCCCGATAGTGATTCTATGTACCAAGGAAAAATCTCTTTGGAGTTTGTGTTTACTGCAGTAAAGGGAAGCCAAAATGATTCCCATGCAGAGCTACCTCTGCAGAATGCAACGAGTCTGAATGGAATGGAGTAATTGCAAGAGAAAGAATTGCTTAGAATCGCACATACAAGACAGGCGGAGAGCTAAGTCTGAATTAAGATGTTTGCGGCGGAGTTTCCAATAGGACCTTGACATGACTGTTGACCTACTCATGACATGATCACACGAGTAAGGATTTGGAATTCTATTAGTATTACCTGAGGAAAAAAGCCAAGCAGTCATCAGGAAAACAAATCTATACCTTCTACTCCATCAGCCAATTACTGATGTTAAAGTGGAATTAGATGGGTATTGACAATGCGGAGGGGCGAAGGATTAAGCAGATGACTGAGTATACAACCGGCATCCAGTCTTTCGTGGAGGAAATTAAAAAAAAAAAAAAAAAAAAATCTGTAAGGGTAAAGGAACCTGCGGCATGGAATACATTATAATGAATCCGATCAGGCAGACGACGAAACCAGTATTCCAATTTGCAAAAAGGGTAATTGCTGGGCAGACTTCTAAGCAAGCAGCAATAAGGCAATGCTATTAAACCTGCACATCAAAATTGCAATTGCCACTTTGAAATTTGTTTTCCTCCAATTCGTGTAAAAGAAAACAGAAAGAAAGCTAAACTAAATCATAGTTTTTATTGGTGAACATCACTGCTCCACACAAATGAATACTAGAGCATTGTCTAGCTTGCCATTAAACAAACACGAAATATTGGATATCAGTGACAAGTGTTGCATATTTCAGATCAGAAGCGTAGCTGTCAAGAAGCCCCACTGATGAGTGATCCCTACAGTCAATTCTGTTTTTTTAGCCATTAGAACTTGCGATCTTTTAGCCCATAGGTAACATATTAAACAAGCATTTGCAATGCAATGGGTCTCATATTTGCTCGAATTAGAGTTAATAAAGTTGTAAACTCCTAACTGGACTTTTCTTGCCACATAAATTGAAAATGAAAAGTAAAACAGTTTCACATAAGCGAGCCGATTCACAGCGCCACGGCCGCCATGAGCATCAGAGTGAAGAGACACACAAAAAGAAAAAAGAAGTTTGCTAGCAGTCAAGCTTATTGGCAAAAGTGCAATTAGCCATGTAACAGGGACGGTGGCCAAGGCGGTAACAAAACCTCCCCAAGGAGAGACAAACATAAGCCATTTACCAATGTCAAAGGATTTCTGAAGGGCAAGCCCACGAACAAGTGGTTGTGATGGGCGTGAGGTGGGTGTTGTTAAAGACCAGATACATATCAACACGTTGGAAAAGCAGCACTTGCGTGCTGCAATGCTCAACCTAAAAAGAAAGGACACGTTGCAGGAGGCAGCTCGCTGCCGCCTAAAAAGCATCGGTGGCAGAAGCCATTATGCTAGACATGGGGTGAACTGGCAACTATGCATCAGTTCTGTCTCACTATTACAATGAGCTATTGCAAATGTGCCCGAGTCCTTTACATTGCCCTATGAATCGCTCCATGTGGTGAGGATGAGGAGTAGCCTTGTACTAGGTATTTTTTTTAAGCAAATCACAGTTTTTAGATGTTTTAATTGAGGTAGTTAATTTGAAGCAAACAAAAAGCCAAAGTTCCAGACTGCACAGGTTTGTGAAACGAAAAGGTTTAATAGGATAAATAGTCTCATTCAAACATGGTAACCCTACATTAGCGGTTAGTGCATCCGATCAAGTTATCCAGAGGGTTTATGGGTATACGGGTATAACCAGGACAACTGGAATTAGGTGACAGGGTAGGACCAAATTATAATGCTGGTTTGTTCAATTATTCATCAAAAGAATGCAAATTATAGGGCGTAATGTAGCACATTTTGTGAAAGCATTAATTCATTATTTTGTCATTTTTAGTTTTTACCTATATACAGCACTCAGCAACTGAAAGGTGAAGTGTTAGTTACTCTCTGTAGGGTCTTCCAATGGGCACAATATGTGTGGCAGCATTTTTAGGAAGTTTGGAACACTTTTTTTGTTAAAATATGCAATTTATCCAGCATGTGATGGATTATACGGCAAATGTGACAAAGTCCTAATTATGCTAAAAAAAGCTGAGGCCTCGGAATCACATAATTCCAATGTCCCTGGTTATAACCAAAGCCTTCATTCAGTATATTCCTGACAACCAGAACACCCTAAGAAGTGTGACACATGTGGCTCTTGTTCCAATATTTTTTTTACATTTTCTCGGCAAAAATATAACAAAATAAATCCCCGGCCAACTTCCGCAGACTTTCAAAAATATGTACGTCACCTAAGAGACTCAACTGCCAATCCCCATAATCACACTCAGATGTAGACGACAGAGACACTCACATAGCATTCACACAACACAGAGACCCAACCTCATATATCCCGGTCACTACCCCACATCCTAAAACTACAGAACACAAATTCCAACTCATGCTCATTAACACTCGCTCTGTAGTATTCCACGCACCAGACACTGCAGACCTCATCATGCATAATCCCTCTTCATTACAGAAACATCATTCATGCCCACATCAGTGTGCATCCTTGATGTCCTTCATCCCTCAATCGGTAGCATCCACTAAGTGCACTGCACACATAAGAAGGGAGGAGGCCTTGTTATCATCCATAAATCCTCCTGGTCCTTCATCAGAGGCAAGAAAGTAACACTCATCTCAATGGAAATGCAGACATGCCATTTTCCATTCTCTGCAACTCAGGCCACCACCTTCCATCTCATCTACAGGCCTCCCAGGCAGAAAAAGACATTAAATGATTATTTTTCAGATTTCCTCCATCAGATATTTCCAAACCACCCTTTTGGGTAACTTGAACCATCTAGACAATGCCTGCTTAAAACAACATGAGACACCCTCTTCAATCTCATCAACACAATCAACATGGTACCACATGTCACCAATGGCGGCTCCTCTGCTAAGGCAGAGGAGCTTCGCCCCACTGGATTTTTGAAAAAGGAAAAATAAAATGATAATAACGTACGCTACATTGTTATCATTTTATTTTTCCTGGGAGTAAGAGGCGGGGCAGGGAAGGGCTGGGCTGGGCTTGAGGGAGGGGGGCTGGGGGAGGTCTAAGCACCACAATGTGCGCATGTCTGTTTGGCCGGCTGTGTTGGGCTGGCCAAACAAACATGCGCACTTTGCATGTTCTCTATCTGGCTGTATTGCACAGCCGAGTGGAGAACATGCACAGGCTCCCATTCCTAGTCTGAGAGGCGAAGCAGGCTGCTCAGACCAATCATGACGCTGAGGTCATGCTGGTGACAGCAGCGTCGTGATTGGTTGGGACCCTATGTGCACCCAGAACAGGAAGAGGACAGAGGGGAGACAAACATGTCTCCCCTCAAAGGTAAGTGTTTAAATTTATTATTATTTGTTTTTTAACTCCCCGTCCTGTCGCACCCCATCCTGCCCCGCCACTCCCGTTCAGGGACAGCAGCTACTGCAAGTCACACAACCAATACACTCAAAAGGCCACATCCTTAATCCTGTCTTCTCAACATCACCAATAATCCAATGTAACCCACCACCTATAGCTTGGATAGAACTGAGCAATTTGCCATCCATATCTTCCTGCTTAGTGTCCTATCAAAAATCCAGGGTCAATTCAAAAGAGAGGACTAAGCCTACTGATCCTTCAAATACTTCGCCAATAAATTATAATGCTTGAACTCAGCTCTCATCTAATCAACTCCACGGCCGATACCAACATTCTTTTAAACAACAGCAACAATGTTTTGGAAAGCTATCTGAATGTGCAAGTCCCATTAAAACAAGCAAGTGCAAGCTGAAACCTTCAGGACCCTGATATTGTAAAGGCCTTGCTGACAAATAATCCATCTGCTAGAAAAATAAAGAAAAACAGAACTCTCAAGGATTTTGACACTGCATCCCCAAAGGCAACTTTCAGACAGCTCAGCACATCAGCAAACACAAAGTACCACAGCATCACAATCAAAGAAGCTACCAACAGAGGTAGAAAACTGTTAAAGACAATCAATCACTGCACCAACCCCCTGGCAGACTTACCTAATTCCTCACTCCACAGAAAAGTGCAATACCATCAACCTCTTCATCAGTACAAAATACAGACGATCCAACATTACACAGATGATACCAAGCCTGCTTCACCTCTTACACTCACCGTAGAATCCCGTAACGGACAGCCTTCAAATCTTATCTCTACCAGATCTGGCTGACATACTCAAAGACACTCCATATGAAGATATCATCTTGCCATTGTCCTTCATTAAGGCTCTCACTGGGGATGCTCTCTTACCCCTGCTTATCAGGTGTCAATACCTCCCTCATTCAAGGCATCTTCCCAGAAGCTTTCAAGACAGGTCAGATTCTCACACTCCTAAAGAAACCTACATGAGACCCAGATGACATCACCAACTATAATTTATCGACAAGATCATTAAAAAAAAACAGTCTATGTTCAACTCAACGTTCATATCAATGATAGCATTGCCACATGACTTTCAGTCTGGCTTCGGATGACACTGTAGATGGAGACCACCACCTTACACGTTGGAGACAATGCCCTCTTGACCACTGGTGAAGAAGGGCCCTACCTCCTGATATTGCTGGACCTCTCAGCTGCTTTTGACAGTTGCCCATCCCACCCTCATATGCACCCTGGAGCCGCAAATGGGATTCGTAACCAATGTCTTTCACTGGTTCTCTTCCTACCTTTCCAACTGACAACAGATTTTTCATATGGGCAGTTCAGGTCACAAAAGATCTCTATTGCACGTGGAGTCCCCCAGACTTCCATACCGTCTCCTGTCATCTACAACGTTTACACAGAGCAGCCTGGTGCTCTTCTCACATAAAAATGCATCAAGATTCACCAATATGACAATGGTACACAACTCTACTTGGAGAGTCACCTCTGCTTCAGCCATCCAATGCCACAAACACTGCTTGTAAATCACCCAGACATGACTGTCCAGTGCCTACCTGAAGCTCAACCCAACCAAGACAGAATTCCTATTTGCCAAGAACAACAAACAAGATAAAGTGCAAACCTGGCTCAATGACATGAACCTTGAAGGCTTTGAACCTCAGCTTTCAATGAATGCCACATCACTTGAATTCATCCTGGACACCAACCTCTCCCTCAAGGAACACACTTTGAAAAAAACAAAGACAGCCTGGTACTAGCTCTCTCTTCTAAAGAAAGTCAAACAGTTTCTTCCAGGAAGTGACATCAGAATTGCAGTTCAATCCCTTTAATCTCAGCCCCCCCTGATATACCTCCATAAGAAAAATTGTTGTCCAGAGATTTTCATTTTTGATTTGTGTTTTTGGATCATTAGAGATGTATTTTAGCTGGGATAGACATTATTGATCCTTGCAGAACGTTTCTGGATGACATATTTAAAAATGGCGGATGTGTTTTATTTCAGGACCCATGAGACCTATATACTTAAATTTGGTGTCAAAACAAATGTTTTGGGGGTCAAGTAGTCTTATACAGACAGAAAATAACTCCTCAGAGCAATCCTTCCGCCATTTTCCAAAATTGCAGCTATAGTGGAGAATGAAGAGACCTACATAGAAATGAAACAAATAATAATGGTTTTTAATCCTTTTATGTATACAACCAAACAATGCTTATGATCTGAATATGAAAAAAAATTATGTTTATCACTCCTGTTTTAGACACATTTTCATAGTTCACTTTATTTTGGTAATCGTTTGTGGCACATTTACATAATGTTGAACATTTGAGAAGAGCATATTGATAGGGACATCTTTTTGTAGCACAGGTTTTGCATGTACATGTAAGTTCTGTAGGTAGAGGTTTTAGCACCCCATCAATATCTTCCCAACCAAATTCACACAAATCTTTCTTTACACATCTTTCGATCAAGTAGAACGCTCTTTTAGTGTGTCCAAACACAGAATATGACGTCAGTGGAAGGCCACTTAGCAGGACTGATCTCTTGAACTCACTGTACCAAAGATCATCAAATGTGTGATTGTCAGAACTAGTTTTCCACACACACACAAAGTATTCTCCTACGTCTTTAAAGTCACATGCTTTTTCTGTCTCAGAAAATCCTTTTAGAAACTTCACAGGTTCGGCAGTTAAAGCTCCAACCTCTGTTCCAATGTTGCTCATAGTGTCATCACCCATAAAAATATGTGCCTTAATAAGAACACTGGGCATCTCATGGTCAACTTTCTTATACAGCATATAAAGTGGGATTAAGAGTCTTTTCTCGCCTGTTCCATAACATATCCATAGCTCTGACAATCCTGGACTTATGAACATTTCAACAAACCTAAGTAGCACAATAATAACATCTGTGTCATTTAAGACTACAAAGATTCAATTGGAACCATTTTGAACAGCTCACTCAACATGTGGCACAACACTAAGGTCAGCTTCCTTCAATTTGATGTTACGTTCTTGAACAATATGGCCCATACCTTTTGAATATCTCTCTGCAGGCACCAACTCCTCATTGACAATCATTCCAGTTGCTATAATTGGACATTCAGTGTTCGCTGAAGCATCAGCAATGTTTTGGGGAGTTAACATCTCCAAGTTCATCTTGTTCGATGTTGACCAGAATTTATCAAGCTGCACAGGTATAGGTTTTGAATCTTTGATGCAGGCAAATTCAATTGTTCTACTTGTAGACAATCATCTGATTCTCTCACATTCTTTGACAGATAGATCAAGATAACTGTAAAAGACAACATCCAGTTCTTGCAAGGTGCACACTGACTTTGATATTTGTAGATCAGTATTAATGACCTCTCCAAAGTTTTGCATGGATGAAATCTTGACCATTTACAATTGTGACATAGTCTACAACAACAGCAGTTTTCAATGAAGACACCCTTTTGAATTTAAATTCTTCAGGTGAAAGTTTTTTTTCGAGCTCTTGTATGAGTTTGTGTTTCAGTGGTTTGGTTGCAGCATCCCCATCAAATAATGGGTTTGTTGGAAGAAGATCATGCAACAGAATGTCCTTGATAAATTCACCCCTTTCTGTTGCTACATCAATCTATGTGCTTGCAAAAGTGTTTTCTTTTGTTGTAACCTGTTTTATAGTGGCTGGTTGCATGCAACTCTTATTATTGCAATTAAAGGGCGGAAGTTGAGCTTCAGTGATTATGTCAAACAGCTTTTTCTCTTTCAATACAAATCTCTCATGCTTCAGTTCTGTGTATAGTTTTGATCCACGGTTTAGGACATCTAGTAGAGATGTCTTTATATAGTTATGCACATACTGTTTGGTCACAAAGTTGTGTAGTTGTACAGGCTCAGTCATTTCAAAGGGGTTTCCTTGCTGCTGTGTTAAATGAAGAAAGCTGTCAACATGGTTATAAAAATGTTCCCCTATTTTTCCCACAAGTTCATGGTGAGGAACAGTTTCATAATGGTCAATTAAGTTTGAATTTGTCATCTCTCTGAAAACATTGCATACAGAAAGGAATTCATGGTAAACTAGCTGCCATTGAGCAACATATCCATATCCACCCTTACAAGTCTGACCAACAATACCCTTGGAGCTTTTCTGTGATCTCTGGATCAGCTGTTCCAGTTTCAAATCTGGAACCACAGCATTGAAACTTCCCTCTCTGTCTTTCACCACAAAATGTCTTTGGATACATTTTCTGTAGAGGTATGGTTTTGACACCTCTAGCTTCTTCACTCTTCCAAATACCAGGACACATATCTCAGGTAGTTTAAGCAATTGAAGTCGTTAAACACAGTAATCAGTGACTCCACAGTCTTCACGTGCAGCTCCCAATCACTTCCCCATCAGCATGTACCAAGTTTTTCACTTGTGGTATCATGTGTAAAACATTTCCCCAGTATTTGAAAAGTTCTGATTATTCTTCAAATTCTTTAACAAACTCTATAAACTTGTTTTTCAAGTTGTCTGATTTTGAACTGAGTGTATTTAACTGTTGTGGGTACACTAGCACATCCAAGAGCTCAATTACACTAAGGTGCTGTTGCTTGCAACATTCAGACTTATCTGGGTATATTCATTACATCCTTGAATATAAAGTTTGCAATAACCAATGCTTGTTAAATGTCTCATTTATTATATACATTGTACTTCAACTTGTAAATTTGAGCCAGCTGTAACTGCCAAAACATGTACTCTTCACAATGTGATCTGTAGTGAACATGTGCCACAATCAGGAGGATAATTGCTCATTTCCTTAACAAGCAATCAACTGCCAAAAAGCACATGTACACATTTGCTTATTCAAGGATGATTGTGAGTCTGAGGCCTTGCTTGGCTTTGTACCTACTGCTCTCACCTGTTTCCAGTCAAGTCAAGTTTCTTGTCCCCCAGCCTGCTTCCAATGGAGTTCCGGTGCAAGTCCAGTTCCTTGTCCTCCAGCCTGCCTCCAGTCGAGTTCCAGTGTTCCTCGTTCTCTGACCACCTTTCAGTCAAGTTCCAGCATTTCTCGTCCTTCTGACAGCCTCCAGTTGAGTTCCGGCGATCCTCGCTCTCCAATCGGCTTCCTGCAGAGTCCCGGCTCACTTCTTCTGCCTACAATCCCATATTTCCTGTAAATGAGAGAAAATTAGAAAGGTGAAAAAAAATAGTTTGGGTTCTTCTGAAATTTTCCAGCAAGTAACTTAATTTCAAGAGAAATAAAGATTAATCGCTTCTATGAAGCAAAACATAGCTCTGTCTTTTAAATAATTTATGACAATAAGAACTAGTGTGATTTACCATTTGGGTGGGAATCAAAGATACCGCTAAACAGACATTAAGGAATGAAGTATTTCCTGTAACAAGCTCTCCCCTGAGAATTAGGAGATCGAACATAGAACAAGTTTATCAAAACTATCATTGGCAAGAGATTATGCCAGAAGACAAAGAAGCCCTTTAGTCAAGTTGATAGTTTTTGAGTTTGGACATTGTTGCAGAGACTCTGAAAGTATTGGATAAAGAAGAAACTTGTTGAGCATTATAGAAACGTATGCACAATGTGTGAACAATAACTAACATTTTGCAATAGTTTATGCAAATTCAATGTATTAATGAAGTAATTCTTTTGCAGCCCAGAATCCTAAAAACCAAGAAACCAGTATTTTGAGACGTTCTGACACCCAACACAAGATGCAGTCCAATGTACAGCAGTCCGATTCTGTAGTCCACGAAGCAGAAGCTGGTATTTTCTCTTTTTCTCTTCCCAAAACCCCCTTCCTCTTGGGGACTTGAGAGAGCAATATACTCTTCATTGTGGTCACATTAGTCCTCACCGGGATTGGGAATTGTCATCAACCCCTTCCGAACACCCGGAATTCAAGTGAGTGTCTCGCACATAACAGTATTGCATGGCTTTGCATTATGTCTTTTGAATGAAGTTACTGGTAAAAAAACAACCTTCTTCAGTGGGACTGTATACTTGGAGATCACAGTATGAATTCCAGCCCACAGAGGAACTGGCTTTTCTTCGTCCTTCAGCCTGCATTGCATAAGCAACATAATAAGTTCAGTTAAATCAGCGTTGCGAACCGCAGGATCAGGTAGAAGATCAATGTCTTAAGCCACTTTGAAACTTGCGGTAGACGGGGACGAGTTGATGGCTTGTGATTTTGCACATGTTGACAAAGCAGTTAGGTTATAAGTTTGCAGCTTCATTTGTTTATGCCTACAGCTGACACAGCTTGTTTTCCAGCAGCTAGTTCATTTGTACAGTCTTGCACACAAATTATCAAGAGCAGCAATTGTAAATCCTTTCCTGGTAAAGTGACCTGGAAGTTGTGTGCTGTCGGATACACAAAGATTTTACAGCATGAGCTGCTAACAAGTTCCTGTTTCGTACTATGTCATTATAACTTGTTGATACACTAATCCTATTCATTGAAGTGATTAGCTGTCTACTTTTGCACTTGTCATTGTTTGCATGGGTAGTCGTCATGCGTCATCATCATGTGTAGCAGAGTTTTTTTTGTTGCCATGATGTCATTCATAAAACAAGATTTGGAAAAGACAGTATATTTGCACAGTAGAGGCCTGTCGGTTCATGGGATTGTCTTCCACTTCTTCACTTATGTCTTCAAAGCCATCATCAATGTTGTCAACTTCTGTTCCGAACTCAAGAACTTTATTTTGTAACAGTTTTGCTTTGCTAATATTAAACAATGATCTAAAAAAAAAAGTAAGACAACATCAAGGTGTTCTTGTTGACTCCCATGATTTGCAGAGTTCTGGGGCATCACAAAATTTGTCATTAAGTCCAAAATCTAAATCTTTCAAGACGTTTCTTAAAATGGTTCCTGTTGATTTTACTGCATCCTGTGATCCTATTTTGGCAGCAAGAACTTCAGGAGTCAAATCAGCTGTGAACACATATAATTGGCTCAGTCTTTTTGTTAAACGGACAAAAATGAATTCTGTCATTGTACTCACCAGAAAAATCTTAATTTCATTATTATGGATCAATACAGTTTCATACATTTTGACCATTATTTCTCTGATGTTCCTAAGTGTGAACCCGTAGCCAGCACTCGAGTGGCTTAAAACTTCATTTGCTTTTTCAAAGAGTGAAAATTCAACTGAAAGCAGTCAGTTACGTTGCTGCTGAGAGCTCATTGTACATTCATATTTTCAAATGTATGCACACACGCAGTTCGGGTGGGTATACAAATCCGATGCATATACATTCACCTCGCTGTTTAGATCAGCTACTTGGCTGAAACTTCATCTTAGAAAAAACTAGCTGCAGATACAACATGTATGTCTTTTGGGACTCACATACTCTGTAATTTGTACTTTTGTCAATCCCTTTGGCCCTTGATCTGGCTAAACCACAGATAACACCTAAAAGATCCTCTGTTTTCTGATCAGTTGTTGGAGGTGGACAAGGGGTAGCCATCGATCTTCTAAGTGGATGGGCATTGGGTATGGTTGTTATCGCCTTCTCAGAGCACTCAGATTCTTGTTGCGATTCACTGGTTTCTGCTATTTTTTTGCTATTTCTTTCCCCGGCTTTTTCCATTGTATAGACTTGTAGCACTTGTTCCAATGATAAAATATTTGATCCTCTTCACCCATCAGTTTCAATGTTTTGTGAACTTTGTTTTGCTGTATTTCTGCAGCATCTCTAACTCTCTTCTGTCCAGCCGCAGTTGATGTTAGCTTTTCTTTCGGATTAGTTTGGCATTTGACATGTTTTTCTTTGTTGAATGAGGCCTCAGATTGTTTAGTTAGCAACAGTCTTTTAGGAGGTAAAGATCCTCTGCTACCACCTGCTTCGCTCATGTTTACAAATTTTAATCAGTAGAAAAAATGAAACAAAATCAACATTAACATAAATCACTAAAATGATGGCTAAAACACATCATTAGAGAGCCGCCATTTTCGAAAATACCCGAAAGGTTGCTCTCAGGAGTTATTTTCTGTCTCTATAAGACTACATGACCCCCAAAACCTATGTTTTGACCCCAAAATGAAGTGCATAGGTCTCATGGTTCCTGAAATATTACGTCATCAATGCAACACATTCGCCATTTTTAAAAATGTCCAGAAAAAAATTGTCCTAGATTAGCAAGGTTTACCAAAGCTAAATTACTTCTCTGATACAAGAACACAAATCAAAAATGAAAATCTCTGTACAATAATTTTTTTGCACAGGTATATCAAGGGGCCAGGACTATTTCAACTATCTCACATGTGAGTGGTGACATGCCCTATTTCTTTACCTCCCAGACTTCACATTGGAACCTTTTGAGGCATCCTACACGTTGCAACATGTCTAATTCAGGGCCTGAAGAAATATGATCATATTACCCCCATCCTGATGGAACTCCATTGACTCCCCTTGCCAGCTCGCACCATCTTCAAAAACAGCTGCATCATCTACAAAGCCATCACAACCAGCACCCTCACTTATCTTATAGACAGGCTCACCATCTCTGGTGGGTCTTAGCACACTGATAGCCAGGACACCATCAGACTGCAGACGAAGGACTGTAAAAAAAAAAAAAAAAAAAAAAAAAAAAAAAAAAAAAAAAAAAAAAAGGACATAAACAGTCATAACTTTCCATCTATGCACCCAGAATCTGGAAAAACATTCCTGTAGCCAACAGGAACAGCCCTACGCTAGTCCAATTTAGGAAAGAGTAGTGGACTCACCGCTTTGAAGAACACTCATTATAGTGCATTAACGATCCATAACTCAGCCTACTCACCTATTAGTTGCTTACTTTAGGCTTGCTTTTGACCGCGTACAGCACTCCGCGCCTTTTGGCTAAGTTTGCACTATAGAAATAACCTATACTCATACAAACATACGCCTTCATTGCAACAATGTAATGAAACACCAGTCTCACCTCTTTCAAACCATCAAAAAACTAAATGAAAACCCTCACATAGTTAGTTTTGCTCTTTGTTACTATCAAGTATATCTTATCTAGGTAAGACATCTCATTGTTGCTTGTGTTTAATTTCTCTATTCCCATTCTGAAGGAGAATATTGTTACTTTATGGTGACAGATGTAGGCCTAGTCTTAAGCTAACTCCTGCTCCCAGTTCATTAGTGGTGGAGCCAGAAGGTATTTCTCAAAGCAGTATTATATGGACAACCTCTCCCTGAGCATTAACAGACAACATAGATTCCAATTTACAAAGAAATATGAACATATACAACTAAATATATGCAGCAAGGTTTGGATGTAGGTTTCAAATGTTTTGAGGTATTCTGAATTCCTGGGGCACTCCTTAGAAGCTGCAACAGACACACCTTTCAAGGAGTACTAACCAGTATAAATAGTTATGCTCACGTAATTAAACAAACTGTACAATTACACATTTAAATACTTACTAAAAGGGAATTTATATATGACAAAGTTTTTATTAGCCATGAGAAAAATATCCTCCCCATGCACAAACTACTTCCCCTTACGACTCCACCTATTTATGGCTGCTCCTTCTTCACAGGGTTGCGGTCTCATAATTTCTACCCTGATGGAGATTTAGGGCCTGATTTAGAACTCGGCAGTGAGTTACTCTGTCACGAAGGTGACTGATATCCCGTCAGCCGAAATCTAAATACCATTATATTTTATGGGATTTAGATTTCGCCGAGCGGGATAGCTGTCACCACTGTGATGGAGTAACCCGTCCACAGAGTTCTAAATCAGGCCTTTAATCATGACCTTGAAAGTTGTAAATCTCTAACTATATATGGGGTAGGAATGTGCCATGAAAAGCGTTCATTGCCACAAACTCAAAGGTTTGTAGGTGTTCACCAAATTTCCACTGCATTCCTGCTCTGAAAGCCCATCCACCACTCCTAGGAGCCATGTAATCATGTAGCAGCAAACCACTGTCTTATTTATGCATGAGTTAATTGATTCACAAACACAGATCCAGGTTTTTTTAATTTTAACTTTCAATTAGCATTAGTAAATTATTACAGACCCAAACAGTTGTATGAAACAATCAAATAGGTCATCAATTGGTCACAATATTATTAACCTTCTTCTCCTAAGCTATGCCTCTGTCCTATTATTGTCCATATGGACAGATTCTAATTCAGACAATGAAGGAGGAGAACATCAACATAGTATGGTCCAATCATATTTGTTAGGTCTTTTTGAGGTAGTGCATGATGCTGTTCTACAGTTGGCACGTGTAGAGAATACAGGAGATGCTTGAATTAGCTCTGCTGGAATAAGCATTGATATTTAGTGGAAGCGTAGAACCAGGCATAAGACAACATTGCATGGATGCTGGGCATGATCCACTTTCTATAAATAGTACTGAAGGTGATTCCTGCACCTGGGTCTCCCTAGGTGATCCACATGAATTAGAACAAAGAAGGATCTGAGATCTTTCAAGATAATATCAAATATTTACACACCGCCTATGCTGCTGAAAAAGGAAGGGGATATGGAAAAATATTTGAGAAAATAGGTTTTATCTAGACAGAAAGCACTTGTGGCTTACATACATGCCCAGGATAATAGAATTCTTCATGGAAAGTAATTTATCTAGAAAACAACTGATTTTCAGAAAGTGATTCAAAGGTTAGAGCAGGAGATATGACTGGTCTAAATTAAGGTCCCACGGAGCAGTATGCTTTCTGATAGGAGAAAAAGAGGATGGGGCCAAAAAGTTATGAACTTGTTTAAAATGGAAAAAAAAATCCCCATGTATGTTTCTGTATGTACCATTTGTTGCGAAATGTGACTTTAAAGTGTTAATTTGGACATTTGACTCAGCTAAATCTTCAAAGAAGGGCTTCACAAAATGGATGATTCATTTATCTAAAGACTGGTGGACTATCAACACCAGCAGTTCATATCACCAGCCTCTGGTCCCAAGAATCTTTACTAAAGGCTTTCAAACTGGGGATCCAGACTGGAGTACACATGCATCAAACAATGGCGATATCTTAAAATGCTTGTAAAGAAGAGAAAAGATTTGTGAGCTCAGCTGATCTCTGTACTTACAAAAGCACAGGTACAGATAAGACAGAAATTTTAAGCATGAGTTTTCTATCCTAATGAATTAACAGTATGCTTCTCAATTTTACTTAAAGTCTGAACTGGAGTAGTGGCAAGGTAACCGATTACCTTTTATCAACACCACAACCAGTCAACCCTCAGGAAGTAAAACAGAAATAAAATATGATCCCTTTCATGCATTGTAATCACACCATGTGTTAGACCTGTCAGTTCTCAACGTGGTTTCCCCTGTCTTTTTGGCTTCTGACCTCCTGTTTTTGATCCTGTGCTGAACTTCGTTGTTGCTGGCTTAGGACTCTGGGCACTTTACCACTGGTCCTGTCTAAATGGTATTGGTGTTTGGTTTATCCATGATTGGCATATTTGATTTGCTAGTAAGTCCATAGTATAGCTCACTGTGTGTGCCCAGGGCCTGTAAATCAAATGCTACTAGTGGGCCTGCAGCACTTATTGTGCCACCCTGTAAACATCTCTCAGACCTGCCACTGCAGTGTCTATGTGTGCAATTGGGACTACCAGTTTGGCCTGGCAAGGGCCCCCACTTGCCAGGCCTAAACCTTCACTTTTACTTCATGTAAACCACCCCTAAGGTATTCCCAAAGCAGTCGCATGGGCAGGGCAAAGTGTATTTAAAAGGTAAGTCATGTACTGGTGTGTTTTAAAAGGTAGGTCATGTACTGGTGTGTCTTTGTTCCCAAAGTCAAATACTGCTAAATTTGTTGTTCACTTTTGCAAGATCCGTCTCCCCCATAGGGTAACAGGAGGATTACCTTGAAATATCTTTGGGGTCTCTGAACTCACCATTCAAAAATGCACCTTTTGGTAAAGTTGTTTTTTAAATTGTAATTTTGAAAATGCCACTTTTTCTTGCTTAGCCATTCTGTGCCTCTGCCTGGCTGTGTACTACACAACTGGGTCAGGATGAGCTGAGGTGTGGCCTGCATATGCTGATGGGTCTTCCTGGGCTAGAGAGGAGGGAGGGGAGGAAGTTGGCACCTGAATAGGGCTGTCCCTGTCCTTACACAGATCAGTCTACAACTTCCTGGAGTATGTCTAGGGCCAGGGCAGAAAAGGTAGGGTCTTGTGCACTACAAAGGCTTAACTTTGAAGTTTGCGTTTTCAAAAGCAGAAATTAGTATAAGTATTGGACCTCTGAGACCACAACTTCAGAACACTTCTGGTCTGAGGACATTCTGCCAGGAAGAAGAGCTGGACCCGTAGGAGGGACTGCCACTCTTCCTGTTGCTTTGTTGTGCTAGCCTGCCGCGTGCTGCTTCTGTCCTTAGAGTGAAAGGACTGGACTTTGCTTCCTACATCTTGCTTTCCAAGGTTCTCCAAGGGCTTGAACTGATCTTGCCTCCTGTTAGAAGTCTCAGAGACATCAACAACTTCATCTGACAGTGCCTGGACTCTTTTGCTGAGAGTCCTGACTTGCCAATTGGTGAAAAATCCAGTCCCTGAGCCATTGGAAGTGGAAACTGGTGTCCTGGGGAAGAAAATCCACACATCACCATGCCGCGGCTGAAAAATGGACACAACACCTGGCTTGCATGAGAATAATCGACGCAGCGCCCACCTAGCAGCTGAAGAACAGACGCATCGCCTCTCCTGCCAGTAAGGAACTGACGCATCACCTCCACTGCGTGGTAAGGAACCAATGCATTGCCTTGTTTTACCACCACCTCCCATTCATCGCGGTCCACATCATCTTTATGACGTATCCCAGGTAATGTGGGTTAAAAAGATACAACCATTGATACCTCTGGATTAAGACTCATTTCAACTTTTAAAAAGTAATATCTTTACTCGTCGATGTTGGATTTTTATCATTTTGGTCTTGTTATATTCAAATAAATATTGGCTATGTTTCTAAACTGGTGTGGAGTACTTTTGTGGTGTTCTCACTGTGTTCCTGTGTGTGTGTGCGTCTCCCTTGCCCTGACTAGAGTGAGGGTCCCTACTTGGACAGGGTACAGACCCCTGCCAAGTAGAGACCCAATTTCTAACACAATGTTACAAGCTAAAGTCAATGGACACAAAGGAATCCCCTCACTGAAACACACACAATGCCAGAAAACAGTGGTGTTGGTTCTCTGTACACTGTGAGAGTACCTGAAAGTACTGAACAATTAGGAACATACTAAAGAGTGTGACTTGTAAATGTTTGGCATACATCTTTCCCATGGAACTTAAATTAGAAGTCCTCATCCCTGGACTACCAGTAGAAAAATTAAAAAGTTTAGCATTATGGCACTTACAAAATGATGTACTGTGGACTATATCAACTGAAAGCCATTCATTTGGGCTTTATGGCCTGACACAGTCTGATGATCTCTGTAGGTTACCCCAAACGTTCCAAAAGTCTCATTGAAAGAACAGAAAGTAGATACTTCTCTGAAACTAGAACTCATTTACACAACATTTATTTTAGAAACATGACTGCTTTCCTTTGAATGATAACAAAGATGTCAAGGTCTCATAGGAACATCATCACTTTGACAGCCAGCTACATTCCCCCAAAATGCAAGAGCCCCCTCTACAAACTGAGGGTTCAGAAATTAAGAGGCTGCAAGAGCTGCATGGTAAGTACAGGCTTTCATACTGCCTCCTCCACATGAATTTGACATTAGCAAGTCACGTGCTAGAGGTACACTAAAAGGAACATAACTAACAAGGCCTGACTGATCTAGTATTCAACTGCAGTCCCTGGATTCTTGTTACCAGGGTTCTGGTAACCAGAGGACAACATATGTTGATCTCTCACTGGGTAGTCAGTTGTTTGATCCTCAGTACTCATTAATGACCTAGGGGGGTATCACACTGGGAAGTGAAAGAATCACAACTACAAAAGTCATTACTCAGAAATTACCATTTGTTGGTCATCAGCAGTCAAGAACAAATATTCTGTGCATTGAGTCATAGGCAAATGATTGATTTGGACAGAAGGGAACTGCGAGCTTCCATGGAGAGGAAAACAAACAGTGCAAGGTCATATTTTTAAGCCTGAAATACATAAATAAAGCAGTGAAAGGTGATGGACAAGACTGTCTGTAGTTTTAGACTCCAGGAGGTTGGATCACCCTCCGATCCTCTAACGGAGATCAAGTGGAAAAAACTTTAGTGTCTGTGCCCGTTAGTGTGGTGCAGCAAAGCTATGAAGTTGCGTTCCCACCTTACCCCGGGGACACTGTTGGAATTAAAAATAGAAAGGCATATGTTTATGGCACGCAAGTACCAAATGCTTTTAATGTATTCATGCATTTCTATAAAATAAAGTGCCCATACAGCTATGCTGCTATCAGTACAGGAGTGCTGTAAGTGTTCTTCCGTATGCGTTCTTAAATACATTTAGAAGAGGACCTATGATTCTGAGAGTTTATTCAAAAAACTGTAATTTAACCTATTCTGTCTCTGTATCGCAAACTGGATTTTTCATAATCCTGCTCACTACTATATGTAGGCTTCCAGTTCTTACTTATTAAATACCGAACACATTCTCTCTCTCTCTATCGCCAACTCTTGCTATCTTCACCTTTGTACCCCCTTCGGTACTATATGAAGTAAAATGTATCTCATGACTTTCTTTCAATCTTTTCTTGGCTGCTTTCCAGTGCTTGTGGTAAAAACATGTACCATCCTCACAGCAAAACATGATTTTATCCTGCCAAAACAAAAAAGCAAAAGTAAATATAACAGTAACTTGAGGGGACATCATCTACTAATCTTACGTTGATGCACTTATGGAGCAATACATCTCATATAAATAAAATGAAGCATGTCCTTAGTAAAGCTATACTTGCTGATGGGTAATACAGCCCAGGCTGCTAGTAGGGGCGGCTCGCAGGAGGGAAAGGGCGTGGGGTTGCATGGCACGTGGCTGGGGACACAAAAAATATATATTAATAAAAAAAAGTAACCTTTTTCGCCACGCCGCCCGCTCTGCTCCACTCCAGTCCTCCACTGGTTAAAGAGAGCCCAGTGCACATGTGTGTTTGGCCGGCCCGAGACGGCAGGCCAAACATACATGCACACTGAGGGGAGTGCTATGCACTCCCCCTTTGTGCTCGTCACAGCCCCATGGCACACCCCCTTTTACTATAAAACAATAGTAGGCTTAGTTTATTATTGTTTTACAGTAAAGGTTTTGCAGCTGCTGCTGGGGGGTGGAGGGGTTGTGATGCTCCTCTGCCATAGCGGAGGAGCCGTCCCTGTCTGCTAGGATGAAGACTGTTTCTGATCTTGTGTGATCTCAAATAGGACCATGAACATAATCATATATATGATGATAGTATGTTCTTTAATGGGTTTTCACTCTTCTGTATCATGCAATGGCTTCTACCACTTTTCCTGCACACGCTAATATTGGTATTATCACAGCAGCTGCGTGTGATGAGACTGAATCCTTTATGACCACTACACTAGAATGCCTTCACTTTCCATGTTTTTGCAGAACTTGGCTGCTGTACCCAGCCCGACAAAAGGGAGCGGCATGTGGGATGCAAAGTGAAGGAAAGGAACAGCATTTTACTGCAATAAAGGTCTGTTAATGCCTTGTGCATTAACTTTAGACCAATTCTAGATGATGACTCAGGGCTGTTGCACAAACTCCATTTATAAAAGTCCCAGCAGGCAGATAGGACAAAAGGGGTTAAGCAGAAAGAATGGGATATGAAGGCAGAAAAAAGTGTGTGGGAGAATTTAGGAAAAGCTAAAAGATGAAGGCAAAACTAGGTTCTGCACAGAGAGAAAATTTCAGCGAAATGTCAGGACGAAATTCGATGAGCCCCAATTGGATGATTTAAAACAACATTTTTGCCAGGCCAAATTCAACGGTCTTATAAGAATAGGTTTTTGTGAGGTTATCATCTAGAAACCATACACATCCCAACCGTCCAAAAGGTCTCTTGAAAGAATAAAAAAGCGCTCAATTGTCACTGACTGTGATGCGCCCAACGCTCATTCAACATTCACTCTATTCTGATCGTACTGACTTAGCCGTCTAACCTAAGCTGGCAGTTAATAGGAGCCAGACTTACTATGCCAAAAGTTGTACTCCTTAATCACCTTTCTATTCAATGAGTTTGAACTATTGTCTTTCATGTACCACCTTTGTGACTTCTGAACTTCTTTGGAGCCAATGCAAAGGGTGCGCAAGTGTCCAATTTCTGCCAAGCATCAATGTAAGTGTAATAGGTATGTTTCTGACAGTCGGAAAAAGAGGAACCTTTTCAATTAACTTGTTGGCGATATACTCTTGGGTGGGTATGGCAGAAGTAGGTTGATAAGGTAACACCGAAAATGTAATTTTGAAGCTAAAAATGTTTAAAGTGCAACTCAGATTAGTCTTTATTCATCTAGATCTCTCTTTTGAAGGTTGTGTGTGGCGAGAAGCTTAATTGTAGCCCATGGTTGTGTGAGGTTTAAAGATTATAACTTGGGTCTTACCAACTGCCTTCACCTCTGCCAGGAAAATCAATGAAATTAGGCCCTTTGCTCTTCTGAACCAGACTGTTGCAGATAGAGGTAGTGCAACCTTATATAAACTTGTGCTTATTCCAAACATTCTCTCCGATCAAAAATATATTTCTCCATGTGCTTATCGTGAGCCTGACTGCAGTCAAACAGACACTTTCACATACGTTAGGTATGAGAGGTCTTTTCAAACCCCACATCAACAAAAATAATGAAACAACGCTCTCTCCTGTTTTATTTCAGACTTTATTGATCATAGTCTTTGAAAATGAAGATAGTTTGTCTGCTTGATGGCTTACTATAGAACATGAACCACTCATGGAGAGAGAGCACATTTGTGAAGAGGCAGGTCCCCTTACACCTGCTGAAATAGCCCAATTAAAAAGCCAAGTTCAGATCAGAAAAGCCACAATTTTTGTGTACTGATTATATTAAACGTACTAAATATGAGTGCTGAAGGGCTGTAAATAAATAAAGATGACACACGGGTAAATAACAGAAAATTAAGAAGGGAAATACATTTTCCAGCTAGCTGTCTGAACGAGAGTACACCAGTCCTCTCCACTGATAAATAACTGATAAATCCTGTATATAACGGTTCCAATCTCACATGCGCTACTTCACAACGGAGAAAAAGACAGAATACAACTCCATACAATAAATTAAAATCTAATGGCAAAATATCTAGTGCAACAGGACCCTATGAGAATCTGGTGCTTCATTTCCTTGGAAAAAATCAAGCTGATTTCAAATCATGGATGTGGGTGTAGAATACTCCCTAGACTACCCTTCAAATAATGGACAGAGCCGTCTGCTAAACCTACTATTTAGCATTTTCATTCCCGCACTCATGGATGTTCATAATCTTGTTTTAATTTATACACCAAAGCTGCATAGGTTTGGACAGGCTTGAATCCTCCAGAGTTCTGCTTTTTCCCGTGACTCTCTCCGCTGTGAATGAGTGGACTAACTTGTATAGCCTAAAACTATACAAGGGCTCAATTAAGGTTATAATAATGGACTGCAGGAACATCAAAACTAACTGAACCAACAGCTGCCCACATTTTTTCTTGGTGAAACCCTAGAATCATTGTTTTATGTTCATGTTATAACCAAAAACTAGTTCTTACTTAATCCAAAGTACCATGGCCTCATTTTATTTATCCACTTTCACTGATAATGTACATTTTGTATTTCGTCCAGGTGGCTGACATCATAGAGGCCTATTAGCTTGGCACTCACTATGAAGCAATAGCACAGAGACTTGCTGGCTTACAATTGAGGGCATCGGGTGGACCATTAACACATTTCACTACTTGGCCCTAGTCTATGTCCATATGTACTAAATCAAGCTCTGTCTAAACTCCTAAATAATGAAAAACCTGAAGTACAGTCTGGATTTCATCTCATCACTTCAGCCTGCTGTTTTCCTGGGCAACCAGGCTAGGCACTCCCAGATGTCTTGCACAGATGAGGAGCACTTTGGAAGAGCTCTTCCATCGTAAATTGAGTTTCATGCCACAGGTCACTGTGGTCACCAAGCCACTTAGATCTATTAAGAAAGGTCCTCCTATTGCCTACATTCGGTTTAGGCTAATCATCTTCTGTAATGTGGTATTGTCCTGCCCAACTAAAGCAATGCCTACAACACAAGTCTCCCAGCAATGTCGCTAACCAAAGGGAAAAGGGTCAGAATGATGTGGCCTGCACCACCATTGTACCATAATACTTACTTCTGCATTAACAGCCTTTCACTTCTCGCAGTCCACCTGGATAAGTAATAAGGGCTCTGTGAGTGTAACGTCATTCATAACCCATCCCACTTTCTTAGTGGCTTGAATTTCTATGATTCTGAAAGATACTGAAACTAACATTTCTCACTGGCCTACAGCCACACCATGTTAAGACAGAATATGGTTAAACCCAACGACTCGAGGAGTAAAGGACAGAGGAATTGCAGGACCACTAAATGTAAGATATCTTAAACACCAACACACTCCCCACCTGCTTCCTTCTATTGAATCAATTGGCAATATCTTATAAGGGCGTTGAGCACCACATAAACCCAAAGAAAAAAACATTATTGGAAAAATAAAAGAATAGCCGCTTGCTTCCTACAATGGATTGCAAACAAACCTGTTTATATAAATACTGCTTTATGTTAGGTTTCTCTAATCAGTAGCTCATGAGCAGTCAGCATACTAAATTAGATTGTAGAAGTGAATTAATATATGTATGCCAAAATTGTAAAGTGTGTGTTCAAGATGAAAATGTGTTTATTTTCAGGACTCATAATCTGATCTGATAATCAGAGAAAAATGGTTGACTTTCCAAAATATACTTAAAGTTGGCATTTGAGTGATAAATCGTGACACTGTGAAGACTTTTTACTAAAATTATTACTTTGGTGCCAGGGGAATTGTGTTTATGGCTGTTATGTATTACCCATGTAAAGGCATTCAAAACTGACAAAGCCTTTTTTCGACATTATTACTGTCAAATCTGCCTGATGCACAGGGGTGATGACTGCTGGTAATCTTGTAAATCGTGGACACTAATGTATTCTTGTCTGATGTGGTCCGTACTACAACACTAATAATATTAGCATCTCAGGATGAATTTCATTCAACATAAGTAGCTCTTATTACAAGAAAGGCGTTTATGCCCCCATGAAGTATATTTTCAATGCAAAAGCTATAGAATTACTAAGCGAGGGGCACGCTAAGCTTGTAAGCTTATGC
The DNA here is from genome assembly GCF_031143425.1 of Pleurodeles waltl. Classification (NCBI taxonomy): domain Eukaryota; kingdom Metazoa; phylum Chordata; class Amphibia; order Caudata; family Salamandridae; genus Pleurodeles; species Pleurodeles waltl. The sequence goes on along the minus strand of NC_090444.1, from coordinate 187,848,080 downwards.
CAGCATCATCAGTGTTACTGTGAAATATCACTGCATCCATGCCTGCCAGCCTGCCTTTAGAAATGTGGGTCAGAAAGCTGCTGGAATTCATGTAGTGGAGCCTTCTGCAATGTCACCCCCTCGCTGCTAGGCTATCTGAACTTGGCTACTGAACATCTAAGTTATAAAAAACATTTTGAACTGCCCCATAAAACAAATCTAGTATGAAATACTACTGCAAAACTAAACATTATAATTGTGCTATAGTTTTTAAAGGGTGTGTTACCATTTTTAATATTACTGTATATTTACAGAACAAGCAATTCTATTTTCTGTTATAGCTATCCTAAGGCACAAAACAGAATATGGCGCAGATTAATTGTGAACTCATAACAGGCTCTTGTACCCAGAGTACTGTACTATACAATTATTACAAGAGTCCAATCTTCGACTGAGCTCTACACAGACTTTGGATTAATATGTGCACCTTCATAGAGGGGAAAATAACATGAATAAATAAGAGGCGCAATACATTCAAGTTTGAACTCAATTCAATCAAGTACATTTCACCTGTTCTGACAGATATTTACTAACTTATTGGAAAATTTGCTGGACTTAATATTGACAAAGAGCTGTGCAAATCAATACACTAGGAATGAACGATATATTTTAATTTAAAAAAATTTCAAACTGCAACAGTAAATCCATGCACTTAGCACACAGGCATCAGCAGAAGACTTTGCTTCTTGAGATGATATTGAAACACATAACATGAAGGCAACTAAAAAACGGGAAGGCCTCATTGATTACATGGTATTTTGAGAGTCTCACTTCTTTTTTTTTTTTTTTCTAAGTGTGGCACACAAAGCATCCGTTATTTATTATTTTTTAAATGCGTTCATTGGCTGAGTAGCATAAGAAAACAGTGATCTAAAATACCTGTGAAACAACCCAGGGAAATATTTGTAAATACAAATTTACAACACTAAACAGGACATAAATTTGGAATTCAAATGTATTTTAATCTACAATAATATGAGACTCTTCTTTCCCATGGTGATTAGCATTCATCATTTCTCGCTTGGAGTGTGTCAAATATGATTTGCGGTTGTGTACAGACCATAATTAACTACCTGTAGTCAACAGGTGATTCTCTGAGGATAAGGATTTTCTAAGGGAACCCTTTGATTAGTACACATAAATTGGAATGTCTCCTGACAGAACAAGAACAAGACTGGGTAACTCATTATATTTTTTTTCACAAAGCTGGACCTATCAAAGCTCATATGATAAAAACTAAAAGTCAAAGTTTGGTTTTAATTATTTTTGAGGCTCCCATAAATATATTTGTATTCCTTGTGGAAATTTTATTCACATCGCAATGTCTTGTCATTCCTGATGAAGGCAGGAGTTGTATGTCTGATCAGCCGAAACAAATGTATCGACATATTCAGGGACAGTGTGTTCGCTATCTGAATATGTACCAAATAAATGACTACTGATGCACAAACCAAGGTGAAAATTAGGTTGATTAGGGTGCTAGCATAATCAAATCTATACACCTAAGTTACTGTGCCTGTGATGAAAGAGGGTACTTATTTCATGTTTGCAGTCTGTTGTATAAGATTATGGAATGGTGCTACAAAGGGAACAGTGATTTGTATTTTTTTCTTAAAAAATGTAAAGTGTTTGTTCCCATCATGTGTGTAATGTTGTAAGTATGAACTACTGAGTTATACTCTGTAGGTGGATACATCATAGGCACTTTAAAGTTTAATGTATTGTATACAGGGTTAATTGATTAGATTACCTATGTGGAAATTTAAATAACTATTTAGGTTTTCATAGCATTAAGTACACTTTTTTTTTCAACTTATGGTCACTCGTTGTACAATTTGGCTTTGGCATCAGGGTCTCAACTAAGTACCTCATACTTCTCCAACGTGAAATTGTTACATTGTTAAATTGCAAAATCACCATGGTGCTTGCCTCATTTTAAAAGTATGAGCACTTTTTGTCCACTATCCACGGCTAAAGAACTAAAATATATAGTTAATCAGAGGATGTACTCAGAGTCAAATCAGCTAAACTAAAAGCATATAGTTTATTATTCAGAACATTTCTATAGCGCACAAAGATGCTATGCTATTTAAGAGGACAATCCTGAATATTCTAACACTAAATTTTCATCTCATATTATTGAGGTTGCACATGGCAAATACGATATTGTTCTAACAACTTATCCATTGATTCAAATTACGATACTACGCTCAAGAATTACTTACAGTTGATGTGTTCTTTCTGGAGCCTATGAAATTAAGAAGTAAGAAACCCTTGGATACAGGCCAGATTAACGGATGGAATCTTATAAATGTTATTTTTTTCCAGTGGATAGACTTGTTAAGCCCAGTGCTTAAAATCAGATGCTAGTTCTGCATTTTCTTTCCGTCAATTGCTTTGGACCAGTCAGCAAAAGATAAAGAAAGAATTCAAATGTAAGGACCTAAAGATGTGACAGAAGGAACCTGTGGGGTAGACCTGTAGACGGGATTCTTTTTCAGACTCCTCTCAAGAGGACACACATCTTTATCCCTTACCAGGTCATTAATCTGGAGTGAGGGTAGCTTTAGGAGATGTTGGGCTGGTTGCCTATTGTAATCTCCTAGGGGGTCTGGAGTTGATCCTTAACTGTTTATAGATTTCCAAAATGATTTCTCCAGTGCTTAATTTGAGCCGGTGGTTTCCAGTACAAAACATCGGCACTTATGTTTGAGGACCGGCACTTATTTTTCTGCCTCAAGCAGTTATTGCGAGCAAAAGACACATATGGGAAAGACAAAGGAAGAGAAAAAAGAAAAAGCATCACAATGGGAGAAAGCAGAAAGCTGCAAGAGTGAGCTGACGGTGCAGGGAATGGCTGTAAATGGATTAAAGAGGCCCGGGATGGCTTCAGAATTATGCTGTCTCAATTCCGTGCGTGCAAGTTTACTTGGAACAGCCGCATGTTTCAGAGGCGAGCTCTGGGCACTGGCACGTTTTTATTTACTAATTAAGCACTGGATTTCTCACACCCACCTGACCTAATTACATTTTTGTACCACTCAATTCCACTTACTACAAGTTGATAGAAGCGGATGCACCTCAAAATATTTGGTACTATGCTAACTGAATAAAATGAATATATAAACTGCATTCCTCTGACATTTACTGACAGTCAAAGATTGACTAGATCAATCATACAAGCACTTACTGAGGACCTGAAGTGCATAAGATGATCAGGAAATCTGCAGGGCAAGGTGGTGTAGTTTTCCACTTGTGAATCAATAGACATGCAAACTGGTGGCTTCAGGACAGAGAATGAACCCACCTGAAGTCTGCATACATGCTTGCCAAAGTGTCCATGTTTTGCAGGACACATAGCATGGTCTTCCTGGTTTTAGCCCCATCTAGAGCTTTGTCATCAGGTACAGGACTTTGACCTCCCTGATGCCCGCATGTACACCGTGTTCAAATAATGTTTTACTCTCAGACTGCATTCCAGCACTGCTTGCATTATGATCAAAGTATTTTTTTGGGGTGACAATGTAAAAGGGGACAATTTGTTTTTATTTATTTTTTTATTTTAAAAAGAAAAGAGTCCAATGCTTATGGATAAAATCATTAAGCTGTGTGATTAGGCTTTAAGAAAGTGTGACATGATTCAAAGGTGTAGGCTTCCTGATCCATGCACATTCCCCAACAGATCAAGGTTTTGGCATATGTACTTGACTGTCACAGAACTGATGATTGCAGCATCACAAACACAGATGGGGCAAACCTGCTTCCAGACCTGCCCAGCTGTATGTTCTCTCAGGCCACATTATATAAGCATCATAAATCAGTAACACATCCTTGGGTGTCAGAAATAGGTCCTATAGTAAGACTTTTTCTAGGGCTGTAGCCTAACTAACATGTGAATATGTGTGGAGTAGCTAAGAAAGATCATTCTGTTTACTTGCCCAACCAAATACTCCTCACTGAAACCTGAATGCAGAATTTGCTAAAACAACTCAAAAGCACATAGTTGGGGCAGGGTAACAATCAACAATATGGACACTGAAAAAGCACCAAGATACGTGAAGATTACCTGCAAGCAAAAGCCACAATCAGTTAAAGCTCATCTATTAATAAAAACATAATAAATCAGATAAAACACATAAGCATAGGAGATTTCAACAAAAGAAATCACTGTAATAGGCTGCTAGCTCAGAAGTCAACAGGAACCAATACAAATCTGCTGGAATGATTGGAAATGCCAGACAAAAAAACTCCATGCCATTATGAATCTTTCTGGGGGTACTGGGATGGAAAGTTATTTTAAGGCATTTGACGGAAACATATCTTGCAACTGAGATTTCTTTTATCTCTTTTCACTCAAATAATAGTCGCTTCAAGTATTAGCTCACCAAGTTGCTCCACCATTCAGCTAGGTTTTTATGAAATTTGAATCGCTTCTGCTGCCAGGGGTCAAAGTTTGAGTCTGAAAGGAGTTTCATCTGAAGCTTTTTTGCATTTTTGCAAAGGTTTGGATTGAGGTTTGGTGTGACTGAGTTGAATTGGCTCCACGGCTTTTCTCAGTCTTGTTTATTGGAATCAGAATCCCATTCTTGGGGTATCTCTTAGACTTCACAAACAAGTACAAGGTGTGTACCACACACAAGACCTGTCAGACTGGTCACCTTATGAGCAGGTCCACATAGCCCAGAGCATGGCCAGTGACAACAAATATTTGTCAATATTATACTTCTATGCCAAATTGCAATGCAGCTTTAAGATTGCAACTCTCCACTTCAGTGAGCTGTCTTAGACATTGGGGCCCCTTCTCTCCTACTGCACTCCACAGCCACCAGGCACATCACTCTAGTTCTTGGCACTTAAGCTTCAACTAGCCAGACAAACAGAGCTCCAGGAGGCTGGTTCTACAACCTAATGCAAATATGCTTTTACTGCAAGTTAGGACATAGAGAAGCCAAGAACAGCTCTTCTGTTTCTTGTGTTGAGAGTACATACAAAGCCTTCCTTAAACAAACTAAGAAGATTTATGGTCACATGTTGGCATTTTAAAATGCAAATTCCTTAAAATGACTGTCACATTTATAACATTTGAGGGCAACAACCCTAGCCTTTCCTTGAACTGGTCTACTCAATCTTTTTTAGTCTGTGTGGAAGTCCCTATTCTCTAGTGTGCATTTTGGATTATTCTAGTTGATTTTCCCACTACCTTTTAATCCAAATGTGGCATTTGCCAATACTTCTTACAACTGTTCTCTCTTCTCTTCACAGCTAGATCAAAGAACAAACTATGCTTTACGAAAAAGGATGAGACAACCTTTTTCCTCTTGCTCCTCCGTCCTGTAGCAGGTCTCCTACAGAACAAAGGGCACTTCTATTTGGAGTAACTGACATATGGGTCACCAACCTAATGAGCTCTCCTTGCAAGGACGGTCTAGGGAGTATTGTTCAGCATTTACTGCCATTTCCCAGGTAGAGGGATGCATTTGAGTGGCAGGAGGAAAGTAACCATTTTAGCATCATACAGAACTACATTTGTAAATAAAATGGAACAAAGAAACAGAGCACATAATGCTCAGCGACAGAGGAACATTGAAGAAGGCAGTGAGTCACAAAAAAACACAGGAGAGCAGATGTTAGTTTTCAGCATCTAATTATCAATCGAAATCCTACAGAATGGAGAGAACCACCATGCAAGTAGTTGGATGAGTTGCAAGTCCATGAGGGTTGGACTCCTTCAATGTTCTCCTTCACAAGGCAACCCAAAGATCCTGGTATGCTTGTGTTGCATTGAACTCCCTTGAAGTGTACCATGAGTACCCACACGAATGATCCTGCCTATACAGGAGAAACAGTTTGGGCCTTCTTAGAGAACACATAAAACTTATTTTCTTGAATTTTGTGGAGCTTCATTATCTCGGTCTCAAAGGGAGAGAAAGACAGGCCCTTGTAATCAACAGTGTCTGATTAGCAGGGGTATTGGTAGTCTTGCCTTATTTCTGACGCCAATACTTTTAAGCAGTGATCATGTTATAATCTGGTATACTTCGATAGCTTTTACGTAATACATACTTCATAGTGATCTCCTTTGTTTGGCTCACTATGAAGCAAGATTCACTTTACATATTGAAGACTCCAACTGGCAGAGCCAATTGTTAGGCTGGCGAAGAACATTACAACATTCCTCAGTGTTAGAATGACTAGGCATCTTGAAGCATTCAACAGTTTTAAGTTTATAGGTCAATAGTGCTTAGAAGTGGGCGCTCACTGTTCACCTTTGAAGCACCTTGGGATAACATCCACTGGAAGGGACCCCATTACTAAATGTACCCCAGTCAAAAATTCCAACCGTGATCAGACCTGGAAAAAACTCTCTAGGTAAAATGGACTGTGAAAATGAAGAAAAACTCACTTGTTCATGCCTGCGCTTTAATACAACAAACTACTGTGAAATTGAAGGTTTCTGGAGCAGAACCTGCTACCTAGGATATCAAAGAGGACCGATATTCAACAATCTGAATGTTCAGGTTTGGGCACTTAGAAGTAATCCTGGTCCGGGTATTCTGCTGTCCTATGCATGGCTGACTGTTTCTGGAAGCCACAATGCCAGCACATATTGGAGTATGTGATAGGCAAGTGCCCTTAAAACGGTGCCATCTTCTCATGAGGAGAAAGATAAAGGCGTAACAATAAACCTCCTTGCAGGATGAAGACTTCAAAGGTTTGATGAAAATAGGAATCTGCAATCAGATTGTGGAATTCTTCAGAAGTGAGGAGCCAGGCTCAGCAAGTATAGGGAGGAAACAAGCAAAGCATAGCTTTAAAGCGATGCACTCCCCAACCCAAATGAGGTTTTTAGACAGTAAAAGAACAGGAAACAGAAATGATGCCAAACATCACACAACAACAAACACAAATGACTGGGAAAACCAGAAAGGAATCAAGGAAGAAAAAGAAACGGGAATGAAACCTGGAACTGAGCTAGCTGCAGAGCAGCTATAAAAGGCAGCTGCAAATCCTCAGGCACCTGACTGCCATTTTGGAGCTACGGGAGCAAGAGAAGCAGCTAGGAGCCCAGGAGCATGAAGAAAGGCAGTCCCTTGTGAGTGAAATTCACAGCCCGCAGCTGCGGGCCTCATATGGTGTTTCCAGATCTAGGAATCGCGGGACCATGAAAGGTACCATTGTTCTTGGGTGCCAAGGTGGCTGAGCCACAACAGTTGCAACACTGAAACAAAGCCAAAAAAATCCCAATTAGGCCAAGGGTATAAACCCACAACCATAGATGTAGAATGTGCACATTTGCTTCTATGTACTGCAAAGGAATCTGCATCTCTTGAACTGAATAACTTTGGGTCCAATTCCCTCGTTTACCCCTTGGCCATCTGGGACTGAAGTGGAAGACTGAACAGGTGCACTAAAGCTACAAAGTCCCTGAAAATGAGCGAAACCTTTGGAAAACATCACTAAAGTAAGGAAAGTATAAACACATTCTGAGGCAGCTCTTGGCGTAGAAAAAGTTGAGGCTCTATGAGCTAAATGGCTGGGTTAGGAGAGCCAGCTGTAGTATTGTAACAGGTGCATGGCTCTCCCACTTTCAAATGATTTTTATGGGTGGCCCTGGAAATAGGAGTAAAGAATGAAATTTAGATGAATTAGGTTAGTGAAAGCTCTGTAGAATGCAAGGTTTTCCAGGGTCAAGACGTTCGGAAGTTGATGGGATAAGATGTCTGCGTGACACTAATGCAACAACAGTACAGTTTTTAAGCTGATGAATCAGTATCCAATCTTGCCCCAAAGGGAACTCCTGCAAGAGAAATACAATGGGTGTAGACGAATTATTAAACTGACTGACAAAGGTAGGGACAAGAAGGACACTAAAATTATAACCCTGAAAAGGACAAGCATATTCTTCATCCTCCACATTCTAGAACACAGAAACGAAATCTTAACCAAGAAATTGTTGAGAATCGCCATAGACCACTATGATTTTCAATTTTAATTTGGTTTCGAAAAAAGGTAGCTCTAGTTCAAACTGTTCTAATCTTTTAGTGCCAGATGAACTCACTACGGGGCTCACACAAGAACCTTTCAATTTTGCCTATGAAGGAAAAGAGGCACTTTTTAAAGTTCTTCATAAAACAGTAATTGAAAGTGTAACCATTTTTCATTAAACTAACAGCTTCCTGGAAGAAAAAAAAACTGGGTAACGCATTTTAGATATTTTTAGATGACGAGGTAAGACCTGTAATTAATGTCTGATCTATGCCTAAGAAAACATCTGTTTTCTTCACTCTGTAATTAGTAAAATTAATGAACACTAATCAATCCACACAAATGATTTCCTACTGTGGAAATCCATCATTTCTTTACCCAAGATGTTCCCAAACGAACAAGCAGGTAGTACATCAAATTCCAAAACTCTTTTTCTGCCACACTATGAACCAGCAAAAATCTGAAACTTTTAGAAAGTATCCTGCACTTGCTAAACTTTAAAAACAATACAAACTTTCGGAACCGACGTCAATTGTATAAATTATATACCCATCCAGTCACATCCTAAATTGAAGTCGACAGTGATGCAGTATATTTTTATGGTTTTACTACAGTGTTTGAAAGTGACAGTGAAGATCCTCTGTAAAGCCGTGGCTGGTAAATTGACATATTTTTGCTCTGGAAACGGAGCTCCTGCTGGCCCCATGCGGAGATGCCAGCAGGGACACACGCTGAGTAATGGACCTGGAGTCCCACGCTGGAGGTGAGGCAGGCGGTCACCAGAGGGAGGCCGATGACGGAGCTTCCCGTGCTGACGGAGTGCCATCAGCAGGGTCTCCGGAGAGGACACCCGGCAGCCCTTACAGCCAGAGGTGACGTTTCGCAATGGGAGAGGTTGCTTATAGGATGGGTCACTGTGGACGGATAGTTCACAGGCGAGGCAGGGGGCTGCACGCAGACAGCGCTCGTTAATTAATGATCCGCTCTCCGAGCACTACCTGGGACTGAGCACATCCAGTTTATATTTTTTTCTTTTCTTTCTGCTTTAAGGCAGCAGCCATTCTGCTATCACTGCACAACGCGTGGCATTGACACTGATTTGAAGGACAGCTGCGATCCAACACATTTGTTCATTATAAACACTGTACAATGAGCATCGTTGAATTGTGATAATAGCACATTACATTTACAGCGCGTCGTAGCTGCTAACCTGGGACCAGGCGCTACGTGAATTCAGTACAACCATCAGCACTATCATACCGAAGCACAAAATGAAAAGTACACAAATGGAGAACGCTACTCTTGGATTCAAATTGAAACTTAAAATTAAATATAGCAACTTTAGTAATCTTAAATTAGGTTTAGTAACTACAATTAGATTTAGATTTGTAACTTAACCATAAACACTGCCTAAGCTACAGAAGAAAGAGAAAAACCTGTGCAACATTGTGACACAGAAGTTTAAAACTTTGAGAAGAGACCGTAGCAACTTGGTAAAGGAGTCATACATATATTTAATTATTTCATAATTATGCATTACAATTATTTTTATGTTAGTGTGAGCTTAAGACGCTTTACAGCAGAGAAAAAAAAAAACCTTGCAATTAACCTCGGAGCAGTGGTCAGGTTATCATAGGCCAAGGAGGTGAAACAGTGGACTTAGAAGAGGTGGGCTTGTTCCGGTGGCGAAAGGAAACTTGAGGGGGCCCCATTCATAGTACATGGAAGGGCCCCTCTCCCCCACCCAGTCAGGAGCTCTCAGGCCAAGGTCCTGCCACCTGTGCAGAGTGTACTGTGCTGAGTGGGTCCCCTAGAGATCGGCCTATTGTTACAACAGTGGTTCATTCAAGGCACTTAGAGACTGGGATGTCTGTGTCTCCACTTATCTCTTGTGGGCACTATACACATTGGACTCGCGCGATGTGCATTTGATCAACTCTAATACGCTCGAGTTTGATTATTCAATGGTTTCCACAACTGCAATCTTCTACGGACTGGGGGAGTGTCCGGTGACCCTACTGAAATTAATGTATAAACCTGGGGACCGACGGCCCTTCCACTTCAATTTGCAATGCATTGTTTAGCAACTGTCATTATTTGCGCACTGCAGTTCTGGCCATCCCTATAAAAGATAAACACTGTTTTCCAGGTTTCACAAGCTGATAATCTGGTAACAAGAGTTCCAGTTCAGTCAGAATCTGAGACTCACAGGTTCATCCCTGGACCTGTAAATGCCCCCCTGGTGAATCTGACTGCTGAAAGCGAGCAAAATATCTGGGGGAAATGCAGCTGATAATGCAAAATTACCAGGGCAACTGAATCCTCCATATAGCCACTGACCTAGTAATTCCTAATTTCTCAGAGAATTCTAAGGATTTTACTCGGAATGCTGATTTATTCCATGGAGTTAACAAGATCATTCATATTGTTAATTTTAGGGCACTCATAATGAGGTCCTGTTCGCTTAGCGAAATGTTTAGTGATTACCCCAAGAATAAAAGCCATGAAAGACGTGCACTCAAAACGTATGTATGCTTCACAGTGTGTGACTTACAAAGCAAACTCTTGGCACTCTGTCACTTAGAGTGGATGCAAGTGGGCAAAGGCCCACTACTTTTGCTTTTGGAGCAGGGATGCAGCTCTTCTCAACCCACATTAGCCCAAGATACAGGAAGGTACTGTGCCTTATGTTACGTTAACTTGGGCAGGGTGGTGGGACGCTTTAACTTACTCACTCTAGACACACTATTGTCAGGGTGTTTGTTTCTGCAAGAACTTGTAAACGAGTCAATGGGAGGATGAACAAGCACGATGAGGACACGGGGAAGGACAGTCCTCCTGAGACAGTCAACACTGGGCTAGAAGGTTGATCACACTGGCTAATAAAATCATAAAAGCGGCTATCTAAATTATTGCTCTAGCAGGTTTTAAGTGGAAAGCAGAATAAGAAAACGAGGTCTAACGGTCTTATTAGCTGTTAATCGAAGATACATTTTAAAATAAAACTTGAATAGATGGAATAAAAGAGGAACACATTTTATCACAAAAGTGTGTAAATGTAAGCTTGGTTTTTGCTTAATAACACATTGTATTTTATAAAATCTATTTTACTCTGATATATTAGAAAGAGCAGTGTTAAAACACGAAGGGGTTTCTCTGCTTCCACCAAAGAAAATAAAACTTTACTTGTAGGTAATTTAATATTTTGAGTAGGATCTGCTCAATGTGAGTGGCTTTCTGTCTCAAGAAACGTTTGTATTTTATGTATCAGTAACAAAAAACACTTAAAAATATTGCCTTACTGCATGAATGTACACTATCTCCGAGTAGTTAAAACAAAAAGTATTTTAATCGCGTTCTACTCAGAATGTACTGGATTTGAAATAAGTTCAAGTTCAAGGGGATACAATGCAGAAGGTGACAGTGAAAAAAGGGCTTGTGGTATAGATTTTAACTTCATAACTGGAAAATTGACTCAAAATAGATTTTCTAATTTACAATGAATCACAAGAGAAAACATTAGACCATGGCAAAAGTGGCACAAATGTATCAAAAAGCAAATGAATAAACATTTGAGAAGATTTACTATTAGAAAATGCAATAAATTTCGGAAAGATGAATTGATTTTAGTTATAGGTATAACTGACAATTTATTGGGCGGGAAGATGCATTATTTTCCAATTGTTATCCACCTACAGTAAAACTGATTTGTGTCCTATTGTATTTTATGGAAAAGGAGAGGGCAACTTTCAGTGATTCAGATTAAATGTATTAATCATAACCATGCACTGTGAACTATATATCTACTATTAAAGAAGACTTTTGACATTTAATTCTGTAGCAATATTTTGGCTCTGTACCTCTCTTCCTAAATCCAATTCCTGCTACAGTCGGGAGATTTCTCCCTTTTAATTTTATGAGGCCTAAAGTAGCATTTAACCATCCATGCAGTAAATAATGCAGGATTCGAAATATTTAGTGTTTTGTTTCCCTTTCAGGAGCTCTAATCTATCAAACTGAGATGATTTTTTTTCTTTTCAACTCAGTGTTTCTCAGTGGTTGGTATTTTTCATTTAAGATTAGCATTTTATGAGAACGACCCAAAGAAATCATAACACGAGTGTATTGCGCAGCGCTGCTTCTTTTTCACAGCACAGAAGAGGTTTTTTTTTTTTTTTTTTTTTTAAAAAGGCTTTTATGCCTGATCATATATATATATTTTTTTTTAATCACAGAAGATTTTTTTATGTAAATGGAAGTTTTTACATTTCTCACACCATGGCCACAATTATAATTAGGACACTAATCGCACTTTTGGGCAAACAGGAGTTTGAGCCCAAAACAGGATTACAACCCAGCGGCAAATTACACATAATGGGGGGTTTTGGCGAACCAACTTTGTGCAGGCCAACCATGCTGCAAACCGGCTGAGCACATTTCACCTTTGCGAAAGCAGGTCGGAGTAAAATCTGCAAATTGAGCGTCGTTCTAAATTCTGCAATGCAAAGCTCTAAATAAGGAGCAAATTGTGCATCCGATAAAAACTGAACACTGTGCAGTCAGTATTTGTGTGCAGTCAGTATTTACGTCATGCACAACAGTCTCAACAGTTTGCTCCGTCCTTGCGATGAGGACTGAAGAGCGTACAACTTTGCTGATAGTCTTCTTTATGATAAAACACATAAAATAGAAAGATGCCAGATCTCATTTTTCATCTAATTCCAGAATTATTTTAGTCGATAATTCAATGTGCGATTTTATATAGTCATTTGTAATACCGGAAACTAAATATTATTTTTCTGTGAAGCAATGATACGGATGGGTTGTTCTTTTAACAATTTGCCTTCAGTATTCACCATTTTTGCTCTTAGAGTCCAAATACGCATTGCCGTCAGTCTGCTGTTGTCTCCTGTGGACTTTCAGCTCCTTTAACAGACCCCTTTTTAGTCTATGTCAAAGAGGTCCATAAGTGAGTATCTCTGGTTGCTATACCATTGGATTCCCACATTATCATTTTAGTTCCTGTTTCCCTTATTTGGTGTTAAATTGCAAGTTCGTCAGTTTCTGGGCTACAGTTTCTATTTCAAAAAACATTTTACCCATTCTCTTCCTTCAGTGATTAATAATTTTCTGAAATGTAACACTCAGATGCAAACTCCATGACAGGTGTCAGACAGGGAACACTGCTAACCAGTGCTAAAGTGCATATGCTCCCCCTCCCTTAAAACATCGTGACATTCGCTCATACCCAATTGGCTTATTTAATTTACTTGTAAGTCTCTACTAAAGTGCAATACATGTGCCCAGGGCCTGTAAATTGGAAGCTACTAGTGGGCCTGCAGCACTTGTTGTGCCACCCACGTAAGTAGCCCCCTAACCATTTCTCAGGCCTGCCTTTGCAAGACCTATGTGTGCAGTTTCACTGCCATTTCAAGTTGGCATATAAAAGTACTTGCCAAGCCTAAACTCCCCTTTTTCTACATATAAGTCACCCCTAAGGTAGGCCCTAGGAAACCCAGAGGGCAGGGTGCTAAGCAGTTCTGATCTGAAAGGAGTAACAAGGTCGTATTTAGAATGGCCAGAATGGTAATACAAAATCCTGCGAACTGGTGAAGCTGGATTTAATATTACTATTTTAGAAATGCCACTTTTAGAAAGTGAGCATTTCTCTGCACTTAAATCCTTCTGTGCCTTACAGTCCACGTCTGGATAGGTTACTTGACAGCTCCCATGCGCATTTCTCTCAGACAACCCCAAACACAGGATGCACAGTCACACCTGCACACATCTGCATACCGGATGGGTCCTCCTGGGCTGGGAGGGTGGAGGGCCTGACACTTACATTTGGAAGGACAGTGGCCTGCCCTCACACAATGGACTGCCAAACCCCCTAATGGGACCCTGGCAGACGGGATGGAACTGAAGGGTACCTGGTGCACTTCTAAGCCACTCTTTGAAGTCCCCCCCCACTTCAAAGGCACATTTGGGTGTTTAAAATGGGTCTCTGACCCTACCACTCAGACACTTCTGGACAAGATACCACTGGTGAAGAAACTCTGAACCAGAACCTGCAACCTGCCAAGACAAACTGCCTGGCTGTCCAAAGGACTCACCTGACTGCTTTTCTGCAAAGGACTGCTGTCCTGCTGTTGCCCTGCTGCCTGGCTGCCCTCTGCTGAGAAGTGCTCTCCAAGGGCTTGGATAGAGTTTCCCTCCTGTTCCTTTAAGTCTCAGCATCAAAAAGACTTCATCCTGCAAAGAAATCCTTGTGCTGCGAAAATCTGACGCACAGCCTGCCAGAAACGATGCACAGCCTGCATCGTGGTGAGAAAATCACTGCATGCTGAACCGGAACGATGCAGCGGGGCTCTCTGAGAGGAGATCGATGCAGCGTCAGTGTTGAGACCAGAACTTCGACGCACTACCCACTGGATCAATGCAAAGCCGAGCCGGAATGATGCAGCCCGACTTCCTGCGAAAAGACGCAGCGCCTGCTGTGCAACAGAAATTTCCACACATCGCCCACCTGATCAACGCAACTCCTGTTACTTTGCCCTGCATGCCAAGGATTTCTCTGCATCATCCCCGGGTGTCTGAAAAACCCCACAACTCAAATAGGATCCAAGTCTGCACACCAGCAATCAACGCAAAGCCTTCCCTGCATGGAAAATTATCGATGCATCGTCTGTGTGCGCCAGGAGAAAACAACGCACACCTCCCCATTTTCCACGCATCTCCTCCTCTGCAGTCCCTTGCGGAGAATTTGAACGCATACCAGGTACTTTGTGCTTGCAAGAGACACTTGTTGCTTTTTAAAGACTAAAGACTCCTTTTTATCATTTTATAAGTGATATTTCAACGTGTACTTATTGAATCTTGATCGTTCTGACCTGCATTTAACCAGATAAATATTATATATTTTTCTAAACACTGTGTGGTCTATTTTTGTGGTGTTATACTGTATAACTGCATGAGTTATTGCACATTTACTTTATACATTGTCTTCTAAGTTAAGCCTGACTGCTTAGTGGCAAGCAACCAGAGGGTGGGCACATAATAATTTGGATTGTGTGTGACTTACACTGACTACAGTGAGGGTCCTTGCTTGGACAGGGGGTAACCTGAATGCCAACCAAGACACCATTTCTAACACACCACACCTCTTTCCTCTCACAGGAACTGTGTCAATCACAGATAATTGCTCTCTTTGTGTGAGGAAGCCCTTTTCCCTCTGATGTGTGTGAGCAGAGCAATTAAGTTGGCCCAGAAGGCTGGACAAAAGACCTGGAATCTGATTATGAGCAGAGCCAGAGAAGTAATACAATCATTGACGTCCTGAAGGATGAATACATCCGTTATTGGAACCTGCAAAATCAAACTAAGTGTGCATATTTTGCCAGAATTTGACACCTTGCTGTACTGTGCAGCCCTAAGTGAGGCTAACCTTCATTTTAAAGCAGACTTCCTCTTTATGTGTAATGCAATGAAAGCACTACACATTTTCTTGTAAACCCTACTGAGCTATCTACAAATGCTCACTAACATTATAAGACATGCCCAAGGTCAGCTCTAATCCTTGTTGAGCCCCTTTTGGGCCAGGCTTCCTGTACACAATTACCAGGTTTTACACAACAGTAGTCTCACATATATAGCTTGCAAACATGTGCCCACACGTGTGCACATATGGTAACGTTTAACAAGTATAGTGCCCCTTAGCCTAGCTGCACCACAGTGGCCTTATCTTGAAATGCAGACACTGGCTGTAAACACGCTCAGTACAATAACCAATAATTTATTGTGTGTGAGACTGAGGTAATAAGACCTATCCAAAGTCATGGTTCTAAAACTGGTTGATCATAAGTGAAAACCTGGTGGACTAAATGGGTGGAACTCATGGGAAACACTCAGGAATTGGACCACCTAGAAAAATAAGCAAATACAATGAAATGGTTATTAAAAATCCAATATAATGGTGACGCTAGATGTTAATAATTATAAGGAAATGTAACATTTATAAAGTTATCTCTCCCTTGAGTGAAGTACCTCAACAAGTATCTGCACTGGCTCTCCAGCTTCTCTCAGCCAGTAACCAGTCTTGAGTCAGTATGAAAAAGGTGTGAAATGCCTCCCAGAAGCAAACAATATGCTGACCTTAGTGGGCAGAGGTGACTCCTCTGAACTCCTCAGAATATGCAGGGTGGCGACTGTGGGCATCCTTTTTTTACACTACAGAGTCAAATCCTGCTTAACAGATATGCTGGACTTGTACAGCACATTTGGGGTGCACTTGAAAGAGAGAGAACAGGATGCCAAGACAATTCTTGTGTACACTCTGTCTAGTCACTGAAAGACCCTACTTTTGTTCTACTAGACTTCTGCCTCTGGGTATAGTACCAGCTCCAATTCTCCAAACTGGATTTTAGTTTTAAATGTGGGACATTAAGATGGCCAGCCTTCACTGCCCAACTTTAGTGTGGCCAAAGACATTCACCATGCAAACAGGAACTACTGCAGAATTAGGTCGATCATTGCCTAGGGACCTATACTCTACTAGTTAGAGAGGAAATAGGCACAGATGAAATGCTACAAACATTGGTAGGATGGGTCATGGGGAACATCAATCCCATAGGTCAGGGAGGGGCCAGGACTCAACCCCACCTCAAGCTGGACCACAGGTTAATGAGGCATCTCTAGGCACCAACTTCAGAACACTTCTGCACCCAAGGAAGACAAGAAGGTGACTGAATCTGCTATCTGTGACCTGAGGGGAGCCCTGACTGACTGGACCTGCTCCGTCTTGTACTTAGGACAAAGAAGTCTAATGCTCAGTTGGCTGACCTGTTTGGCTACAGGAAGACATCAAGCTGCAAGAGGCCTTTTCTTGGACGTATCCTGCTGCCCAGTGGCTACCTGACCTGGAGTCGTCTGCTGGCTTCTGCCTGACACCCTGTGTGTCTCTAAGGGCCTCCCTATAGGTCCAGTGGGGGCTTGAGAAAGGTATTCATGTGATGAATTTGCACTTTAAGGACTAAAGTTGAAAGATAACATAGAGGACAGCCCTGACTGATGCATTAGAGCCATGCTCCATTGTAGTCCTGCTCTACCATAACCCTTGACAAACATTGGCACTTTGTTCCCTTTGGCGCTATTAGTACTTAAAACTTTAAAAAAAGATTTTTCTGGGACCCCTTATAGATTTTTTGTCAATTTGGTGTCATTTTATTTATTAATATTTACTAAAGTTTTGTCATTTGTTTCAGGATTTTTTGTTTTGCATTGTGGTGTTATTACTGTTTTGTACTGCATTAATACTTTACACATTGCCCTTGCGTTAAGCCTGTCTGCTCAGTGACATAGCTACTTGAGTGTTGAGCTCAGGTTAATTTCGTCACTATGAGGGTTCACCCTGACAAAGGTTCCGATTATTCCTTGAACTGGGTAGTCACCAATGCCAAATAATATTACAGTTTCTAACACAAACATTTAAGGTGAACAGAGTGTCTTTTGGAAAATGCAATGGTGTCCAACTTCAGTGCTAATCTGAAGGTAGGATAGTCCAAGGCATTGCTATGACCTCCTTGTTATTTGGACTAAAAGTGTCTTCAGAAATACGTTGCAAATCTCAAAACATTTTCTGATGGTTATAAGCAAAACTCAATACTCATTAAGGTTAAAATGCATATCAAATTTGGCAGAAAATGGACGAGTTCTTCTAAGTCCTTAGGAAGCGTACTTTATAACTGTAAATCTATAGAAAGTTTTAACTTTTAAGCACCAGTGAATCTGAAGCAGGTATATACCAAATTATTTCAAACATCTATAAACAGAAATCTGAAACCTAACCTTTCTAAATTCTTAGAATTTTTCTAAAGCAGGTTTTTTTACACACTGAAAAACAAAAGGAAACACGATTGATAAATAGCAAAATTCAAAGAGGACCATTTCTTTTAGGTCTCATTGAAGGTGTGTTAACAGGAATTTCCTTATAACCCCTCTAAATTGGAGTGAATATGGATCAAATTAGAATACAATCTTCCTATTATTGGAAATTATCAGAGTGAATGCTTTCATTGATAATAACAATGATGGTTCCGCACATATGCCAAAACAATAAATAACAAAGAAAGAAAAAGAGCTGCCTTGATTCTGGCGTGGAATAATGATCCATGCAGGTGACAAATGATCATCACACAATGAAATATTTAAAAATGCTGAAACATATCAATTTGCATAACAGCTCATATTTTTGCAAGTACAGTATAAAAATCTGTTTACGTTTCCAAGTATATTGAAATTTATATAGAAGGCTCTTTATTTAGATTCACAGCAAGGAAGAAAGGCAGTATTTTTTAACAGAAAAGTGAGATATTTCACCTCGTAGAGGAAATGATTTTACCTTAAGCAGAACAAATTGCAGCTGAACCATAAACCACATAAATCAGTAACAGATTAACAAACTCATGTAAAGAGAATCATTAATATAAGGCCCATTAATTGAGATTCTGAAGAATATGCTGGTCAGTCTTCCATTGTTTAAAAATGTACCCACATATTTGACAAGTGCCAGATGCAAGCACTTCAATGTCCATGCCATGGAAGGAGTTACAATTGTGACTAATGATCATATCACTGGTTCATTTAAAAATAGAGGGAGACAGGATGTAGGGAAATTCACCCCGCCTTCTGTGCTGCCTCCATACATTTTAATGCCTTATATTATGGGCACTACTGGCATATTTTGACTCTTGGCCCTGAGACACTATTGATCAGCTCCCAGTGCATGTGTTTTTAACCCCTAAATATGGTGAAAGGCTGCCTAACCCCAAATGGACTACCTGTCTACGCAAATGTGGCCAAAGAAAGTGCACTGGTGGCTTAAAAGTTAGATGTCACATGCCGAGTGAAGTGTAGATTTATATCACCCACATGAGTGACTATAAACACATGAAATTAAACCTGCTATTGCAGCCAGCAAACTGCAGCATCACATGTCAAGGCTGTATTTCAAATTAGGAAAAAGCCTACTTTTAACATTCGCTAAATCACCCCCGTGTATCTTGGACTCCACAAGGCGTGGTTATGTAATATGTAACCATGGGATGTATAAAATGTAAAAAATGCATCCTTGCAGTGACACGATCATAGGCTGGAGCAGTCTCAGCCTACTATAAAAGCCTACTTTGCTAGCCCCTGATGAAAATGTCACTACACTAGCATGGCTCCTGCCACCCAGCCCCTAAATCTTTGACCATCCGCACATTAATCTATACCCACAGCGACTCAGGGACACATGAAGCCTCCCCCAATCATCGGGAGGTGTGTGGGGCCCCATGAATGCCGCAGGACCGACATTTGGCAGACTTTGGTGGCGCAGCCTAATCCTGGTGCAGCCGCTGGGGCCTTGGTTACCCTGGTGCCCGGTGGCGGCATGGCAGCTGCGGGCTGGTGACGGGAGGAGCAGTGCAGAGCAGCAACACAGGCCCCCTGGACTGGGCCTGAGAAAGCCGGACTAGCCACACAGGCATTGGCGCCCGCCTGCCTGTGATCGCTGGGCAGTGGTGTGCTAGGCGAGGAGCAGCCTGCGCAGTGAAGGCACCTGCGGCCTGGTGAATTCCCGTGGGCCTTGGTGGCCTGGAGGCCCTGAACAGATGTAGGACCCTCCCACACCGAATCGATCGTCTGCAGAGAGCCCCTCAGCCGCAGAAACGGCTGCCCCCGGAGTGTGGCCTGGAGCACTGAAGAGCCCAGGACCTACATAATTGTGAGTGACTCCCCCCTTTTATCTTTCAACTCCTAGGGACTAGGGGGGAGGTGGTGGGGGGGGGGGGGGGGCACTTTCACCACCACCGCTACTTTAGACTGTGGGGAGGGTTAAGACACCCCTCCCTCCAGAACTGCACACCACTTAGAGGGCTCAAACATAATTTGTCTTAAAGGCGGGCTTCAGGCCTTGGATGCTGTAGCGCTGACGCCCGGGCCCAGTGGAGGCCTGAACCCAGGTGAAACTGGTGCACAGATAGCAGGGACACAAAGAAGGTGAGGTGGTCCCTGGGGTCATCTTTCCCCGTGCCACAAACTCCTGGCCCCCTGAATGAACACCGTTGTTGACCTGGCCCCAATACAGCACACCTGACTCCAGCATGATTGATCTACTGGCATTGTCTTCCATGCACAAGAGGATTTTAGCTTGCTGCCGGCACTTATGAATGACTGTACATAAACTGCTCGATGCCCTGGTGTTATCGGTGCTGACCAGATACTGTGCGGAGGGAGTGAGGTGAGACACCGCCCAAGTGGTGCTTGAAGTGGGCTGCAGACAGAATGGAACGAAGGGAGGGGGGGCAGAAAAACTGACAGGTCGCAGTGTGTAACTTTTTTTTCTGGGACTAGGTAGGCGGCAGTGAAGATTCCATTGCAGCCCTGAAAGCAGAGAGCACCACCCTGCAGCATCAAGTCAAAGAATTAGGCGCGACCTTGAGGGTTCTTGAGGCCAAACTGGAGAACTTTGAAGGCAGGTCCCAACGCAATAATGTACGAATCTTAGGGGTACTGGAAAGCTCGGAGGGACCAGAGATGGATCTTTTCATTGAGGACCTGGTGCTCAACACCTGCAACCTCAAGGCCTCTCTAAATACGATGGATGCTGCCAGGAACCACAATCGTGCCTCCCAACGCCGCCTATACGAAGTTGGGGACAGAGCTGGCAAATTACTAGCCTGGCTCGATAAGAGCCACAGCGTCAGATGGGTCTTGGAGTTCTGTGAAGCCCATAACAGATTGATAAAGGACCAGCAGGGTATAACAATGTGTTCACTGACTACTACACTGGACTCTACTCCCTGGCACAAACAGCCGCTACTGATGAGTGCCATGAAATTGTCTCACACATTCGAATGCTGGAACTCTCCCAGGAGAGGACAGGTTAACCCTAGACGAAGACTTTGACGGAGACAGAGATAGTACAAGCGATTCATAGTCTGCCATCTGGTAAAGCGCTAGGCCCTAATGGTCATCCAAAAGAACTCTATAAGATGGCAGCAGGCAGTATTACACCACCACTCTTACGAATGTTCTTCAAAAGCCATGAGGTTGAACAGCTTCCCCAGGAACAGCAATTGGTGACCATAGTGGTCATCCCAAGGAGAATAAACCGCCTGATGACTGTGCCTCTTACAGGCCTATCTCCATTCTCAATGCGGAAGTTAAAATTCAAATGCTGTCAGCTTTGCGACTGATCGAGTGATCAGATCACTGGTTCCTACCGACCAATCCGGATTCATACCAGGCAAGAATATGGCACTCAAACTCAGGAGGATCCATGGGGTTCTGGGACGGGTATCCGAAATCTGCAAAGATGCACAAATGGCCTTAATACCGAGGAGTGGCTCTTCCTGTATGCAGTCCTAGAAAAGATGAGGTTCAGACCCTATTTTATCTCCTGGATCCGCCTGCTCTATTTGGATCCTCTAGCACAGGTGTCAGTAAATGGCATATCAGCGTCATTTCCATTCCGGAGAGGCACCAGATAAGGCTGCCTGCGCGCTCCCCTGATCTTCGCCTTGATGTTGGAACCGGCATGGATCTGCAGGGACACACTGGTAGGGGGATTGAGATGAACTGCAGACTGGGAGGACCCACTCTCCCTTTATGCAGATGACATCCTGCTCTATGCAGAGGATCCCCCCCACCACCCTTGGTAGGATCATGCATATTTTAGCAATATACTGTAGACATTCCAGCTTAGCTATTAACTGGGATAAATCCCTGATTTATGTTCTTTATGGGGTGCCTCCGGTACTTCCTGACGGCTATGGTGCGAGGGTGGTTGCGGAGGGATTCCGCTATTTAGGCATCTTTGTCGCAAGAGCTCCAGACATGCTTTACACACAAAACCTTAAACCCCACCCTGCAAAGCCTAAGGAGAGATGTGAAACACTGGCAAACCCTGCCTCTCTCTTTGTTAGGAAAAGCAAAATGATGGCCCTCTCACGATTTCTATATGCACTTCAAAATTCCCCCTACCCCATACCGCAATTGTATTTCGGTGCCATTGATAGGGAGGCAATGAAACTTCTTTGGGCAGGGGTCCACCTCGCACACCGCTAGAAAAACTGATGAAGGGTTGGTACGATGGGGGAATGGCTTTCCCGGATACAAGGAAATATGACTGGGTGCCCCAATTGGTAGTAATCAACTACTGGATACACCTGTACAGGGACGAGTCGGCCTATAGAATGGAGAGAAGAAACCTGCAGCCAGGGGGATTCATGCAGAACATCTATGGGGTGGCGAACCGAGCGCCTCTCCCTGACCCTACGGCCATCACGGTTTCCCTGTGGAATGCAGCTCTGGCAGCACTGGGCTGGAGGGGAGATTACTAAGGTGATGTCCCTGTGGGATACAGTGTGTACGGGAACCCTAGCTCTCCACAAACGGTTCGATAAGTGTGATCTCATTGGCTTGTCCCAAGTGGGTGATTTGTGGACAAATAGAGAGGTACTACCCTTCTTGACATTGTAGAATGATGGTGCCCACCGAGACCTACAGGTACTTCTAGGTTCACCGAACCTTATACAAAGTGATTGCTAAAGGGACAGATCTCCAGGAGTCCTCCCCATTAAAGGATAGGACTACTGAATGACCACTTGCCCAGAAGGACGATCTCCCTCACATACCAGAAATTGTTAAACAATTCCTGGACATTCTTGTTCGACTAAAGGAGACTTGGGAAAGGGATCTGGGAGAGGAGAACGAGTAGCCAGAAGCCTTGGCCTCTCCATCAGAGGTGGCTAAATGCGCCCTTCGGACGACTCATACAACTTAAGACCTTCCATAGGAGTTACTACGCAGCCACAATGCTGCTAAAATGGTTAACGTGGATGCAGCACAATGTCCTAAGAAATGCAGTCAACTGGGCACATTTTACCACATGATATGGGACTGTCCTGTGCTTCAGGATTATTGGGTGGCAGTTTTGACCTGTATGGGGCATGTACGTGGCGTTGACTTGGAGCTGGAAGCGAAATGGGGCCTCTTGAACATTTGAGGGGATACAAATCTCACCTGTATGGACCGCATTTGGATCACTCTGGGAATGATAGTGGTCAAACAAAACCTAGCCAAACTTTGGGGAGCTAATACTACACCACAGTTGGGGGGATAGGAATAAAGATATGGACTGGTGCATGTAGGCTGAAAAGGTAGTCTATGAAAGTACAGGGAGTCAACACAAATTTACTAAGGTATGGGTGAAATGGAACGAATAACAGGGACATCTCTTTACTCCTGTATTGGATAACATTTAGGATGACTGGAAACGGGGAGGCTGAATGTGAACGTGAATGGGAGAGACACAGGAGATGGGGCAGGGGAAGGGGCCGAGTGAATGTTTACTGACTATGTACTACGAATTGCCATCATAGTGCCTAGCACGTGCTTGTACCAACTGTCATCGTGTTATGCTTTATTTGAGAGATGTTAATAAAAATATTTTTTTTTTTAAAGAACTATAAGCCATAGTTTCATACGACAGCTTTGTGGGCATTACAGAAATCACCAGAACCCTCCATGCACTGCGGTAATATGAATAAAAAAATTATGTCTTGAAGATGCTTTCTATCTCAGTATTTCAGAAAAGTAGAGACCTACACAATTCCACAAAAGTCTCTTTAGGATACCCCAAGACAACACAGTAAATTATGTTATTTCACTAGTAACCTTGCACCTAAGCCAACGAAGAAATTGTAGGCCTCCTTAGCCTATCAGTCTCACTAGAGCATCTTGAATGAGAAGGCACGGAGTACCTTTCAATCTAAATGTGAACAGGGGCTGTATTGCCTTTCTTCCAGTCATAATGGTCAAACATCCTAGAAAGCAGTACCAAGGTTGTAAGAGAAGTAAAAATGAAAAGTTGGTGATGCAAGATATTGCTTTGCTGGCATTCTTCTTGGGCAAAAATTATATTAAGTTGGGTTAGCAACAAATGCTAATTGCTAGAGATATCCAGGCTCTCAATGCAACATGAGCCACGTGTTAAGGAAATGCATGGATCGCAATTCTTACTGATGATAAATGTGGTCAAGAATGGATCAGAGTTTTGGAAACAGTATTCTGAAAGCTATGTACAAACGTGATATAACGGCCCTGATCTCAATGCTTTTTGCTGACGAACAATGTATCTTGAGAAATTCAGCGCAAGCATATGTCCCCATACTCCAGCAATAGAACATAGAAGAGAGCAAGCTGTGGTTCTATCATAGATTAATATATCAGACTAAACAATTAAGAGAAACATTTTGTGAAAATTTAAGATTGTTTCCTGAAATTGCATAACACTCATGACACAATAGTATGAAGAAACGTTCTTCTAAAAAACAAGTTACTTACACTTATCTTAGGTAATGCCCTTTCTGGTGTATCCACAATCTAACCGTGGATTCCTCACCTTGTGAATATTCCCCAGGTGTCAGACTGGCTCCAGAACCTTTAACGCAGTACCTCTGTGTGCTGATTGGTGGTGGTGTGCGGCTCCGGGTCAATGTCATAGCACAAGAGACAAGTGGACGAGCATATAAGTGCCATCAATGCACAGTGATGTCAGTTGCTTTCTCAGACATGTCCATGCCATCCAATAGAGAGTTCATTGGGAAATTGGCATGACTGGTGGTCAGATGTCTAGAGTCGGATCTTTTTAGATGAACAAGAGTCCAGTTCACAGAATGGGGAAATGAGCAGGTGAGAGATAATCCTGCTGTAAGACACAGTATCCACCTGAAAGAGCATTACTGAAGCTAAGTAACTTGTTTTTCTGATAGATACTTCTAGCCACAGATTCCTCACCTTGTGAATACATACTATAGTAATACCTCCACAGGAAGTAAGTCTGTTAACTGGCACAGTCAAACAAGTTCTGCAGGACCAAGTGGGCAAAATGCCCATTTCTACGGACCGGACTATCAAGGCAGTAGTGCTTTGTGAACATGTGCACTGCTGTGTAGGTAGCTGGCTAACAAATGTCAAGGGCAGGTTCTCGATTAGCCAATATAGTGCCTGAGTTAGATTTGGATGGACGGGTTACTCCGTCACAAGAGTGACAGATATACTGTCTGCTGAAATAGAACTCTAATAGGAAAAAATGGGATTTATATTTCGGCGGATGGGATATCTGTCACTATTTTGATGAAGTAACCTGCCGACCAAAATCTAAATCAGGTCCATAGTGGTAGCAGCTTTGGCTCCTGTGGAATAAGCCTGTAGGCTTTCAGGGAAATGCTTTTTAGCCAGTGCTTAGCAGATCTTGATGCAAAGCACAAGCCATCGAGACACGGTCTGCTTCTGCACTGCCTTGCCCTTATTTCCCCCACAAAAGCCCCCAAAGAGCAGATTGTTCACCCAATGCTCCTTGGTGTGATTAATATAAAAACTGAGCGCTCTTCTTGGGTCCAAATGATGGAGCTTTTTTTTCTCTTTTGAGGGATGAGGTGGACCAAATAATGCCAAAAGTGTTATAGCCAGTCTGACATGAAACTGTGTTACCACTTTTGGAAAAGAAGCTTGGTCGTTAGCACCAGCTTATCTGGAAAGAATATGGTTTAGGGTGGTTGGACAGAGAGCCCAAGGTTCGCTGGCATGCCAAGCTGATGTTATGGAAATTAAAAGAAAAAAAATTGAGGGTCAGTGGATGTAAAGAAGAACTATGAACTGGATTAAAGGGAGTACACATTCATATATTTTCACAACAAGTGATTTAAACAATAAAGGCTCAGCCCACAACCTTAATAAAATCAGGGAGGTACAATAAATAGGCTACAAGAGTGCCCAGTAGGGCTAGGAAAAAATAAACTGCAAAACTTCAGACAATTTGGCCTGCAGTGTATCAGTCTGTTAGGTACCACACAATATCATAAATTTGTTCCAAATGTTCTAAAGACTGGTGTAGACTGATTTAGTAGAGGATCACCTCACTGCCAAGATGACAAACTCCTTCAGGAGGAAGTTTAAATGAGGAAAACTGCCACTGCTCAATTTCCAAGCATGGAGGTGCAGATTGTGCAGGCCCAGATGAAGCATCCTGCCCCACTGCTGAGACAAAAGATCCTCCTGAAGTGGCAGCATAATAGGAAGAAAAACGTTCCTGCCCAGGAGTTCTGGATGCCACAGTCTCCTGTCCCACCTAGTGTCACTTGGATAACTTGGGCTAGGTTTTTTCATAGTCTCGCTGGCCCAGTCTAGTGTCACTTAGGTGACTTGGGCTAATTTGTTTCTGATTTCCTTCAAAGCCCATGCAGGCGAGGCAGAAGACATGCAGGAGTTGCGAACTCCCCTGTAGGCGGAATGCATCTATGAGAAATAGTCTGTTTTAGAACTCTAACACACAAAGGGGGTGATTCCAAGCTTGGCGGGCGGCAGGAGCCGCCCGCCAAGCGGGAACCGCCAGAAGACCGTACCGCGGTCAAAAGACCGCGGCGGTCATTCTGGGTTTCCCACTGGGCTGGCGGGCGACTGCCAAAAGGCCGCCCGCCAGCCCAGTGGGAAACACCCTTCCGTGAGGAAGCCGGCTCCGAATGGAGCCGGCGGAGTGGAAGGGGTGCGAAGGGTGCAGTAGCACCCGTCGCGAATTTCAGTGTCTGCTAAGCAGACACTGAAATTCAAAGTGGGGCCCTCTTACGGGGGCCCCTACAGTGCCCATGCCATTGGCATGGGCACTGCAGGGGCCCCCAGGGGCCCCACGACACCCCATACCGCCAGGAACAGGATGGCGGTATGGGGGTCGGAATCCTCATGGCGGAGGATTCCTCTAGGCAGCGGAAAGCCGGCGGTACACCGCCGACTTTCCGTTTCTGGCCGCGGCGGTACTGCCCAAAGGAGCACCGCCAGCCTGTTGGCGGTGCTCCCGAGGACCCCGGCACTGGCGGTTTTTACCGCCAGGGTCGGAATCACCCCCAAAGTGCTTACATTATACATTCTCCATAGTGGTGAAAAGATCAATCCAGGCATCTCCCCATTGTTGGTAAATGCCCTGAGCAACCCCCAAGAGTAACTGCCATTTGTGGTCTGGAAGGAGCAGGCGGCTCAGTTTGTCTCCCCTAGCGTTTAGAGATCCTGCCAGGTGGTTCACCACAAGAAAAAAATCCTGGTAGTCCAGCCACTTCCAGAGTTGCAGAGCCTCCTGGCACAGGACCCAAGACCCTACCACGCTCTGTTTGTTGCACGACCACGGTAGTGGTGTTGTCCGTGAACACCTGCATCAGCCTTCTTCTGATAGGATACAGGAAGGCCTTCAACACCAAGTGAATACTCCTCAGCCTAAACAAACTGTTGTGGATTCAAGCTTTGGCTGGTGAGAAGAGGCCTCTGATCTCCACCTCTCCCTGAAGGCCTTGCCAACCCAGAAGTGATGCATCCATCACCATAGACAAAGCTAGTTGGGGAAAGGAGAGGGGGCTGCTACAGAATCAATCATGGTCCAGAAGCTACTACTGCAGGAGTTTGACAGTCTCTTATGAAATCTGGACACAACCTGACTGATCCCCCTTGTACTGTGCACCTGGGATCTCAGATCCCATTTCTGGAGCCCGCTGGTGCCATCTGGCATATGTCTCCAACAGGATGCAGGAGGTCAGCAGTCCAAACAGCTTTAGTCATCTACACTGAGAGCAAATACAGAGAAAGAAACATCAAGATCATAACCCAAAAGTCGTGGACCTCTGCTGTGAGGGAAAAGCACAAAACTGTATTGTGTGCAGAATGGAGTAAATAAATGGGAGCGTCTGCGAAGAAGTCAGGTGTGACTTTGGCTAGTGGATAGTGAACCCCAACAATGTTATAAAGCTTGCTGTAGTCTGGAGGTGGGTAAACACTGCCTACGGTGAGTCAGCCTTCAGCACCCATTTATCAGGGTAACAGAAAACAGGAACCCCGACTTCTGAAGTTGTGCTGCAACCACTGCCATCACATTTGTGAACACCTGAGGGTAAATGGTGAGGCCAAAAGTAAGCATTGTGAACTGGAAATGTTCCTGGCCCACAGTGAACCCCAGAAAGTGCCTGTGGGCCTGCAGGACTGAAATATGAATATAAGCACCCTGCAGGCCCAACACTACCAACCTGTCTGCAGGGTCCGTGGCAGGCAGTAGCTAAGCTAGCATAAGCATCTTGAAGGCATAGAGAGGTCAAGGATCTAAGATAGGACTAAGGCCTTCATCCTTCTTCAGCACTGGGAAGTTGGAGGAATAACACCCAGTTCCTACTTCTGAGGTCTGATCCCTCTCTCTGGCCATAAGGACCAGCACTTTCTGCTGCAAAACAACCATGTGGTCCTGCACCAGCCAAGTGCAGAGAGGTAGAAAGAAATGGGAGGGTGCAGCCCCAATTAACAATTTGGAGGAACCATATGTCTGACATGATTTGGCAACCTTGGAGAATATGCTGATTCCTGCCCCCAGCAGGCTGGCTGTGTGCTGTGCAGAACACACTAAACAGATTTTGAATCTGCGGCAGCTGGAGTGGCAGGGGACTAAGCTGCCTATTGTTCCTAATGCCATTAACATTGTTTTTGTCAGCCACAGCCAGGAAAGAACTTTGAGAGCTGTTAAGCTAGCAGAGGGGGGCTGAAATTGGAAGTATTAGAAAGCCCTTGTGTAGCCTTGAAGAGGGCGAAATTGTTCTTAGAACTGTATGAAATGGAAGAGAGGCCCTGGAGGGGGACTGACATTGGTGGTATGAGAAACCCCTACTGTAGGATTGAAGAGGGCAAAATTGTTCATGGAACTGTCTGAAGGGGAAGAAAGGCCCTAGGAATGTGCTATGGCCTGTTTTCCTTAAAACATTCCAGAGCTGAGCTCACTTAGTCCCACAAAAACTGAGAGACGTTAAATGGCGTGTATTAGGAATGCCTGGACATCCCCGGAGAAGCCCATAGACCTCATCCAGATGTGGTGCCAAAGTGCCACACTCATGTCAATCACAATCTAAGCAGTCAGTTGTCTAAGCCTGAGCGGATCATAATTGTAGCTACATCATGGCCAACCTATATAGCTTGGGTCAGGGATGTCCAGAGGTTGTCTGAACTGCTGGTAAAACTTAGCCCTCTGTGTCCCATAGGACATGAAAGTAGCAGCCTAGAAGGCAGCTGGCATTTAGCGACTGCAGAGCAAGGATTGTGGCTGAGAAGATTGATTTGACAAAGATCTGTATCCATTTAGACTCAGGTTGGTTGGTGGAGAAGGTGTCAGGATTAATTTTACTGGTGGATGCCTGCACCTCCAAGCTCTCTGGTGTGAGATGTTGTGTAAGAAAATGAGGATCCTCTGGAGCTGGACCTGCATATTTACTGGTGGTCCTGAACAAGTTTTTGTCGAAGTAGTTTTATGTCAGGGGTTTGGTAAATAGCAATAAATGTTCTGTAGGTGCTTGACCAGGTTGCAGGACTTCTAAAAGAACATTAGTCTTCACATCCATGGTAGGTAGTTGTAGGTTCAGTACGTTTACCACCCTCCACATAACAGCTGCAAAGAAAAGGGCTTTCTTTGGTGGCAGGGCAGGGAGGAGAAATGCGGCCAGAATCTTGGGAAGTATCCAGGCCACTAGCATCTTGTAGTTCCTCATACCAATTTTGTCTCATCATATTGGGGAACAAAATCACCCCCTTCATTGAAGTTGTCATTGCCAAACTCAATGGCAAAAAGGTTGTGTAAAGTCTGAGTTGCCTTAGAGAGTGGTAAGGGCATGATATCAGAAGGTACGCTTCCTGGGATCGAGGTGTGGTCAAGATCAGGGTGGTTTCTGCTTGGAAACAGAGAGAACAATGTATTATGAGTTCTCCTTCGGCAATAGCACCAGAATCAATGCAAAGGGAACCCGTGCATGGGGTGGTGTTGAACCTGAAGCGAGTTCAAACGGCACAGACAGTACGGAGGATGGACTCGCCGGTGGAAGTCTGACTGGAGAAACCTGGGATCCTTCAGCCCCAAAGGCATACCAATGGGAACCTGTGGAGTGCTGAAAATGCACAGCATGGCATCTCTAACGGCCTTTCAGAAATTCGGGGTGCATTAGGGCCAGGCTCAGAATCAGCTCAGGAGATTGACTGGATGGGATGCTGATGCCCTCACACCCTCTCTGAAGTTCGAGAGTGGCAGTAGGAAGCAAATTCTCACTTAGAATTCTTATGCTTCTTCTTGGACTTACCAGAAGATTGTGACGCGATGAAGATCTGCAGTAGGAATTACTTTAAGAGTGGGAATTGGACGTTCCTTTCGACCTCAACCAGTCATGTTGAATGTTCCAATGTTTGGCAACATAAAGCTTTCCCTTGCAGTCCCATATGCTCTTCGGTTCAACTGCAGGCAGTCATTAAAGGCCCAGGAGTCATGTTCCCAACCTAGGCACCAGACATATCTTATGAGGGTCTGTCACAGTTGGTTTGAACCGGTCGTCTTGGGAGGTGATATTTTCCATTGCACCCGGACTTTTGTTTTTAATTTTTGTCAAGAAAAAGTCTTGAAAGAACTAAGGAGTAGCTGAGAGTACACATCTAAAATTGCTGAAAGAAAGGAACGGACTCCGAACGTCACTTTTGGAGTGAAATGACATTGGTGAGGATCCACACAAAGCCACCTACCAGCACACAAGTACTGTTTAAAGTCTCCAGATCTAGTCTGAAGCTTGGGGAATATTCACAATGTATTTACTGATCACACCCGATATGTATTCAGCACTCTATAACAGAAACAACCGTATGGCAAGATTTCACTTGTAATTTGCTTTTATGTCATTCCCACTTTAGACATTGGGGAAGGATAATAAGAAATGTGCTTTCATTACCTTTGCATAAATCAATATCAAAAACGTCCAGGCATCTACTGAGTTCTTCAATCACCTGAGGTCACCAGTAGTGGTTACCTCGGTGTCAACCACACACTACTGAGGCATAGGGATGCCAAGCTCCACAAACAGATGTTTCACCTCCTTTATTTAAAGGTCAAATAACATTGTAGATACCAGTGAACTAAGAAATACATCATGGGGCATAAGGACTGTAGCTGACTGGCTTCTCCTATGCTGATCAGATCCACCCATCAACATCAATTCCCTCAATCTTAAGAACTTGGTGGCTGAAAAATGTCAGATATCAAGGAAAAAAGGGTCACGTGACCCTGCACTTTCTTGGCATTACACCACTGGACTAGGGTCAGTGCATATTACTTCTGCCTGGTTCTGTGTCCTGTAGCAGAGCATCTGCACTCGCCTCTCGACCCATCTTCCCCAAAGATGAAATCCTTGTGGAATAGAGACCTCTTACCCAAGATATTAGCCTGGCAGTTTCGGTGTGACCACGTAAGAGCGGTAGCATTCTTGCCACAGTGGTGCAGGTTGCGATCCTCACCGAAGATGAAAGAGAAGGAGTAAAGGTTTACCTAGTGTGGAGGAGGGTGAGGAAGCATGCCCGCGCTATTCCCACTCACCTGCGCCAGACCAAAGACCTCCTTACCTTCAGGAAACTCCTCAAGACCTGGCTGTGCGAGCAGTAGCAGCACCTCCTCTCCCCCTTCTCCCTCTCCACCCTCCTCAGCGCCTTGAGACCCTCACGGGTGAGCAGTGCGCTTTACAAATTCCTGATTGATTGATGCAGAATGCTAAAGAACATGCAAAGATTGTTGAACTACTAATACAGTTAACCGAGCCACTACTAGGAGGCAGGTGCCTACCAGCTGACAACGGGAAAGAACAGAACATAGGAATACAGACAATTTGTTTTTTCAAAATCGAAAGTTCTGGGGTTACATGATACAATGAAATGGGCATTTGGTAATGGAGAACCCAGAAGTATCCACATAATTACTGCCATTTTGTAACGCTGTGCTACATTATGTTTTTCCATCCTTCATTGGGTAGCATTGCAAAAGGTGAGAAATGAGAACACTATGCCACGATCTGTGGCACACGTGTAAAGCAGAATTAAAAGACACTATATTGTACCAAACAGAAATGACAAGCAAATCAAAAAAGCATAATTTACGTTTCAGGTTTATAAACGTGTATAGTGCGAATGTGATAGTTCCAAACTCTTTAAACATGGCTTCATATAAAAAGAATATAAAAATGGCCTTCCTTAAACACCTAAGAATCTGTCATACACAATATTTCATGAGCTCGCCTGCTTAAAAATCCGTAATCTCTTCATAATTGATACCAGTGGTCCCTTACCTATAATGACTGCTATTCTTATCCGAAAAAGGCACTCCCAGATCCATAACCTCTGACCTCCGCCCCACAGCCTATAAATCAGAGGACCAATAGCGAGGGCTTCTTGTCCTCACATCACCTATTTGCAGATCTGGTTCACTGGTTTCTGGAGCCTGGCTGGGATTTGTGTCCCATTCTGGAGGTTTGCTGCGGCCTCACTAGTGGGTTTTATGGGAGCTATTACTGCTGATAGATTAACTTCACGGCCTCGATGATACATGCCTAACACGCACCGAAAACCGCCCTCTTTCCTTCTAAAATGGGAAGTGGAGATTAGGTTCCACGTGACGGGGATGCATTATACACCACAGAAGACAAATAATAAACAGCAGGCTTCAGCGATGTAATACTTGTAATATGTTAACACTTGTCAGTGGAAGGGGCCTTTGACGTGTAATAATCGTTTCTTTTCGTTGAACCTGCGCTCAGAAACTAGCTGGCAGGCCAGAATCTGAAGCCAAAAACCAGAATAAGGAACCCGTTCGGTCAGCCGGTTCCGCTGAAAGGCGAGAATGCTTTCAGAAAGATTCTTTCCTGAACAGAGGAGAACATGGCGGATGCAGCCCAGTGCACAGAATGGCGCCGGCGACCTGATTCCATCACTTTTAATGGGAACGAGCCCGTGATGGAAAGCCAGCTCAAAAACCGCGATGTAGCGCCTGCAAAAAAGACAGATCAGGGATTCTGTGGGCTGGAAATCCTGGCGTGAGCATTCATTTCTATTCATCGCCTTCTTCAATTGCCAGCAATCTGATCACTGGAAATACTATGGAATCTAAACAGCAAGCATTTGCAAACAACACACACCAATTTGCCATCCGCAAACTCCCTAGTGCATTCTGCTCAATCGCCAAAAATATCTTCTTCACGCCCACACTACAATACGTTGCAGAAACACTGTGACCACCAACCTATTCTAAATGGCTGCAAGGGCAAAGCTGTTGTGTTATACTACAAACCATGTGTAAAAGCACACTCACCCATGCGCTCTCTTGGCGCTAGAAAGGGGCAGACTATAATAATTGTTACAACTGGGTGGCAAAGGGCAGAAGAGAACCCATGGCATTAAGACTTGCTGTCCAAAAAGAAAAAGAAAAGGCTTACGTTTTCTGCTTCTTGAATGGGAACAGGATAACAATGTCCCCTTGTAGAGGGAAAGCACATCGGTGCAGAAGGCCCACCACTGCACAAGGGCTTCAGTGGCCCACTGCTCCCAAAGTATGATGGACATTCACTGATGGTATGGTGTATGGTGGTCAACAAAGCACTCATGTCTTTATCCTTCTTTGCCACATGGCCCATATCACCCTGGGTATGCCACGGACTGAATATTTCGATATGATTATTTGAAAACTATTAAGTATGTACAATTCTTCCAGCAAGGAAGGAGGAAACAGTTTTTGCTCCATTTGTTACACATAAGAGGCACACCTACCATTGAACTTAAGTTGCTGCCACCTTTTCTCGAGTTTCTTGGGGGCACCCCATGTAGCTGGTTTAATCTGAAATCTGTAAAACCAGAAAACACACACATTAGAAATATGCTTCATCATATTATAAACAAGGAGTCATCAACTGCGCACATGACCCACATGTCAGATTCGTTGTGTGTGGCTGGAAGCCACATACTTTGGTCCAACTTCAGTGACTCTCTATCCCTGCGAAGTGGCCATAAGGGGACAAAGTCATCACTTTATAATACAATTCATGGCATAAAATCAATGGCGACAGCTGACATTAGCAAAGCGGTAGGAAATGTCGTATTTTACATCACCCACATTTGTAGTAATGTACATTTATACAGAACCAATATATTATTCAAAGTGATTGCTTTGTAGCTCAAAGGAAATTCAACTAATAGCATGTGTAAGCAAAAACAAGTGCAACATTCCAAAACGCAAAATATCTTTGCGAACGGGGCATTTTTCAAAGCCTCGAGACACTTCTGATGCGAAGGTTAGCTGTGATCTGGGAAGGTCCGACACTAAGGAAAGCGGGTAGGAAAAAACCCAAGGCTACCAAGGTATTATGACCACCACAGAAAAACAGAGAATGTATGCCACATATTATTCCAAGCAAAGTACAGTCTAGTCTCATACTTACGAAAAACAGCATTGGCAAAGTCAATAGGTCTGGGTTTAATGTGCTAATGTGCGCTGTGCTAGCACTCCAGAGCAAGCCCCATGAGAGGGAGATTAGTTCTAAAGCAAACCCTGGTGTATGCGAATGTAAGCACTGAAGTGGAGGAGGAAGGATACACCGAAGCAGCCAACTGCATCAAGTGAGAGATGCATGCTACAGCTGTCTGAGACAAGACGTCAATGACAAAATCTCAAGCCAATTGCTTAAAGAGGATGGCTGAAGAATGCTAGTAGTGAAAAGGCGACTCTATTACATTAGTCCAATGCACACAATGCAAAGGACACACCCAGGTACACCATGGAACTGACCGAGATGAATGCAACAGCGGTGGAAAAGAAAACATTTCAATTAAGCCTTCGTTAACACACAGTTGGTTAATAAAAGATATATCTAAACACAGGTGACACCATACTCTCGGATACATGTATATTTTTAATTACAGACACATTTGCAGCCCAGAAATCCTAAAAAAAAAATAGATTGTACTCTGAATCTAGCCAAAGAACTGAAAATAATGCGCTGGATTTGTAAACGATTTTCCAGATTTACATTAGAGTTATGTGTGGAAAAATATGTTACACATGCTTCAAATGCAACTACAGGAGCAAGTCTGGAAAACACGGCATACGTAACTCATCTGTGTATAACTCACACTCACAGCGTTAGCCTAATTTACACATCATCAGGGTGTGCCAGATGAGTGGCCAAGAAAAAAACCATATAAATGTGGTGAACACCCACACAAGTGTGAGAACATCTTCACTTTTCATCACGTGTACATTACAACCATAAAAACCGAGTGTAAGCCCTGCTAAACGCCAACTTCACACTGGAAAAGAAAGATTTCCAAAACTGAATTACAAATTGGTTATTTATCCGCGTACACTGATCCCCCCCCTGCTTTTTTCTCTCTACTAGGCAGTCTACTTGAAGTTATACATCTTTCAGACAGTACGTCTACAACAGTTGTTTCAGAATTCATTTAATACCTCTAACACGAAATATTAATTGTGGAATGGTGTTGTGATGTTAATACTATGGCTACTTATTTCATGGATATAGTTTTCTTTGGCTTTGTAAGAACCGCTAGTGCAAAATAAAATACAAATTAAAATGAAAAAAAATAAATGTCTTATTTCCTAACATTAAAAACGTGTAATATACATAATGCACAAATATGTATTTAGGCTTAGGAAAACCGGGGTAAGTTTTATGTGTGCAAAACATACACTAAATACTATTTACTACAAGGGTAACAAATTACACTTGTTTATTTAGGAAAAATACGCGATTAACCTAAACAGTTTAACTCACGACAAAATACATGCATCCTATGACAGGCTTAATTTAATCTGGTTGCCGTAACCAATACCCAATGTTCTTTACAGGAAATGAAGGCACTTTTAGCCTCCATCAAACATCTGGTACACAGGACTCAACATAAGCACTGAGGATTGTGATTAACAGCCTAGAGGTCATTATTACATTCAAGGACTACTTGCTATACCTTGTTAACCAACACAAATCATTCACGATCAACTTGTTCACTATTTCTCTCATTTTGATCATATCCCTAAGAATATAAAGTAAGTAATGGCAAAGCCAATAGCTCTGTCCTTGGCAAACTCATATTTTTTTCATTTTAATTTTTCTTTTCCCCAAAACATACGCAATAGACATTGAAAGTAATAAAAGGCAAAAATGCTACCACTTAAAAGTAGCATGCATATGTGTGTAAAAACTGAGGGCCTGATGTAAACTTTGGTGTTTGCCCTTCCTCCACCAGGGTGCTGGAGTAATTTCTCTGTTGAGGAAGCCTAGGTGCCAATGGACAACTTTAGAAATATTCGTCGGCCCAGCGTATAGCATTGGCAGGAACCACTATCATGGCATTTCCTACCAATGAATTGTAATTTTGCTGTACTGCTCCATCAACATGACAAAGCCGTAAGCCCAACTTACCCGGTATTTTTTTTCTTTCAAAAAGAAAATCTCAAAGTGGTATTTTCTTTTTGAAAATGGAAAAAAAAATGCCCCCCCTTCGCCATGGGAGTTTCCTCTCAAGGAGAAGGGGGCATTGAGCATGTTTCAATTCCCCTTACAGCCAGGTTTTCCCTGGCAGTGACAGGCATTAAAAAATGGCTATACGTGGATTTATCTCAATTAGAAGGGTGGACATATATCCAAAGGTCTGCCAGCCGGTACTCAGTCAGCTTGTTAGAGGAGTTTGACCATAGCTAAAATGGAGTAGTCTTTGTCTGCATTTAATTTGGGAGGGCATATCATAGTTTTTGCGGGGAGTGAACTCAGTTGCAACATAGTTCCATCTCTGCCAAGAATTAAATTGGGCCCTATGTATGTAAAAGTGGACACACAGCAAAACTCAAGACATTAATGAAAACAAAGCATGGCCTACTAAACCTGATACTGAAGTCAACTACCTTATCAGCAGATGTTCACATGTACAAGTGAAAATGGCATCATTCACAGTGAAGAGAGCCAGTGCTTGAAGTAGCTGAACCAATACCCCACGCTGTACGATGTGGTAGGAGGAAGTAAAATATAACACTTGAACACAACAATGGGCAAATAGGGCTCACTCACAGCCGCTCCATATGTCTATGGGCCCCATTATGAGTTTGGCAGACAGAAAACTCTGTCCACCAAATTCCCGACAGGGTGGCCTCCGCCTACGCGGTGACCTCCCCGTCAGAGCTATTATGGGTTTCCTGCTAGGTCTGCGAGCAGAAACCTAAGTTTCCACCAGCTGGCCTAGCGGGAAACAGGCTACAGCATTGTCTCCGACTCGTAATTGAGCTGGCGGCAATGCTGTCTCCTGCAGGTTGCACCAGTACCCTCGCAAAGTTCACTGTCTGCAAAGCAAAGCAAATAGTGAACTTTGTGAGGGTGCTGGCCAGGGGGGTCCCTGCACTGCCCATGACAAGTTCACCGCCATGAAACTCCAGGCAGGGAACAAGGACATAATTCCCAGGGCAGCACTGCCCTGGCAGATTAGGATCACCGCCAGGATCCAAAGTCCTGGTGGGGCTGGCGGTCCGACTGCCAGGTTTGTAATGTGGCGGTTGGACCACCACGAGTGTGAGGGCCTATATAGCCGTATGCATTTTCATTATAACTTCTTCAAAAACATGAGATTAGTGGAAAAATGAAAACTGTCTCTGGGCCAGACATAAAAAAAAAGTGCCTAGACCACCATTGAGAAAATGTCATAATTGGACCAATTCAACAAAGTGAACCTATGTATGATTTAAATACTTTTTTTTGTATTCAGACTCTTAACACACAACATGAAAGATTTTGTGAATACCTATCAAGCTTGACCTTGATAAATGCAAATAAGTCAATCATTGCTGGGTCATGTCTGTCCTACCACTGAATGCTAAATGATGACAAAGTCCCTGGATGATAAGTTAGCAGCGTTTAGTCCTGTTGACAATCTCATCCTTTTGACTTTCAAACATCCATGATGGCCTAAAGGGAGAAGCAATAATCCCATGTACGTTGAAAAAAAAAATCAGTGGGGTCTTAGCATTACCTCTTCAAATGAAATCAAGCCAGTTTGTAATCCAGATAGAGATGTGTCAAAATTCTCAACAAAGTTGCGGAAAAGACACTGAGGTCCCCATTTTCCAACTGTCCTTCTAAAGCAAGTGCTCTAAGTAACTTCAATGCACCAGTCAAACATACTACATCTCCTTTATTTCCTGTATATTGGAGCCGTCAGCATCAGAAGTAATTGCATGCAGAATGTCCTAATTAGGTTTTACGTTATCTAATTTTACCACATCAAGTTTCTTTTTTCACATCACCACTTTATAGATCAGTGTCTGACTTCCTTTAAAACCAACTCCAACCTTTAAAAATGTTACAGCCTATTTATTTGGCCGTGCTAAGAGATGTGAACACATTACTTCTTCACTGTAGGCCCTACAATAGATATGAGTGGTCCACCTAGTCATATTAGATTCAACATATACCAAATTTCAAATATTATGCTTTTCTGGGGCTCTCAGGTGTCTGACAGGATGGCCGGCTACTATGGTCCAAGCTTCCCAAACTTTCAATACATTAAATATGTCTCACCCCATAAGAGAAGGGTGGAGGTCCGCTCATCACTAAGATAAAGGCTGTTATGGAAAGTTACATGCCTAACTGAAAGCATCTAGACATTGCAAAAGTTACTTTCCTCAATATGCATTGCTTATATAGGTGACCTTTGCCATTTCACCTGCATGTTGTTAGAAGGCATGTCTAGGTGGGCAACTTTAACCAGTGCTTCAACTTCTCCGCATCCTTTGCTCCTCTTTTCCAAATGAGGTTGGGAGGTTTAATTGGAAAACTCCATGTTATCCCCAATGAGATTCATCCAAAAAATAATTCTATTCTACTTGACTTGCACTATATTCATTGGTACATTAGTACTAATACTGTTTAAAACACCAAAAGGAGCTCCCCGAATCCATGTCTCTTTACAAAAAAAAAAAAAAGGCATATTTTAGAAAGAAAAGCATTCAACTCTCATGACCATGGAAGCTATGTCTGTCTAATGAAGTCACAATAATGCAGCACCTCCACGAAAGTATGTACTTGTCTTACAACTGATTCTACAAGGTATATAAGGTGGCATATTGCAGAACATGCAGAAAGGACCTAGTGTGTGCCTTCTACCGAAATGACTCACTAACAAGATCTGAAGGCTATCTTTATCCAAAATTCTGTGGAATTCCAAAATCTATGTTGTGGTGCATAAATTCCTTGCCACATGACAAAGGAGTAGATGTGTTGGTGTAAAACCCTTTAGGTCCCATACAGTGAACCTTCCTGCTTTAGTCTTGATATTCCTGTGACCCACAGCCAGCTGCTCTGCAGAAAAATCTTGATAACTTTATGTCACACGTAATCAGTCTATACCTCAGAATAACCTCAGCTAAATGGTAACCATGTCAGACTGGAGATCCCTGTATGTGCTCCCTAAACTGAGTGTGCTGCTGCCTGTGCTTTTAGGAAGAAAAACAGTGAGAAAATCCCACTTTTTGAATGATCACCCTCATTTTCTACCTCCTGGTATTGTTGGCTTTTGAACTCTGCACACTGGGGCACTGCTATTCAGGTCCATGTGTATATGTGCTCCGTTCCTATGCCAGGCTCAAACTGGTTAATCCACAATTGGCATATTTAACCTCCTAGTAAGGCCATAGTATACAGTTCAGGAAAATACATCAATGGCATAGAAAAGTTAAATGTTGTTTGCAGACTGCAGCACGTTTGTGCCATCCACTAGGCTGGCAAAGTATATTTCCATTAAACAACATTAAACCTGGGGATTACAAACGATCACTGCACACTAAAAATACTGAATTTGACAAAGTTAGAGCCTGGAAAAACCAATACCTCATTGCATTGCATCTTCCTCATCCATAATATCTGTCCTTTATGACTAATTCACTAGTCACCCTCCCTGGGACTAATATAATATTCAAAGGCTAGAAAAAGCTCCCAACAGACTGCTCGGACCACCTACACCGCCAATCTGCCAACCACTTCTAACTCTCGCCATCCAAAATTACATTATTACTTTGCTTTAAATTGTCAACCCATGTGGTGTTGTCCTCTTTGATCCTTCCTTTCCACTAGTGGGCAGAGTGGAAGAAATGTTTTTTTTTTTTTTTTTTTAAATATGTATGTTTTTTTGTAAGATGTTTTAACAGAACAATTTAGCCTACATTCCCTACCTGTACTTCATGACAACGTGAGTAAAGTGGAAGGAATAACTTCTGAAGGGGGCTTGTAGTCTATCCTGCAAATACTAATTGATGTCAAACCCCAAGACTACTTACCCTAGAGTATTTTGAAAAGCAAAAATGACCTCAGTGTGTTCCCCAATTCTTTGTGTACATGTTCCAATGGGTACTTTCATAAAAAAGACAAATAGTGTCAATCTCCATCCGTAGACACCGCCTCATTTAAGATGATGGTTTAAGATTGTCCCTGCTTGGACAGAGTGCAAACTGACTGCCAACCAGAGACCCCATTTCTAACAAAATGCGTTCTTAAAAACAGCCTTTCTATTTTTTACCAAATGCAGAGTAAATAATCTTGTGGCTTGGAGATGGCAGGGGAACCCAAACAGTAATTAGATGGAACCCATAACATTCCGAAAAAAGAACACTACACCACTGAAAAATATTTGCCTTCAATTTGGGTGGAAAGTGACTGTACCTGATCTCGGTGAGATGAGGATAGATAGTGACTAATGATACTGGGATATCATCTCACACTCGGTTTAGTTTTTTTAAGGGCCTTGACAGATTAGGGAGCAAAACTGATTTTGTTGGGGATTTCAATATATTTCTTCCTATGCCTAGTATTGATCTTGCGTCCAGGTGGACAAGGGAAAATCAGAACCTTTCTGTTCCTGTTTGGTCAGTCAGAGGGGAAAATGATGATGTGGGATTCGGGAGGAAACTGGTTAGAAATTACTCTTAAAGATTGTCGACAGTCACCTACAAAGATTTTGGATATCACCATATAGATTTGGCTATTGCAGGCCCAGCTTCATAACAAGAGTTGACTTGGTCAAAGTTTAAAGGCAAAAGATGAAGGGAAGGGTCAGAACCAAAGTGATAACTACTCCAAGAGCAACAGCCATGCCTTTAACCACCATATGCATTAGGTCTCAAGAGGAGGTAAGTATCTCGGTAGGCAGATCATGGCTATACAATGCAATCTATGTTTAAAATGCAATCCGAAAAACCAACGCTTCAGGCTTCTAAAGATTGAAAGGTTAAATCTCACAGTTTGTGGTAACACAAAGTAAGGATGACTATGTTTAAGTATGGATGCAGTTTTCTAGATTACCTCGTTACAAATGCACTTTGATTACATCTGCTTCTTGACTTGGGGAACAGAGACAGAAGGGATTCTTCCTCGCCCCAGGATGTAAAACGCCATATTGAATTGGACTCTGCTCACGATTAAATGCCCATGTAAAATGTTTAATAAAAAAGGTGAGCTACATTAATTGTTAGTGCACTCACCTACCAGCAAAACCAAGCAAGCTCTGTTCAAGATCACATGGGCTGCCCGCAGAACACTGACCAGTGTTGGGTTGCAAGACACTAAGGCCTGATATCAGTTGGCTAATAGTGAAAACCCTTATAAAGTGTGGAGGAAGTGCTAAATCCATTGGCAAATCTACTGCATTTGTTTCTCTCCAGCGTATGATGAAGGAAATTGCACAGGCACAGTCTCCTCTAGCTTTTACACTTTCACAATAAATCAGAGAATTTTTAGGTATCATCCAATTTTCAATCTGTTTTTGTCTTTTTATGACAGAGAAAACGTACATTTTTTTACTCATTGCGAGAGGTCTAATTCCTTCAGTTTCAGTGTTCATTTAATAAGGCAGTACAACATCTGAACCATGTTGGGAAGATGTTGAGACAGGCTTCAAATCTTCTTAAACTTTTTTGGACAAATTTGAAATGTGGCTGCCTGGCTCTGTGGGTCCATCTTGAAAACAGAACCCTTATCACAAACTAAACCGTGAATAATTTCATGCATCAAAAATGTCTATGAATAACGTATGTTATATTAGGACATATTTTTTATCAACATATCCAGAACTTGTACTCCTGCAATCTTGTGAAGTTAAGTATTCATAAACATGTTCAGGCTTCCTATTCTTACTTCACAAATTACACACATGTACATAACTTAGGAGTTAGAAAGAGTAAATCTATACTTCAGTGATATACTTACCTTCAAGATATTAAGGCTGTCAATACTTGTGAGAAATTGAGTTGTTGGTTGAGGGAGGATGAAAACCAGCTGAAGCAAAAGCCACAATCACTTTCAGTGTTAAACTACTGAACTCCCTAAATTACTCTGTGCTTAAAATTCTGGCAGCATGACACAAAAGCAGTCATACTTAACGTAAAGGCAATATGTAAAGTATTTATGCAGCACACAAACAGCAATAGAGTGAAAACACAACAGAAGAAAAATTCCACACCAATTCAGAAAAATGGTGTAAATTGTAATATACTATTTGACACCAAAATGACAAAAATCCAATTAGTAGAACTGGCGCTGTGAATTTTTAAAGCTTCATGCGAAATCTAGCGCCTAAAAGATCAAAGTGCCAACAGCAGATATTTAGTCATAAGAGACCAGGGCAAAGTTGAAAATATGACTGACTGCGATGGAGTACAGGTCAGATACAAGAAGTAGAATGTACTTGGTCTCTGCCAACTTTCTTCTTTATAGGAATTTCAGTAGAAAATGTCAGAAAAGGAAAAGTTCAGTGGGGAAAAGCATCTGAGGAGATGTTGTCATCGGGGAGCTGTTAGTCAAAGTTGAGGTAAAGAATCCTTCTTTCGGACTAATTCTCTTTTTTTGCAAGTTGAAGATCTCCAGCGGGACGAAGCCGCAAGCTGTACCTACAAGGGCTCCACAAAGCTATATACCCCTTCTGAAAGGAGCTGCTTAACATGATTTTGCTGCTGCGGAGAAGAACATAGCAGGAGCTGCCGCTCAGTCAGGCTGACCGGTGATGCACCTTGAGTGGTTAGACGAGCAGGTTGGTCCTGGTCTTCTTTCGGTTTCAGATAACTTTTTTGCAAAAAAGATTTTAAGTCCCAAGTTTTAAATATGGGCTACCTGGGCACCTTTAGCACCCCTTTCAAGGGTCCAGGAATGGAGAGGCGGCACCTGCTGGGTAAGGGCTCCCTCAAGCTGGATCCAGGTGTGGTTTCAAGATGGTTGGAGCCTTTTCTTTCCCTGAGGCTCTGATCACGAGGCCAGCCAACTAGCCATTGGAGTCACTCTGGAAATCCTGGGTTTAAGGTGAAGTGCAGGGCTCAAGCAGCAGCGCACACCTCTCGGGTGCAAGAATAGGCTACAGGCAGTAGAGCAGTGGTTCCCAACCTGTGGTCCGGGGACCCCTGGGGGTCCGCGAAGCCTTCTCAGGGGGTCCGCGAGAGCCTAGAAAATTAAAAAATATTGCTAAATTAGATCCCCAGATTCCAGAAATGACCTAGGCAGGGGTCCCCGGATTTTTATGATGATTCAGTGGGGGGTCCCTGGGTTCCATTAATGTTAAAGTGGGGGTCCACAGTAATCAAAAGGTTGGGAACCACTGCAGT
This sequence comes from Pleurodeles waltl, assembly GCF_031143425.1. Taxonomy (NCBI): domain Eukaryota; kingdom Metazoa; phylum Chordata; class Amphibia; order Caudata; family Salamandridae; genus Pleurodeles; species Pleurodeles waltl. The sequence continues at coordinate 187,804,501 of NC_090444.1, read as the reverse complement.
AGAGCATTCCTTCTTGGTGCAGCAAAGCAGTATTTAAGTACCCACCAGTTCACAGCAGCAGACAGTCCTTCTGCAGGTCCAGAAAGTGAAATGAAGAGTGGGTCTGAGTGTCCTTTTTTCATACCTGGTGCCTTCTTTGAATTAGGAGAAATATTTAAACAGTAAACTGAAATTCTTTACTTTTTGTGGTAACAGAACAATAGAAAAGGCACCCGGACTAAAGAAATCATTTTTCCTTCCCCAGAGGAGGCACTGGATTTTGGGACCATGGCCCTGTGGTGGGTGTACCCCAGGGCACCAACAACGCTGCTTGTGCTCAATGCTTCTCCTTGTAATTTCAGAGATCCAAGTAGGCATGATACAAGAGCAGAACACACAAGAAAGTGTGTAGAACAGGATGGGGGAACTAGCATGACGCACTCAACTCCATAAGCCTGCCACACCATCAACTTAGAGTGTGAGCGTGGGTGATCTCTGGAGAAACAGAGACATACACATTGTAAGAATTATATGCCACTGGATAAATTATCTGGGCAGCTGCAGGAGTTTTGGGCCCACCCAAAAAGCACCCAAAGACAAGGAAACAAAAAGATTTGAATACTTCACAGTGTGTGCTTGCAAAAGACAGAGGCACACATCCCCAGTACACTACATCTTCTAGAAGCAGAAAGCAAGAGCCCAGGAAAGGCAGGACACCCACAAGAAACCAGCCACCAGGGTCTGAGGTTGGAAGCACCAGAACCGTTGGCCTCTCTTTTTGTCAAAAAAGGCACAGGAGAACAAAGTAAATGTGTTGTCAAGTTCACTAAAATGAGATATCATATTTTGACAAAGACCGTAAGTTTGGTTGAATGCATTGCATAATCTGAATGTTGCTCATGACATGTTAAAGCCAATTAGTTTATGTTTTGTGATAGGAAGTATTAAAGGTTTTAAGCCTTTTCTAATTTTCTGTGATTACCTTAACAAAGCCGGTAGGCATGCCTTTGGAATAATGAAAAGCCATAAATGTTTGCCATAGACCTATAGGAGATAATTGCTGTTATTAAGGTGGTGATGTGGCAAATTGTCACATGGCACCTCACAGATAATTAGAACCCCTTGAACTGGATATCTCACAGTAATTAGCTATCACACTGTATTACCCAAGGCTGAGATTCCTTAAAATGACATGCTCATGGCCCCTATAGATTATAATGTCAAGGAGCTTGCCCTTTTCCTTCTGATCTGAACGGAAGAAGTCAAAATGGTCTAAATCAAATATCAGTTCAGCACTCTATGTGCAACTGTGGCTTTTCAACAGGAGCCCACCTAGCATGGCACTACATCTTGATAGGGATTCAAAATACTGCAAAATAACAGAGAGTTATGGTGGTGAGATGCCATTTCCTCTAAGGAGCATTTCTTCATTATTTTAAAGAGAACAAGACCTGGTCTGCTGTGATATGGGTTTGCTGGTGGACGTTTCAAGATAATATTAGCAGAGGTTGCAGTAGGAAATGATGGGCAACACTTTAGAATGTAGCCAAAGTTTGGCTTTGAGGCTATGTAGAACAGGTGATTGAGGCCCACAATGGGTACTGTTCTAGCTCCTGAAGGCTTCAATAAAATTGTTTATGCAGACAGCCATCCCTGTTCCCGCAAAAAAGACAAAACCCCAACATTGAGAATAGTCATCAAGATATAGTCAAGGATGGTGCTGACTTTTTGTTAGTATGAACCCGATAAGTGAGTAGTGCAACTTACTTAAACTCAGTATTGGCTTTTCTGGTAGAGACTTTAACCACAGATTCATTACTTTGTGCATATGAGCATGCGCCAGACTGGATGCGGAAACTTGTATAGCAATTCCCATGCACAATGATAGGTGGTGTTGTAAGGCTGTGTGTCGGGTCTGCCCCCGCCCCTGACAGGACATTGGAGCCAGTATATCTGCATCCCCTCTGTGCTGATGTCAGTTTCCTTCTGATCTTCATACACGCCCATGGATGCAGAGCCAAAGAAATCAGAATATGGCAGTATGCAGACTTTCAGATTTGTATCTTGTTAATGGACTATATGAGCGCATTGCACAGAATGAGGAGGAGGGTGGTCGGTGAGAAATATGCGGTTAGACAGAGCTTCTACCAGAAAAGGGGTTAACAAAGATAAGTAACTTGGTCTTCTGATAGAAACTTCTAACCGCAGCTTACTCAGCTTGTAAATAGAAATCAAAGCAGTTCACCTTCTGTGGAACAGGGCAAACCAGGAAATACTGTAGGACAGACTGGGTGAAGTGCCCATCCTGTTGGGCCATGTTATCCAAGCAGTAATGTTTTGTGAACATGTGAAGTGTCGCACACGTGGCAGCCTGCAAATATCCAGAAATGGCACACTGCATGACAGTACAGTGGTAGCAGCCTTCACTCTGGTAAAATGAGTATCCAAGCCTTTTGGGGGTTGCTTCTTGGTTAGCCCACAGCAGGTCTTAACACCTAACAAAATCCATCTGTAAATGGTCCTCTTTTGCTCTGCTTTGCCTTTCTTAGCCCCACAGAAACTGATGAAAAGTTAGTCGTCTTGTCAGTACTCCGTGGTTTGGTCCACAGAGAAGATAAGCATCCTCTTTGGGTCAAGGCAATGGAAAGACATGACTACTTTAGGCAGGAGTGCCACTTTTGTCCAGAGGACCAATTTACCCGGAAAGAAGGATATGTATGGTGGAACTACTGAGAATGCCTGGAGTTTAGTCACCCATCTGACCTATATTACAGTGAAGAAAAATGCTGTTTTGATGATAAGCAGGCGAAGAGGACAACTGTGCATCTGTTCAAAGGGCGTGCATATTAAGTAAGCGAATACCAAATCAAGTTCCCACTGTGGCGAGACAAAAGTGTTGATAGAAGCATGTGAACGAGCCCCTTGAGAAAATGCATCACAACACATGACTAGAAGAGGAATGACTGATTGGGTAAATGTAAGAAGGCTGAAAGGCAACCTTGAACTGTTACCACAACAAGGCTTTGCTGGGCTAAGGACAAACAAAATAAGAGAACTTCTGATACCTGTGCATTTAGGCCTAGGTTGTGTTGGGAGGAACACCAGACAACAAACTTCTCCCAGCGCCCTGAATAAATAGATTTGGTACACGGATGTCTGGCTGCCAAGATAACACCAATCACCTTGGGAGGAAGGCCAAAGGCTGTCAACTGTCACTGCTCAGTCTCCATGCATGAACCTGTAGGTTGTGCAAGCTCGTTGGGGGACTCAATTTCCAGGTACCGCTCTCCTTGTTTGGTCCCTAGACACTAGGGTGACCTGAGCCTGGTCTTTTCTGATCTTTTTCAGCACTATGGGAAGGATAAGGAGGGGCGGAAACGGACACAGGAATCCAGACACCCAATGCTGGTGGAAGGTGTCTCATAGAAAGGATTTGCAAAGCACATGAGTGTGGACATTGCACATTCTCTGCAGTGGCGAATAGATTGAGGAATGGGGCTCCCCAATCCAGGAAGATGCCCTGTGCCATTTGTGACACTCTAGGCAACAGTGGCTGAGTTTGTCTGCCCTGGTATTTAAGGTTACCCCCAGGTACTGTGAAATCATAGAAATGTCCTGAGCATTCAGTCACTTCCAGAGATGCAAACCATAAGACCATGCCGCCTTGTTTGACGAAATACCACATGGCTGATGTGTTGTCGGTCAGAATCTGCACCCATTCTCCTTTGATGGTTGGAAAGAATGATTTTAGTTCCAAGCAAATCGCAGGCAACTCCAACAAGTTGATGTGGAGTCGAGCCTCTGTCAGAGAACAGAATCTCCTAATCTCCACCTCTCTGAGATGAACTCACCAGCTTAGCAATGATGCATCTGTTAGCTTTAGGAGAGGTAGGAAGAGGGTCTGCTGCCCGTCCACTTGTAATCGAGCAGCCACCATTTCAGCCTTTTTGCAGCCTTCTTTGACACATGGATGGAGTCTGACAGGTCCCTTGGTGCTGAGCCCACTTAAACTTCAGATCCCACTGCAGAGCCCAATGTGCCACCTTTCATAGCCCACAAGCAGGATGCAGAAAGCAAAGAGAATGCTGTGGGGCCGCCACAATGGCGAGACGAATTAGTGCCAAAGGCAAGTCTGTCTGCACCCGTCCACGCCTAGACCACACACAGCACCACGAACCCTGGTCCGACTGACCATTACAGATACACCACCAAAGACCTCAACTTGCTCAACCCTAGCCACCACTACTGCTGCTTCCCCTTCGCACCTTTCACAACACTAGGAGCCTTCACCTTCTCACACTGTCATTTCATCTCTGACAACGTACCTAAGCACACCACCCCCACCCAGGCCTTAAGACGCACTACACTCCCACCAATTTGCTTGCATGCTTCTCAACACATAGCAAAAACTCATTGAGATCTGGGACCTCATCGAAAAACACGTGCCTCAGACATCCTCTTCCTCACTGAAGCCTGACTCAACCCAATGTTGCCACCCATCATCAACACAGTCATCCCGACGGGCAAGAAGATAGCACGCCAAGACAGACCCCACAAGCCAGGAGGCGGTCTCGCTATCATCCACAAGGACACGATTCACTGCACCTCATCTGGAGACAACAATACACGATTCATGGAACACATGAACTCCAAACAAACAGAAAAATCACTATTAGAGGACCCCTTGCATACAAATCTCCCACCCAAATTATGCACCACTTTCTACAACCTCATCACAGACTTCGTGGCACTCTCGCCATCAGCTCAAATGACTTCTTTCTCATCGGCAACTTACATTTTCACCTCAAAGACCCAATGGACCCAAACTCTGCAGCTGTGCTCAAACTCCTCGACAACATCGGATTAGCTCAGCTCATCCAGGGCCTAATGCTCGAAGCATGACACACCCTGCCCCCCATATTCACCTCCAATGACAAGATCAAATTCAGCCATATCACCCCGCTCCCATGGACAGAACACTCCAGCATTCACTTCCTCATCAGCATACCACCAGCCAATACTATGAATACACCAAGCACCACCAAGCTGGAATAAAATAATCGAAGCACCCTGGACTAACATTCTGTGGACCAGCCAACCAATCCCCACCTACAATTTACACAACAACATAACTTTCGGTGCATGGATATCATACTGCACTGAAGCCTGCCCACCCACCCCTCAAACATACCAAAAAGTGGAGAACCAATAAGCAAGCCAGTTGGTACACCAACGATTTGAGAAAGTCTAAACATTATTGCAAATGACTGGAAAGGAAATGCAGAACCTGCCTTGACACCACCACCAGAAACACTCACAAGGCTGCGCTCAGAAGTCACAACCACCAAATCAGAGAAACAAGAAAAAAAGCCCTGGCACTGAGGATAGAAACCAGTTCCAACAACTGCAAGAAGCTTTTCAACATCGTCCAAGAATTCTCCAACCCCACAGCCGCAACCAACACCATCACTCCATGCAGCAAAAAAATCACAATAATCTACAGCAACTTCAACCCCCAGCCCAACCAAAAAGACATCATCAACTAACTATCCGCCACCTCAAGCAATGACAATCACCTAACTGGTCGGACACCACTCATTAGCGAGAACACTGCCCAATCATGAAATCCACCTACCCATGAGCCCCCACAAATCCATGCCCTCACCAAATCTACAACTTAGGAGGATCCACGATCAGCTCTATGCTCACATCCATCATGTTCACATCCATTAAATGTACAACCTTCCCAGTCAACTGGAAGCATTCAGATGTCAATTCTCTCCTGAAGAAACCACTGGCACACTCAGCAACTACTGACCCTCTCACTAGTATCTTTCCCTGCCAAAGTAATTGCGAAGGCGATCAACAAACAACTCTCTAGACAACTAGAACATTACCAACTACTGGACAGCACACAATCAGGTGTCCGCAGCATAAACACAGCACAGAAACCATGCTCATTGCAGCCACTGATAACATCTTAACCAAGCTTGACCACGGACACGCAGCAGATCTTATCCTGCCCGATCTCTCCACAGCTTTCAACACTGTCTATCACTAAATCCTCATCTCAAGGCTACACCACATTAGTTCTAAAGTGGATAATCTCCTTCTTCACAGGCAGAACACAAAGAGACAGGCTCCCACCCTACACCTCAGAACCTAAGAACTCATCTGTGGAGTACCACAAGGATCACCTTGAAGCCCATAATTCTTCAACATCTACATTGCACCCCTCACAGCATCAACAAGTCATCGTGGACTATAAACTCACCATGGCACCTCAAGTAAAAGCTGTCAATACATCTTGCGTCCTCATCCTATGAATGCCACATAAGATCTTCAAGTGTCCACCCCAGACGCACCATCACACAAGCCCTCAACATAAGCAGGCTCGACTACAGCAACGCACTCTACGCTCTAATCCCAACCCACCTCACACAGACTCCAGACCATTCAGAATGCTGGTGCCATATTGACGACCTCCGTCACCATACCCATATCTTACCTTACCTCAGAGAGCTCCTCTGGCTCCTCATCCAGAAACGCTGCCAACTCAAGCTTCTCACCCACACCTTCAAGGCCCTCCAACAACATTGGACCTGCCTACCTCAACCACTGCCTTCACTTCTGCCTGTCCCCAGACAACTGTGACCTACATCCCTCTCTCTTGCACATATTCCCCACATTCACAGAAGCATAGCTGAAGGTCGCACTCGCACTCAGTCAAGGGTTGATACATGGTTATCATAGCCCAAATGTCTTGGGTTGAAGTGGAGGGATGGCTCAGAAAAGCAACGTATCCAGGATGGCTCAAGTGAAGTGGAGAAGTTGAGAATGAATCAGGATTGACTTCGGCAAGTGATGGAAAAACCTAATGTTGTTAACAAATTGGCTATGGAGGCGGCTTATGACTGCTAGACAAAAAAGCCTGACATTGAGTGTGGTGCTGAGAATGGAATCGGGGTGGCACCAGGGCCGGCAGTGCAGACGCTAGAGACAGGATCGACCATCATGACACACAGTCGGCCTTGGGGAAGGATCGTCGACCGTAACTTGGCTGTTGGCCCCCTCAGATCCATGGGGTCCCGAGGCACTCCACAGGGATCCAGTGCAACAACAAAAATCCCTTCCATGGCTACCCTTAGTTCCTGCCAAGATGTCGCTATCTGTTTCGGAACAGGCCAAATCAAGACTACAGTCAGAATCAGCTTTGTGTAGGGGAAGATCTCTGAGGCCTAGTGGTGCCTTGAGCATGGCACGACTCCAAGTGTGTGGCACAACGAGGGTGGGCCACACTTAGACGTTATTTGTGTGACTTTGCACACAGACACAACACTGAGTTGTATTTGGAGCTGAGGCACTACAGCTGTCAGTTACAGGCACAACACGTTTATAATCTGTAGTCTTAGGTGACATTGCCTCCACACTATTTAGGGAGAAATATCTGACTAAATGACAGGATTCACAGGTGTGCACAGAAAGGAACTGATGTCTGCGCACAGAGGTGGCGCAGATATAGTGGCCCTGACGTCATGCCCTGGGTGGGACAGACCTGATGCAGAGCCACACAATATCACATGCCAATGCGTAAGGGAATTGCTACTTAGGTTACTGGATCCAGTCTGGCACCTGCAAAAATTCAGAAGGTGGGAAATCTGTGGTTTAGAAGCATTTATCAGAACACTAGTGCTTTCAATAGCATTAAACAAAGACATATTAGAAGCATGCAGTTAGGATATGATCTACCCCATGGTGAAAATAACAAATCAATATACTTACAATACAAACACAGCCCTACAAGGATAACACAGATTCAATTCCCAAACAAATACAATCATAGCTAGGGTGTCAAATGTTTTATGAAAATAATTTAGCTTTCCTCAGAGCAAGAGGAAAAGTACCACATTGTGTAACTTGAGGAAAAGTACAGTTAGAGGTCTTAGTTTAATGGTCACCACAGAGCTTTCAATTTGTTAGACAAATAGGTAAATTTTGTGGCTTCAGAATTGTGGAGTCCCCAGCACCCACAAAGGTGGCTAATTCCAGATACTATTCTTGAACTTTGTGGGTAAGATTGAAGCAAAACTGTCTTCCTTTTCAACAGGTAACCAAAACCCACGTCATGTGGTGAACAGGGAGAAGGGCCATACTAACCTCTTTGGGCTGAATGTGACATGAGAGGAAAAGAGCCACTTAGGATGCTTTCGAAGACTGGGTCCGGCAGCTCCTTCTCCAGCTCTGTAGGGTCCTCTTGGTCCCACCACGGAATGACCCCTGCAATGCCACAAGCACCCCCAGATTCACTCTCATAGAACCAGTCGCTTTGTTCGTCGTCACCTGTAGCAGACAATATGACAGGATTAAGATGAGAAAGTACAAACAGATACAACCTTCAAAGTCGAAAGAGATAAAACCTTCAAATGACAGACCGCTGCTGTTAAAGTGAATGTACAAACAAGGGCAGATTTATAAGGTAACAGCTATGCATACAAACAGGTCTTCACTCCAACCCTCATTCACATCCTGACTCAAGATTACAAAGGATCAGCAATTAATACAGCTTCAGCTGCTTGCCTGAGAAGGTGAATAAGGAAAAATAAAACCTTGGACAGTATCACAGTCCTGTTTTTAGCACTGCACAGACACAAAAAGGGTTCATGCATTTATTTCTTCCAAAACTGCGTTGTCTATAACAAATACAATATTGTCAAATAACTCAGAAAATCTGTGAGTTAGTGCATGGGCTGCAACCAACAAAGCATACTCGGGGGTATAATAGCTGTAGTGTCCTGATAGACACGTGCATTTCTGCATGTAGTATTTTGCAGCCACTTCCAGAGGGCTGGACTTTACACCCACACCCATCCAACACAAGCGTCACAGGTAGGGTGATCCTGCCAATAAAGGGGCCCTAGTGCATGTGCTCGAGGCCAGTTCAGTAAACATGAATACTGGTGTCGGTGTCATCATTCCAAGTAGCATGTGGCCTTAGGGCCCAGAACACAACATTGGTGAAGAGGCGGGTCGATCCCCAGTCACCCGAGAGCTGCCCAGCCTGGAGTCACGAGTGCTGCCAACACCGCAACACGGAGAAGACACCTAGTCCTTGGACAGGACCGGACCTTTGAAAGGTCTGCACAAAAGGAAGACATGTGAACGGACGCCACGTCACGTCAAATAAGAAGAGTGCGGCGCAATGCCATGCCATGAAGAAGCAAGGAAAGTGAAGAGAGAAGATCGTGTGGCAACACCTGTCACACTGAAACACCTGGCAACCACAGAAGTAAAATAGCGCAAGATCACAGGATGAAGAAATTGAGGACTCGTGCCACTATAGAAGAGAGCACCTACAGACAAGCCAGCCACCAGGGGGTGCAGCGATGCCACTAGAGACAGCTCAGCGCGAGTACCAAACTTAAGCCGCCTGCATGAGCAAACCACATACATCCCTGCCAGCAACCACACATGCCGACAGAGAAGAACTGCCCCAACTAAACGACCAGCCACATGGCGGCAAAGTCCCTCCAATCACCCTCACTCCAGCAACATCAACACCAGTCATTGAATTGCAAACACCATCATTGCCAGGTGCATCACCTTATCTGACAAAGGAGTAGTTCAACACCAAGGTGGAACATCGCCTCTGCAAAACGTCAAGAGACCAACAATTCACTCCTGGCAACGTATGAGACCAATTGCCCAGAGACTATCTGAGAGCCCACCAACACCTGGTTCCTGTTGGCAAGCGCACTCTCCATGCATCATCCACCCTTGCGGCTGCACGGATGACTGGGCCGTGGATCCTGTTGGAGAGCCTGCAGTGGCCCGCAGATGGCCCACACGTAGCACAGTACAGTCCACACCAGTCCTGTGGCGACCAATCGAAAGGGCCTCAAGGACATTCCTGAGGGAGTAATCCATCTGGAAGCTGCTCCACCAACAGAGTACAAGGAAGCACCGGAGCGTCAGAGGAGGGCATCATTTCACTGCAGATATCTTCCCAGCCTTTGTGGGATTATGCCTTCATGAATCCAAGATGTCTCAAAAAATACCTCTACAGTGGACTCCACTAACACTCCTGATTCACTAAGTTTGAACTGGTTACACCAACCGCATCACTGCAATAGCATGCAAGACTGACCAACAGTGCGTGAATGGACATTGAACCAACCAACCAGCTGTCACCGAATCCAGACTCCATCCACACAGCATGCCCAGCAGCTAGTTAAATCAGGGATGCGTGCGGAGATGCCCGGGTGTTTCCAGTTGCCCCTGTCCAATGCCATTCTGCAGACTGCCTCTGGAAGCTGAGAGGCTTAGGTGGTGTTTTATGGGTTTTTCTGTTTTATTGTTACAGGTTAGAGTTATTCCATTTTCACTAACGTTTGGGAGGAATGTAGTGTCCTGCTAGACACAAGTGCATTTCTGCACGTAGTATTTTGCCAGCCACTCGCAGAGGGCTGGACTTTACACCCATCTCACACCTATCCAACAAAGGCGTCACGACCATGACCCTGCCAATAAAGAGGCCCGAGTGCATGTGCTTGAGGCTAGTTCAGTAACCATGCATACTGGTGTCGGTGTCATCATTCCGAGTAGCATGTGGGCCTAGGGCGCAGAATATAACAAAAGCCTTTCTGTGCATCCGAGCTGTGCTGGTTGCAGTTCATACGTTAACTGATTATCCATATTAAAGTACAGTGTTTACAGCACAACTTTGGAAAATTCGCATTCATTTCTGTACTGCGCAGTGCTACAACATGAACATGGGGGACCCTTTTTATTCAATGGAGTATTTTCCGGTCTTTCCCCAGTTACACGAGGTTAACTCCATTAGGCTCTGGGAGGCTTCAGGAAAGATAGCGAGGGAGAGGGAGGGAAGGAAGGTAGAAAGAAAGCGACCGGAGAGGGTGATGAGAGAGAGTGAACAGTGAGAGTTAAAGGACAAAGAGAAAATGAAGAGAAAGAGACTGCGCGCATTGAGACGAACGGCGCGAGAATGGTTTGAGCATTTTTGCCAGGGCAGCTTTTGGTTCCCCCAGCCCGGCATTATTTGTGCAGCTTAGTTTGGGAGAAAAGCAGTCCAATTAGACCGTCTGTAGTGGTGCTCTTGTCGGAATTGTGCTGTCGCGGCGCACGGTAAAACATTGCACTCCGGTGTACTACAAACTGCACGGGCGTTATTACAGCACCCGTTTTTCTCAAGCTCCAGACTGAGTCACTAAGCATTTTGTTTTATTATCTGTTTAGCTAAATCAAACTGCATCGGTGAAGATGTAAATATCTGAAAGTCAAGGATTATAAAAAAGTTAAACGTAAAGTTAATATCTGCGTCCTCACACTTAATTCAGACAACAAACGGCTTTTATATAAAAGAACAACGCAAAAACAGGATCAATAAAATGTATACATGGCAACTAAATGGTTATTTTGTTGATAATTTGCAGAGGAAGGTGAGAAATTAGGGAAAAAATAATTAGAACATTGGCGTGGAATGACCTGGCTCCAGGGACCATCCGCCTTAGCGTTACCATAATAATCAGGTTAATCCTTTGTCACAACTCCATTGGATTAAACATTAAAAGAGTTACAGTACTTTGAGGGTTAATTAAAAAAAAAAACTGCCAGCTAGGCCCTGCTCTCCTGCAGAGGATTACAAAAAGTAGTAAACTGAGAAAACTGCACTTTGCAGTGGATAGTCGTGTATAATTAGCTTAATTTCATGATTTGTAGGGAGCGTAAAAAGGAAAACAATCAGGAACAGATGCGACTAAATGAAATTAATCTTATTAAATTAATTAGGTAATAGTTTTGAAAAAGCTAAATTGGAATCAAAAGTGACAGTGGCGTAGGATGCACGGTAGAGTAGTTCGCACTCTGTTTACTAAGGCGGTTTGCACATTCATGCAACATTTATGGCTTAAAGGATGAGTGTTTTTTGTCATTTTAGGTCTGAGTGGCATACAGCTAAGACAAGCGCTGACAAAAAAACTTGACAGACCTGCATTTTAATTATTATTATTATTGTTATTTTTTACAAGCATATGGAATTGCTGAGCTGCAAATCTCTGCAATAAATAAACAACTACATAAATACATTACATAAATAACTCGGAAAAGCCAAAAAAAGCAAGCAATTCAAACCGCATTTTACTAGTAAAAATACATTTAAAATGCTCATGGGGAACTGCTGGGCCCTCCTAAAAAAAATATAGAAAATTGCCCCTCCAGCCCTGGCACTGAAGTACACTACTTTTTAGGTAGATTAACCAACCAACCATAGGCAGGACTAGGCACGCATACCAGTTCAGCACCAGGATACCCTCACAGGTGCTCGTGTGCCTTACAAATACATATAACACCTGCGACAGAACAAGGAAACCTGCTACAACCGCAACAAACCACCTCCACTGCATACTCCTCAACACACGTTCCGCATGCAAGCACGCCATCGAGCTCTGGGACCTGCTCGACACCACCGCCCCAGACGTAGCCTTCCTGACCGAAACCTGGTGGAACGACTCCTCAGCACCTGACATCGCCATAGCCATCCTGGACAGCTACAAGATCACCAGAAGAGATCGCCCCAACGGAATCGGAGGAGGAATAGCTATCGCCCACAAATCCACCCTCAAAATCCACACCCACACGGACGACACTCTCAAGACCGCCGAACACCTACACTTCCGGATCCACACTGACCCCAACACCACCCTCTGGGGAACGCTCCTCTACTGACCCCCAGGACCACGAGCACCCTTCAGCAACTCCATCGCCGACCTCACAAGCACCCACGCGCTCACCTCTACGGACTACATCCTCCTTGGAGACCTCAATTTCCACTTGGAGAACAACAACAATGCCAACACCACATCCCTGATCGACAACCTCTCCAACCTCGGTCTCAGACAACTGGTCAACACACCCACCCACATCGTCGGCCACACGCTCGATCCGATCTTCTCCGCAAGCAACCACGTCACCTTTAGCCACACCACCGAACTCCACTGGACCGACCACCACTGCATCCACTTCACATTCAAGAAGCACATCGAACACCACCGCACCCAACCACCACCCCACCGCCGCTGGAGCAAAGTCACCGAAGACCAACTGACCAGCACCCTCGCCCAGAACCCGCCCACCGACGCCACCGACCCAGACACCGCCGCCCTCAACCTACGACAGTGGATCAACGATTGCGCCAACACCCTCGCACCACTCAAGAGGTCCACCGACAACCAAGGAAAGAAAAAAGCCGCCTGGTTCACTGACGAACTCCTCACCTCCAAACGCACCTGCCAGAAACTAAAGAAGAAATGGCTCCTCGAACACACACCCGACAGCCTGGCAGCCCACAAGGAGGCCACCCGCAAGCACCACCAGCTAATCCGACTCGCCAAACGTTCCCACTTCACAGAACGCCTGAACAACAACGCACACAACAGCAAAGAACTCTTCTGCATTGTGAAAGAGCTCTCCAACCCCAGCGCCAACGTCAACGACATCCCACCATCCCAAGAACTTTGCGACGCCCTGTCCACCTTCTTCTATCAGAAGATCACCGACATCCACGACAGCCTCAACACCACGCCTCCGCCAGACCCCACCCTGACAAGTCCACCTGCACCAACCGCGTCACCGCCTGGACCCACGTAGACGACGCTGAAACTTGCAAGATCATGAACTCCATCCACTCAGGATCCCCTTCAGACCCATGCCCCCACCACGTCTACAACAAAGCCGACTCTACCATCGCCCCCCAACTTCGAAAGGTCATCAACTTATCCTTCGAAACCGCGACTCTCCCGGACAGCTGGAAGCACGCCGAAATCCACGCCCTCCTCAAGAAACCCAAGGCAGACCCCAACGACCTCAAAAACTTCCGCCCGATCTCCCTCCTCCCCTTCCCAGCAAAGGTCATCGAGAAGATCGTCAACGCTCAGCTCACCCACCACCTCGAGGACAACTCCGTCCTGGACCCCTCCCAGTCCGGTTTCAGACGCAACCACAGTACCGAGACTGCTCTCCTCGCCGCCACAGATGACATCAGACAGCAAATGGACAACGGCGAAAAGATCAGCCCTCATCCTCCTGGACCTTTCTGCAGCCTTCGACACGGTTTGCCAGCGCACCCTACTAACACGCCTCCGCGAAGCCGGAATACAAGAAAAAGCCCTCAATTGGATCTCCTTCTTTCTCCCCGGCAGAACCCAGAGAGTCCGACTCCCACCCTTCCGCTCAGAAGTCACCAACATTATCTGCGGAGTACCCCAAGGCTCCTCTCTAAGCCCAACGCTGTTCAACATCTACATGGCCCCCCTCGCACAACTGGCCAGTCAGCACAACCTCAACATTCTCTCCTACGCCGACGACACCCAGCTCATCCTCTCCCTCACCAAAGACCCACACACCGCCAAAGCCAACCTCCACGAGGGAACGAAGTCCATTGCCGAGTGGATGAGAAACAGCCGCCTGAAGTTGAACTCCGACAAGATGGAGGTCCTCATCCTCGGACGCAACCCTCAGCCTGGGACGACTCCTGGTGGCCCAAGCGCTGGGACCCCCTCCAACGCCAACCAACCACGCACGCAACCTAGGTTTCGTCCTCAACTCCGCCCTCACCATGTCCAAGCAGGTCAACGCAGTTTCCTCCTCCTGCTACAACACCCTCTGCATGCTCCGTAGAATCTACAAATGGATCCCGACGGAAACCAGAAAAACGGTGACCCAAGCCCTCGTCAGCAGTAGACTAGACTACGGCAACGCACTCTACACAGGCATCCCAGCGAAAGACATCCGACGCCTCCAAAACGCCTCCGCCCGACTGGTCCTCGACGTACCCCGCCGTTGCCACATCTCCCACCACCTAAAAGACCTCCACTGGCTCCCCGTGGACAAGAGGATCACCTTCAAGCTCCTCACACACGCACACAAGGCACTCCACAACGCCGGACCAGCCTACCTGAACAACAGACTCAACTTCTACACCCCCTCCCGCCAACTCCACTCCGCCAACCTCACCCTCGCCATCGTTCCCCGCTTCCAACGCAAGACCTCCGGCGGCAGATCCTTCTCCTACCTCGCCGCCAAGACCTGGAACACCCTCCCGACCCCCCTGCGACAGACCCAGGACCTTCTCACCTTCAGGAGACTCCTCAAGACCTGGCTCTTCGACCAGTAGCAGCAGCCCCACCACCCCCCCTCAGCGTCTTGAAACCCTAACGGGTACGTAGTGCGCTCTATAAATCTTGTGATTGATTGATTGATTGATAACATACCACCAAATAACAAACAAGTAATCAGGAAATTACCATGTGACCCACAGTGCAAGAGAGCTAAGGGCTGAAGTGGGCGGACCCACTGCCCCATGCTGGGGTCAGCATAAGCAATAAGCAGCCAATAGATGGCGAGACCTGACCCAAGGACCTTCCATGTATAAATATAACAATGTATGTTTGTCTATGATTTCTTTTAAGCACTTGAGGATGGCGAAATAGCTAAAATTATTCATAGGCCAGACTTAAAACGATGCATTGCATGAGGCAAACTCATAAATACAGCTGAAGAAAAAACACAAAGTGCAAGTAGGCACTTCCTAATATTAATCATCATAAACCTTTTGCAATTGCATACCATTCCTCATGTATACATTCTAAAATAAAAAAGGCTATTTTAGTAAACAATGCAAAACATAGTGGGGGTTGGGGGGGCGAGTCTGTTCGTGCGACACCAGGAGAAAGTCACAAGTTCAAGCCGACCGCGAGTGATGATGCGTGGGTCAGATACAGGGACCAGGTTAGTCCAGCTCAAAAAGTTACACTCTAAAGTCCAACGTGAAGAGTCCAGTTTGGAGTGGAGGAGGCCATGAGGTGCAGGGAGAGCACTGTGGATGGTCATCGCTGTAAAGGGAAGAGCAGGCTGGGTGTTGCGGACGTTTGTTGCTGTGGTGCCAAGATTCTGTCAGGCGTCCTGGACAGTCACTGCTGGCGGTCACCACGGGCTGTACATGCTGAAGCTCGATGTGCAGATCTCGAGTTGGCAGTTCTCGTCTTAGCTCAAATATTCAGGTTCACTGGAGCTTCGCATTGACAGTCAACACGGGTGGCAAGGTCTTGGCATGAACAAGCCTGTTCACAATCAGGAAAAGCCCAAAACATCAGGATTTCAAATTTTCTTCTGGTAAGAGCTCAAGTGATGCCACACCAAGGGTCCAGGACCGGAGAGGCACCTTCCGGGGATCAGGTACTCAATCCAGCAGAGGTCAGCAAGGCTCAGGCAGGTCCAGTGCAACACATCAGCTGGGCAGTTGAAGACAGACCTCTGGAGCTTGTTCCCCCGTAGCTCAGAACAGGTGGGAAGCGAACTAGCCCTTGGAGTCACTTAGGTAGACTGTGACGAAGGGAGCAGGTCCAGTCTTTGTTCTTAGACAGCAGGGCAGGCCTCAGGCAGCAGGGCAGTCCTTCTGTAGCGTCCCCAGGTCCAGGAGTGTACTGAAGAGTGGGTCTGAGGGTCTTATTTTTATACCTGCTGCTAGCTTTGAAATCAGAGAAGTTTCTGGGGTTTTCCTCCCACAGAGGTGTTTGAAACTTTCTGTCTCCCTTTCCTGGTCCAAGTCTGTCTGCAGTCACAATATGCTTGTGTAAAGTTCTTTGTGTGTAAGTTGAGGCAATGTCTTTGAAGTGCAAGTAGGGCTGTGCACAGCTCTGCTACCCCATCCCGTCTTGGATGGCCGATCCTGCCAACACCCTAGCCCTCTTTTATGTGGCTGTCTCGGCGGAATATACAAAGGCCACCTGCCAATCACACCTAGTTCTGTGAACCAGGAAACATGGTGGATGCACCAAATGGTTAGGACAACAAAATGCCATCTGTCTAAAAGTGTCATTTTTAGAGCTGTGACTGAAAATCTGACTTTACCATTAAAAGGGTTTTAAAATACAATTCGTCAGACCACAAACAGGCCCTGGGAACATGTAGTACCTCTTTACTTACAAGTGCTAATTGGATGTAAGCTAGTTTTACCATGTTTAAAAAGAGAGCACAAGCACATTAGTGCTAGTCAGCAATGGTATAGTGCTCCGAGTCCATAAGCCAACAAAAACAAATTCAGCAAAAGAGGAGGAGTGAAGGTAAAAAGTTTGGGGGTGACCCTAGAGAGAAGGCCAGGGCCAACATAGATGATTTTGCAAAACTGAATAAATAGGTTTTGTGCTATATGCCTTCAAAAATAGTGTTTGTAGTGAGATACAGAACTATTGCAAAACAAATAGCAGTTTGTGCTTCGACTATGCAAATCATGTTAACTCATTTAAATAAGTTAGCAAATTGGTAAAGCACATAAAAAAATGAACACCACCAGAAACAGAAAGTATTCTGAGGGAGGTAAAACAGTGCAGAACTAGACAATGACATGGAAAAATTGCTAACACATACTAGAAAGGATTCACACATGGGGTACATGGTAATCTAATGCTCATAGTTTGCAGACTGCTTCCTAAAATTAACTTTGGAGATACTATGCCACTTAGTGGCAGGACAAGAAACTGCTACAACAAATATTAATTCTGGGAACTGTACACTGGTACCCAGTACATATGTGATTCATGCACAATGACGAAGAATGGGGATGGGCTTATACTGGTTGCTGAGTAGATGTCCAGTGTTCCACTCAATGGAGTCGCAGGAACGCCGGTAGAACCCTATTTGGAGGAGGGAAGGCGTTTGCCAGGGTGGAGTCAAGAATAGTATACATGAACTAAATGGCTTTGCATGGAATATATGTTATGTTATTTCATCTTACAAAGCGCGAACAGCTACCAAACAACGGGTTTCCTGGCGCTGACAGATGAAGCAATTGAATACAACTGCTGTCAGAATAATGCAAAAAGATGTGCATTAAATTGTTTCCTAAAACTTAGAACATTGCAATTCGCTCTGATCTGGACTGGGAGAGAGTTCCAAAGTTTGGATGCACAGTATGCAAATGATTGACCTCCTCCTCTTTCTCTCTTAATACTAGGAACCTCCAAAAGAGAGAGTGCTTGACCTTAATGCTCTCGGGGCTACATGTGGAGTGATGATATGCTGAAGAATATGAGTGTCCTTTGAGTACTGCAGCCTACGAACAATACACAAGGCTTAAAACTTACCTCTTTCCCAATCGGTAGCCAATGTAAACCAGCTAAGGCCAAGCGTGCAGAACTCCTTCTCGGCAGCCTTACCAATACTCGTGGTGCCGCATTTTCAGTCACTTGGAGACTTTTTATAACGTATGCTGGACTTCCCAGATACAGCAAATTCCCATAGTCAAGAAGTGATAGGATTAGGCCTTGAATCACAATCCTACATTCTAAAGGGAGCCATCTTAACGTTTTCCTAAGGGATCTTAATAATCTAAAGCAAGTGCCTGACACTTTACTGGCCTGAGAATTCAAAGGTAAGTCCTTATCCAAGTTAACACCAAGGCTTTTTACTTCAGGCTTGGGGACAGGAGGATTTCCTAGACAGATGGGTCATAAATATTGGTCCCACAATGAGGGGTTATTTCAAATCACCAACCCTTCTGTTTTATCCCCATTCAGCTTTAAGCAGCTAGCTGCCATCCAGCTCATTACTTGAGTCATGCATGTGGAATATCTGGTGCCAATGAGATAACAATCTGCATATCGTCGGCGTAAGACACCATTGTGATTTCATTAGAGAAAATAATGTCAGAGAGTGGGCGCACATATAAATTAAAAAGTGTCGGGCTCAGAGAGGAACCCTGAGGCACACCACAGTCCAACTTATCCACGCTTGACAGATAAGATCCTTCACTTACTTGAAAGCTTCTATTAGTAACAAAAGATGTTAACCATTTTAGAGCTGCCCCTGTGATCCCTAGTGCTTTCATCTTACCTCTCAGGGCTGGATGTGATACTGTGTCAAAAGCCGCACTCAAATCCAGAAGGATAAGTGCAGCAGATCCTCCCTTGTCCAACGTTCTTTTTATATCCTCTGTAGCTAGTGGAATAGGGATCTCTGCTCAACAACGTTGGCGAAATCCAGTTTGTGTCTAATGCAGCAGATTGTTAGATTCCAGAAAATTTGAGAGAAACCCTTTCAAGAACTTCCCCAGGACTTTACATATCCCTGGGAATAGAGAGATGGGCCTACAGTTTTCTGGCTTGTCTTGATCGAAGGACACTTTTTTATTTTTATTTTTAACAAAGACCGGATGATGGCATGTTTCCAGGTGGACGGCACTAGGCCAGCTTCCAGAGATGAGTTGTATAAAGCAACTAAAGCAGAAGTTATGACCTCTCCTCCTTGTAATAGAATATTTAATGACGTAGGATCAGAGGGGATCCTAATTTTATTGTCCTTGCTACCTTAAGATCAACAACTGTATCCATTGTTGGAAAAGTTGATAGCATTATATCAGGCCTCCTTATCTATTTCCCCGAATTTCATTATAGCAAGGGAGTCTGATGTAGCTGCTAAAGAGTCATAAATCTGCTTGATTTACCAGTGAAGTAATTTGCCATCTGTTCACAGCATTCTTACGAGGGGGAAGCACTTCTCCCAGATATGTTGGGCCTCAAGTAGTTGACAATTGCATACATTTCTTTAGCAGGATGAGTTGCTTGTTTAATTTTAGCTGAGAACTCATTCAGCTTGGCCATATGTACGTATGCCGTGATGATATGTTTTTAATTTCTGCTACAGTTCTTTATTTTGCTCATCATATGATAGTCTCCATCTCCTTTCCTGCTTTTTTACATGCCTTTTTAAATTCTCTCAGTTCAAGCAAAAACCATCCAGCCTCTTGCGAACTGAATGTCTAACTTTTATAGGGACCAGCGTCTCTGCTGTTGATTCAATCAAATCCTCGAAATTTAGGGGTACTTTTATTCAAGGTTGCTTGCCAACACGCTATATTCAATTTTGACCATGGCCTTGATGGAATTCCCTGAATCTTGTCGGTTTTGGTCATTGATGGTTTTGGGATGGTAAACTGTAGTAACAGGTGATCGGACCATAATATTGGTAGGGGAGTGGAGACCTGCTACCTACAATATTTGAAAAAAATGGGATCCATAAGATGCCCTTTACAATGAGTGGTGTGATTCACAAATAGTGTAAACTGTAGTGCTGA
Source organism: Pleurodeles waltl (assembly GCF_031143425.1). Classification (NCBI taxonomy): domain Eukaryota; kingdom Metazoa; phylum Chordata; class Amphibia; order Caudata; family Salamandridae; genus Pleurodeles; species Pleurodeles waltl. The sequence goes on along the minus strand of NC_090444.1, from coordinate 187,784,379 downwards.
GAGGTCTTGTGTAATTGCATTAGCTGATGTGGAACTGCTATCCTCAAAATGTATGTTTAAGTCCCCTTATAGCGTAAAATTAGCAGACTCAAGACTGTGTGCCGCTCCAGTTTCAGGTAGCTCCTCTATAAATTTCACAGACGACCCAGTGGGACAATATAAAAGAATACCTGAAAAGGTGAACGATTGGGACAGCCTAAATGAAAAACACCAGCTTTCACAGCCTGAAATAACTGCGGAACTTGATGTACACTGAGAGTGTTCTTTAAATAAGATGGCTACTCCTTCCCCGTCGATTGTTTCTGCCGACTGCATAGCCGGGCAGCAAGGCTACCACAATATCTGGCCAGCTAACCTCCCACAGCCATGTTCCCATAAAAAGCAAGCATTTGCAATGCAACAGGTCTCGCATTACGTCAAGTTAAAGCTATTAGCGTTGTAAACTCCTAACTGGACTTTTCTTTCCACATACAATTTAAAAAATAAAAAAAAACGAGCGCGATCGCACTGTGTAAAACACAGCGCAATCGCGCTGCGAAATAAAGAGAAAAAGTAGTCCAGAAACCATATGGAAAACATGGAGCCTTGTATGTTTCCAGTAGTTTACCGGTGCTCTCGAGGAGGGCTAAACACCGGAAAAGGCATAATATACATATGCCTTTCACGAATGAAAACAAGCAGATTTTAAAAGGCAAGCCCACGAACCAATGAAAGTGACTGACGTAACATCGGCGTGGTTAAAATCCACCTAAAGAGATTAGAAGAGGGACGGAGTGCTTTGCATTGCCCCTAAAAACACATCCGGGGTAAGCTCTTAAACTAAAGTGTGTATTTCAAATTTAAGCTTAGGTAGGGACCTACAATTCAGCAGAAGCATATGCCAAACCTGCACTGCCTGTTCTATTGGTGCTGGATTTAGTGGTGACCCCACCCTAATCACCTCCTGAGAGGGGTGAGAAAGAAGAGTTTTGTTTAATTGCACTGCGATCTCATTATTGCTTAGCCTCCCGAGTGTTCACATTTTGAATCATGTGGTGTGTAGAGACCATCACAATACAACAATGGAATGGATGCTGATGAAGAGAGAGGTGGCAGAAGGGGCTGCTTGAAGTATCTGATTCGAAGCAATTGATATCTGACATAAAATCAGAAAGAGGAGAGGAGAAGCAGAGTTGAAAAGAGCTTCTACTTGATTTCTGTACCTAAAGGCAGACTATAGCAGTGATTCTCAGGAGCTAACTGACCGGACGAGTCTCCTTGCAGCTCCTCAGACTTTACTTATAATTAAAGGGAAGGCCACCTGGCTGAGCTTGGAGATGCTTATGTGGCAGGGCAGGGTATCCCAGATGAATAGCAGAATTCCCTCTAGTCTATATAGGGCACAAAGCAGGTCTGAACTATTGTACCAAAATAAAAATAAAAATTACAATGATTGGAAAAATGCTTATTCAGACTTAGTTCACCTGTCATCCATTCAGATAAACCCTGAAAACGTGGATTGTTAAGGAGCTGTTGGAGAATAAGCCCCATAGGGGTGTTTTGTTCCTTTGAGTTTTTCTTGGGTGCAGATGCACATACTTCATAGTTGGGAACTGACATAGCCCTCTCACAGAGTCAGGAAAGCTTAATGGTGTCAAGTGCCCCTATAATGTAAGGGGCGGTACAGGTTGCGTATGTAGACAACTCAGCTGTCAGCTATTGTTTTATAGGGGGGAGGTGGTCTTTTCATGAAGCTAATCAGCACTGTGATTAGAACTTTTTGATCTAAGGAAGGGATATTTTGATCATTGCTATGACTTGACATACTATATCTGACAACCTGTTGACCACTGCAATGGCGCTGTAAGGAAAATGAGGAAAAACATAAGTGTTTTCTTATACAGAATAGTAAAGTTTGCAATATTATTCACTATCTTTCAACTCCAAAGCAATGTAAACCAGATTGTCTAGAGTCAAGAAATGTATCAAAGGAAAATAGTGAGTAATCATGGGTAGCTCATTGGCTGCATGGAGAGATCAGGAGGCCGGGACAGCTGTCAGCTGCCCTGGTCTTACTCCACTAGTACAACATTGGTCTAGGTCTCACCTTTTGGATTTCCTGGTGGTTTTTGATGAAAAATGAAAACGCCTAAGAGCTATGATAGATATATGTGTGTGAATCATCATCCATATGCCTCTAGATGCTGCCTAGTGTGCTGATGTATAGGCATGCACACATCACCACACATAGGCGCACATATGCCATGATGTAGAAGCTACTTTTGAAAAAAAAAGTACTATTCCACAATGTTGGATGCCCATCTTGGAGCAGTAAATTAAATACAAAAAAAAAAAGTTGCAAAAGTTGTGTGAAAGCTTTTACAGAAAGGAGCAGCAGAGTAGAAAATTCTAGTTGTCAGGTGCTTCTAAAGAATTAAAAGAATAATCATTAAATAAAAAAATAAAAAAAGGATGGGCTGTGGTGGGACAGCAATAGGGGGAGCAGGGTAGAGTGAGCAAGTAATCGCTGATGTAAAGCAAGAACGGTGAGCATGGAGAGGCAGCAAAGCAATGGGGGAACTACTTTGAGTATGAATGTGCTTCCTTGTAAAAGGGCTGAATGTTGCCACTCACCGTAAAGTTAGCCAATGGTTGAAATGGGCTGACCCTTCCCCCATGCTGGATGCTGTAGTACAGTGGTTCCTAACCTGTGGTCTTGGGACCCTTGGGGGTCCGCGAAGCCTCCTCAGGGGGTCTACGGCTGCTTAGAAAATTAAATATTATTAACGGTTTAGGTCCACAGCTTTTAGAAATGACTCAGTGGGGGGTCCCCAGATTCCAATAATGATTCAGTGGTGGTCCCCGGGTTCTAGTAATGATAAAGTGGGGGTCCACAGAAGTCAAAAAGCTGGGAACCACTGTTGTAGTGGATGGGGAAAAAGGTCAATAACACGGTAACAGTCCAATGGCTGAGGAAGACTGGCTGGAAGCTCCTCCCCATATTATACATTTAAGTTTAGTAAAATCAAAAGGTCTTGGCTACCGCCAGATATAAGAAAAAGTTCCCTGAAAAGAAAGAGGTAGAAGACTACAAGTCATCCAGTCAGAAGAATGGTAAGGAAGCTATGCTTCAGGGTTGGCACAAACACAAAAAGAGGAAAGCCTACAATCTTAAGCAGTAAGCTCACCCAAAGCCCACTTTAAGTATTATTATTGTCCACAATAAGACTATCAACACCAGACAGCTGAAGCAAATTGTAGGTGACACCAAAAATATGTGAGGACTTGGCCAGCTCTGCACAGAATCATAATAATAACAATAATGATAAAACAGATAAGTAGCCAGGTTGTCCTGATCCAATGTGTGGGTCAAAAGTTGTATCAACCATTCCTTCATTCAGAGAACAGTGGCACTACAGATTTGTTTACATGAGGATGTCCTGGATGACGTGTATATGTTATAGGTAGTACCTCGGCCATCCAACTACAATTAATGTCAAGAAAGATAAGTATGGCTACCTTCTCTGCAAATAATATGGAGGACTAAAGGATCTCTAACACAATAAATCACTTTGAGATTTTAAGGCCACTGTGGTACGAGTTTTACCCAAACGTTTTTGCCAGGACTGAGAATCTAACAGGACAAAGCAACTTTTTTCCAAATCGAGTTGACAAGCCAATGGCAGCACAAGGCATTCACAACGTATTCCTGTGTCAAGTTTGACATCTTTTCCAACGAGTAACACTTCTGGCAACGAGTGACACTAAGGCAAACGTGATCACATTTCATCTATGGACATCCCCCACTGAGACTGCACCACGCCACGGACAGAAATAGAGAATCTGGTTGTGTGGTGAGGTATGAGAAGATCATTGTCAGAATACCTTCTGACATAAATGTTGTGTACTAAATATCTGTAGGAAGCTGGCCTGATGTGTGGTGAGCACCTATGGTGTTTTCACCTTATACCAGGTCTCCCCTATTTGTGAAATGTAGGCAGTGTCTAGGAAGCCAGGGCTCTCTAGAGGTAGGTATGGCTGAGCAGCCAAGACTTTTCTAGGAGACATGCAAAGCTTATGCAATACCACTACAGTCACACAGCACTTCACACAGTGTTACTAAAATAAAGGTACTTTATTATAGAAACACAAATAATAAAATCCTGGAGGTAAGTACACTATTATATACACATTAAAAATCAGTAAATAGCTTAGAAAGCAATAGGCATTGATAAAAGCAATAGCAAATAGTGAGGGCCCTAGGGGAGGCCCAAACCATATACTAAAAAAGTGGAATGTGAAAGGCAGTCCCCACCCAATGAAGTGGAATCAGTAGAGGGGAGCTGGAGGACCTAGGAACCCCAAGAGGTGAGTACCAGAGTGACCCCCAGTGACCAGGAGAGCAGAGGTAAGTACCTGGTTTTCCCCAAAACCAACAGGAGACTTCGGAAGAGAACTGTGCAAGACCCAGAAAAGACTGGAAGAACCCAAAGGTGGATCCTGACAGAAGAGGACCTGCAAAGGAAGGGGACCAAGTCCAGTTCAAGTTGGAGTATTCAGTTGTGGCAGGAGCCACTACCCACCCTTCTGTGGATGCAGGACCAGGTCAATGGTGGATGAAGAAGGTCAGCAGTGAAGCACAGGAGCAAAAGAGAAGTTTCAGGAGTGATGCAAGTGATATCCCACGTCGACGGTCATGATGCAGTCAGTCAGTGATGCTGGAGAACCACCAACAAGCCGTGGCAAAATCAAGAGTCGGAGAAGGTGGTTTTACAAGGCTGAAGAAGACCAGCAGGGTCTAGGTGACTCAACCCAAGGAGTGGAGTTCGGGGTGACCGTTAGCAGTTGGGAGAGTCACAAGAAAAAGAGGCAGCTCCCACAGGCGACCCACGGGCAGCAGCCACAGGAGTCGCAGTGAGGCCCACTTAGCACACCTGAAGAAGTGTCCCATGTCGCTGGAGCAGCAGGCAGGAGACTGTGCGTTGTAGGGAGAAGTGCTGGGGGCCGGGGCTACACAGAACGTGAAGATCCCTTTGAGGAGGAACAAACAAGCCGTGGTAGCTGCAAGAGTCGCAGTGCAGAGGGGTACTGTCCTGAAAGGAGAGGCAAGGGCTTACCGTATCTGAAGTTCGATAGATGGTAGAGAGGACCAAGGGGACCACTCCAGACCAACACCTGTGATGCAGGAACCATGCAGCTCCGGAGGAGAAAAGATCCACGCAGCTGGTCATCGTTGAAGTTGGTGCCTGCGGATGCAGGGGAATGACTCCTACACTCCAAGGGAGATTGCTTCTTACTTCTTGTGCAGGCTGAAGACTCGTCACCCTCAGAGGATGCACAGCTGGGGAAATGTTGCAGCTGCTGAAGGGAGCTGGAGAAACAATGTTGCAGTGCAGAGTCGTCACTGTAGTTGCAGACTGTCAGTTCCTGGAGGGTCCAGTTGCAGTCCCAGTGGCCAGAAGATGAGGTAAACGATGCAGAGGAGTCCTACTGGAATCTTGCACGTCGAATATGAGGACCCACCCAAGAAAGAGACCCTAAATAGCCCAGGAACGGGTGTTTGTCACTGTGCAGGGTGACCACCTATCAGGAAGGGGCTGTGACATCATCTGCCTGTCCTGGACACTCAAATGCTCCCAGGGGCCTCTGCCCACCTTGGATTCAAGATGGCAGAATCAAGTGGCCACCTGGAGGAGCTCTAGGCACCACCCTAGGGGTGGTGATGAACAGGGGAGTGGTCACTCCCCTTTCCATTGTCCAATTTTGAGCTAGAGCAGGGACCGGTGGTCCCTTAACTGGTGCAAACCAGTTTATGCAAGGAAGGCACCAAATGTGCTCTTCAAAGCATACCAGTGGCTTGGGGAGGCTACCCCTCTCAAGCCATGTAACACCTATTTCCAAGGGACAGGGTGTTACCTCCCTCTCCCACAGAAAATCCTTTGATCTGCATACCTTTGCCTGAGCTGGCCAAGAAGCAGGAGGTCAGAACCTGTCTGAGGGGTGGCAGCAGCGCAGGCTGCCCGGAAAACCCCAGATGACTAGTAGGAGCAATGTTGGGGGTCCTCCAAGGAGCCCCAAGACAGCATGGAATCATACAACCAATACTGGCAACAGTATTGAGGTATGATTGCGACATGTCTGGTACCAAACATGTCCAAGTTCAGAGTTACCATTATGTAGGGGGATACAGCTGTGTCCAGTTCACAGGTAAAATGGCTTCCCCGCACTTATGAAGTTCACTGTAATGGAGCTGGAGTTCGTAGGGGCACCTCTGCTCATGCAGGGGTGCCCTCACACACAGGTACCTGTAGCCTGCCCTCAGGGCTAGGAGGGCCTATCATTGGGTGACTTACAGTGAACTGGTGCAGTGACCTGTAGTGAAAGAGTGCATGCAATGGCAGGCCTGCAGACACATTTTGCATGGGCTCTCATGGGTAGCATAATACATGCTGCAGCCCATGGGGAACCCGTGGTGCCCCAATGCCCTGGGTACCTAAGTACCATATACTAGGGACTTTTGTGGGGCACCAGTATGCCAATTGTGAGTTGTGCTAAGTCCTAAGCAACCAAATTTAGACAGAGAGAGCACAGTCACTGGGGTCCTGGTTAGCAGGATCCCAGTGAACACAGTTAGAACACACTGACAGCAAGCAAAAAGTGGGGGTAACCATGCCATTCCTATAATATCAACTACAAAAATGTCTCCCCATGGGAATTAATAATGGAAAATGTGCCTAAAATGAAACACTATTTTTGTAAACCATATTTAGGACATCATATTTATGCTAGAAAATGTTTCTCTATACGATATTCCGACATACATCCTCTTCTGTGGACTATGAGGCAAAAGAAATTACTAAGGCCCACATTCTGCATGCTACAGGACTTCAGATGCAGTAATACTGCATCAGGAACTCCATATGCCAGAGCACACAGTAATTTCTGGATGCAGTATTATGGCACAATTCAGGAAGGTCCCTGCAGGAATTAGAAGTAACAGATAAAATGAGTATTTCTGCATGGATTTCCACTTAAAAATACCTACATACTGGGCCACTTTCTTCCCACATACTGGGCTATTTTCTAGGAACACATTACATCAGATTTTGCATGGCTGACACATCTTCTGAAAACTCAGACAGTATGGTAATACTGCATGTGGTTTTAATGCACAACTCAGAATCACTTTCACCAGATAGGACCACCGTTGCAGTACATTTTGGAAATTCAGAGAAACTCAGTTGAGGAGGAAAGTGAATACTGCCTCAACACCTCATCCAGACTCATTCACAATTAGGAGAAATTAAACAATAAGAAATTATCATTGCAGTATAGATTTTTCTGCATCCAGGTCCAATAGTCATATGTCCCCACTCCAATACCCTAAAACAGTAGTCAGTCCAAAAATAAAGTTGTTCAGCTGGACCAGTCTGTGCTGTTCAACAAAGGGACCCTGTTCCCAGCTTCCATATTTTGAAGGTTGCTTTATATGGTATTTTCTTTCTAGGACAGCTGAAAGCAACATAAACAAAGTCGTCCACTATCAATGCATACTTCCACTAACAAAATTCTAGACCTTTTGGCTTTGCAACATCAGGTTTAAAAAAAAACTTGGCCTATTGTTTTTACCAGTTCTTCTATCAAATATTGACTGACTGTAGTAACCACTTAGAATAAAAGTTTTTTTTTTAACTTTGTTTTAATAATCCAGTAATAATTCGCCATTACTGTTAGAGAAAAAAAATCCAGGATACCATTTACATATATACTTTCTCTGGGTTGATTCAAAAGGCCCATGAGCAGAAACGTCACCTTAATGCAAGCAATAGCTTCACAAAAAGGGAAACCCTTGAACATGCTCACAGAATCATCATGTGTTCAGCACACCGTGCAATAGCGTCAGGCAAACTGGAAAGTTGGGAAAAGATATTAACGATGCTTCAATACCTTGTCTCCCCTCATCGTTGGTAAACAAACCGGCGTCGCTGCTGCTGCTGATGCTGCTGCATTCACTATAATAAGGGAAAGAAAGAAACATATCAAAGGAGCAATTGATCTCTCAACTGTTAAAAAAAAAAAAAAAAAAAAAAAAAAAAAAAGTGGGCAAGAGACAAGGAGGCGCTCAGATTGAACTTAAGCCAAAGAAAGATCTGAAACGGAAAATAAATAGGATGACAATTTTTTGAATCACACTGCAAATTTCCTGGTTCCATTAACCACAGAGCATATTATTTTGGGCACATAAAACCACAGGAATCTAATGGGACCCTGACAATAAGCCAGATGCGGCTGCGACGAGGTGCTGACACAATTGATGCATTTTATTATCTGCTTCCATCAAATGCTCACCGCTCCTTTCTTATGCAGTGCAATTCAGCTTGATCCCGGAACACCACTGCTCGCAAAAATGGGAGAATTCTAAATCAAACGCGTTCAAAGCCTTTCTTCAGCACATGAAATAGGGGAGCCGGTAGATGGAATTACTTTTGCTAACAACATTTGCAAATAATTCTAGAAAAACGCATTGCTTAAGGACACAGTGCCACTTCTATTGCTCGAGAATAGAGATGGGGAGGTGGCTCTGGGAGGAAAGTAGCAAAAGTTTACAGCTATGAGGAACCATTTCATCAAAGCGGAGGTCACCCTGAGAAAAATGAGCAACGTGCGGAAAATCTAGGATAAAACAGGAAGAGGACTTAACTATATACAAAGTCATGTAAAGAAGGCACGAAATTAGAACAAGCATTGGCAAATCCAATAAGTGGTGTTTGTGGTAAAGCTTTTGCCAATGCTTGCTTTTTTTTGTCATTGTTTTCGTAAAAGTTCACTGCAAGAAACATAACACGTTTACATCACACATACTCACATACATTCGCACAATCAGCAATCTTTGAATGGTTTTCATTAAAGAAAAACATTGAAAGAAGGCTGATTATGCACGTACATGCATCAAGGGTTATATCTGAATGCACACCCAAAAGCGGCCAAATTTGAATGCCTTTTATTCAATGAAAATACATTAAGATAAGAGTGCCCATGCATGTGTACACACACACACACACATACACAGGTTGTCAAGACGTATCACATAATTAACAATTGAAAGTGGGGGCATAACACATGTCCTCATCAGGCACGGACTCCAATCAAGCTGAGAATGGAACACACATGGGAACATAAATGAGGCTCAGATTTTAGGGGCCTGATATAATTTCAGGTTCTCTCGTTATGCTAAAGATTCACAAGTAATGGTAATGTGAAGAAACCAAACAGTAAGGAACCGTGCATAGCAATGATGGGTGTAGCTAATGTATCAAATTAATGAATACAGCGCATACATACTGACGACCGACAATATAATCAGTAGGTACAATACGTAGACAGGATGGAAAGACATACTAGAGAGCAAAACAACTATACCGTAAACCTTCGTAGACACTGAAGTGCAATGAATGATGCCAGTTTTTTAAAATATAGAGCATGGAAGGGCTGTATGTCAACTATTATGTAAGAAGAATATTGCCAAAACGAATATAATAAGACAAGTTTCCAAAAATATTGGCTAAAAGAGCATAGGGTTTAAAGAAGATTGACCCGGAGTGTTAATGCACTGAGCAGAGAATACACTTATGTGACCATCAAAAAATATGTTTCATATTTTCTTCTTTTTTCACTAGATTTACCATCTCTTATTCAGTTGTAACTTTATTTCAAAGTCTGACTTTGCAAAATAAAACTATTTAAGTCTGGTAGGAAAAAAAAGGGCACACAAACGTTTGTGCACTATAAACACTGAAGACAAGCTGCAAAAGCTAGTACCACCAATTGTGTCAATATTAAACATCAATTTATTGGCAAGTGGGATTTTTATGGTGTACAGAAGTGCCCATATATCTGCTGCTCCAGGAACTACTACAATCTCAGGAGAAGGCTCATTTGAAATGTCTCAGGGGTCGCATTTATTAAGCTAAATGCCACCTACAGGACAGTCCGTTAGAGAGGACACAAAACATTATGTCCTGTAAATAATACACGCTGGTTAAAAAAAGTACTATGATATAATAGAGAGATGCATGTATCTGTGTCCTGACCAGCACCTAAGTATACAGGATTGGCCATGGCTGAAGTATTTTGGTGCTCCCAGATCTGCCTTATCAGATGCAAACCAGCAGCATAATGAAACTTGAGGGGGGCCCCTGCAAAGAACATGGAGAGAGCTTCCCCGGCCCAGTCAGGAGCTCCCAGGCCAGGGGGGCTGACGCCCATGCACATTGCACTATGCTGAGGGGTCCCCCTGGAGCTCAGGGCACCCCATACTGCAGGGGCTGTGGGGGCTATTGTTACGCCACTGACGCAAACAACGCCGAGGGTGCACGGGGATGCGGAATTTTATATAATGTCTGCTTGCCCATGGGACAAGATGTTTCATGAATCTATTGTCTTGTAAAAACATTCACATGTTCCTTGACTGGAAATGTACTCCTGACAAGGGCAGAAGTAAAACATTTTCAAAGGTGGGAAAGAAGGGGTTGTATTGAAAGTGAACTTGCAAACGCTTAGCAGATATACACATGCATATTTGCTCACACTAAAATGAAGTTCACAAGCTTTTCGTACGAGTACAGTTTCCAGGCCTGCTTCTGTAAATGCTTATGAATGCATGAAGAACATTAATCCGGAAAACGTAAGGACACATGCCATGGGTGTACTCTTGTAACTTTCTTTAGATAACTGGGCCCCTAATTATGTGTGGCATTAGCCAAGACCTTTCGTTTTTGATAGAATATATACACACACAAATATAAATATAAATATATATATATATATATATATATATATATATATATATATATATATATATATTCAGTGAAAAAAAACAGGAGGCTAACGGTATACTTAGGTTCACATTTTAAAGGTACAAAACCATAGAAATTCACCTGTTAGAGTTATCTCAAGTAACTACAACTCGTGCCCTAAGGTAACTATAACTCACACCCTCGTCATGCACTGCTAATTACTGCACAAATTACAACACTCGACATCTTTGATAACATCATTGAAAATGTCACTGTAACATCTGCAGTAAAATTATTGATCAGATAACTGTGCATGCGGGGGCCCTTCGGTGCCAGGAGCTACTATGGCAACATGTATTTTTGGAGACAAAAAATATTTTTTGCTTTTAGCAAAATTAAGTGGTACATTGGCAAGGGCCCAGCAGCTCCCACAACAATAACGTTTTACAAAAACTATATTGAACCAAAACACACATTGGTAAACTAAAATGGAGGTCAGCAGCTGATCTATTGGCTCTGCCTGTGCTTGCTTATTTTCATTTTTTCCCATATTCTTACCGAAACTGTTTTTACACAAAATTTCCATTACTAATATTTTTTTAAATACTTGCATGTATCAAACGTATTTTACTAAATGATACCTCAAAGAAATCATACCTAAAATCGTACTTAAGCAAAATGATTTTCTTCCAATTGCTATTATTTGTGTACATTTTATTTTGAAAGAAAAGAATAATCAATATTGCTTTCATCTTCTGCAAGTATTTGAACCTAATTAGAGAACATTCTGGAGGCATTAACGGTAGTCTCAAATAGTTAAAGGTTTCAAACTTGTGAGTATATATTTATACTGGAACCACTGTCAGTGGTCTAAGCCAAGTTCACAGCATTTCCTTAGAGTGCTCACCTTATTAATAAAGATTTTTCATTAATGAACCATATGAACGAGTTACTTACCTTCGGTAATGACTTTTCTGGTGGATACATTAGCTACCTGTGGATTCCTCACCTAATGAATACTCCCATGGCGCCAGCATTCAACGGAAATCTTCTTCCTAGTCTCTGCACGTCGACGAGGACGTCACTCTAGCCCACGCGACGCCGTCTGACGTCATACAGGCAATAAGAGGTCCTCGCCGACGTGCCGACGTCAGTACCAAAATGTTTTACGTGCATGAGAATAACAACCCAATGCAATGAAAGAGCAAGGCAACATCCCATAACATTGTAAAATACACAACATTGCAATAAAATGGCTGTAGATTTAATATAACTCTCTTTTTTTTTTTAAACAAACAAATATATGCAAATCATGTATATACACAAAGATATATAGATATATATATATATACATATAAATATATACAAGTATCCATAATTACAACATCTATTGCAACCTTGAAGACCAAGAGGAGCGCACTCAAGGATTACTTGGTAAGACCAGAAAGGCAACGGGGAGGCGGGTGGGACCGTGAGGAATCCACAGGTAGCTAATGTATCCACCAGAAAAGTCGTTACCGAAGGTAAGTAACTCGTTCTTCTGATGGATACAACTACCTGAGGATTCCTCACCTAATGAATAGAGTCCCAAAGCAGTACCACTCCCGGTGGTGGGTGCCGAAATGGTCAAACCAAGAAATCCTGCAGCACTGACCGTGCAAAATGGCCGTCCCTTCTGACCTCAGAGTCCAAACAGTAATGTTTCGCAAAAGTGTGAAGGGACGACCAAGTTGCGGCCTTGCAGATGTCAACCACAGGAACACCCCTGGCCAAGGCTGAAGTGGCTGACTTAGCTCTGGTGGAATGAGCTCTAATGCCATCAAGAGGATCCTTCTTTGCCAAAGAGTAACAGATTTTAATGCAAAGAACAACCCACCTGGAGAGTGCCTTTCCTCTCCTCTTGCCCACGTATCCGATGAACAGCTGATCCTCCAGCCTGAAGTCCTTCGTTCTATCAATGTAGAAGCTTAACGCCCTCTTTGGGTCCAAGCAATGTAGTCTCTCTTCCTCCTTTGAAGGATGAGGCGGAGGATAGAACGTGGACAAAGTAATTGTTTGGGCCAAATGGAAGGGTGAAACAACCTTCGGGAGGAAAGCAGCCTTGGTCCTCAACACCACCTTATCGCCATAAAAAGTTGTATAAGGGGGTTTTACTGATAAGGCTTGCAACTCACTCACTCTCCTTGCAGATGTTATAGCCACCAGGAAGACTGTTTTAATAACCAAATACCTTAAGGGGCAAGAATGCATAGGCTCAAAAGGGGACCCCATAAGGAAAGTGAGGACCAAGGACAAATCCCATTGAGGCATAACGAATGGTTTTGGAGGATATTTATTTAGAAGACCTTTCAAGAATCTGAGAACAATAGGGGATTTAAATAATGATGGTTGGTCTGGAAGACAAATGAAGGCTGACAAAGCCGACAAATAACCCTTAATGGTAGCCACTGCACAACCTTTCTGCGCTAGAGACAGAGCAAAAGACAAAACGTCCGACAGATGAGCTTGTAAGGGATCAATCTGTCTCTCTCCACACCACATAACAAATTTAGATCACCTATTAGCGTAGATAGATTTAGTGGAGTGTCGCCTGGCCGCTAATATAACATCCACTACATCAGGCGGGAGAGAGAAGGAACTCAGGTTGCCCCGTTCAATCTCCAGGCATGTAGGTGTAGACTCTGGAGGTTGGGGTGTAAAACCTGCCCCTGCGACTGCGAGAGGAGGTCTGCCCTGAGAGGGAGACGGAGCGGAGGGCACAGCGAGAGTTGGAGAAGGTCGGAGTACCACACCCTCCTTGGCCAATCTGGAGCTATTAAGATGACTTGGGCCCGGTCTTAGGGAATCTTCCTCAACACTCGAGGAATCAAGGGTATGGGGGGGAAACGCGTAAAGCAACTGGTTGCACCAGGTTGTCAGAAACGCGTCCCCCAATGCTCCCTGCACCGGATACTGGAGGCTGCAGAATAACGGACAATGCGCGTTCTCCCGAGTGGCAAACAGATCTATCCGAGGAAACCCCCACATCTGAAAGATTAAACTGACTTGATCTGGATGGAGACGCCACTCGTGGTCGGCCGAGAATTGGCGACTGAGACTGTCCGCACGTACATTCAAGACCCCGGCCAAATGATTTGCTACCAAGCAAATCTGATGGTCCTTTGCCCAGGACCATAGCCGAAGAGCTTCTCTGCAGAGAAGGTACGACCCTACTCCTCCCTGTTTGTTTATGTACCACATCGTGGTAGTATTGTCCGTCAGGACCTGTACCGACTGACCACGAAGGGAAGGGAGGAAGGCCTTGAGAGCCAGACGTACAGCCCGTAACTCTAACAGATTGATATGAAACATCTGTTCCTCTGGAGACCAAAGTCCTTTGATCTCCAGATCACCCAGATGAGCTCCCCACCCTAGAGTGGAAGCATCCGTTATGACCGTGGCCACTGGTGGCGACTGCGCGAACGGCTTTCCTTGTGAAAGATTGTTGCTCGCAATCCACCACTTCAAGTCCACAGCAGCATCTCTGGAGATCTTGACCGCACCTTCTAGATCTCCCTTGTGTTGAGACCACTGCCTTCGGAGGCACCACTGAAGAGCCCTCATGTGCCAGCGAGCATGCGTGACCAACAGTATGCAGGAGGCAAACAGACCGAGCAGACGAAGGACCTTGAGGACTGGAACTACCGCTCCATTTCGAAACATTGGAACCAATTCCTGAATATCTTGAGCCCGCTGAGGCGGAGGAAAGGCTCGATTCAATGTTGTATCCAGTACTGCCCCTATGAACAGGAGGCGCTGAGAGGGCTCCAGGTGAGATTTGGGCATGTTCATCGAAAAGCCCAGGTCGAACAACAACTGGGTTGTTGACTGCAGATGATACGACACAAGCTACGGGGACTTGGCTTTGATCAACCAGTCGTCCAAGTAAGGGAATACTGCTATCCCCTTCCTTCTGAGCTCTGCCGCAACCACTGACATCACCTTCGTGAAGACTCGAGGTGCTGAAGTAAGACCAAACGGAAGGACCGCAAACTGATAGTGCTGCGACCCTACCACAAACCGGAGATACTTCCTGTGTGACTTGAGTATCGGAATATGAAAATAAGCATCCTGCAAGTCGACAGACACCATCCAATCTTCTTTGTTCAACGCCAAAAGCACCTGTGCTAGGATCAGCATCTTGAACTTTTCCTGATTGAGGAACCAATTCAAGATCCTCAGATCCAGGATCGGTCTCAACCGACCATCCTTCTTGGGAATCAGGAAGTACCTTGAGTAACAACCTCAACCCCTTTCCTGCTCTGGGACCAACTCCACCGCGCCCTTTGAAAGGAGGACTTGAACCTCCTGTTCTAGCAACATGAGGTGTTCTTCTGAACAATAAGATGGACGGGCGGGAGGGGGGGCGGAAACTCCCGAAAGGGAAGGGTGTAGCCTTTTTCCACAATACTGATAACCCAAGTGTCCGTTGTAATAGTCCCCCACTTGTGGAGAAAATGCCGTAATCTTCCCCCTACAGGAGAGGAGTGAGTGGGAAATGGTGGAAGCCTAAGGCTGCTTTCCCTGCTGCACCCCTCCAGAGGACGAGGAAGAGGCAGAGTGAGGTTGAGAGGCTCCTCTGGTGCGGGCCCTACCTCTCCCTCTAAATGATCTATAGGGGTGGGAAGAGGCGGGTTGCTGGAACCTCCCCCGAAAGGAAGAGGAGAAAGAGCCACGCCCAAATCCACGAAACCTCCTGAAAAACCTGGAAGAGGCAGAGGAAGAAGGAGTTTGCAGCCCTAACGATTTGGCTGTGGCCCTGCTCTCTTTAAATCGTTCCAAGGCCGAATCTGCCTTTGCTCCAAACAGTTTGTCCCCATCAAACGGGAGGTCTAATAGGGTCGACTGCACGTCCGCAGAAAACCCTGAATTACGGAGCCAGGCCTGTCTCCTCGCCACCACAGCCGTGCCCATCGCCCTAGCCACCGAGTCGGTCGTGTCCAGCCCAGACTGGATAATCTAGGTTGCGGCAGCCTGGGCGTTCGAGACAACATCCAAGAGTCCCTGGGGAAGCTCCGTAAAATAAGATGAAATATCATCCATAAGAGCATGGATATATCTCCCCAGAATGCAAGTTGCGTTGGTGGCCTTCAACGCCAAACTGCAAGATGAAAATATTTTCTTGGATTGCGCATCCAGTTTTTTGGAGTCCCTGTCTCCAGGTACCGTCGGGAAAGATCCAGGGGGTGATTTCGATGAACAGGAGGCTTGCACCACCAAGCTCTCCGGCGTAGGGTGTCTTGAAAGAAAGCCAGGGTCAGATGGTGCAGCCCGATATCTTCTGGCCACAGCCCTATGAACTGCCGAGGAAGATACAGGCTTCTTCCACACCTCCAACACCAGATCAAGCAAAGCCTCATTAAACGGCAAGAGAGGCTCCGCTGCAGCAGAGGCCGGATGCAGCACCTCCGTCAATAAATTCTGCTTCGCCTCTGCCACAGTCAAAGGCAGGTCCAGAAAGTTAGCTGCCTTCCTCACCACCGCGTGAAAGGTAGCAGCCTCCTCCGTATACTCCCCTGGAGATGAAAGGTCCCACTCAGGGGAAGTATCCAGCCCACTGGCCGTATCCAGACCATGCAGTCCATCACCAGAGTCCTCAACCTCTTCTTCCTCCAGGACTCGCTGGTACTCCTGCTCTTCCAAAAGACGGAGAGCACGCCTCCTCGAATGTAGTCTCTGCTCAATACGCGGAGTTGACATGGCCTCTGCCGAAGTCGAAGATAGACGCCGATCTCCAGAAGCATCCGACGCCGCATCCGGCGCCACAGGCAGCCGAAGGACCAGCCGGAGCACCTCCTGGAGCCATCTGCTGAAAAATGGTATACATCGCATTCAGAAATGCGGTACTATCGGCTCCAGGGGCGGGAAAAGCCGGATACTGAGGTGCCTGAATCGAAGGCGACCCCGACGCCGGCCTCGACGTCCGCGACGCCGGAGACATCACAAGAGGCTGCATCACCTCAACAACAGACGTTTGTCCAGGCGAAGTCGGTGACGCCGGAGAGGGCAACGGCGTCGATGGATGCGGCGTGACCGTGGGACTGACCTCCCAAGTCCTCCGACGCCGAGCCAAAGGCGACCTCGAACGAGTCTCCTTGCTGGAATGATGCCGTGAATCTCTACGGCGCCGGGAGTCTCGATGACGCCGATGAGACCTTGGCGAGGAAGACTTTTTGTGATGTTTTTCCTTTCTCTTCGACTTCGCCAGGAATAGTTTAGCCTCACGTTCTTTGAGGGCCTTCGGATTCATGTGCTGACATGAATCGCAAGTCACAACGTCGTGGTCGGAGCTCAAACACCAGAGACCGTCGGAGTGAGGATCTGTAACGGACATCTTGCCCCCACACTCTCGACAGGGCTTGAAACCCGACTTTCCCTGAGACATTGTTACCGCAGAGAAGAACTAAGCAGCAGAAAATACACTGTAACTACTAAAGTAACAGTAGCTCCCTCGAAGATAACCGTTTCGAATGTACGGAAAAAAGGGAACTGACGTCGGCGAGGACCTCTTATTGCCTGTATGACGTCAGACGGCGTCGCGTGGGCTAGAGTGACGTCCTCGTCGACGTGCAGAGACTAGGAAGAAGATTTCCGTCGAATGCTGGCGCCATGGGAGTATTCATTAGGTGAGGAATCCACAGGTAGTTGAATCCATCAGAAATTCAAGTTTGAACCACTTTCACAAATCCATAATGTGGTACTGTGAACTGGCAGACAAATCTGAAGGGGTCAGGGCCTTCTGGTCCAAAGGAGAAAGTAAACATAAAAACTTGACATCCTGGACCACAAACAATATGTTCTGGGTGTGGGGGTAAAAGAAATTCCATAGTGGGGCACGCACAAGACTGGGGCCAGAGCCTGCTAAGGATGGTCTGCCAAATACCGGCAGCTCCGGCCTGGGGGCGTTCCAGCACTTGTTACCTCCTGTATGCCCCATTTCTGGAACAGAGGACTTGGTAGCACTGTAGCAGACTGATGTTCCCACAGAGGCATCTGAGGACATGGCTGGGTGAAGGAGCCATTTGCTTCTACCAGAGTTTATGAACCATGGCTGGCAACATGGGTGAATGTTACCAACGTTTATGGTTTGGTCACGCATTCTTCTCTGCGGGTGTACTTTTATTATTAATTACTCTTGTTTTGATCTCTTTATTAGTCTTTTATTGTTGAGGGTCATCATGTAACTCTTGTAATAATTATGGTCCAGAGGATAGTCTCACATACATGTGGCACACAAGACCAAAACCTCGACGTCTGGTCCACTTATAACACAGTAATTAATGGATCTTTGGATCCACCGATATTTACAAAGGACTAATTCCACTGTTATGGAGAGTGGACTTTGCGTACATTGATCTATGTTGTTCAAAGAAGGATTTTTTGTTTCACTGTATGAGATTGATGTATGTTAAATTACGTATGTTTTATGAACCCTACAAGTGCGATTTGGATTTGGATAAAAACAATACAAGTTTCTTCTTTTGAATATATAATCGGTGTACGCCTGTTTGCACTTTTCAAGCGTCAGTCATACAATTGTTTAACCAATTCGGGTTGTCTTCTGAATAACTCGTTTTGACAACAACTTCCATAATTGGTACCAATATAACTTCCTAAATGATCTCCTTGTCAGCAGTTTACCTTATAAGAACTATGACTGGGACAAATAATTCACACACTGAGATGCTGAAGTTCCAGGAATGCGACAAAGCCTCCTGCAGTTTATTAGAGATGAGGCACTATATCTATCAACTTGGGTCTGGGCCAGTGAGCTGCTCGTGCTCCTCTGAAGACTGACATCTATTCTTCCCCACATGGACAGGGGTTGTAGATGTGGCAGACCACAGTGCCTGCGAGGGTGATGGCAGTGGTGACAGTCGCAACCCCTGGCCACAGAGCTCCCCCTTTGTTGACAAGTGATTCTATTCCCATGGCGCTGCCTGGCAGAGAATGTCTGGAGTTAGTGGCTTTGGGTAGGCAGTCACTCTGGGCAGGCCCAAGACCCTGTTTTGTACCACCACTGACTGATTCCACTGGCCATCCTTCCCATCCACAAGCCACTACATACCACCGAGGGCATCTTATCCACTTATTTTCCTGTTGGACCGGACTCTTTCCCAGGAAGCTGCAACATTATGGGGCTCTTGTTCAATGGGTCCTGAGGGAGGGCCACAATGGTGAAGGATGTTGAAGTGACGTCGGCCTCTCAGGGGAAAATCAATCACTTTTTAAGGGCTGGAGGCTAATCTGTGGGACCGCAGGTAATGGCCACGTTGCCCAAAAATTCTACTGGTGATCCCAGAGTCCTGGATCGCTCTGGAAGGCCGGATTGAAGGTGTGAGTACGGAGATCTCCCTCCTGCAACAGGACCTTGGCAATGTTGTGAAATGTACAACCGAAGTTGAAACACATGTGCCTTCAGCAGAGGACGATCTGCGACTCCACAAAGAGGATTTCACCATACTTCGAGATGTGACCTTATGGACGGTATGGACATGGAGGGAAGATCCCAGCATAACAATCTGCAACTGGTGGGGGCCACGGAAGACTCAAAAGAAGTACGCACAGAAATATATTTTTACAGACTAGATCACTTCCTCTGTCCCTGCACAAGACTTATTCTCATTCTTCTTCAAAAGGGCACACTGTATCCTCGCTCCAGATCCCTATCTGGTCATACTGAAATTGCTCAATTACCTGTACAGGGATGCTATTCTACAAATCTCTCGCACCCAACAAAATGTCCTTCTAAAGTCGACTATGATCATGATATTTCCAGATTATACAACAACAGGAGAGAATCTTCACTGCAGTCAAGGCCAAGATGAAAGCAATGGGAATTACTTACATACTCTTCTTCCCAGCACAATGCAGTTATTCACCAGGCACAATTGTTTGACACAGCAGTGGAGGCCTGGGCTTGGGTTAAAGAAAGACACATCAAGCCTCAAAACCAAGATTCACAAAGATCTAATGAAGTCAGTGAATGGGGAATCGTGCCCCCCTCCAGGTACTTATGCTGTAGATGGCTTGGTAATGCCATGGCAGCCCCTGGCGGAGGATCTGGATTGGATAAGGAGGACAGATGCTCGGCTTGTGAAGGAGGTGGCCGACAGCTCATGAGTGCATCCCGTCCCAGAGAACAGCATCGGTTGCCAGCCAGTCTGGCCTCACTCTACTGACCACCTGACTGACAAGAACAACGGACCGCTCGAGACTGCACTAGGGACACCGCTTGCTCAAATGCAAACCTGTCTGGACCGCAATGTAGTAGACAAATGATTCCCACCATAGACGACAGATATTCCTTTCATGTACTATCTCAGTGCCCCAGCTGCTACAACTACTTTGGGACACAAAAGAGACTAGGGAGGAAGAAACGGTTAATCTTGCAAATTGGACGGGCCAAGGTAATGGCTCCTTCTGTCCTTGCTTCCTCCAGAGTACATCACTCTTCCGACTGTTGTATATGTTGTTTTATTCTCTTATCTTATTGTTAACAGAAGCTCATGTGTTGGTGGGCAATGGGCACATCAGTTCTCGAAGTGTAGGGTGGGGAGTTGTTTGATCTGGGTTGCAGGACTGGCCACAGTTTGGAAATTTTCCTCGATTATGTAGTTATGTCGCACTACACATCTTTGTCTACTGGTTTTCATTGTCCTTCTTTCCACTGCCACATGCCACAAGTAGGGTAGAAAAACAATACCTCTTTCTCTCCCGGAATGTCAATGGCATGAACAACAAATTAAAAAGAGCGTCAGTCCTCAGTCATGCAAAACAATGGGCTCGTACAATCTCCTACTCCAGAAGACCCACCTACTGGGTAACAAAATCACTTTCCTAAATCAATGTGGCTACTCCGGTATTTAGCATGCTGATAGTTACCCGCTCCTATATAGACCGACTGGGGTGCTTTGCAGTAGTAAAGAAGAAATCTACGAGGCGAGCTACAACAATGAACCTATGGGAATAATAATCCTCAGGTACAAATCACTATAGATACGGATAACTATAACGTAGTATGTCGAAAGCTATCAGTGACACATGGATGAACAGTACGGCTAAACATGGATTTAGAATAACAAAGGAGAGTATTCTATCACCAAAATATAATTTTATTTAATGATTTTACAAAATGCTAAAATACATAGAGGACATAAAACTGGATATAAGAGAACGAAAAACAGGGTACCTAACTCAGACATGCCACACTCATACTGGACTAAAAACAAATGAAATATAGAATACAAAGGTAAAAACTACACAAAATATACTGAGATTTACATGATAACAAAAGAGGATTTAGAAGGCAAAAATACAAATCAATAAAAAAGAAGAATATACTAATCTAAGGAAATACAAAAACAATTTATACAAACAGAATCTATGATTGGAAAAGAACGGTGATGAAGTTGTTCTGTCAGAGAGGTACAGTAGGGACAGAAGGCCTACGCGCGTTTCGGTGTTCCTCAGTTGTAAAGGTCACCTTCATCAGGGCCGTTCCCAATGTTACAATCCAATGATAATCTAAACTTAGCAGCCGAGCATCCTGGTAATTTTTTATGATAAATTCTGGATATACATGAATGGTGTAGTCATGATATCTAATCAAAGAAAAGATATATATATGAAGATATAATGCTAGTGTCCTGGAAATCACCAATTCTGATTTTAATAAAACAGAGAAAAAGTTTTTATTCGAGAATAGTATTTATGGACCTATAATGGGTCCTCACTTTATCATGCGATCAACCAATTGTAGATAAATTGTAGGCCAATCATACGGAAGAGAGACATA